>NC_077222.1:76981028-77661028 GCF_024763615.1 Phlebotomus papatasi
AACCGATTTTGATGATTACTTCGACATAATTGTAGAGGACATTTGTCTCTACATTTCGTCCATACATCATTTTCCGCTCAGACTACGCTATCACTCCGATTTTGCCGTTTAAGTGTGAAAAAATTGATTTTTCCCATAATAACGCTTTGAAATCACTCAGATGCCAATTTGACTGCCTCTACTCCACAAAGACACTTAAAATATGGTTTTAAATGGAAAATCCCACAAAATACAACAATTCTTTGATATAGTTGAAGTTCAACAAATGACTACTTGGGGAACTCTGGATGAAAAAACGAGTTAAGAAACAAAAAACCTCGCTTATCTTGGCTTCTGAGTAATCGATGAGATCATGTTCTATGGGAAAATTATAGAGAACATTCTGGTCTACATTTCACCCATATATCACTTTTGTGCCAGTTCATCCAAATCCTTGATATTTTGGTTTAAATACAAAATTTGTATAATTTCACGAATTTGATTCAAGATAACTGAATGGCGTCTCCCAACTTCAGCTCTAAATCGAATTTGCATGCACTCCGAGTTAGCTCACGTTAAGAATCTCACCTACATAAGCCGGTTAGGATTATCTGTCCCTTTTGAGGGTATAGTTCAACAAATCCATAAGTCAATATTTAATGGGTAGACTAACTGACTAGTAATTGTTCCTCTTAGCGCTATTGAACATACGAACATACAGTATCGGAGCTGTGATGTCTCAACGCGAAGAAATAAATTCTCAGGAACGGAAGCATTTCTTTCGGGAATTTTAAGCGGACTTCATTAACTTTTTAAGGACAAATGGGTCACCGGTTAAGCGGTCTCAAGACTAGAGGTTAAGTCCAGTTCCCAACGGTCTAAAATTACCAAATATCAACTAAATTTATTAATTTTTCAGAGTCTAATAGATCATTTACCCTTAATTATCCAATACTAAGTTGATTTTTTCCAAAAAATCTTGATTTATGAGAAATTAGAGCAGTTAAGCAATATGGCTAAACCTTAAATCTAAAGCCAGTATGTCTCACTCCTCTTTAAACCGTTAACCATTCAGAGAAATTGCATCCGGGTAATTTGTATTCGTATTCTTATTCTCTAGATCTGATGTATGCAAGAACCGTTTGAAACCGAACAAACATCAAGTGAACCTTGTACGTCTATGGTCAAAACGCTACCTGGGACAAACTTATTTTGACGCTTATTCGGTTTCAACGGTTCTTGCACACCACTGCCTAGATCATTAACTAAATGTCATAAGTCATTATTATAACCACAGCGGCCGATATCTATAGGTTTAACTCTGTTAAACTCTCGAGTTTTTATAGAACAATCCATTGCATCGGTTTTTTCCTAATCTCTAATAGTAAAATTTCCCTTAATCGTATATATCAAATATTTAAGCCATATTGCTAAACTCTAGATGTGAAAGCTATCTAGCCCCAAAATATACTCATGATTGATCCTTGAGAGGAAATTTGGCTGTAAAGAATCATCCTGAACTATCGTTTACTAAGATTTTCTAAGATCAGGTATTAGAGGTTTTCTTGCATACATTTTCTTTACCTGATCCTTTACCACTCAATTTCAGCATGAGTATATTTGACTTTTCAAGTTAGGAATGAAAACTTTTAAAATTTAACCAAACGACTAAGCTTGATTTTCCTCCCCTCACTTCTATAATATTAAACTCCTTCATTTATTACTTTTAAGTCTTGCCATTGCGCGCAGAGATCAACGTCTATCAAGTTAACCCACACACTTGAATTTTCTACGGCTTATTCCCATTTATTTTTATTAAATTCTTTCAATAACAATATTCTAAATCTGCATTACTGTACAAAATATATTTCCAAGAACTTATTTGTTTTAATTGTAGATTAAAAAATACTTATGTTTGTCTTTTTGTGTTTAAAAAATTTATTACCCACATAAAAGTTTTATTGCTATTATTTTTAGATCTTAGGTAAAATAAATAAAAAAAACTATCTACAATGAATTCACTTTGACTTTATGATCTGTAATTGATATAAAAAAAAGTATTGAAAGAATCATACCATACATGATTCATTGTTTTCCACATTTTCTCTATTCTCAAATTTGTTTATGAGTTTGTAAGTGTTTCATTAATATACAATCTCAATAAACGATGACAGATCTATGAGTTGAAATGTGAAAGAAAATAAAGAGTTCATAAATTGAACGATTGTGACTTTGGCACGATAATGTGGTAAAAAAAATAAGAGGGGAAATTCAGGGCACGCAAAAGTTTGACGAATTCATTGATTAGATTTAATAATGGGCAAAGTCACTTAAATTAGACATTGCCATTTTTCTGTATGTTTTTCTACGGTTCTTTAACATTTTGGGTATTTTTTTTAAATACTCTTTAGAAAAAAATAGGAGGAATATGTAATGTATAAGATAACATATTTCGCGTGTTAGACTACAATTGGTTTGATATAACGCAAGTGACACAAATTAAATTAAATGGATTTGAATGGAAATATGATTTAATAAAACCTATTTGTTCTCTGCAATTTAAGTGTACCATACTTTTCCTTCTAATTCAAATTAAGGGACGACCGGCGAAGGGGAAATTATAAGAAATTAGGTATCCTGAACAAAAAAAAAAAAGAATTTATTGAGGAAGAATTTTGGTACAATGTGCTGTATGAAAAGTTTAGTTTCTGTGCGTGTGTCGTGTTCATATTATTATCGTAATGTGTGGAGAAGCTCAAACTTTGAATTACTAAATGGATATATTGACCTCACCTGGTTAAAAGTTCATATGGGGTGGTATGGTAGGAAAACTGAAAAGACGAAGCAAAAGAATGTTGTAGCATTAAAAGTATTTATGTGTTTGATATTGTACTGAAAATAGACTGAATTTCTGTCATTCAACGTCTCTTCCCAAAGCACAATATTATGTGTGTGTATATAGCTCAATTTTCCCAATGAAAATGAGGTAAATCAAGCGTGTAGAAAAGAAGTGTCAGAAAACACCAAAGAGATGAATTGAAGCAGAATTTAATGGTATTCTTATTAATTCTAAAGCTGCCTATTGATATTTCAAGGTTAGACTGAAAATTTTCTGAACAGCAGTGATTTGCACACTGACTGTTGAATAATATTATCCATTTAGCAAAAAAAGAAACATTTTTTGTCAGTCGCCAATTTTTTTCCTTCTTATGTCTTTCGCACTGATGTTTTACTGAAGCACAAACAGCATATTGGTCATTGAAATAAATAAAAATGACTGATTGGTGTTTTAGTTTGTGTTTGATTTATGTATTAATGTAAGTCGGGTTTTGATAGAGAGTGAAAATACATAATAAAATATTGTAAAGTTATGTGCAAGAAAGAACATTTAAAAGTTACAATTTAATTGTAATTACTAAAAAATTTTTGTTCTTATACAAACCATCGACTCTCGCTAGCCACACATTTTTCCCATTTATCTGGTAATACATAGACACCATATCAATAAGACAAGGTGTCTTTGGACCGAGATCATTTATCATCCCAATTTCGCACTTCTTCAAAATTGGCCAAGTATAGTGTGGAGTAACCACTTATCGCCACTTTTAGGAAAAAGCTAAATTAATTGTATTATAACTTTTGGCCCCTTATTATCAGATAACTCAAATTTGACACAAAGCTACTTAGATATATTGACTCTAGATTCGTCAAAACAATTGTCCTACGATTTAACGCGGGAATACCTAAAAAACTGATTTTTATTAACAATGCAAAAATAACCACTTCGTCGCCACTTTTTACCACTTTTCGCCAGTTCTGTAACCACTTCTCGCCACCCACTTGGAAAAGTTCAAACTCGATTATTTTGAGCAAAAATATGCAAAGAATACATTCAGCATTTTTTTTCCTTATGATCACCTTATTATTACTCACATTAAATGATTTTTCTTCACTTTTATTTGAGAAATAAAATTATTAGACTATTGCAGAAAGTAAACAAAACAGATTTGACAATTGAGAATCTATGAAGTGAAGTTAGCGTCGCCTATTGAAAAGCTATGGCGACAGATGGTGAATCAATTTTAGAATATTACCACTTTCCGCCATGGCTAATTTTTACTTTAAAAATTATATAAAATTAAATATTAACTAACTAAATACAAATTTTATGTATTCGCTGAATGTAATTAAATGTTCAATAGGCAAATTTATTTATTCAAAAATTAAATTTTGTTCGATAATAGTTTGATGACACTTACTATATTTGGTAAGAAATATTGAATTCGATGCACTTGCTTAAAATATTCCACTAAAAAATGCCCAAACATTTGAATTCAAAACAAAAATTTAGTGTTTTTCTACTCTATACGTAGCAGCAATAAAAATACAAGTAACTTTGCGGCTCATTTATTTCATAAATCGTGAAAAATAGCGATTTCAATATACGTGGCAAGAAGTGGGGCATTGGCGAGAAGCGGTGATTCCACCCTAGTTTAAGAATGCTATGCACCATCGATCGGAGCAAGTGGTAAACTGAAGGGGCTGGATCTTGAGAATACAGAGTGGGTGCTAGATCACCCCAATTCAACGTTTTCATGTTGAAGGTTTAATTCCACGAGGAGCTGTCGTATTGCAATATCGTTTGTTCATTCCTCTTGATCCATTCCAACCGTTTTTCGAGTAATTCGTAGTTAAAATTAGTTAGTTTATTATCCTTATTATCAGTAAGAATATCCATTGACAGTTTTACCATTATATATTGTATAATTTCTCTTTGGTTGTACCAAATGCACAGAATTTTTGTCTTCCTCAAGAAATTTGGCTGCCTTGTCAATTTTGATGTTTCACTGGTTAAAGCTACGACCCTTAGATTTGGTATATTCAGAGCATAACTATTGCTCATCGTCTGTACCAATTCGATGCTGGAAACACTTTCTCTCATATGGCGTCTACACACTAGTAGAATTTTTTTTTTGAAAAAACGCCTTTTTTAAAAAATTCTGACGTTTCTGCCTACAAGCATAGGGGAAATTTTCTTTAAAAAGGCATTTAAAAAAAATTTCTACTAATGTGTAGACGCTATAAAGCAAAGAAGCAAAATTTCAGGAAAGTTTTTTGAATTTTTGTTTCATTTTCAGTCAAGTCCTGCAGCACCGACTTTCCCATATTTTGAATTTCTCCTTATGCAGCTCTAATAATAAAGCTTGAAAATACCTTTCCAAGTCATGCTTAAAGTCCCCGAAAACCAATTTGATCATCTTCATCCAGTAATGCTTGCAGATCGGCTCTATCAATTGTTTTTGGTCCCTTTGCCCTCTTCTTCGAAATCGCTATTACTGAAATCTTTTTTTTTCTTAAGTGGTTTTTGATTATGCATATTCTCTGTAGGTCTCTTTAGCCAAATGACGTGCTTTACTTAATTATTTTCTCATGTTAAAGTTCTGAAGTAATACTCCCCGTAAATGTTGGTTTTTAAGCATAAAACTTAACATTTTTGTTGTTAGTAAAGCATTTTTTTAGTTACGATATCTGTCGGTATTGTGATTAGAAATTGTTGACAGATGACTATCCAAAAAAAAAAACAACTTCACTCATATGTGTAGATTACATATAACACTACTGCCATATATTTGTAAAAATTCACAAATTAGTAGAGAACCTAGTATTCATCAATTTTATTATACCTGGTTAACACATTAAGTACTTATTAAGTAGTTTAATAAGTTTTTAACTCTTTCCGGACCGCAGCATATGCTGCAAGTCAATTTCACCATTTTTTAATCAAAAATATCTAAACTCAGGAATTAATTGAGGTCCTACAAAAAATATCTTACATTTGGACATCCTTATAGTTTGTAATCATCCACAAGAATTGGATTTTTATCAGTTCTGAATTATTAAAAAACATTATTTTTCACAGAACATTCATATGCTGCTTTGGGTACTCAGAGTCCCAAAAGAGACGAAAGAGTTAACTCAATGTATTAGGTTTAGGGGGTTATAGAACACCCAACTATTTAAAATTTTTTGAAAATGATACAAACGTCAACTTATCGTGGCGAATATAATAATAATAATAATGCTGGCACAACATTCCATGAAGGAACTAGACCTTCCCGGAAGGGGATTTCTAAACATGCATTATTATTTTTTCTTGTACGGGATGAGGTTGTCAGAGTTCCATGCCCGTCGATTTAAATGCAGTGAAGCTCACTGGATGCAATCCGAACACTTTTAACGCCAGAAAAAATCCTGGTGACCTAAAAGGGATTCGAACCCGGGACACTTGCATCATAGAGCGAGTGCTCTAACACTTGACCATTGAGTGCCCTATCGTGGCGAATAGCTAAAGTAAATTGGCAGAATTCAGCCTTAAAACATAGGAATAAATTAAGACTTTGTTAAAATTACTTAATTAATTAGTTTAAATTAAGGATATGAAAAATATCTGAACATTTTTGACGGAATATTAGGCACTTTTTGCAATTTACAATCACGGATACCAACTTAAACGCATGAAAAAAAATATTCATCATAATTTCGGACACTCGTAGACAAAATTTATTTCCCGAATTTTAAGCTGCTGCGGCCAAATTGAAAGTCTAGAATTAAGCTTAACAAGGCGAGATAGATTCCGTATATTTCACTAATTTTTACAAAAAAACATTTGCAAATGAAAGCATACATTTTATTACATTTAGAGGTTGTGTTTCTCTAATGACTTTCCAATGGTTAACTGTGTGGTTAACATTGTCTATTAAAATTTTCTAATTTTTGCCACTGGATGCCACTACCCAAAATATATATATTTAAAGACTAAATAAGTACTTGTTAAGGACTTAATTTATGCTTTTGGATAAAATTTTTTTAAAAGCATGGGCGATACCTTTAATTATAGCATTGCGCTGTATACAACTTGCTTTGCTTTAGCCGGGTAAATCGTTAATTTTTAATGCGTGAAACTAATACCTAAAGGATTATTTACATTCCATAATAAAGCTTATAATAGTAATGACAATTTGCATTAAAAATTTCAATATATAATTTGAATGGCTTGTGAACATAAAACATTTTATTTTTAGTGCAATTCAATGAGATTTAATTGTAGAATTTCAACGACAAACTAAAAAACTAATGCTTTTACTAACTCTAAGCCAGAGTTATGCCTTTAGTTCCATATCAGCTTTTTCTCTCAAGGGATTTGAAGGAAAAAAACTCAAGAAAAATTGAAACTTATCCTCATTTAAACTCTTCCTGTTACCTTTAGTCATAATTTATTATTAGAGCTGAACCGAAACAATTTGAGGAAGGTTTGATAACAAGTAGGTCGATGCTTTAACCCTCTTCTGGCACCCCAATACTCTCTCTCATTGTTGCTCCTTTTCTATGATACGAGTAAGAGCTTCCATTTTACTGATTTTTTATTTCTTTTATCCTCTTTTTCTTCTGTCATCTTTTTATATTTCTTTAACTTTATTTTCTTTACTTTTGTGTTTTTTTAAGGTGTAAATTCTTACACAAAATACCCTTATTGATCTTCTTTTCCATATCTGAGATATACAACAAAGAAGTATAAATCCATCTTGGGAAATAATGTAAATTGTTAACTTCTAATTATCCTAATGAATACTTTGGCACGGCGTGGATGCAGATGTTTCACAGAATCGCACCACTTTCTGTTTAAACACTGAATGTGTTGTGTATGTATAGAACCATATGGAAATGTGGTTTTTATCAACATTTGTTAAGTGCAACAAACTTGTTGCAAAGCTCAAATATAGCTCTATCGATAAAGGAAAATAAACTTACAATTGTTTTCAGTCACAATGCAATCTGACAAATGGAAATGGTGTCAATGTCAATGGTTTCAAGTGAAAAGAAATATCAATATTCTACTAAGTGTTTATTGACAATTACTGAATGCATAAGAAATGCATAAAATTTTTGATTATCTACCATAGATTTGAAGATGAATGGTTAAATCTGAATATTTGTATATTTTTATCTCAATGCAATGGTGTTGAAAAATAAATTGTTTGTTTAGTGATAAAGTTGAAAAAAAAACACTGGTTAATATTGAGTACCATTCAGAATAATGTCCAATCCACAACACCCTTTTATTTTGTAAACATGCTTTCGAAATTTCCTGTGAGTGTGTAATGACTACATTTAGATTTCACTCGCTCTTATTGAAATGGTAAAACATGTTTCTTAAAACAAAACTTATTGTGCGCTGAACATAATAGCCAACCTATCCAACGTAAAATAACTTGTTGTTAACGTATAGGGGAGACCGGGCTAATTTTACCCGCAAATGAAGCTTTTTTTCGTGCATGATTTGTTAAAAAAATGATACGGTTTGTCTAATATTTTTATGTTTCATAAATAGCACTACACTGAAGCCCAGTGATGCTAAATATGTCACTTAAACCAAAAGAAAAAGTCTATAACCGACTTTTTTATGACATTCTTGTAATTGCGGCAAAATTGATATAAAGATCCTGAAAAAACCTATTTCACAAATTGCTCATCTAAAATGCAATATTGCTTGGAATATCAATAGTACTTTTTCATGTAACAATTATCCATGTTTTAGTGAAAAATCATTGATAGTTTTAGCCCGCCACGGATCTGTGTTTCATCAGTGCTTACATCTGCCCCAAGGGCTGTTTCAGTGTTTATCATCTTATATAAAAAATTAGATAATTCTTATCCAAGTGAAAAATATCTCTTAATTAACTTTATTAAGCCAGAAACGAGGTAAAACTGACATCTTGACGAGGAACTCAGAAAACCAAACGCTGGGCCAAAAAATGTAACATCAAAATTACAATTTTATACAAATTGTATAAAAATGCTTCTAAATTGTAGGATAATAGGATCAGACTTATGAATATTTCTGGGAATATGGGGATGTCTTTCTACTTTCATAAAAAATACTTTGTTCAATGTACATTTTAAAAGAAACGAGAAAAATTCACTGTCTAATTCTACCCCTGGGTAATTGTACCCTGGTCTTCCCTAATCAATTTTAATGATTTTTTTTTCTTTTGTTGGCCTTCCGCATTCAGATTATTTAAAATAGAAAATGACCAGTGATAAGCCCAGATAGGCTTATGGTAGCTGAGACTTTACAGGTGACCTCAAAATACGTGTAACTTGAGGTGCTTGCAACTTGGAATGCGTGAAAATTCGGTTTTAAATTGAATTTTGGGGGTAAAAAATTGGAACATTGGCGATCGCTGGTGCTTTTGTCTTACTTGTCCGGCTTGTAAAGCAAGAATTACCCTTTTACTGCTCGAACTCTACGGAGAGAGCAGTATAACCCCTTGCTTTTTCATCCCCCAAAATTTTCACCTTCCATCCCCCGGGGACCGCTTTTCTCAACAAATCTTCACGTTTCAGACGATATCTGGGAAATGTCGTCACGCTGTTTGTCCGTCTGTCCGTCCAGCTATCGCCAGCTCTAGAGGCCGAACGGATAGAGATAGCGACTTGGGACCCTCCTATAAGTCGACTCAAGTATCGCTAACATGCTCCCACCCTCCCACTTCCCCTCCAAAACCATGTTTTTTTTTTGGGATTGCTCGAAAACGCGTCATGCGATTTTCTTCATTTTTGGATATGTTTTACTGTGTTATCACACTTGGCACATTAAAATTTTAATATGATTCACATTAATTGTGGCTGGTGAGAGTCCAAATGTGTAATTTGTGTGTTTGAATGATTTTATATTCAAAATTTGATCTATTTGTTGATAAAGAGATAGACTTGGCCCGCAAAATTTAATATAAATTGATTTATAACATTAATGCGAAAAATTAATGCGATTTTCTCTTTAATTTTTTAATATGAAAAATATTTATGCTTTAGGTAAATTTAAACTTATTTTTGCTGGCCAAGTCCACTTCTTTATCAATAAATAGAAAAACCCGCAAATATTAAGTGACTCAAAGACACAAATAACGTATTTGGACGCTCACAAGCGACAATTAATGTGAATCACATTAAAATTTTAATGTGCAAGTGTGATAATGCCGTTAGAGATTACCCAGGTGGACATCTCGTCCACATACGAAAATCCCGATGAATCATTCCTAATAACGATTTTTCAGGGTAAAAGGTTAAAAACACACTAGAGAGCGCATTTATCAAGCGAATGGGGTCATATTTGGGCTCGTTGGAAAGGTCTTGGAATTTCCGACAAAACTGAACCGGTTTCAATCGGTTTTGAACCGGTATTGGACCTGTTCATAATCGACAACTAATTTTTATGAGAAAATTAAATCTATTACTTTAAAAACTGTTTTGGGGGATCTTTTGAGTGATTTATGAATCAGTTCATACGGGTTGAGAACCGGTAAGCGGTAAATGATACGAAAGTACTTTTGCGGTATAGCATCTAAGTCACTAGTAGTTCGAGCATTTCGCAAAGCTTGAAACGCTTTGCCACCCCTTTTTGCATATGCATTTCCCTATTAAAATAGACTTTTTTGCTCCTTGTTTGGCAATTAATTGATAAGGAAGTGGTTATTCTAATACGAAATATCATGGTGATTATTTTGGTGTTCATACATTTAAGGAGTTTGGGAAGTGAGCTCAATCTCTAGTCCTATGAAGACTGTTTAAGCCGTTTTCAAAGTGAATGAAAAAAACGATTAACAAAGGATGAGGAAGTTTATGTATCGGTTAATTGGAAATCAATGTAATTGGAATCGGGTCTTAATTAGATTTTTGAGATTTCCTTATTGTTTAAGATGGGCAAAGAGGAAAAGAAAACTACGATGAAGAAATACTAGCGTTACGGCCAAGAGTACTTTTTGTGATATTTTTTGTGCTCATTTAAAACAAAATGAGGAAATTACAAAATTCCAATTTAGGTCCGATTCCAAGTTATCCCATTGTACCTTAATGATATCTCAGAATATTATTATAAATGAAAAAAAATTGTAATTGCGAATTTGACTTTGAAAACTTAAGAAAAAGTTCAATTTATTTTAAAGAGAGTTAAAAAAGTTTAACTTTTTTTCTAGCTTAAAAGAAATCATAAAAATTTTAATGTGTTGTGTATTTTTTGTTGTTGTTCAACAGAGCCAAAAGAGCAGCGTGGAGATGGGCAAAAGATCGTGCTGCAATTGCAACACGCTGGAGTTGGCTTCTTGCTCAAATATCCGATTTGGAATATCGTATACGGCAACACAATGATCTGCAGAATCAAATACGTAAGAGCAAGGGTGCTGTGACATTCGAAGAGCCACCGCCACAGCACTCAGTCAATGGCTATCGGGGTGTTTTGCCGGGAAATTCCAAGGCAACATCCGACACTGAAGATGGTAGTACACCAAATGGTGCCTACGATCAACAGTCTGGCAGTTCGAGTCGTACAAGACCATTTCAGAGGAGTGGCTTTAAGAAGCGAAAACTCCTACAAACTGCAAATTTGCACACGATCTCAAAGAAGGCCGCAAGATCAAGGTGAGACTTTTCACTCTGTCATTTAATTGAATACTTTCCTCTTGTTTCTTTTTTTTTTCTCTCTTTTTTTTTGAGAGGAAAAAAATAAAATATAAATTAAATGAATGCCGGCTTTTGGATGAAAAAAAAATATATTGGCAATTGACTGTGTATATTTTTTTTAGCACTGTAAAATGTGGTTGTCAGTGGCCTGTCCATCCTTGTGCGCTCTGTACGGGACGCCAAGATCCAACAGCACCCAGAGACCTGCCCGACATGATGCCAGTGTCGGAGAGAGTAGCCCTTCTGGATCCCTGCTATCATCCAGTTCTCAGTTTCCCAGAAGGTAAGTCTATCATTTTATTTTCATCCCTTTATAATGATAGAGAACGCAAAAATAAACTTTAAAAAGAAATATTAAGTCCCTATCACGAAAGAGTATTGATCGATGCAGTGCACAGGGATATATCTTCTTTTCCTAATGAGATGGAAAAGGAGAAGAACTGCATGTAAATAGTAATTATCCATGCTAATACTACGTTTTTGTGTAAATTGTAAAGTAGATTGACAACTGTGAAGCCACGAGGTTGTTCTTTTAAAACCAGTTTTCTCTTGAATAATTTTCCAACATTGTATGTCTTTCTCGGAAGGAAGATGCTTCAGGAAATTGCATTCAATCAATTTTGCGACATGTGGATGTGATAAAATATGCATGTATTTTTTATAAATAGTCACGTGAAGCAATTTAAAGGAAAATTGTTCAAAATTTGTATTTTTTTTTTGCACATAGACACAAAATGCGGAAATATGATTGATTGGTGTGTACAAAAATAGCGAAAATGCTGAAAAACGAGTAAAAAGTTCTACTGGGTAATTGTACTATATAATTGAATCCCATCATCCCACGAAAGTTTTTGCCCCCGCAATATTGATTGGCCTTTAAAAAAAGCTGACGATGCTAAATGGGAATGAAAATCATAACAAATTTACCTTTTAATCGTCAAACAATACTTTATCGTTGTTGATAAAAGGCAGAAAAGATCAAAGGTAATTGAGTTTGAAGGAAAGGTTGTGAAGTAAAAAAAATAGAAAATGAAATTTAAGAATGTCACCAAATGAGTTAGGGGAGGGTGGGGCAGTTTCACCCCTAAATTGCAAAATGGATTTTGAGACCATTTTGCAAAAAGATAATAAACAGAAGTAAAACTCTGTATATTCTTTGAATTATAGTTGGGTTTAGGGTTAATAAAAATAATAACAATAATCTTTTAATTTCATTAGTCTATTGTGGAGAAATTCATAACAGTTGAAAGGCAGAATGTGTGAAAGTTCCCCATTCCGGGGCAATTTCAAGATAAATATGAGACAATTTTTGAGAAAGATAAAACGTGTTTATAGGGAACTTGCGATACCAGAATTGATTAAAATTACTATTTTGAAGTCTTCTAAGACTCTAAAACCTAAAAATATAGTCGAACAAGAACTTTGTAACAGAATTTTAACCCTAATTGATCATACAGAGAACGTAAAATATCGCCAAAGATTTCCAAGCCTATTTCTCATTAATTGAGCAATTTTCTTTAAATTTTTATACGAAAGAAATGTCTTTTGTAGTGCTGAGCTAATTCTGTACATTGTTGGATTATTATATCGCCTTAGAACATGTCCTTTTTAGTATAACAGTTTTATAATAGTATTTTAAAGTCTTGAATTTTTATAATAATAAACAAATTTTACAATGTCTTGCTGAAAACATTCTGAAAAGATATGACAATTAAATTCATCATTTTTAAGCACTTAAAAAACACTGAAAGATTATTTTTTTAAATTTTTTATGAACTTTTAAAAACATTTCATATAAACTACTGCTTATTATATAAAGTGATTTTTTCGTAAAGAAATGTATAAACAACACAGATTTTACTGCATTGAAAATATCGTATTTCTTGCAAAAACAACAACAGTATTTACGGAGAGCTTTCGTTTTCTATTTTAGCAAGATCAAATTTATCTTGCATCATCGAAAACAAGCAGTAAATATTTGTTTAAACAATTCAGAAATAGTGATTTCGACAAAGGGGATAGAAGGACCAAAAACAAATAAGGACGCCGATCTACAAACGTAATCTAGTGAAACTGTTAATCGGCATGGCTACGAATAGCACAATTAATCAATTTTGTTCATGCAGTATTCGGAAAATGGTCAAAAACAGTATACGAAATGAACAAATAAAAACCGACGAAAGACTTTTAAAAAAAATCACCGTAGCTAATGCCTAACGCATAATAATTTTTGTTTTGTAAACATGTTTTTGGCATTTCACTGAGAGTGAGTGAGATTTAGATCTAGTCATCTTGCTCACTCTGATAGAGAATTTTGAAAACATGTTTACAAAGAAAAGTTATTGTGCGCTGGTCATAATTGTCTGATAATAACACTATTTACACTAATGAACAATAAAGAAAACATGAATAAAGGAAAGTTTATTTTATTTAGATTTTTGTTGTTGCTTCTCCAACTCCCTTGAAATACTGTCAAATTGCCGATTTAGTAGGATTTTTCCAAGCATTCACTCCAGAATTTTCAAAGTTACTGTGAAATTATAACACTACATCCAGTGGAATTAATATATTTATCATTGTATGTTTATTATTTGTGGAATATTGTAAAAAGTTGTTTTGTTTAGTTGATTGATAAATTTGCAGACTTGTAACTTGTCTCTGCGTCTCCTTCATAAATTTCTAGAATACAATTCCAAGTGCCGAGTTAAATCGCTTTGTGCGCTTAAGTACTAAAGGTACGACATTCCGAGCGTTCACAGCAAGAGTTTTCCCAAGAAAAAAAAACATTCGGAGATCTGTTTCGAAAATCAAAACAAAACATTTTTTACTTTTCGTTTTGTTCGCATCGAAAACATGTGAGTTGAAAACATGTGAGTCAGTCTTCACTTCTTTGACAGCTTCTTACTCAAGTACTTTATTGTTTTTTATAATCCTGCGCAGTTTTTTAAAATGAAAATTCGAAATTCTGTTTAAATTTTTCGAACATCAACGAAATTCTGGTGCAAATAGGAAGATGTTTGCTGGCCAGCACACTTTTGGAGGATCAAACTCTGGTTTTGAGGACATCAAAAGTGTTCATTAAATTAAAATTTACATCCTTCTATTTTTTAGCGTATTGCACATGTCAAATCTAAATTGAATTTGTCTTGTTGCTTACAAGAAAAGTGTTAAAGAATGGGATATACACTATTTTATTCACAGCTTTGCTCAAAAGTATAAAGATATGCAAAGATCTATTAACCGATCTTCGACATTTGTACTTCTCGGTTCGTTCACGTGGAGGCTGAAGTAATTCCAATTCGAATTTCGAACCTTCTCGAGTGAAACCATTTATGGATCTTCGCTTTTTTTTTGGGAGGAAAAACAAACCCACGAGGCTTTTAATATTCCTGTTCTACTATAATTCACTGTTAAATAACGGAATAACTTTTTAACAGCTTCTTAGGGTGGTATTTCACAAATGTTCCAAATCTTGTGCAAAAACTTTGTTTGAAAATTCGGAATTAAGTTTGAATTTTTCGAACTTCAACTACATTTTGTGCATTCACTTTTTAGCTAAGACACTATTGGGTATTCAAACTCCAGAGACATGGAAATTCACTACGCATAATATACGTCTTAATTTGCTATAATTCAATGAGATATGAAAGATTAGTATAGAAGAATAAAATTTAAAAAAAAATCGTAATCATGAAAAATAACTCATTTAAATTAAATTAAAGATCTTTTCAATACGCTTAGAAAAAAATCAGCAAAATTTATAATTTTTGTAAAAAGGGAGCAAAAAGAACGTTCAAGTGAATTTATTCATTATTCGGTTTTGACTGCAATAACCAAAAACCATCATATTCTTGGAAATCTTAGTTTCAAGCGGAGAAATCTTGTGTTACAATTGCAAAATGAAAAAAATTAGGGAGATAACAGAATTTTCTGTCTATTGCAGACGTCTCTCAAAACATCCACTTTGAATCTGTAATGCGAATACCGGAGTGGCAAGTGAAGGTGGTGAGAAGTACGACCAAAGCACCACTAAAAAGTGCGACGACAACACAAAAGGCGTCGATTATGCGGGAGGATCGTGTAAAACAGAAGCAACATCGACTGTACGATGAGCCAGCACGGAAACTTGGAAGAAAGTTTTCTCAGGGACTTGTCACAAATAGTAAGTTGGCAGCAAAAAAAAAATACTTTAATTGCGTTACCAAAGATTAATATCACAATCATTTCTTTTATTCTTTTTGTCAAAGTTACTGCTATCTATTTATTATCTTTTTTTGCTGCTGTTTTGTAGGAATTAAAAAGGCAAAAGCGCGACGTGCTCTTCAAGGTAAATATGCGCAATTGCTGAAACATCATAAAAATCGTAAGGTGGCTGGAACGAAACCATCATCGACATCGGGCTCAGATACAGCTGGTTTGCAACATGATATTGAAAATGGTCTGCCACGCAGCAAAAATTCATCACCCACTCTAAATTCATCGAGTTACAAACATGAAAGGTATTATTATTTATTGTTGATTTTCTTTTAAACTCTTTAAGTAAATATTATATTTCCACGAAAAAAAATGAATATTTTCACGTTCAATGTTCTCTGGATTTTTTCTGGGGATCTTTTCTCTTGCAGATCGGGATATTCAGATCTTCGTCGGAATCGCAATTCGTACGACATTGACAATATTGTAATACCATACAGTGTTGCAGCGGCGACAAGAGTTGAGATTCTGCCGTATAAAGAGATTCCAACACCAAAGTAAGTAGCTCTTTATTTGTTGTACGAATTCAATTTTGACAATGCCTAAAAATTGCAAATTCTTAAAAAAAATTGCAGAGTAATTGGAACATTTACATGAGAAGTCAAAATCCCAACATTATTGTATTTGTTATTCTATAAAAATTCGGAAGGCTTAATTTTTGCATATCGTAGATTCATATAACCAAATTCTAGCTTTTCTATTTCTCAAATTATAGAAGATTGCTTAAAGCTCATTTTGGAATTCAAATATTTCGTTAACATTTATTTGGATTTTGTAAAAATGCCGAAATTTTTTCGAAATGTCAAGTAAAATTCACGGGGAGAAAAGATATTCGAAGATCTGATTCGAAAATCAAAGAAAATATGTTTTAACTTCTCGTTTCGTCCGCGTGGTGGCTAAAGTATTTCTTGTTTAAATTTCGAAGTATTCCGAGTATCAATCACAACTTTGTTGTGAGCAAAAACAAAGTAACGAGGCCTTAAATATTCCTCTTCCATTATAATTCCCCCTAAAATCACCGAAAAAACAATTCTTAACGGCATCTTAGTGCGATATTTCATAAATTTTCTCAATCTTATGCAAAAGTTTTGTTCGAAAATTCGAAATTAAGTTTTAATTTTTCGAACATCAACAACATTTTGTACAAATACAGATCCATTCTTTCCGTACAGAAGTAGATCCTGAAAAATCCGAAAATCTATTTGAAGTTCCAAAAAAGAGACTTACTTCTTAATACTTTCGCAAGGTGACGGAAGTTACATCCTGTTCGAATTTCAAAGTGCTCAAGTATCAAAATGTGACGGTCTTCAAATTTTATGAGGAAAAACACATAACAACGACGTTTACTGTTCTTGCCCCAGTGTTTAATCATTCCATAATCACTAAGTAACTCTTTTGCCAGCTTTCTAGTGTGATATTTGATAAATTTTCCCCATCTTGTTCGAAAATTTAGTATGAAAATTCGAAATTGAATTTGAATTCTTCGAACTTCAACGACTTTTTGTGCAAATAGGATTCCATTTACCTTTCATCCAAGATACTATTGGAGAATCAAAATCTACTTGTGTTTACACCCATTTACCCTTTAGCTAAGACATTCATACTAAACTGAACAGGCTTTCTATCTTTTTCATTGCTTTTCGAAGAAGTAATGGTACGCTTTCATTGCTTTTGCATCTGGAACTCAGTGAACGCGCAGGCACCTCTACACTCTTAGAAAAATTTAGTCCTATCTACCTCATATACAGTTATGGAAACTATAAAATATAGTAAGCATAGACCCATCCATATCCTTAGGTAGGGTAACTAAATGAAATAGTTGACAAATATTAGTTACAGTATCTTTTTCATTTAGTTATCATAACTAAATTAGATTAGTAACGAGTACTATAACATATTAGTTCCAATAACTAAATAAATGGGGTTAATACCCATTTTATTAGCTGTAATAACTAAATCATATTAGTTGTCGTTACTATATAGCTCGAAAAAGCTTTAATACATAAATAAAAAAAAACACTGTTTACTATTGAAAAACTTGTCAGAATTTCATGAAAATATAGGCCAATTTATTTGCATTAGTTGTGAGAACTAAAAGGAATCAGTGACCAATATTAGTTGGGATATCGCTTTCATTTAATTAACACAAGCAAATATATTTATATGAAAACATTATGAAATAATTGCTGCAACTTATCCACGTAAATATTGCCTTATGTTCTCACTACTAATAAATTTATTATGAGTAAAATGTCTTAAGATTATAAGAACTATTTTAAATAGATTTGATAATAATCACCCTATCAACTAATTTTTATTAGTAATGATGTCTAAACTTTTCTAAGAGTGTAGGGTAGAAAAAATATAAAAGATGGGAATTATTTTCAGGTCTTCAAAAGCAATATTACTTCACATTATTCACATTATACTTTACACTAAACTTTAATTTCACTTATTTTAAATAATTTGAAAAGTTTTCACAAGGCTTTTATAAGTAAAAACTCTTTACGTTTTGATTTTTTCTCCTATCAGCTGAAAAAAATGATGGTCGATGAAATTTCGAACATTTTTCTAACACTGAATTCAACATGAGAATATTAACGAACACTGTGATATGAAACTGTCAAAAAGAACGAATAATTGTTCGTAAAATTTTGTCATTTGTTCGTAAATGTTCGTGAAATGTTCGACAGGAAAACAAACATTTACGAACAAATGACAAAATTTTACGAATATTTTTGTGTGTTTACGAACAAATGTTTGTAAAAGTACAAAAAATGTTTGTCAAATGATCATGTTACGAACAATGTTCGTGAAAAGAGTACAAACTTTTACGAATTTGTTTGTGGGTTATACGATTTACGATCATTTTGTAACTCCCCCATAGGAATTCACAAACATTTACAAACATTTTTACAAAATATGTTTTTCTGTGCAGACTAATTGAATAGAAAACTAAAAAGCTTTGGTACTTTGTGATTTTTTTTTTTTTTTTTATAGATGGAAAGTTGTGAGTGAGAAGGATTTTGTTGCGGAGATTGAGAGTGAATCTAGTCAAGCGGATTTGCATATTGAGAGTGAAGAGACCCTCGGTGAAGTGATAACTTCAAAACATGAGCGTTCCCTTCTCGATGAAAGGAAGAAATTCTCGACATTCTTAAAATTTCCATACAGTACTAGATCACGTGCCAATCGACGAATAGACAGTAGAGCTGAGTCAAGTGGCGCAAATACCCCAGATCCAACATCACCGAGTGTTGCAGTGGATCAAGAGGTAAGAGAGACAGAGACAGAGAGAAAAAAAAAAGAAAGAATTAATGTTTTTTTTTTTTTTTCATGGAAAAGAAAATGTATTCTTAGAAAGATTCTGGGGCATTTTTAATTGCATCTTTTTTCAATTATGAACTTCTTTTGCAGTCAATACCTTCACCTGCATGTCCGTCAACTCCGTTAACACCGCTAGAACACGTAGAAGGCACCACAGACACCAATTCAACTCCAACAGGTAAGATATAGAAGAATATTCAGAGCCATTTAAAATTTAAATGATTTAAAATAGTTATTCTTATCGAAGAAATTCAAGAACAAAGTAATAGATAAAACCACCATTGTGGGGTGAATTTCAAGTAAATTGGAGAATCTAATTTGGTATAACTAAATTTTAGGGACGTATAAATTTAATAAATTGAAATTAAATTCTCGAATGAATTCAGTTATTACATTGAAATCGAATTCTGTGGGGTTCTCTATGTAAACTGCCAAAATTGGATATACATACCTAATGAAAGAAATTTTGGTCCGCATGCGACTTACAATGATTAGGGTAAGTGTGCCAAATTCCGGCCAGCTTGCAATTTCGGCCACCTTTTTTGTTCCTTGAATTTCCATGAACTTTTAGATTTTACGTACTCTAGAGATTGTACAATGCAAAAGAATAACAAAAAATGTAGCTTCAACAAACGAGATGACGTGAAAAAGATATTGTAAGAATTTCCGAAGGACAAGCAACTATGAGAATGAAGGTGGACGAAATAGGGCACTAATGCTATGTCTACATTTTTATTCATTTTAAAATGTATTAAGAATGATTTTAGAGTAAATAAAGACGATAAATTCTTTGCAAGGTTCCAATCAACACTTGTTCAGAAGAAAGAATAAAAAAAATCAATTTGTATTTAAAATATTACATTTCAAACTTGAGACTTCGACGCTTGCATGCAACTATGCCGAAATTTGGCACACTTACCCTACCTTTAATATAAGTACAGCTTTGATTGAACCTATTGAACTTAACTTTTCCCAGAAATTTTAAACTAGCCCGACCGATCTATATCCAACTGATTTGGATTAATGATTCCTTGTAAGACTTACTTAAAATTTTACATTTTTTGCGTTTCAGAATAGGGTAAAGGCTCATAATTTTGGACAGTCTGCTTATAAGCATCGAAGTTCCAAGTTTGAAGTGCGATATTTTCAATACTAATTGATTTTTTTGCTACTCTCTTTTCAGAAGGTTTGTTTAGAAACTTGGCAAGGGCTTATTGTCTTTGATTTTACCAAAATTAGTCTTAATACGTTTAAAAATGAATTGATATATAGAGGTGAATTTGACTCGAATTTTGTACAACTTGGTTATTAATTTGGACAACTTGGCTGTAAATTTGGACAGCTAATCTGCCAAAACAGGATACCCATTGTTGTTCATTTCATGAACCAATCTTACCAAGTCCTCTTCCTGTTCATGTAAGGGAAACGTAGAATGTCACAAGAAGCCCGGAAACTTTCTATATCATTCATTAAAGTGAGTTAACTTTGGTACTCCAAGTACGTGCGGATTCGCTCATTCCCTGGCCTTTCCGGGAGCCTTTCAAGCTATTTCTCGCTACATCTCTTTCGTAGAGATGATGCTCCTTTGATTCTCCAGGCATCTGTCCAACCTAGTCATCCCAAAAGCTAAAACTTCACGAAATTTCGTGAGAAAAACACCTGTCCAAAATAAGGATTATCACCTCACTGGTGAACCTCTTACAAAATTGCCCATTTTTCGCACGAAAAACGTAATTCACAAGGCAAATCTCACGTCAGGTCAAATGTACAAATTACCACTAACGTGAATCAACACAATATTCAATGAATATTCAATAATATCACTCAAAAACAGCGAACAAACTTTGTTAGTACTTCACCAAAACTAAATAAGACTGAAGTAAACACGAAGTTCTGTCATATTTCTCGTAAGCAATTGCTCACACTGAATTTTTAATAAAGGAATTTTAATTCAAATTATATTCAATATTTAACGTATTTAGTGTCAAAATCTTCCAAAATGAACAAATATTTAGATAGAATTCATCATTCATCAAATATTGGAATAAAAATCCATCATTTTAATCAATTTATTTTTAGTGTCCAATTTTATCCTCAAAGTGTCCAAAATAAGAAACTGGACAAAATTATGAGCCTTTCCCCTATCTATCGATTTAAACGTTAAAAAAATATACACCACTTTTGATCTTCTAATTTACACTCTCCCTTATAGCCTCTACACACTAGGGACATTTATGTTCATATTGGATCAAATTCCCTACGTTTGTATAGGAAAAACTCTTTAATATGGACATAAATATCTCTAGTCCTAGTGTGTAGATGTCATTAACCCTGTAACGGGTAAGACCGCCTCCAGGCGTTCTTCACAAAAATCACATTTACAGCGACAATAAAGGTTTTGTTTATTTAAAAGTGCTATAGTGTCTTCGGTAATGGTCTTATAAACATCTCTTGAAAGTTTGGACTCATTTTGACTCTTCGTTTTGTTGCTATTCCCAGTTTTGTGTGACAAGTCAGAGAAAAAGCAACAAAAAATATTTGTGCAAAAAAACTCATTTCCAATTTCCATAAAAATACCGATTTAAAGTTATCTGACTAAAATAAATTTATTTTTGACTGAAAGATTATGTCATTCTACTTTGTATATTTTATTTAAAAAATTTGATAAAACTAAAAATGTGAATTTTAGAAGCAAAAAAAGTTTCAGAAAATTTTTATATTTTCTCATCTAGCGCCTAAACTAAAAGAGATAATGAAGAATGGATGATTTTTTCGACTTTATTGGATCATAATTATCCTAGAAAACATTGTTTTAGAACTTTTTTTTCGCATATTAAAGAAAACACCGTTAGAGGGTTAAGGATGAGTACATTTTCAAAAATTTGAAAATTAAAAAAAATTTGCCCCCCCTCCCCCTCCCGTGAGCAAATTTCGTTCCTACGCCCCTGCTTGTACACGATCAGCAGTTCCCTTCAGTTTTTCATTATTATTTCGTAACTCAGTGAAAAATGAACAGAATTTGATGAGAGTTTCACCAAAAGAAAGGTAAAAATACTTGTTACAATGCTTATATGAAAATGCGGAGCTAGTGACATCTGTCATAAAAATATCAAATTATTTAGTACAATCTTAACGTGGACACACTTTAATAACGGTTTTTGAAGGTCAAGGCTTTAGGGAGCGTATTTATCTACCGATTGGTATGATTTTGGGCTTGTTGGAAAGGTCTTGTAATTCCTGGCAAGTCTGAGCCGGTTTCAATCGGTAAAATGAACCGGTTCATAACCAATAACTGAATCCGAAAATCAATTTCATTACTCTTAAAAATATTTTGAGGGGAATCTTTTGAGTGAATTATGGAATTGGGTCAAATCGGTTGAGAACCGGTAAACGCTAATTGATGTGAAAGTGTTTTTGAGGTGGGGAAAATGAGGTAATTTGGAACCATTTACAATTTGGGACATTTAAGATTTTCTCACTGTTTTAGAGATTCAAAAGGGACAAAAGCTTTTCCCTTTCTTCTTAAATGTCTTTTTCTCCTATTTTGCGGTCTTTGTTTTCTCTTTGCTCATTTGAAACAGTGAGAAAATCTCAAGTGTCCCAAATTGTAAATGGTTCCAAATTACCTCATTTTACCCTTGAGCATGTAAGGCCGGCTTCGGACTGGAGGTTTAACCCAGTTCCCGAAGGTCTCAAAAATCTCAAGAATAAGCAATTTTATTGATTTTTCAAAATCTAATGAATCATTTACCCTTAATATTCAATCCTAAACAACAATTTCCTAAGAAATCATGCTTGATGAAGAATTAGAAGAGTTAAGCCAGATAGCTAAGCCTTAGATCTGAAGCCCGTATAAGTCACGAGTTCGAGCACTTCGCAAAGCCTGGAATGCTTTGGCGTTTGAAACTCCTTTGTTTACTGAATTTCTTTGGTTTATTGGGCATTTTTTTTTGTATGTGGAGAGTTAGTTTGATTTTAAAAATGGAACTTTTTGCAATGTTGCAGCCCCCATCCCGAATCCTCTGTCAAATTCAACGCTGTTGCGTTCAGAGAGGCGTCGAACAACGTCACTGAAGTTGCTGAGTCGGGATCGTGAGGCGAGTGGTGTTGGTGGTAGTGGATCCATTGATAAGGATACACGACGCAGCAATACGCCAGATTTGAAAGAAGTTAGTGTTTTGGTGGAAAAAATGACTGAATGCGATCTAAAATCATTTTGCATAATTTTAGACAATCCCTCCGTATGAGTCGCTGGTGTTTCCACTGCCGGATGACATATACGAGGCGATGCTGCACGCAATGCCATCAGATCACTTAGTTAAAGAGTGCATGATGATGGGTGCAAAGAGGCTGACTGCTGTGGCACAGTCATGCAAACCATCATCTGGAACAGCAACAACAACAACAGCATCAACAACGATCAGTACGACGATGCTCAATGAGAGTGAATCGACGAATACGTTGATGGACAATATGATTGATATTGATTCGGATGCTGAGACGGATTCAGTGATTTCGGCTACGGCTGAAGAGGATCCCAATGATCCGGAATGGTTTGTTGAGGCCCATGAACGACTATGAAGAACTTTTTGTGGTGTGTCCGTGTGAGTTTTTTTTTCATTCTTTCTTTCTTTCTTTCATTTTTGGTGGGGAGAGAAAAGAGCATTTGAGTGTGAGGGGGCGGGGGGAGGGGGAGACGAATTAAAATTAAACAGAAGTAGAGACACAACACACTGAGAAAAGCCATTTAATTTAGTGATAAAACCCATTAGAAAAAAACACAGAAAAAATACTTAGAGAAAGAATTGATTTTTTTTTCAACAATATTTTCTTTCTCCAAACAAAAAAAATCTTTATTTTGGATAAATTTGATCTGGAAATGGAATTTTACCTGAAATTTGGTAAATTTTCTAATTAAAAATATTATTTTTTTTTTTTATTTTCTAGCTTCTGAAAAAAAAATGGGGACGTAGTGTTTAGATTTTTTTTTCAAGTGAAATTCTTCTCAAGAAATAAAAATTAGTTCACCATGTCCTTTGTGTTTCCTCCGAAAAATCAACACTGATAAATAATGAAAAAAAAATATCTAAAAGGAAAAAAATAGTTCTTTAAATAATTGATCAAATGATCCAAATGATAGAATTGATTAAAAACAAAAAATAGACACATTAATGTGTAATTTTTGAAATAAAAACAAGAAAATTCGAAAAGCACTGCCAAACCCCATTTAATAATAAATTATTAAAAAAAAGAAAAATACGACTATTCTAGAAAAAAGAAAAGATAAAATAAAATGATTCAATAAATTAATTTCACAATTTTTGTTTTCTTTTTTAATGTATAAAAAAAATATAATTTTTGGGTGAAATATAAAATGTAAAAAAAATTGTTGGAATTAAAACAATATAAACTTGTCTCTAGAGAGCAAAAAAAAAGAAACTTTTTTAATGAAGAAAAAAATGTAAATAGAATTTCTAATGATAAACGGGGAGATGATACTAAGGATTCAAGTAAATTAATCTTTTTATTAAAAAAACAAAAAAAATGTATAAATAAATGAAAGGAAAACCAACCAGTAACTCTCGTTTCTTCTTTGCTTTGAAAAACTCTTGTAAACTTTTCGTGTGGAAAAGGGGAATTTACTTGCAAAAAAAAAGAAAATTAAGTGACGAGAAAACAGAAAACACGAAAGATTGCGATTATTTGAAATTTAGCTGAGATATAAAAGATAGAACGAATATAAAAATGTAAGAAAATTAGAGATCACTTAACAAAAAAAAAAGAAAAGAAAAATAGGTAGCATGAAAAAAATCATTAATGAAAAAAAAAGAAAAATCACACAAACTGAGACTGCTGAAAGGAGAGAAAGAAAAGGGTTAACAGAGGATTTTTTGTTTTGATGAGAGATAGAAGATTGAAAAGAAATGCGATGGATTCTCGTATTAAAAAAAAGAAAAAGAAAACTTTACATTGTAAAAAAATTAATTACTTTTTATGACTCCTTAGGACTTGAGGAATTACTATTCAAGGATAATTCTTTTCTTGAATTTTACTTCCTCCGCCGAAAGATAAGATATGTAAGTGAAACAACAAATAAATTTCGCTATTTATCTCTCAAATTAGAAAGAACAATGATATTTAATGCAAAATGTATTCCACTAAAATATATCGTGAAGATTCTTCGCATTAAAAAAAACTGAATGTAATAAAAGAGACAACAACATTAAACAAATTGATTATCCCACAAAATGACGAGAAAAAAAGCAACAGAGAATCATTATTTCAAGAAGAAAAATCAAGCTACGATCCTTTCTTGGAGTTTGATAGCTTAGAGGGAAGGTTTGTTTCTTGAGAGCAAATTTTGTTACCTTTTTTATTTGGGGCAAGAATGCATCTTCAAGTATTATCCACATTTAATTGAATATTTCATCCTAATCAATAATTTAATGTCTCTACTGATTGGGAACAATTTTCTATCAAAAATTGCATTTTTGACAGAATTCTGACGTTTTCACTTATGGTGTCTACACATTGTTAGCAGTTTTCAGCAAAAATTGCTTTTTTGAAGGAAATTGTCCGCATTGTTGCAGGTAGAAACGTCAAAATTCTGTCAAAAATGCAATTTTTGACGAAAATTGCATTTTTGACAGAATTTTGACATTTCTGCCTACAGCACTGTAGCCAATTCCCTTCAAAAAAGCAATTTTTGACGAAAATTGTGCTCAATGTGTAGACACCTTTATGGTGTCTATGTCTATAAACTAGAAGCAATTTTCGTCAAAAATAGCCTTTTCAAAAAAAATTCTGACATTTCTGCCTACAAGGATAGGGGAAATTTTCTCATGAGCCCAAACAGAAGTAGATTTTGATTCTCCAATAGTGTCTTGGATAAAAGGTAAATGGAACTGTATTTCAGAGGTGTGAAAGAACTGTTTGAAACCGAAAAAACGTCAAATAAAGCTTGTTCGTCAATGGTCAAAACGCTACCTGAGCAAACTCATTTTGACGTTTATTCGGTATCAACGGTTCTTGCACACCTCTGCTCTATTTGCACAAAAAGTTCTTAAAGTTCGAAGAATTCAAATTCGATTTCGAATTTTCATACTAAATTTTCGAACATGGTGGGGAAAATTTATCAAATATCACACTAGAAAACTGGCAAAAAAGTTACTCAGTGATTATGGAGTGATAGGGTAAGTGTGCCAAATTTCGGCATAGTTGCATGCAAACGCCACATTCTCAAGTTTGAAATGTAATATTTTTATCCCTTCTTAAGGAGTGTTGCTTGGAACCTTGTAGACAATTTATCGTCTCTATTTTCTCTAAAATCATTCTTAATGCATTTTAAAATGAATAAAAATATAGACATAGCTTTGGTGGCATATTTCGGCCACCTTCATTCTCATAGTTCCTTGCCCTTCGGGAATTCTTCCTATGTTTTTTTTCATATCATCTCCTTTGTCGAAGCTACATTTTTGCTATTTTTTGCTTTGTATAATCTCCAGAGTGTGCAAAAACTAAAAATCCATGGAAATTCGAGGAACAAAAAAGGTGGCCGAAATTACAAGCTGGCCGGAATTTGGTACGCTTACCCTAAATACTGGAGCAAGAACAGTATACGTCGTTGTTCTGTTTTTTTTTCCTCACAACAATGTGAAGACCGTCACATTTTGACACTTGACCACTTCGAAATTCAAACACGATGTAATTTCCGCCACCTTGCGAAAGTATTAAAAACTAAGAAAGTCTCTTTTGGATCTTCAAATAGATTTTAGAATTTTTCAAGATCTACTTTTGTACGGAAAAACGTAGCACAGATCGCTGACGAACAGTCATTGGAGGCTCCTGTCAAGTTTTCGTAATAATCTTGCATTTACAGGGAAGAGTTGTTAGTCCCTCGAGAACTCAATGGGTCAAGTGGTAGAGTACTCGCTCTATGATGCAAGTGTCCCGGGTTCGAATCCCCTTTACGTCACCAGGAATTTTTCTGGCGTTAAAGGTGTTCGGATTGCATCGGTCCAATGTAAATCCTCACGGGCTGGGAAAAAACGAACGCGGTTCAAACAATAGTTCTCCACGGTGTCCATCACATTCTGAACATTTGGGAGGCCTCCACCGTCGCGGCATCTCGAACAGAGAACACTATCGTTGCTGGGTTATTACGATTATAAGTGTAAATGGAAAGCTATTTACCTTTTAGCCGAGACACTTTTGGCGAATTAAACATCGGCTGTGAACACTCCGGTTTAGTTCTTTGCACTAGTCTAATAAAATGCATGATACTGGACACCTATTAATCTTGTAGGGGAATGTATGCATGGTTCGCACACAGGGAATCTGCAAACGATATGTGAATTTTCTCTTTGTTTGCAAAGAGTTGGTTTAACTTTCCTCATCTCGTTTCGTGAGATTAATAATTACCGACAAACTCTAGCTCTTTGCAAAAAATAGAAAAATTGCATCGTTTGAAGGTTCACAGTGTGCGAACCATGCCTACATTCTCATCATGAGAAAAATTGGGGTAATTAGAACAGAAGATATAAATTTTTGAATTTTGGGAAACATAAAAAAAAATTAAATAATCGTCTGTCGCATCGACCGTTGTCGTATCTGCATTCGTTTTTGTATCTGCATTTGTTGCAAGCTACAATACAGACGTCGCGTCGCCTCGTAAAACAGCGTTCGAAGCAACCGCCGATATATACAAAAAAAAAAATCAAGACGTAACCGCGATGAGCAGATTTTAAATCCGAGATCCCTAAATGATGTGCGTCTCGGCTATTATGAAAGTTTTAGACAAATTTTCTCATTAATTGATTTTTGTAAATCAAATTCGAAGACCTACTTTTTCTGATTGCATTTTCTGATGGCCAAGTATAAAGCACTTGTTGAGTTAGAGCTAGACTAAAATTGGTCAAAATCCAGTGGTTTCCTACAATTTCGAATGATCGTGTTACGTTTTTCTACATAGAAGAGAAGAAGTGTCTAGGATAAAAGGGAATTGGTATGTTGTACGAGATTTATTAGTATTGCCCATGGGTAAGTTTCTGGTTATTATCAAGGTATTCGATAGACAGTTTTGTTTTCTACAGAAGTTATATTAATTTGAGAGGCGAGACACTTTTGGAACAATAAATTTTGAGAAAAACCTCAAAACTTCAACTTTAGTTAAGTAAAAATCTTCTCCAAAAGAAAGTTTTTTTTTTTATTTAAATCTGAAGCAGAAATTGAAAAAGTGATAACCAAGGAATATTCTCTTACGAATTACAAAGTACATAACACTTCATGTCTTTTTCCTCTCGTACTCCTTAATAAAATGTAATAAACACTGAATAAAACATTATCATCGCGTAATAACATATTTAATCTCATTAAATATTTTAACCCCTTCGCTAGTGCTCTGATTCCTAGCTTTAAGCAATCAAAGAAAGCGAAGGGACTAAAATATTTTTATGAAATTAAACATTTATGCCCAACGCATAATAACTTTTGTTTAGTAAACATGTTTTTGACATTTCAATCTGAGTGAGTGAGATCTAGATCTAGTCATCTCACTCATTCTCATAGGAAATTTCGAAAACATGTTTACAAACAAAAGTTATTGTGCACTGGTCATTAATCACTCGTGTAGGTAATCCTTATTGCCTGAAATTTAAATAAATTAATAAAATTTGTCATTCTGACTCCCAAAAAGAGAAGAAATTAGCAAAAAAAAAGTGGTTCTCAATAAACAAACCTTCAATTTCAGCCGACAACAAACAAATTCATTTGCTTTTCGTCTATTTTTCATTTTTTGTTTTTTTTTTTTAATTTTATAATAAGAAAAAGTATAATATTAAAAAAAAATATCTTCACCAAATAGTAGAATTTATTGCGAGTAAAGCAGATTGTAGTGTTGTAAGATTTTTTTTAAATGTATAAAAAAATGTTGAACAAGTTTTTTTCTGAGAAAAAAATACACGTGTAAATATATTAATTAGTTCATTTTTTCAAAATATATATTTGATAATATTGCTGATGAAACATGTTTCATTTCTTTTGTAACGCGATTTTAGTTGCTTTTTAAGCTGCGTTCCCGCCCTTTGCATTCTCTTCCACATAATTTTGTATAAATTAAAACTCAGTGTTTTTTATTTTTATTTTTGTCAATTCACCAACCGAACAATCATTTTAACTGCTTTTCCCATTTATCTTCATGTACATCATTTTATAGAAGTATAAATATAAATTCAATGTATTAAAGTGAAATAAAAGAAATAAAAAAAAAATCAGAGAAAAAATGTAGGTATTAAGGCAAAAAAATGATGTAAAGTAAATAGAATTTTAGAAAGTATATAATAATGTAACAATTATTCGTAATTACCAAGAAATTAATTTTATTACCTGTTATACTTTTAGGTTTGTAAGTCTCATTTTTAAGTTTTATCTGGAAGAAAATAATGTGTGAAGTGCGAAAGTGTGTGAAATTCTGGGAAAGTATAAAAAAAAACTTACTTTGAAATTAAAAAAATAAAAACTCGTGATTACTTTGCTTCAATTGCGCTACGAACATGAATTTACAAAAAAAAGAAGAAACACTCTAGAAAAAAATCGTAACACGAGATGTTTCTTTATTTTGCCAAAATAGCCCATTTTCATTTAAAAAAAATTAATACACAAATCCACTAATTTCTTATTTTTTCCGAAAATATTCCATTAAATTGATTTTAGAAAACAACAAATAAATCATACAATAGAAAACAAAAATTTATTCCACAACACGAATGAACGGTTGATAAACAAAATTTATTGATGAATAAATAATAACCCTCTAAAAAATCAACAGAAAAGTTTATTATATATTGATGAATATAATAATGAATATATAAAAAAGGTAAAAAAAAATATTTTTAGTAAAATAAAGAAACTTAAGAAATCAAGAAGAGTCTTTTATTATGCAAATTCGAGCTTTTAACAAGGACATCCCGAGTTTTGGGTAGGCCAATAGGGGAATTCTGTATCAGTATGACAATATCATATCCATGGCTCAGAGTATAAAACGAATAAGTCGGAAATGGCCAACTTTACAGGAAAGAGATTTTAAGGTGAGATTTTACATACTGAGGAAGTCAAGGAGTCCCGGAAAAGCGAAAAACAATAATTTTGCAGAAAATCAAATTATTCGACTTATATTAAGACAAGTCGATATAACAAATTTATTTTAAGTAATATGATAAATTTAGGAAAATTAATCGTAAATGCAAAAGCTCCGCAGAAAAACTATGCAAGCCATTGCGAGGAGGCGTCGACCTCGAGGCAGACCTAGGACAAGGTGGCTGAATTAAATTCAGAATCTTGCCTTAGAGCGCCTTGGGATAGAACCCGAACATCTTCCTGAAGTGGCGGAGGATCGACAAGCGTGGGCTGCTTAATTTGGATGTCATGGGCCCGCGACCCCAATAGGGATAAGCGGTTGAAAATTATGATGATTCGTAAATGCGAATAATTATCAATTACAGAGCATTTCATACAGCTCCTTGTAATTGTTACTCAATGCTCACCGACTGTTGATATTGTCCGGCTCCAGATTTTAATCATGAAAATTTGTGATATTGTCATAGAATTCCCCTTCAGGAATGCAAAGAAATGAATGGCAGAATGCCCAGCGCGCACATTAAATGTTTTGGTATTTAACCCTTTAAGAACGAGACGGTTTTCACTGACCGAAAACAACAATAAGAAATTTTCCTATTGTTTTAGATGGGAAAGTAGAACAGACCAGGAATAAGAACAAATCCTGCACTCAAGAGCAAGTCAACAAGGTTTTGAAAGCCTTTCATCGCGGTTTCAGTTACACTGTTTGTCTCCAATTAGAAAATCTACATTGTTTCCATTTGGATCAATTTGTTTCCTATTGCAGCATTTTGTATTCGTGTATTTTTCTTGTATTTAAGAAGTTTTCAAATTATATTTAAAGAATTTTCACTAAACAGTAACATTCTAGAAGAGTCAAGGAGCAAATTTATGTAATTCTCTTCAGAAAAAATATGAACTTAATGTATTGAATCTTCTGTCAAAGTTAAAGCGTCTGGAAATGGTTTTGAATTAGAACATTTACCCTAATTAAAATTTTAACCTAAATTTTGGGTTTTTGGTTTCGTCTCGATTCGTCTGGTTCGTCTCGAGTCAAAATTCAAACTCATTTTTTCTCAAAAACGTCATTGAGAATGTTGATGAAATTTTAGAATGTTGTAGCCTAGTCCATGAAGTTTACAAAAAGTGGCATGGGTTCGCTCTGATTACAATAGAACTGGAGATATGAGGGGTCAAAGTTCACGAAATTCGAAACGTAATATCTCCGGTTCTATTTGACCGATTTTGACGAGTGAGAGCGCAAAAGTAAAAGTCTCGCAAATCACTACAACTTTCTAGTCTAGAATATTTTAACTTCATATGACTAACGCTAGAGGCGCCACAGTCGAAAAACCAATTTTCATAATACATAACCTTACTTATCTCGACACGTGCTTAAGCGATCTTGATGATTACTTCGACATAATTGTAGAGGACATTTATGTCTATATTTCGTGCAAACATGATTTTTCGATCAGACAATGCGATCTGTCCGATTTTGCCGTTTAAGTGTAAAAAATTGATTTTTCCCATAATAACGCTTTGAAGTTTGAAACCACTCAGATGCCAATTTGACTGCTTCCACTCGACCAAACACTTAAAATAGGGTTTGAAATGGGAAGTCTCAGAAAATACTAAAATTTTTTGATATAGTTGAAGTAAGTATGAAGTATGAAGAATATTCTGGTCTACATTTCACCCATATATCACTTTCCGTCAGTCCATCCAAATCCTTGATATTTTGGTTTAAATACAAAATTTGTAAAATTTCACGAATTTGATTTAATATAACTGATGACCATGTCACATCCCGTCTGACCAGGTAAGCGTGAATTATAGCCTCAATTAACCCCTATCTTTCATACCTTACTTTTAAGAAGCTCCCATACAAAATACCCCTTACTAAATATATGTGAAGGACACTGTTTTGCGTTCATGGTAGTGAAGAGCGGAACTACGAAAATTGTTGCCGGCCGTGTTGCTCAGCTGTCAGTGACAAGATGGAATAATTTCCAAAACATTTCATTTGTTTTTAAAATTCTCACAAAGATTCTCAGTGTTTTTAGTGTTTGTTTAATAATAATAAATGTGCGTGGGTGCGTTTCGTCTAGAGAAAAGTGTCGTGGTAACTATAAACAAATTTCCAATCTTGAAATACGCGTTTTTATTTCATTCATTCATTCATTTATTTAAATCAAACATAATAGGGTTTTCCCCTCTTACAATGATGTTTGATAAAGTGAGAACAAAAAAAAAATAGACAGTTCAAAGAAAAAGCGAAGAAAAGTAACAAGAAAAGCAAAGCAAAAGCAACAAAAAAGAAAAGAAAAGAAAAAAAAAACTTATTCGAAACATAATGATAGAATGACCTTTTTGAGAAGCATTATTGAGTGAGGATATAAGAGTCAGCCTAGTGGAGCCCCGCTCCTAGGTAGAGAACGCCATTCCTTGACCCCCACTCCAGGGGGCCATATGTCCGGTTTCAGCACACTTTCAAGCAATTCCCGAGGGATAGAAATCCTGAATGTTGTGTAGGTCACTACCTTGACACTACGCGGAGGCGGTAAATTTAATACAGTTGACGGGATTCCCAGAGAAATTAAATAGTTTCTAATGCGGTCAGTAGTCACATCCAGAGATAACCCAGTTACGAATACTTGAGCCGTATCCAGCCCAGGTTCAGTGTCACAGGGTGCAGCTTTGAGTGGGCACGATTTTGATGTACCAGAAATGAGAGGTTTCTTCATGTTCTCCGTCCAACGGTCAATCTCAGAAATTTTGCCCATCACACAAGGGACCGTTTGGAGGTTTTGCTTCGGGATTGCACCGTGATTTAAAGACTTACTATCCAGAGTGGGCACTTTAGTATCCATAGATGTATTCACCAGAGTTAGAGATTTTAAAGAAACAGTAGATTCAAAGCCAGGTGTCAAACTCTTAACATTTAAATCCTCATGAGGCAAGGATGTAGATCCAGTTCCAGTATGTACTAAAGCGATTGGGTCCCTCACGCAGGACTCACCAAGATCAACGTTCCGATACGATACCGCGGAAGCCGCGGGAGCAGCAGTAGGCAATCCAGTCACAGGAGAAGTGGTACCATTGTGACATCCCGCAAAATCCATCACACCAGTAGCAGTGAGCGATTTTTCAGCCAAAGAACGAGGAGCTGTAATCACTGAAGGACGAGGTGAATTCATACCCCGAAAAGTTATCGCATCCAGGCGATATTCGAGGGCTCTTACGTCAGTACGGAGAGCATGGTAAACTGGCAATTCACTCCTTAGGCTCATGTTTTCATCTTTGAGAGCATCAACTATGCTCTCTAGTCGAATAATTCTGGCAAAAAGGGATGCCATAGAAAGTTCCTCCTCAATATCGCCCCTAGTGGAAGCAAAAGATGGCATGTTGCAGAAAATAGAAGTATATAATACTTTAAGATGTAACAAGTGTTAATAAATGTAGTCTGATTTAGCACGAGATTATCTGAGTGCAAAAGAGTATCAAGTTCCACACGTTCCACACAAGAAGCGAGGACACAAAACTGAGCAATTCTGTTGTACAATCGACGATCAGAGGGGGCAGAGAAGTTGCCTTGAGTTCAGAGCAGGAACTCAAAAAGAGCCCCAAAACCACCACGGAGTCTCAACGAACCCGTGCAGAACAATGCAGCTGCGAAGAAGTACCGGAGAGTTCACTCCAACACAGAAGGATTTTAATCGATCTGTGGGCTCAACTCACACGCACTGAGAACACTCGCAGCGAAAAGCGAGGTTAGGTTTATGTTTCAAACTTTAGATTAGAGGTTTTCACCAGGATTTTAGATATTTTCCCGCAGAATTCCAGTGTAGATCACAAACCGAACACTTTAACTTAAGGCAAGAATCACATAACTCCAGTAAACTAGAATTTAAAAGCGAAAGAAAATAGAAAAGGTAAGAGCACGACAAGTACAACCATACTTGTCAGAAGAAAAAAAAAAAAAAAGACTTTCCTTTCGGGAGTATTTTTTAGGAGACAATTTTTTTTTAAAATAGTTATTGCTTTTCTAAAGTGTTAAATCGTTCATCCTGGTTAAATAAAACATATCCCTATCTTTGTAGCTTCTATCATTTGTATAAAATTCGAAGGTGAAATCAGGATGTGCAATTGACAGTTTCATTTCACCGCCATTGATATACGTGGCAAGATTCAGTCCTTAATTTGTGCCTACCACTCGGATCTTGCCTATGAGGGCTAAAATAGTGCGCCTAAAGCTGGGTGTTAATTAATGGCTCAAGGCTGGGTCCCCCTTACCCTGTGTTAAGATTACCCTGTGTTAGACGGGATATAAGATTAATATTAAGATTTACTTTCTGAACTGCGAGAATGGAAAAAAAGATATCAAGTGTTTTATCATGCCTCTCTCTCGCGTTTCGCTCAAAAACTGACCGAATCACAGTTGGCACGCATGGAAAATTGCTCGAATTGCCTGTAATACGATTCAGAAAGCAATTAATACGAACAGTAATATCTTACTCATCGTATTAATCCACTAGAGTGTACTCTTTCGAACACGCACGTGATATTCCATTTGAAATTTTGCATACTATATACCTCACTCTCAGGCCTTTCTTAATATTAATATTAATCTTATATGTGACACCACGGCGAATGGCGTCCCCCAATTTCAACTCTAAATCGAATTTGCATGCATTCCGAGTTAGCTCACATCAATAATCTCACCTACATAAACCGGTTAGGATTCACTGTCCTTTTATGAGATCTTTCATGACTATGGCTGCTATTCTGCCATCTTTATAATTTTGTAACTGAGCAAGATCTAAGAAATTTGGTATTCTCACAGAAAAAAATATAAAGTTCTAAAATATTAGTACTCTCCAAATATTTTAGACTGTTATAAAGTCTCCAACAAAATTTTCAAATTACCGTATTCTACATCCAAGAATTTTTCAATTCATCCAAAAATTCTTTGACAGTTCCATAAATTTTCTTGCCAATCCAAGGAAAGTTTAGAGGTCCTTTTAAATTTTGTAAAGTGAAAGTTTTGTCTAGGTTGAATTGAAAATAATTACCTTTAAAGATATTTTAATGCTTTTTTCATGAAAAATAACAAACCACTGTAAACACAGTGTCAAATAATTCCGCAGATGATGCTGCACGACAAGTCTCAAAATTTTTTATATCTTGTTCGATTTTTGCTATAAAATTTCTTGGCGGCAGAATTGCTCAACCTTGGATTGACTCTAACAAGAATTTCAAATTCCGCAAAATCTTTCAAAATTATAAAGATGGCAGAATAGCAGCCTATTTTAAGAAAATATTTTTGACCCCTATAGCTCGGGTTGGTAGAGTTTGGAGGTTTTTTTTAAATTTTTATTTTGATCGAAAGCTTAATGGCCTCTACACATTGGGAGCAATTTTTGTCAAAAATTGCTTTTTTGAAGGAAATTCCCTGCAGCGTTGTAGGGGGAAACGTCAAATTTCTGTCAAAAACGCAATTTTTGACGAAAATTGCTCCCAATGTGTAGACGCCTTAAGACCCAGATAAACCATATCAAAATTTGAGCCCGATCCTTGCTATTGAGCTTAAGGATTTAATTTTAAGTTATTACTCCTATTTCTTTGTATTTATTTATTAAATAACTTTATTAAATAAGAATTCATAGAAGATGGGGCTACTTTGAGCTGTGGGGCTACATTGTTATACATTTTTTTCGCTTCTAAAGGAAACTGGATTTTAACGTAATGTAATTTGAATAGATCAAAAAATTGTAGATCTAAATAAAATAATTGTAAGGACCAGCTTGATTTAGAAATAGGTGAAAAAGTCGTATAACAATCTAGCCCCACAGCTTAAGTAGCCCCACCTCCCCCTACCTAGCATTGATCATTGTTACTCGAGCCCAAGGGAATGAAGATAATTAGATACCCTTATCTTAGAATTTGGAAACATATTCTGAAAATTATTTGAACAAAAGCCTCATAAAGCTTCATTTTATCTACAAATATTAACTTTGATAACAATTTGACCTCATTGAACTCAAGCAAAATTAAAAGATTAAAAGACTGACTTGAAACTTGAGTTAACTTCTCAAGAATGGGACGACAGTCCTTTGATAATCCTGAAGTATCCTTCTGCTTCAGAAAATAGAAAGAGAGCAAGATAATCAACTACCGAGGGAAATGCATGACAAAGACAATCGATAAGACTTCTCGAATGAAAGTGTCAACTTTCATTTTCACTTTTCCTCAAATCCCGCGCCGTCGCAGAGCACATCGGGGTGCCTCGTGAGAAAAATCCATAATTCGTCCTTATGTCGTCCTGCCGAGCCTATCCAGGAAAAACGCTGAGGAATGCGAGAATTCTTATGAACGCCTGTCTCTGCATTCTCGAGCGAAATACTATTCACGAATGCTACCTACCGCATACACTGACACTCTCCCATCACCATACAGCCAGGAGCTCGGTGGTGGTTTGTTGAGAAATTATTGGCGGGAAATTTCGCAGTAGGGCTACACGTGGGACAGCGCAATGCTGAACGCCTGGTCGGAAGAACCGAATTTTCGTGACACCACTCATTGCCGTTTCTTTCTCTTGAAAAACTCTTGTTGGGTAGCCTTTTTGTCCAAATCGAAACGACACGATATCGCTCTCTCACATACAATTGCTCATCTTTCCTCTCGCTCTTCTACCCATCAAATTTTCACCCGAAAAAACAATCGTTTTTTTTAAAGATGTTTTTACATACAAATCAAAAAGTTCCTATTTCTTTTGTAAAATATTTCATGCAATTTCCATTGCAAATTTCCACACATAAAACAATTTTACACCTTAAGTGGTAATCTGTATAGTGATAATGCATTACGATTACGAAGTTGATGGATTGCGTGTTTAATTTTTTAACGACTTACATGAGTTGAGACAAGAAAAGAAATAATTATATACGATTTGTTCATTATAAATGTTTAATTTATGCGAAAATTTGCCTTGAAATAATTGAGTCGTCTGAGGTACTCAAAAGACTTTCAATCAAACATAATGCAGAGAATGATCAAATCCGAGCATTCAGAAGATTCGTTATGACAAGGTTAATGAGAAAAATGCGATGATGATGATTAATTTATATTCATCTTTAAATTTATATAAATAACACATTATTTTATAGAAAAGATATTTAATATACAAATATTATAAATTAGGTCCATAACCAACCTTTACAAATAGTCGAATAGATTTTCATATTGTACTGTACATCTATTTGACAATTTTTTAGCAAAATATTTTGTTATTTAAATGATAAAGTGTAAAAGTGTCAAAACGTGATAAGTACCAACCAAATAACTCAAATAAGTTACAAGATCTTAATGAAAGCATGTTAAATAAATTGTCATATATTTTATTTGTCAGACATTTCGTCCTCTATTGCAAAAACAAAACAAATTCAGTTAGCCCAGTTTCTGATCCAACCGAATCCATGAGAAAATTTGTAAAATAACAAACATATTAGTCGAAATTGGACTTCCTTCAGCAGAGTAGTTATTTGGCATATCAATTTCCTAAACCTTTATAGAGAAGTGATTTTTTTTTGCAAATTATTGATATTTTTTAGAGTATTAATAAGTTTCCTAAAAAGAAAGGTTGCAAAGCATCCCATGCTTTGCGAAATGCTCGAACTTGTGGTTTAACTCTTTCGTCTCTTTTGGGACGAGAGTACCCAAAGCAGCATATGAATGTTCTGTGAAAAACAATGTTTTTTAATTATTTAGAACTGATAAAAATCCTATTCTTGTGGATGATTACAAACTATAAGGATGTCCAAATGTAAGATATTTTTTGTAGGACCTCAATTAATTCCTGAGCATAGATATTTTTGATTAAAAATTGTGAAATTGGCTTGCAGCATATGCTGCGGTCCGGAAAGAGTTAAATACTATACCGTAATTAAATATTTTTTCGTAATCTTTACCGTTGACCGGTTCACAACCGATTTGAACCAATTCATAAATTACTCAAAAGATCGCTCAAAATAACATAAAAGGATAAAAATTACTTTGAAGTAATAAAATTGATTTTGATATGAAAATTAGTTATCGTTTCATAACTGGCTCATTACTAAATTATAACCAATTGGAAGCAATTTAATCTTGTCCGAAATTCCAAAACCTTTACATTGAGCTTAAATATGAACCCATTCGGTGAAGAAATACGCTCTTTTAAGAGATAAAAAGTCGAATTATTGGGAGTATGAGTAAATTGCCGCTGTTTATTTGGTGAAAGTTAATATTTTATTTAGTAGAACAATGACTAAATAGCACTATTCAAAATATTGCACATCAATAACCTTTACTTTCTGCCATCATTCTGGTAGCATACAGATTTGGCGTTGAAACGACTGACCTTTAGACCTAGACGTAATTCAAGAATCGACCCAGTTTTTGGGTTTATCATACGATTGCAAGTGTGCTAGTCATTCATATCAAGAAGAATCTAGCAAATACAGCGGATGAGATAGGACTTCCGACTTGAGTGTTTCCAAGTATTCCTTAACATATTTTGTAGCATGTGACCTAACATTATCATTTTACAAAACTTTGTCATTCCTGTTCTTGTATTATGGCCGTTCCTCCTTCAGAGCATCGTTCGAACGTATCAATTAGCCTTGATTAGATAACCTTATTATGGATTTTCTGGGTTTTAACAGCTCATCGGCTTTGCTGTCTATCTTAAACCATAACTAGGTTCCATATTTTTTACGCTTCGGGTTACCGTAGAGTTAGATTATCCGCTTTTCATCTCTACTCTAGTAACAATCCGATGCGCAAATCCCTTCTTTTTCTGACCTTCAAGCAACTCTTAACAAAGGACTAAACGCCCGCCTGGCGTTCGACATCTCGTAGTTTCGTGGAACGCATTTTCCGTTCTTTTTAATCATTCCCAATTATTTTCTATGTTTGAATACTGTTGACCGATAAACACCCAATGATTTTGCAACTTCTTCTTGTGTCTGACTTGGGTCTTCGTCAAGTAGCGCTTCCAATTCTTGGTTTTTAGCCTTCTAACAGGTAAGACCGTCTCAAGATGATCATCACAAAAATCACATTTACTGCGATTACAAAGTCACTATTCATTGAAAATTGCTTCTGTCCCTATTAATTATAATCTTACTGACTTACTGAAGGTAAATGTAAATAAACGCAGTAAATGTAAATTAAATGCAGTAAAAGTGGGTTTTTGTTGCGTGCCTTGACACGTGGTAACTAATAGAGGGTTAAGCTCCTTCGGCGCACAGAAACGTTCTTAATCTTTGACATCAATATCATCTTGAAGCGTTTAAGTCAATGAATGCAGAATATGCATGCAGAGCACTTTTTTTCAGCAGAGAATAAAGTGATGCAGTAAAACTTACTGCAAATGTTGTTTTTCCGGCTCGAAACTTGACATTTTCAATGCGGTAAAAATTATGCTATGTACGTATCCGTGAACTGACTTACTGTCAGTTGAAGTTTAAAGAGATAGCGCTTCACGATGAAGTTAGAATTAGTATTGCCCGATGTAAATCGGCTGAGATAATATGATATATGACGGTTACTCAGCCAGAAGGCGAGAACTTATTGGTTCTGTTCAATAATAACTTTTCGAAGAGACAATGTTACTTCAAACACAAGCCGAACCTATTCGAAAATCTAGCGGAAGCCTAAATTGCAAGTTCACGTTTCGTATTTCGCTATTCTTGTTGATATTTCAATCGTCAACAATGTTAACAACAATGTACAAATGTTTGCTGCAAAAAGTGAATATTTGTTTAGTTTTGTAGAATTTCAGGATGACAGAACGTTTCAATCGTAATTATATTAAAATAAATTTTCTTCTCATGAACTGGCTCACTTTTGTGTAACTTGTCGGTTTAAACATTCGAACTTCCAGTGGGTTTTTAGGGAAATTCTCTCTGATATACATTCGAATCGGTACAGAAAAAACCTTAGCCGGAGAGAACTCTTTAAATCGAGAAGGTTTATTACTGTTATTACTGAATGAGAGGACTCAGACACCTAACTCAAAATCGAGGGATTATTATAATGCTCTCACTGCGGAGTTCGAGGAATATAATTAAGTTTTTAACAAATATTTTATTATTTCGGACATAATATAATTTATAATACCTTTAGATCAGAGGCGTGCAAGAACCGTTGAAACCGAATAAACTTCAAATGAAACATGTACGTCAATGGTAAAAAAAACGCTACTAGAACAAACTTATTTTAACGTTTATTCGGGTTCAATGGTTTTTGCACACCTCTGCTTTAGATTATTAAGGGAAAGCCCTCTCCCTTCGAACGTCCATGCCTTCGAATAATGTGAATTTTCTTTTAGTTTTCCTAATTATCAATTGTTGATAATTCCATGAAAATTTTGTGTCAATCTCTTACGAAAAACTAAAGAAATTAACATTATTCGAAGGCATGAACGTTCGAAGGGAAAGCACTTTCCCCTAATTAACCCAAAGGATAAGAGCAGAATCACATTGACAGTAAAATGCTCGCTGTAGTCTCACAGTATTTCATTAATTTACGCATTTTCATTGCAATTTTTACGCAAATTTTCCAATACCGTATTACCTTATCTCATACTCGGTAGCACTAGGTGAAAATAATATAAGAAAATTGAAGAAATAAAACGAAAATTCGATAAATGGTGAGCAAAAAAAAAAACTGTGAGAGAAATTAATCGTACAGTTTTTTTTTGCTCACTATTTATCGAATTTTCGTTTTATTTCTTCAATTTTCTTCTATTATTTTCACCTAGTGCTACCGAGTATGAGATAAGGTAATACGGTAATCGAGAATTTGCGTAAAAAATGCAATGAAAATACGAAAATAACGAAATACAGTGAGCATTTTACTGTCAATGTGATTCTGCCCTAAATTTAAAATGTTGAGGTATTATAGCGAGTTGTCTTTCAATTCAATATTAAAATTACAAAATCAAATATTTTGCTTGTCTATAAAGCAAACACTCCGGTTAATCGGAAAAAATGATAATCTATTATCTTTTGTGTATTCCTTTGAGGTTTAAAATGCTAATTCCACTTTAGGGCAAATATTTTGATCCCAAAAATATGCTGCGAAAACTCATCCTATTGACAAAGAACCATATCATCCACCCTCAATTGTTCAAATCCGATTAGGAGCCTTGTTATAGAATTAAATTGAAATGAAGAGGCGACAAATTTCACGGGGTGAAACCTCGGAGAAAACACAACAAATTTCATCCCTAATTGCTGCCAATTTTGTAATTTAGATCAACCCTCGGCAAAGTTATTAAACTAAACGGAACTAATTCAGGCATCTGTTGACCGTGGATTTTTGCAAAGTATCAAAATGCACTACTATGAGAAATTGAGAGGGAAGTACGCGCCCCTTTTTCACACCGCAAACAATAAAAAAGGGGTCCCAGAGGACAAAATTGCAAAAGAGGGTGTTCTTAACTTTTAATATTGTGTCATATTTGTCATCTTTATTAATAAATTTTGACTTCTCTTCAACTTAATTGAAGGAGCACATGGGCATTTTCACACGATTGAATTCTATGAGGATTGGAAAATCACAAATTAATTAGATAATTGTGAATTGATGCATAAATTGGAGTGTGTTTTCTTTAGAGTATTTTGTCTTAAGAATAACAATAGAGCTTAGACAAATTCTTCCGGATTGGATTTGGCATATTCAATTGAAACTTCCGGGAAAATTTAATAAAATCACGTTTTTCACCAACCCCTTATAAGTTTAAATCTCATCCAAACACTGTACAACTCACCCTCACACCAATCCAGCTCCTCATCCACTTGCTGTGCCAGACTTATGCGAAAATGGTGGAAAACTCCGCCTCAATTTCCACCAATCACAGCATCGAGAACTGCTACACCATTTCAGGACATTTTCATGATCCTTCCGATGGAATTTCATCTTTTGCAGTATTTTTAGTTCCTTCCAGGCAGTCAGATCTGAAACAAAAAGGATTACAGTGATTGAGGATATTATTTGTGATTTTTATCAACAAAAAGTATTTAATTGAATTTTAATGGAAAATGGCAGTGTTTCATGGTGAAAATTGGGAAAATGTCAATGGAGTATGTGATGTGATTTTTTGATAAAAACCTCAAAAAAATACCCCAATATGCAAAATTATTCGTATTTATTTGATTTGGTTGCCTCAAAATGGATTTGGAAGCAGCATCCCGAAGCACCATTTATGCCAGAGGTTTCACCATTTACACCAATTTGGCCACATCAAGATGCTCCACCACCAATTGTCTCTTACCCAGACCTGATTGCCGGATTTCCGTGCTCAGATTTGGGTAAGTATCGTAAGTGTTTCCCAATTTATCTAATTTATTTTCATTGTGAGATTTTCTTTCTAAATTAATTTTGACGAATTTGACTGTAATTTACATCGCGCGTTCTATAAAAGCTATTTGGCCACGATCTCAAGTCTCGGGACTTGTAGGGCAACGTCTGTCGCCACGAAGTGGCCATCCAGCTCCCAATGGACCAGTCAAGAAGACCCGACGGCGTGTGGCATCCCTGGCACAGCGTCGAGCAGCTAATATTCGAGAAAGGAGAAGGATGTTCAATCTCAATGAAGCTTTTGATAAACTCAGAAGAAAGGTGTGTAAAAATTGAAAATTTCTTTTCATTTTATGTTAGATTTTTAGTGTTATACTTTCAAAAACAAAAATACGTTTAATTCTTTCGTCTCTATTGGGACTCTAAAAGAAAACGATTTTTTAAGTTACTTGGAATTATAAAAAAAATGTTTCTTGTGAATAATTGTGAAGTATAAAAAGCTTCCTAATTTAGGATAATTCTATACAAGTAGTCTGGCTAAACTCTGTAATTATTTCAAAAAATGTTTGTTCTGAATAAGCAAATTTGTGCTCTAATGGCTCCGTCCGGCACACCTTTTAGATCAGAAAAATTTCATGAAGTCAAAATTCGAAACCCTTTCTTTCTCACATGTTTTGCATATGACTATCTCATACTTTCGCATACCAAATTCGATTAAGCTAAATTGAATTTGGAGTGATGTTTAAGAGAAGAAGAAGAGTGCGAGAGAATGAGATAGACATATGCAAAACACGTGAGAAAGAAATGGATACTAAATTTGACTTCATGAAATTTTCTTGATCCAAAAGGTGTGCCCGAGCCTCTATTTTTAATTTAAATCTCAGAAACCAAATATATGTAATTTTTATTTTAGAATTCTTTAGAAAGAGAATTAGATTTATGAAACCTTTCTAATTCAAACTTAGAAATAGTGTTCTTGTGATTTTCACGAAACAATAAAAAAATTAGGTGTAATTACAATGGACTTTTGGATAAATAATTTTTCTTTAACAAATTATTCTTTAAATAAGATTAAATGAAATTAGCTCACTGGATATCTTGGGATTTCAACAGTATATTACGTATCTAGCTTACATTATAATAGAATATTGTGGTTTTCATATCTATTCATTAATTGCTTATTTATTAAAATTTCATAAAAGTAGATTTTTTTGGAGAAAATTTGCCTTATAATGGTATAAAAATTACTTAGTCTTTTAGAAATTATAGACATTCGGAACCGGGGATTTAAAGAACGTTTATACATCAAAAATTTCTCAAAGAATAGATTGAAAAGCCATGAAAAAGATAATAAAAGTGGTTTTGATCATATCATTAATAAAAAAAAGAAAGTTTCAATATTATTTTCTTTAAATCCTTTCTTTATATTCAGGATATCTATATTTTCAAAAAAAAAATCGAATTCTAAATTACTTGTCTTTTTAATTCCTTGATATTTTATATAAACTTACCAAACTTACCCCAAAAAAAAGGTAAAGTACCCCTTGACATTCACTTAAGGATGGGTTTTATGAAAAGCAGTTAGAATGTGTATTTTCGATTTTGCATAGAGTTGTTCGATACGGCTTTCACTTAAAACTATACAGTAGATCTATAGCTTTCTAATTGTGAACTTCGTATTGTAGTCATATAATTTTAAGTCACAAAAAAAGTTATTTCAAAAATGCAAAGTGTTTCTCTATCTATTCGACCGCCTGGGGTTTCTCAACTCAACCATCATTTTTTTAATCTACAAAACTATAGACATGGATTTAACTTTGGCTTTCATGAATAACATTTTAAATTAAGTTAATTATTAAAATAAAATAAGAAACTAATACACGCCTTTATGAATTATTGCAAAAGTAGAACAATATTCAAGAGAATAAAGCTTCATTTACTATGATTTGGCCGGTCGAACTGAGGATTATGATATTTTAAATGCACTTTCAATTTTATATCTCTATCAAACCATTTAGCTCGATAAAATTTCATGAAATCTAAATTTGCGTGCCTTTCTTTCTCAAAAGATTTGCTTAAGTCTATCGCACTCTTTCACTTTCGAAATTAGATTGAACTAAATTGAATCAAATCAAATCGTTCAAAACAAGAAGAGTCCGAAATCCGAAACCCATTTCTTACTTAAAAGCTTTGCATATGTCTAGCCCACCCTTTCAGATTTCGGAAAAATCACTAAATCTCTTTCTAACCCTTTAAAAATAACAAAGTAATGCCTAAAGCGGTCTTCAGACTAAAGGTTTAGCCCAGTTCCCGAAGATCTCAAAATCCTAACTAGCGAACAATTTTATTGCTTTTTGAGAGCCAAATAGGTCATTCATCTTTAATAATCCAATTCTAAGTTAGATTTTTCCATAAAATCGTGATTGAAAAAAAGTTAGAGCAGTTAAGCTATATGGCTAAGCCTTAGGTCTGAAGTCTTCAAACTTCAGATTAAAGATTTACCCTAATCCCCGAAGATCTCAAATTTCTATACAGTAAGCTATTATAGAAATGTTTCAAAATCTAATTGACCCAATCAACCTTAATTAATAAATTTTCTCAAAATTTTGCCAGTAAAGAAAATACAACTTTAAACAATACGGACCGTATGGATAAACCGGGTTCTAGTCAATATCGCGAAAGCCGAAATTTCGAATTCTTAAAGGTGTCATATTTAGTCCCAAGATTGTACGTGCTCTTTCTGCAGGAAAAGGGAAATTTTCTATGTTTTCAGAAATTATTCCACGCATTAATCCTCCATATAATACCTGCCCTTTCAGGATTTTGATCGTTCAGGATTTTGGCTTTCATCCTGGCTTTCGGAAATTTGGGCCTTTTGGAACTTTGATTTTTGGGATTTTGGCTTCCGGGAATTTGGCTTCCACCGGAATAAATCATAGCCATAAAGACAGTGAAAAACATTTTCCTATTACTTGTTTTTAACCTTTTTAACCAATATCTGCAACCTTTTGGATAGTTTTTTTTTAGTAAATTTGATCAGTAAAAATAAGACTTAACAACAAGATATTATATTCTATTACAAATTTAATTAAAACAGAAATGATAAATTTTAAATACTTCAGAAAGTAATGGAATTCTCGAGAAAGAGGAAATTAGGTATCATTTTGTAACCTCTCATATGCTTTAAAGTAATTTCTAAATAATTTTTAATATTTAATGACCATTCTGATTTTTATATTAGTCAAATGATTTTTAACTGACCACACTGTTCATTTACGAGAAGAAAACTGATTTACAGATCAACACGGTTTACTATTTACTTCTTTAATTTCCAAACAGGTGAGATTTATGATGAAATTGTCTTATCATCGTAAAATTAGGGCAATACTAAATCCTTAAAATCAATGGCCTTACATGATTTTTTAAATAAAGAGGCATTCAGAAATGGTTTTAAACCTTTAGTGTCGGAAACACGTGTTAGTCGCTCTTAAAAGTTAAGCTGTGACAGATTCTATATCAAAACAATAAGCTGATTATATGTAATATTTTTTATCACTCAGAAACAGCATCCGCTTTTGATCTCAATATCTGCTAATTTCTAATTTTGTTGTATTTTATTTGGGTAGGTGCCAACATTTGCTTATGAGAAACGTTTGAGTAGGATTGAAACCCTGAGACTGGCCATCACATACATAAGCTTCATGACAGAACTCCTCAATGGAAGTCCTGCCGGTCATGAAACTCGTTCTCCAGAAATGTATCCACCACACCTGACCCATGCTCATGCTCACGTGCATCCACCACTCCAGAGGGACTATCTGACGACCTACGGCGGTCACAGTGGCTAAAGGAGGGCAAGTTTGCAACGAGAATGCAAATTGGGTCACTTTCCCACCATCAATCAACTCCATCATATATCCAATCATTTCTTCAACCATTGTAATTTGTTTCATCTGTTAATAAAGTGAGTAATTAATGGGAATTCGAAGATCAATCACTAAGTCATTTTAACTGCGCTCAATTTGTTGCAAAATTGATGCAATTGACAAGGTTTTTCCAGATTATCTTTCAATCAAATACGGTTGAACTTTTAGATCGGACAGTTTCTTTTGACTAATTTTCATCAACGACTTTTTAAACCTTCACACCTTATATGGCTTAAACGTCCAAGAAATTTATCAATTTACGTAGTAAATCTCAGAAAAAAAAAGATAATTGTTGTATATATTGCGACCTTGCCCATAGATAAGAGTGTTTCTGTTTTTGTTATCAGTCAAAGCAAGAAGGTGTGGGTGGTTAAATATAACAATGCTTACACGAGCACATCCGACAAATCTTGATCAAAAATCGCCGAATATCTAAAAAAGCATGATGAATAGTTAAAAAGCATATATATGTATATGTGAGAGATTTCAGCATGAGTGTTGGGTTTCTCTGAACAGTCTCTATGGCTATAACTGCGTCTGTTTATCTTTCAGTTCCCTCGCGGTATTCCATCGTGAAGGCACGTTTCGGACAAGGTCTTAAAAATCGAACAAAGAGATATAAAAAAATAATAATTTATCAAATATGTCGCAATCGCAGACTAATTCAGTTAATAGTGAAGTAATTCGTCCTGATTGGTTGAATGAGGAATTTTTTGCTGAAATTTATGCCAAGGATGAGCATTTTATTGACAAAAAGCTCAACATAAAAATTCTTAGTTGTTCATCCGTCGTAGAAGTCGGAGATAACTACACATCAACTATGTATCGTGTTAATGTTGAAGCAACTACTGAGGATTCCGATAAACCTCATTCGGAAAATTTTATTGTCAAGGCTATGATTCACTCTGTTCCTGCCCTTAAGGAATTTAGTATCTTCCCTATTGAGATTGAGGCTTACCAACAAGCTCTACCAGTCATGGAAGGTTACTGGAGGGAGATTGGGCAAAATATAACCTTCGGCCCAAAGTAAGTTATGTAGTTTGTAAATTAGAGAAAATATTTATAGTAATGTGGAAGTATATCAGACTAATTTGGCTGTTCAGATGTTTACACATCATTACAGATCCCAACGAGATCATCGTATTGAGTGATTTAAAGGTACAGGGCTTCAAAATGGCCAATAGATTTGAGGGCCTAGATCTTCAACACTCAAGACTTCTTCTCTCCAAATTGGCCAAATTCCATGCAACATCTGTGATCTTCAAAGAGAAAGTAATTTGAAAATTTTCTTTAAGTTATCATATTTTTATTGCTTGTAATAGTATTTTGTTCTATTTGTACGGTAAGAGATCGAATTTGGTAAGTAGATATCTTATACGGGCTTCAGACATAAGAACTAGACGTATGACTAAACGTCTCTAATTTCTTTTCTTTGGAAAATTTGGACTTAAGATTGGATTATTAAGGCCAAATGACCAATTAGGTACATTCTGAAAAAACAATAATATTAATTGTTATTTAGAATTTTGAGACCTTCGGGAACTAGGCTAAATCTCTAGTTTGAAGACCGCTTTATCAAAGTTACAAATTTTTAATGCTTAACGACCATGAAATATTCTTGACGAAGGGAGTATTAAAAAATTTATGAAATTAAGATTTCCTATGAGAATTAACTGTTAAGCTGGGTCAGTTAAATATTAAATTTCATTTAGCATAAAAAAATGAATCTTTAGAAAACTGGCCTAATTAGCATCGAAGATGGTTGAAAGTCAAATGAAACTCTTTCTTGTCGATGATGATTTCACACATTTCAAGGTTCAAATTAAATAGAGGAGACTGGGGCAAAAAGTCACAAATCGAAAAATTCAAAATTCAATATCTTCCAAGGTAAAAAAGATAGCGGCTCAGATTTTTTTCTATAGATAGCCTCCATAGACCTTCTTCAATGTCGTAAGTTTCTTAGAATTCGAATAAGGAATTTAGAAAATTAAAAATATCTAAATTTTTAGCCCTATTTTTGAAATATTTTCCTTGCAGAAGATAACAATTATTATCTACTTATTTTCCAAAATTGACGCACTGCTGAATATTTTCTAAATAATATGAATTCTTTGAATACGAATCCGATATCTATTTTAGAATTTCACAAAAGTTCTTTTCTCCAGAAATCCTTTTATTAAAAATGGCCATTTGGGGTAAAAAGTAACAAAAGGTATAGAGCAAAAAGTAACAAGAAAGCGAAGCAATTTCTGATGTCTCACGGCGAAAAGAAACGTCATTATCATGTCTCGCCGCTTTTTGTTTGCATTGGTCAAACGATTTGCAGTCTTTTGTGTGTTTTTTCTAAAATAGCTTGAAATGCGCTTTTCTCGTTTTCTCACTTTTTTTCGCAGAGAAAACGGTGTTTTACAAAGGTGTAGATGAATAAATTTTCTATGAAAATATGTCCTCTAGGTATTTTTTCAAATTTACGGAAGCCCGTAATGAAGCGAATCAAAATATGATAATACCCAATGTCTGGTACTATTTGCCCTAGCATTTTTGAGAAGTCATAAAATTACCTTTTCGAAATTGGTTCGATAAACGCATTTCCCTACAAAATAGAGAAAAATTACTTTCACAAAGTTGTAGAGCGGTAAATTTCCTATAAAACTGCGCTCATTAGAAATTTTTGAAACGCTCGAGTAGCTTGTAAAAAAATAAAATATCCGTTTTGTGACTTTTTGGCCCAGTCTCCCCTATTGCTCAAATTTGACTTTTTTCTGACTTTCTCTTTTGTACACTGCCATTTCTTATTTATTTTTGCTATATTTAATGACCAAGTGACAATATTTTATTGATCATTTTGAAATTTTCACTGAAAAATCTGTTTTATTCATTTTCTAAAAATATTAATACCTTACTAAAATTGGTTTTGGATTAAACTAGAAATTTTGTAAATTAGACAATTAGCAGCCTTGCCAATAAAGATGTTTCTCAGTAACAATTTAAATTCGTCAGCAAAATATTCAATTTTGGTCAGTAAATATTTCAAAATTGATTAGAAGTCACATTATACCATGCTTGAAATACTAAATCGCTCATAGCTTAAAAGTAGGTGAGATTGTTAAGAATCTCACCTAATATCTCCGGTCCACCTTTTGGATCAGGAAAATTTCATGAAATCAAAATTCACATATTTTTCTTTCTGAAACGTTCTGGATATATATATACTTTTTTTTGCATTCTTCTTCCTCTTTCCTCTTTCAGTTTAAATAACAAAGTGTAGGATATATATTATATAATACAAAACGTTGGAGAAAGGGATATGAATTTTGATTTCAAAACATTTTTTCTGATATAAAGGGTGTCCCAGAACCATTAATTTTCCCTTATTTAAGAATATTTCACGATTTTAATGCCTCTGAAAAACCTTTAAGATAAGAAAAATAAAGAATTTCAGCTAATTTAATTTAAATCTAAATTCACATCCCTTTCCTATTCAAACGTTTTGCATTTCGACGGCTCAGAATATGAAACGAAAAATGTCGCGTATGAATAACTTTACATGAGAGCGATTTCAAACAGATTTTACATGCTGAGTAGAATTTTTAAAATTTGAAAACCTTATTAACTTTGAAAACATTTAGCTTACCGGTATAATATTCACAGGGATGGGGTAGAGAGTGTCAAAGAGTACCCGAAAAGTGAAAAAAACGAATTTTGCAAAAAATTCGACTCAATTCAACTACTGACAAATCGATTGATCTATTCCACATTCTGGCATTCAAATTCAGTTGAACTAAATTGAATTTGTTGTGACGTTCAAAAGAAGAAAAGTGCAAATAATTAAGTTAGGCATATTCAAAACGTTTTAGAAAGAAAGAGATGTAAATTAAAGATATTTCGGAAGCATAAGCATTGAAGAATTATGATTCCTCCTTTAATTATTTTACTTGTCCAATTTTATTTTTAATTACAACTTTTGCTAGTAGCGGAAAGTGCCCATGCCCATGCTTCGTACGATCCCAAGCTTCATATTGACTAAATTTTATCTATGTTTTTGAATAAATGTGACTCCGCAATATTTTTTTAAAAATTGGGCAGTTTCGCCTAGGGTAACGTGAGGTATTTCTGGACAAGGTGCTTTTCGGGACATAATATGGGTATTTTGGGACACATCAAAAATCCTATAAATATTTGTTTTCTAATTATTTTTAAGTTCTATATAAAATATTAAGCTCTTTACGTGTCAGATAAACAAAAAATTTCTGAAATTTTATTTAATTTAAAGTGTGAAATACGCGTGAATTGTGAATGTCACATTTCATTTTTCGTAAAACCTTCAGTGTGGTCAAAAAAAGATGTCAACACAAACAATACTTAGCTTTTTTCGATTTACGTCACTTTATAAGTGAAATTTAAACAAAATTTTAATGAAAGAGTGAAGTTTAGAACTTCTGCTTAAAGGTAAATAATCAGTCTCGGTGAAATTTATTTGCATAATAGCGACTTTTGCTGTCCCGAAATATACCGCTCTTACTTCTTTATATTTTTTGCTATTTTATATAAAAAAAATGATGCATTTTTCAACATTTTTCGATAAGAATCTTACTCTGGATAGCACAAGGAACTTAAATATTTATATCAACAAAGAAAAAATTGAGAAGTCGTTAAACTGTTTGAAACTTGAAAGTGCTAAAAAATGTCCCGAAATACCACACCTAGGAAAAATTTAGTCATTACGAAGCTTGAGATCGTACGAAGCATGAGCACTTTCCCCTACTGCCCAAATGCTGTAGCTATTGCAAAAACTAATTCACTATCTACTACTTAATTTAAATTTTTAAAGCAATCTCTCACTACTTTAAGAATTATTTACAGACTAAAATGTAATGTTTTACTATTTTAAATTTTGCACTGAAAATTAATCTTTCTAGTCACCAAATTAATTTCTATCCGCTAGTATCATTAAGCATTGTCACAGAAAAGTAAGGTCAGATAATATGACCATGTAAATTTATTATTTGCGCGGCATTTAATATGTGTCTCTGTAAAAACCATTAAATTGAAGCTACACTTCTTACTGGAATAATTACAAATTTTATTGTCAACACTAATTTTAAAAACTTGTAACTATTTAATGGTTACTACAAAAAAGTTGTTTGGGTAAATGTTAGAAATAGACTTGGAATTTCATGATGTTGTATCTTATTGATATCATTGGAGTGTTTGAACATGTGTTCAACTTGATATGTAAGCCCAAAAGTATTTCAGTCAGAACGAGTGAACACCCAATCCTCGGTTCTCATCTGAACCAGGAAAAATTCCTGTCTCCATTCGGATTAGTTCTTATGACCTTTCGCTATCTATGCAACTGCTCTACCACTGATCTATGGGGAACACCCGCCCTGCTGACTTTTACCAATTGATTTTTTTGATTTGATTGATATCCTTTATTGATATTTCTATTGATAAGTTTATTGATATCCTCATCAAAAAAATAAAACTTTATGGTATTTTCTTTTGATTTCTAGAATGGAAAGTTTGGACCTAAGCTTAATCGGTTGGTTTTCGACCCACAAATGAAGAAAGTCTTTGATACCTTCACAACCTCAAACTACCCGACCTTGCTCAACTTGATTGAATCTTCTGAAGATTTGAAACCATTCTACGACATTGTCGAAAGTTGGAGGCATAACATGTTTGAGAGGATCCTCAGGATATCAAATGTACCTGAAGATTCAGATGATTTCTGCGTTCTAAATCATGCAGATATGTGGGTTAATAATCATATGTACAAGTATGATGAAAATAATTCTCCCACTGATGTGGCTTTTGTAAGAAAATATTCAGCACGTAATATGACTAAGTGCGGTGGAAACTTATAAGATTCCCTTTCTTTACAGATTGACTTTCAAATGACTCATTGGGGCAGACCAGCTGTTGATATATTATACTTCTTGCTTTCATCAGTTCGACCAGAAATTCTTGTGAAAGAGTTTGATGCACTTATCTACCACTATCATGAGAATTTAGTAGAGACACTGAAATTACTTGGATATCAAAAAACACCGCCAATGCTCAAAGATATTCACATTCAAATACTTAAATGTAGCTTCTATGGTATAGTTAATTCAGTGATAATCTCTAATTTCCAACAAATTTAAAGCATCCCTCTCTTTTAGCGTGCATGTGCCTAACTGGAATTACAGCAGTAGTCCTTATGGACAAGAATGAGAATGCAACCTTTGAGAATTTCTTCGATGAAGGAAATGGCGGGGAACAAATGCGAAAAAAGATGTACTTCAATCCAAGATATGAAAATAAACTTCGCTATGTCTTGCCATTCTTGGAGAAAAGGGGCATGCTAGGGGCTGAAAAAATTCCAGATTCTGAAATCATTTCCATTGAGGAAAATGGCAATAGCGAAGCAGTTCCAGAAGTATCAAATACAGGAACAACTAATGCAGAAGAAACTACTGCAGCTCCTGAAGAACCATCTAGAGTTACGCTTGAAGAAGCAATTAAGGAAGACGAAAAATTAATCGAAAATTCTAACAAGTTCAACGGTATCCAAGAGAATGGTCTAGAAACAAATCCAGAAGATAAGATTAGTCCAACGCCAAAAGACGTCAAAGAAACAAATACACTAAAGGATGATAAGGAGAATGATACAAAAGAGCCAGTGGAAGCCGATGACGTACAAGATACAGCATTGTAGTTAGAATTTTCAATAAATAAAAGAAACGGTTGAATTTATTTTAATGTTCTTTTTGATTGAAACTTATTGGAACCGTATTATAATGATGAGGAATTTGGAAAACTATATCTGATATTCCACAAATGATCTTTCCTTTGGTAGTAACTTTTTTTGGCTCAGCAAAAAATCCTATTGGCTATTATATAACTCGAAATGGGCATTACATTCTTATATTTTAACCCGTAAGATATCCTTAAATTTAAACTATATTTATGTTTGCGAAAATGGTTAAAACCTGCTTGATTTTTCCTTGGCTATTTCATTATTTTCAAAAATTAAAATTTACGATTTCCGTTAGCTGAAGTTTTTATTGTGTTTAGTTTTTTTTTTAATTTTTAATGTACTTTAAAAAATCAGTTTAACCCTTTCAGGACGAATGGGACACCTGTGTTCCGAAAATAAAACTATTTTTTCGGACTATTTAGACTTAGATAAACAAAATAATTTTCAATAGTCAAAAAATGTTTTTGTTTTTGGGCACCGGTGTCCCACTAGTCTGTACTCGTCGTTTTTAAAGAGTTAACATGTTAACAATAATAAAAATCACTACCAAAACCTTGTTTACTCTGAAAATTTAATCTCATATTTACAAAGTAAAAATAATTGCGTACATACCATCAAGCATTATCGTTATATACTAAATTTAATTGGTAATTGAAGTATTAAAAAATAGTAATTCGAGTAATAACCTGCCAGTTCGAATTTGTTTACAGCTTAGATTATTCTTACATGCCACTTAATACAAAAAAAAATAGGTGCGTAACAAATTGTGAAGAACCGCAAAACCACGGTGACCTCGAGCCTTCACTTGAAGTGTAATTTTAATAATTAGATAATACACAGCTCTTTTTTTTCCTGACCATAGCACATTTTTATGTCATTTGAGATGTATTGGGGATTTCTTGCTTATCTGCTCTTGATACATGACCAACTTAGAAATTACAGAATTGCCACAATTTTTGAAAAATCATCATGAAAAGTATTTTTTTAACTGAATTCCTTGGCGATTAATAATTTTGGAGAATTTGTCAAGTCATAGCAGGAACAATTTGCTATGACCACAAGCCAAAATTGATACCTTATCTTAATTATCTGTACATATCTATATTAAAATCATCTCAATAACAATACACTGTTAGATTTTTAACACTGCCCAGATATAAATGATGAAGACTTTGCACCCTTATCAGTTTGATAATAAATGAAAGCTACTATTATTCTATATGTATATGTGGTCAATGGCATAGTATTCCACTTGAAATTATTTGAGTGAATTGCAAAGTTTAAATCCTGCTATATATGTACATCAAAGTCTGATGTCACGTGGCGCAAAAAGCACCAAATGAAATTCTCTTGTGGAACTTCTCGTATCTGTGAAACAGTAAAACAGTCAGTCACTGATCGGAAATCATCACGGTCCAGTATAAGAAGTTCTTTCTGATTTTCTATAAAAGGTAATCCCAATATTTATGTACATATAAACACAACTTTGAGAATATTTCTACACCAAAATAACATTATTCAACAGAATTGTGTTTAAGGTCTTTTTGTGGTTATTCTTATTGAAAACGTGTTTGAAATTATTTGAGTAATAAGTATAAAAAGAATAAGTGGACTTTTGCTTATCTTCAAATAACGTGTATAGAAGAGGACAAGGCAGTTTCATTTTTCGCGGTTTTTTTTCCTATATATTTGTGAGATGTGGATCATATTACAAAAGGAGTACCAAGGTCCCAAGTTCAATTTTGAATCTTTAACTTCGTATAGCGGTTGGCGAATATGTTCTGTATTTCATAAATTAAAACGAAACTTTGCCAAAAAAATTGATTTTTGCTAAATTTTGAAATATTGAACTTACTTTAGAAATAATATAATTTAAACAAATGTGTAGTAGCTTCATGATAAATCTAATAAGTTCCAAGTAGTAGTAAAAATGCTACATTCGAAACTATTAAGTTTAAACTATTAAGAAACTATTAACTTTTGTAAGAAGCAGTTAAAGGGAATCTTACGATGTTTTCTTGTAGTCCATATAGGGGAAAGTGGTCTGCCTTTGAACGAAAAATGATGTTCAAAATTTGAGTTTTTTTTTAGAGTAAACTACAACATGAGTTTTACTTTTCACTACACCAAAATATTCTCTTGTTCATTAAGCTTCTATGCTTACCCCATTCAGGACTCGCAAGTCCTCAGTTTTTCCTGGTGAGGAACTTAAAAATGTTATGTCGATATATTCAAAGGCAGCCTGCATGGTCTGCCTTTGAATGTGTTTGGGCAGCCTTTGAATCTTAATTTTTCACTGAGAATATTAGGGCTGTAACATTAAACGGCCCATAATTGATTAGCATGAACCCTAATGCACTCAATAAAACCACCACTGTAGTCAAAAGTCATTATACAACAACATTTTTAACATTTTTCTGAAGCACTGTTTTTCACTTGAAAATTTGTAATAAAACGCCATTGAAGTTGACAATTGTCAGTTTGAAACATCTCGGCCGGACCAAGATAGCATTTTATAAGTATTTGTATGACATTCGTCAGACCAAAGTAGGAGTTCTATTCTGCTCCCGGACAGGAAGCTGTCAGATGTTTCAATGCATGGAAAGAGAAGATTCAAAGGCACACAACATTAAGATTCAAAGGCTGCCGCAGAGCAATATTTGTAAACTTTTATCACCCACAAAATTTGTCTCATCTGAATCAAAATGTATTTGGAGAAATACCATCCAAGAATAACCTTCTATGACTCACAATAGAAGATTTGTTCGAAAAATTATTTTAATTATGAAAAAACACATGAATTATGGAACATCAAAATTACAGTTTAGAGCTCAGATTCGTTTTTTTGCCCTAGCACCTAGAAAATAAGAGCTAGGGTCTGCATTTTTTGATGACTTGTGAGGATTATGAATAGCTATCTAATAGTTAATAGAAAAGAATTTATGCTTTAAAGAAAAGTGAAAAAATTACAATATTCAAAGGCTGCCGCATTCAAAGGCAGACCACTTTCCCCTACTGAGAATTAAAAACTCAGAGTTCCCGTTTAATAGCTCTCGTTTATCAGAAAAGTAATCATCCCCTCATTGTATAATTCTTTAATTATAAAATGCTTTTCATTGGAGCATGAATAAATATTTTATTATTATTATTATTATTAATATTACTATATCGTATAAAGATTTTTGATTTTAAAGCGTCACATTTATTTAAGCTTTCCAGCGGAAACGCAAAAAAACTAAATTAACTAAATTAAAATAGAAATACCAAACTTTTTAAAATTGCCTATAATTTAAGTTTATAAATACCTTAAAAAATTTTAAATTTTTAAAATTTTGATTTGAGCTTCTAATATAAAGTGTCACTATATAGCTTTTAATTCAGGATAAAAGGTTTATAATTTCTACACTATATATTTACAGACACATTCAACAATGTGGCAAATTTCCTTTAAAATATGAAATCGAAATCTAAATACTTATTTAAATTTTTTAATTTACCTAAAAAAAATACAAAATGTAAGTTTAAGTATGATAATCATTTTTAATTGAAAATTTAATGTTTTCAAACACTTTGAGAATTTTAGAAATTCTCTTATGTTGTTTACTTCAATAGTCATAAAAATTGTTTTTGAATGACCTTTTAATCATATTCGAAATTGAAAAATAAATGGCAAATACACGATAAAATAAATATACAATTTGAAAACAAATACTAGGAGTAAGTAGGGGACACTGGGGCAAAATTTGTCAAAACGAAAATTTCAATATTCACTATTTTCTAAAATAAAAGAGACTAAGGCTTGAAATTTTTATTATATTCTTCATGTACCTTCCTAAACTTACAAAGTTTCAAGGTATTCGAGGAAGGATTATGTAAAATAAAAAATAATGAAATTTTGAGCCCTATTTTTTAATATTTGGCTTATACAAAATGTCAATACTGATTAGCTCAATTTAAGCACATTTCTCGTTAAGATAGAGAAAAATTATCTTCGACAAAGTTGCAGAGGACTAAATTTCCTATAAAAATATGTCTATTTGATATTTTTAACTTTTGCGAGTGTAAAACGTCACAAATTATCCGAAGACTGACAAAATTTGCCCCAGCAATTTTGAGAATCTCCACAAAATCGACTTTTAGAAAATGATTAAAAAATAACATTTCTTTCGAGATAGAGGAAAATAGTGTGCTGCAATGTTGTAGAGCAGCAAATTTCCTATAAGAATATGCTCATTATAAAACGTTTAAGTTTTCTCAGAGCTCGTGAAAGAATTAAATATGCGTTTTGACAAGTTTTGCCCCAGTCTCCCCTACTCTCATACACTACATGACTTTCTGCTCTCAATTCTTCCGGTGTTCGTCAGAAGGATATTCCTCTTTCAAATTAAAAGAATGTGGGTTTTCTCCAAAGCTTTCAACCCTTGGTATGGGTCTTCTTCAGTGGGTCAATTTAGAAACTTTTGAAAATTTGAAAAACGTCTAACGTCTGATTAATTTACTACGCGTCGCCATATTCGCTCTAAACTTTCCCGGGGATATTCACTGTTTTATTAATTATTACTATTTTAGTTGATTTTTAATACTTCTTGGTACTCTACGTGTTGGATCTTTCACTGTCGCTTTGTCTACTGAATTCTCTGGCTTTTCTTACTTCCTTCAATTTCAAGTTGTTGAATTTGGAGTTGTTGAATTTAAAAATTTTTGAATTTTCATTTCATTTCGTTTATTTTAGTTTTCTTTGCCTTTTTAAACATTTGTAATGTTTTTTCCTGTACTCGGGAATCGGGATGCTCCCTAATGCGAGGTAAATACATCTAATGCTCGGATCTTCGCGATATACTTATTATGTATATATAAATATTTGATGTTCTATATGACTTTTGCCCAATGAAAAGCATCTCGACTGAAGTATATGTCTTAAATAGAAATTCAACAATTTTTACACAACTTTTGTTTAAAAATTCAACAACTTTGGTTGAAATAATAGTGTGAAAAATTATGATCAAACTATAATAGTTCTAGTTTTTGATCATGTGACAAAAAATACCATAAAGTTGTGTATTTTTTCACACTACAATAATATAAAAAACTATAATCATACTATAATAGTGGTAATTTTTAGAATTTTTCAACAGTTTGAAATTACAAAACATTGTTGAATTTTTTTATGACTATAACAGTGAGAAATGTTACACAGATCGCATATAAATAATTAATTTATCCGATTTCACACTATTAATAGTGTTAAAATTTTACACATTTTCAAATTAAACAACGTTGTTGAAAATGTTTCAACTATAATAGTGGTAATTTTCAATCACGTGACTATAAATTACCAAGTTGTTGTACATTTTTAAAACATTTTTAAATTAAACAACTAAAATGGTCGATTTTGCACTATTATAGTAGTAAAATTTTACGCATTATTTTACTGTGCACGTAGATATTACTGACAATTAATTTGATTCGCATTAAAATTTTAATGATCAAGTGTGATAATATTGCATCGAATAACACAATACCCTGTCATTTTGACTGGAGTATTTTGACTCAATTTAGTATACAGAGTATACACGCGAACGATTTTCTTGAAATTCCTTCGTTTTGACAATATTTTTTCACAATGTGTACAGGCCTTCAGTAAAATGCACTTATGCACTTATATAATATGATAATAAACAAATGTCTGGTACTATTTTCCCCAGCATTTTTGAGAATAGTCACAAAATTACCTTTTAGAAATTGGCTCGATAAACGTACACTCAGTCCCGGCATTAAGTCCTTCGGGATTATGCACCTGACGGAATTATGCACACACAATTATGCAAATTTGCCTACCATCGGGAGTCAATTTATGAAATCATTTTTGAAATACGCCTGAATGCATACTATGGTGCGACGCGGGAAATTTGAAAACATTTTGCTACTTTTTCAGAAAAAAATTTTTATTTCTTTTTTTAAGGTATTTTTTTTATTATTCTAACTATTTATTGAAGAACTCTGGCCATGTACTGTTTGTTAATGCATTTATATTGTTGAATTAGTTAAAACATTTGAATCTTTTTGTTTGAACTACTTTTATCGACTTTTACTCTGCGCGAAATTCGTTCAACGGTCAATTTATTCAAAAGAAAGCCCCTGTAGGTATGCAAATTTTCTCGATGCATAATGCCATTTCGCGCGTTTTTTTTTCGGTCCCGAAAATGTGCATAATGCCGGGATCTAGTGTATTTCCTTACAATATAGAGGAAAATTACTTTCACAAAGTTCTAGAGCGGTAAATTTCCTATAACACTGCGCTAATTAGAAATTTATGAAGCGCTCGAGCAGCTTGTAAAAAAATAAAATATCTGTTTTGTGACTTCTCCTTGCCCCAGTCTCCCCTATTGTTTCTTTGTCATAAACTGAAACATTATTCAATAAAATAACCATATTTTGGGAGAACTTTCATGCACTTTGAAATTTAAGAGAAATCGTTTTTTCTAGTGATGAAGAGTTATTTCAAACCCAACGATACCATATCTCACAACAACAAATTTCTAGTTTTGTTTAAAATATTCCTAAAAAACGTAAAAAAAAAAATATTCGTTAAATTCAATTCGAAATTTTCGCATGAAACTGCCTCACATTGCCCTAATTTTCTTAGTTATTTTATAATCTATGATTTAGCTTATCATTTTGCGAAATTGTTCAATTTAATTATTCTTTGAAGAGACCCGGAAAAAGCACTTCACTCAGTGCAATTTTCAGACATAGTAATTATCATTTGTTGAGTGTTTCAAGGTTTTGTTATTAAATTGCATTACCTAGTACTATTTTTAATTGTTTTTCCAGTCACAAAGCAAAACTAAATAACAATCATGTCACCAAATGAGACAACACAAAATGAAGAGAAGCCTAAGAATGTATATCCCAGGTGGCTCAATAAATTCTTCTTCACGGATATCCTCCGTAAAGAATTTGAGACTTTCAAAGTGGTCCGCGTTGGTATTGCTCCAGCAACTGCCAAAGGCGAAAACTATGCATCAGTCATGTACAGAGTCAAGTAGGTACAATGTGATTTGTAAAATTAAAATTATTATGCTAAATGCATTTCTCTTTAGGTTACAGATTGAAAATAAGGAAAAACATGTTTTGCAGAGGACGTTTATCGTAAAGGCCTTTCCTGATCTTGGTGTACATCAGGAACTTATGGAACAATTCAATGTCTTCCCAAAAGAAATTGAAATGTACGGCACCATTTTACCAGCTTTTGAGAAGATGTACGAAGATGTTGGAGTTAAGGTCCGATTTGGACCAAGGTTAGTTCAATTCGCTAACTAATAAATTAACGAAATTGATGAATGTGATCTTTTATTTATCACAATTTCTTTCATGTAGCTGCTTAATGGCTGGAAGTGAACCAACAGAAGTAATTGTTATGGAAGACGTGACCGAGAAAAACTACAAAATGGCTAATCGTAAAACTGGACTAGACCTAGCACATTGTGAACTTCTTCTTGCTAAACTAGCCAAATTCCATGCTGCATCAGTAGTCTATCGTGAAAAGAATGGACCGTACAAGGAATGCTACAAAAATGGAATTTATTCTGAAAATATGAGACCAATTTTTGAGCAATTCTACAGTGCTAATGCAGAACTATTTACTGAGATTGCAGCTGAATGGAAACTTACGCCAAAATTGAGCAATGCTATGTTAAACTGGAGGGATAATATGCTGGACAGATGTTTTGAAATAGTAAAGGAAGATCCTAATTCATTCAATTGCCTCAACCATGGTGATATGTGGTGCAACAATTCCATGTTCAAGTACGATTCCACTGGAGAGGTCAAGGATGTCATACTGGTAACAATATTATTTAAAATATTTATAGAGTTTAATCTTTTGCTAATTGCTATCTCTTATTTGAACTAGGTTGATTATCAAATGTGTCACTATACATCACCAGCTATTGATCTGAACTATTTCATTTTTACATCATGTCACAAAGATATCAAATTGCAGAAGATGGACTATTTAATCCAATACTACCACACACAACTGGTTAATGCTTTAAAGCTCTTGAATAGTACAACTAAACCTCCTACACTACTGGAATTGCATATTGATGTATTAAGGAAAATGTATTATGGACTTGCATCGGCTATTGGCACTTTTGCAATTTGCGTTGCTGATGCTAGTGAAGAATCCGAGATGGCAACATTCACAAGAACCGATGAAAAAGCTACTGAATTCAAGAGAAAGGTCTACACTAATCCAATCTTTGTGGATGCATTGAAGGAAATTATACCATTCTTCGAAGCCAAGGGTATTTTAGATTAATGTCTCGCACCATATGGCTGTATGGCCTAAAGAAACTGAATACTAGTTAGGGTAAGTGTGCCAAATTTCGGCATAGTTGCATGCAAGCGCCAAAGTCTCAAGTTTGAAATATAATATTTTTAATACAAATTGATTTTTTTTATTCCTTTTTCTTAAAGCGTGTTGCTTGGAACCTTGTAGAAAGTTTATCGTCTTTATTTACTCTAAAATCATTCTTAATACATTTTAAAATGAATAAAAATGTAAACATAGCTTTGGTGCCCTATTTCGGCCAACTTCTTTCTGATAGTTCCTTGCCCTTCGGGAATTCTTCCAATGTTTTTTTCACGTCATCTCGGTTGTCGAAGCTACATTTTTTGTTATTCTTTTGGATTGTATAATCTTTAGAGTTAGTAAAAACTTGAAATTCATGGAAATTAGAGGAACAAAAAAGGTGGCCGGAATTGCAAGCTGGCCGGAATTTGGCACACTTACCCTATCGTATCTCGTAAATTCGTTTAATATCATCGATAACGAAAATTTCGTATTTCTGATTTTGAAATTCCGTTCTTCACTTCTTGAGTATTCCTATTCGGATATTTATTTTCCTATGACTTTTATTAATGGATCATGATACTGATTCATTCAAAAGGAAAACATAAAATAATGGCTATTAATTGTAACATATTTTATGGTGCTTAAGCTGCTTGAATAAGTAAAAGAAGAAAATCTTTTTCCAGAATTTTTTTTAAGTACATGACTACTTTTATGTGTTTCTGCATAATCGACTTAATACTTTGTCTTAGTTCCTCTCAAGACTATTTGGTGATATTAAAACAACGATTACTAGAAAAACCGGTAATGACAGAAACCAACAGAAGTAAAAGTCGATTACGCTGAAAGCACATGAGAACAGCCATGTGCTAAAAATAAATCATTTTCAAATAAATCATTATTCACTTTTTAGTGATTGAACTCTAAAAAGGAAGCAAAACTAAATGTTATAATTTTTATTTAAAAATTAAATTTGTTAGAATCCGATAATTTTTTTAACGTCTGAATATTCATTAGGGGGAAGTAGGGCACCTTTGAATGTGGGGCACCTTTGAAATTGGGATTTTTCTCCTATATTTAAGTGGAATTGGGCCATATCATAATGTAATTTAGCTTCAAAATCTGTATGTGCAGTCAAATTATATCACTATGAGGCTCAATTTTATTTAAAAATAGGTGAAAAATCCCAATTTCAAAGGTGCCCTACTTACCCCTACTGTTATCTACTGTGAAAATTCAAAGCCATTCTTTATTTTGTTTTGGAAAATATAAAATATTAAAATTTTCACATCTCTTCAGGCGTAATAATATAACCAAGAACCAATTTTAAAATTTATAGCAATAAATAATTATACGTTTTACAAAGAAAAAAGGTTTGATTTAAAAAGTACGAATTATCAGGAACGAATTGATGTATATCAAGTTTCTATCTTTCTAAAAAATATACGTGAAAAACTTTTGCACGATAAACTTCACACTTTGAAAACTAAGAATAAACAAATAAAAGGGGGAAAAAATTAAATTTAGATAGTAAAAACTGAAATTTATTTAGCAAAAAAAACGAAATTAGTCAGCAAAATATTTAATTTTGGTCAGTGAAAAATTCTCCTAACAAAACCTGTTCTAAATTATTCAATTCACATCTAAGATCGTCGTAGGTTAAATAAAAAACTATTTATTTTCCCTTTGACAAAAACTTGCATAATTATTTTTTTGATGTTCATACCTCAGGTATACCTTTTAGATCATGAAAATTTATTGAAATCAAAATTCAAGTCTATCTCAGACTCTTCTTCTATTTTTTCGAACATAAGAAATTCAATTGAGTTCAAATGAATTTTGAGTCTTAATGGCTTCGACACACTTTTTAAATCAGGAAAAATTAAAATCTCTTTAATTTTGATTTTATGAAATTTTCCTGATCTAAAAGGTGTGCCGGAGCCATAAAGAATGCGATAGGCATATGCAAAACGTTTGAGGTCGAATGCGATGTGAATTTTGACTTCATGAAAGTTTCCTAATCTAAAAGATGTCCTGAAAGCATAATGTTCTAAATTCAGTACTGATCAAATTTAATTTTTTACTAATTTATTTGTACAATTCTTAAAAATAAAAAAAAAACAATTCATTTTCACAACAAATATTGTAAAATCAAGTGTTATATACAAAGTATTACAAAAAACGTATTGTATTTATATACTCAAGATAAAAATATACAAATAAAAAAAAACCAATTGTAATTTCTTTTTAACTAATCAACATAATTTGATTCCTTATCATATCACAATTTTTATCGTGAGATAGTAATATATAAAACTTGGAAGTGTTATGCTGAAGCTATCTGATTTATTCTATCACACTCAGTTGTCTCTTTCTACATGACGTTATCATGGTGCAAAAAGAATTGAATTTAGCTCGATCACTTTTAGTGAGATATAAACCGTGACAGTGTTGATATCATTTTTTCTTTTCTGTGTTATAAGAAAACAACATGACAACTGAAATTTTACATCCATCCTGGCTAAATTTAGATTTTTTTTACACAATCTTGCGAAATATTAAGCACTTCCGGGAGTCAACAGATTCAATCCACATAAGTTCAATTCATATTGAACCTGCTACAGCTGCAGGAGATAACTATATGTCTAGTAAGTGATTAAAAAAAATCTCAAAACCAATCATTATAATTGCATGACTATATAAAATATCACTTTGATGTATATAATTTCTTATAAAAGTGTTTACTGAACTCTTCAAATTTCTCAGGTATTTACAGAGTTTTTGTAGAATTCTGCCACAACTCTGACAAAAACGAAAGACATTCCTTGCCTCTTATTGTGAAATTATTACTTCAGGGTGGACCCATTGAAGAAATTATAGAGCAGTACAATGCTTTCCCTAAAGAGATCATAGTATATTCAGAATTAATTCCAGCATTTGAAGATATTTGGGAAAAAGCAGGTTATCCTGTGCAATTTGGTCCAAGATGCTTATTCACTTCAGAGAATCCCAATTCTGTGATTGTCATGGATGATCTTAAGGCAAATGGCTATAAGATGATACCTCGACAGAAGGGTTTGACTGTAGATGAAACTAAAATTCTTATCGCAAAAATAGCTAAATTTCATGCAGCTTCAGTTATTCACTATGATGAGGTAAGAAGTCATGTTGATTGAATGATTGCAGTTTGTGACAATAAATTGTACCACTTTACAGAATGGTCCATATAATAATTTGTTCAACGAGGGAATTGCCCGGATGGACGTTAAAGAAGGAATGAGTCAATACTACAATACAATGTATCGTGGAATGATGGAAATGTTAGAAAATATGGATTTTGCAGCCCCTTATGTACCAAAATTGGTAAAAATTCCTTTGCAATACAGGGATTATCTAAGCCTTATCTCTAAACAAATTTTCATTAAAAATGTCTTTCAGAAAATGTGGGAAAATAAAATATTTGATACACTCTATCGGTTAACCCAAGCTGAAAGCAATTCCTTCAACGTCATGAATCATGGAGATGCCTGGACCAACAATCTTATGTTCAAACAGTCAGACGGAGTGTCTGAAGTCCTTCTAGTAGACTTTCAACTGAGTTCCTGGACTTCTCCAGCTTATGATATTCTCTACATTATCTTCAATGCATGCAACATCGACAGCATTATCAACCATTTTGATGATTTAGTGCAATTTTACCATTCAGAACTCTTAAACAATTTTAAGAAACTCAATAAACCTCAAAGAACACCGTCATTTAATGAGATAAATAGTACAATTCATCGCAAGGGATTTATAGGAGCTATGATGATTGTAGAATCAGTTCCAATTATGAAGTCTGACCCAGACTTTAAGATTCAATTGGAACTTTTAGTGAATGAAAATGAAAAAGGAATTGCATTGAAAAGAAAAATATTTAGTGCTGAGCATATACAAGAAATCTACAAGAAATTGTTACCTTTCCTTGATGAAAGAGGATTCTTAGATATTCCTGTATAAAATATAAGCTCTAAATAGAGTTGTATTATAATATTCATTGTTTTCCTATAACAAAAGCATTTCTAGAATTTCTAGAAAAAAAATAAATAAGAAAATGAGAGATTTATTTGGTTTTAAGAACTTAACCCTTCAATTTTGAGGTAGTCTAATTGTGGAGCCCAGAGGCAAAATGACACATATCCTATGCTTTAACCATAGGATATGTGTCATTTTGCCTCTGAGCTCCACAATTATGCTTCATATATTCCAATCTTGGTTCTACATTTTCTGCATTTACAAAGTTAAAGTCCTTGCGACCAGCTTTGAAATTAAATAAATCTTTAAGTTTGATATTTCCACTTCAACCTTGATGATGCATTGCATTTTAGCTTAAACTTACACTAAATATTTTAGTTTCTTTTAGCTAACAATAATGCCCAGCGCACAATAACTTTTGTTTAGTAAACATGTTTTTGATATTTCAATGAGAATGAGTGAGATCTAGATCTAGTCATCTCCCTCATTCTCATGGAAAATTTTGAAAACATGTTTACAAACAAAAGTTATTGTGTGTTGGTCATATTTGAGAAGATCGTTGATTTATTTGCTGTAAAAACCACAATAAAAACAAACCGCTCTTTAGAAACTACAGGGGACCAATTTTTTGCAATTTCAAGATTTTGAAGTAATTATAAACTTTTATTTTAACTTTTAGAAATCCCTGTACACATAAATAAAGCAAATCCTGCTGGAACTCAAAGAGAGAGAGCTATAATCTACTTTTTTAACATGTGACGCGGCTAGAGGACAAAAGGTAAGAGATATCGACTTCCGGTCTTCGACGATCTCCCCGTAAGACAATATTATCTGGAATAGTTCTTTTCCTTTTTCCCTTTATCCTCCACTTTTCTCTCCAAAACTATGTTTTTGCGGTTTACTTCGAAAACGGCTCCTAGAATCTTTTTTGTTTTCGAATATGTTTTGGAAATTGTCAAGGTGAATATTTCGTCCTTAGACGCCTATAATCGAAAAATATTTCAATATTGAATTTTCGAAGGTCGAGTTTTAACCACTTTGGAGGGCCTATTTTTCAAGTGCTTTACTTAAATTTAGACTTTTTTGAAAGCTCGTGAAATTTCCAACCAGTCTGCATCGAAATTAATCGGTAAAGTACCTGTAAGTAAATGATATATCTTTCTCGAATATAGTTTTTATTATTTGTTATGCTCGTTACTCATGCTAAAATATTCTAAAATGTACTTTTCTTACATTTTTTTTTTTAAATTTTTTAACGGTATTTTTTTATTAATTTATGATTCAATTTAACCACTATAGTAAACCGGTATGTACCTAAGAACAATGCGAAAAGATAACACGAAGAGATGTTTCTCGTGAGTTCGAGTATTCCGAGAAGCTGAGACGTTCTTCTTCTTCCAGAAACATTTGCCCACAATTTCGATCACTATTTTGTTTTTTTTTTTTTGTTTTTTTTATCGAAAATTTAAAAAGAAATGAAAAATTTAAGTTTAATATCTAAACTAAAACAAAATGTTTAAACAAATAGAAAGCAACTAAACACGTTTTATACAGGTATTAGCGTTAAATAATTTTCTACAAAAAATTGAATCTTTAATGCTGTCCCCTTGGACATTGCTTAGAATAAAGTAGTTCCCTATAATTTAGAATGAGCGATTAATTCAGTCATTTTTAAATGCTTATCCCTAATGAGGTTACATGGGCTCGAATGAACGATATAAATTAAATAATTTACAAAGCCATTATATGTGAAAATAATATACATTAAGAGAGATAAACTTCAAAGTGATAGCAAATATTAAGCTTTGAGTTTGTGTGTATCATATTGAAATAACCACGACAAAACTATTAATAAGCTTTTAAAGTATATGGAGGCTGTGATTCGTTTTTCTCAAATTCCTCAAGAAAAGTAGATGTTTTCAAGTCAAACTTTTTAAGTATCATCCCATCAATTAGTTAAATGCCTTAGAAGGTTTTAACAAATTTAACAAACCATTTTTGGCAGTTGCATATTTTCCCAATAAGGAAAGAATTCACAGGGAATATTCAAAACATATTCTCTGTGAATATAAAGTCTATTACAAATAGTTGACAAAACCTCAGCATAACAATAGCTGTGATTTTAAAGGAGTCATTGATGATAATCTTGAAACAACTACAGAGTTGAAACTCACAAAGTTATCAGAGCAATTCTAGCCTTTGAATAAGCCAGTGCGTATTTTCTCATTGATTAATATTATCAATATGAATGTGGATAAAGAGTATTGTATTCCCAGCAGTGATACTGACGTAAATTTTAAAAACATTGCTAAAAAATTGGTTGGCGAATCTGCGAAAAGTATAATATCTTGTGATGTATTACCTGCTTGTGATAAAGGAGAAAATTTCTCAAGTATTCTTCACAGAATTGTAGTTAAATATCTGGATGAAAAGGATACAATATCAATAGCAAAATTTATTATAAAGGTAAGTTTTAATATATTATTATTATAAAAAATATATTTTAAAAAAGAACTTATTTGAAGATCATGCCGCCTGGAGATAGAGGAAAATTTATGGAAAAGCACAACATTTTTAACCATGAAAGACACGTTTACCAAATGGTACTACCACAGATAACTGCTCTGCTATCACAAATAGGGGACTCCACTAAATTATCTCCAGATTGTATAACTGTCTTATCTGAACCATGTACAATTGTTCTAGAAGATATGTGCAATTTAAATTATGTTATGGCCAGTAGAAAAGATGGTTTAAATTTACAACAAACACTTGACATTTTGAAAAAAATCGCCAAGTTTCATGCAGCTTCTGTTAAAATTTACGAAGTTAATCCTGAGACAGTTGAAACATTACTCAATAGATCTATATCAGAATGCATAAATTCTTTTTGCATTTTTTATAAGCTTGGTACAATATCCCTTCGTGATGAAGTCAAGAAATGGTCTGGATTTGATGATGTCGCAGAGAAATTAAACAAACTTAAAGATAACATAATACAAAAATGCATTGATTACTATATAACAAAGTCATCTTTCAACGTACTCAATCACAATGATCTTTGGACAAACAATTGTATGTTCAAGTATGATGCAGAAGGAAAATTAATCAACTCTGTAATTGTCGACTATCAATTTGTGTACTGGGGTTCTCCGGCGATAGATCTTAACTACCTGTTCTTCACATCTGTCGATAATAATATAAGGAAAACCAAATGGAATTTTCTCATTCATTATTACCATACGATTTTAAGTAAGACGCTTAAGGACTTGGAAGTAACCAGTCCGATACCTAAAGTATCTGATATTCACATGGAATTATTGCAGAAAGGATTACATGGTAAATATTATGCAACAGTTTCCAAAGTCTTCTTAATTAGTTAGATAGATAGATAGATAGATTGATAGATAAATTTGTTCATCAAATCCTTTCGAAGTACAGTTTCATTTTAATGAGATCCTGCGTAGTTTTCAACGTCCACCGCCGTCTTAGCCCTGGTGTCCAACCACCAAAGTAAAAATATCTTTAATTTATTTAATATTTTCCTTTCATCCTCCTAATCTCGATCTAGATCTTGTTGCTTTTTGATACTCCAGTAATATTAATTAGTAGCGGTTATTGGATTTGGAGAAATTTTGAAAAACCTTTTAAAATTAAAAAAAACGCATATATCTACTGCTACAGCAATGTTAATAAGATCAAAACTACTAAAAATTAAAAGGAAAATTTAAGAAATAATAAGTATTTTCATAAATTTAAATTTAAGCAATAATTTAAAGCATGAGAAATATATCGTTAAATTTAGTAGGGAAGACTGGGGCAAAATTAGCCACGTATAGTATTAAATAGTGATATTTTATAGTTTGTCTTCGAAGGAATATTGAGCAAACTACTCTTTGTTATATACACTATATATACTTCCCTTACTATTCATTGAAATATTTATCAGACTCATACAAACATTTCTTGTAAAAAATATACGTAATTAAAAATACTATTTGGTGGCTAATTCTACCCCAGTCTCCCTTACTACTAATGTGGGGTGGATCCTTGCTTTATGGCCACGTTATGAATGAATTTGCCTTAAAATCTTTAAAAGTATCTGCTCAATTGAAATATAATATTGTCAGAGATTTTATGTAGCAATCCATATTGAAGCACGTTTGTAGGTAGATTTTGTAATCTCCTAAAATTTTCACTTTTCTACTGACCAAGTCAAAAAAAACATATTCAACTTTAAATTTACGTTCAATTTCCATGGATACTCAATTTTCAAGCATGGAAGAAAAGTGAAAATGATATAATAGTTACATCGCAGACGAGCGTAACTAATAGAGAGATATGGCCATAAGTATTGAAATCCCTGAATAAAGTTTCTACTTATGGCCCGACTTTGCTCGAACTCCACAGAGATAATAGTATTTTAGTCTGTACGTCTATCCGTCTGTCCGTTCGGCTGTCGCCAGCTCTAGAGATTAAACGCTTATAGAGATAGAGACTTGAAGCCTTCGGGGCACTCCCCATAAACCGACTCAAGGACTGTTAATACGTCCCTTATTTGTTCTCTATCCCTACTCGTTGGAAAAGTCATGGATTTTCTGTGATTTAACCGGTTCCAAGTGGTTATGAACCGTGCATCATCAAACCGTTAATCGCGGTTTGATTATGTAGGACATCCAGGGTAGCGGCCCATACTTATCGATCCTCCGCCACTTCAGGAAGATGTTCGCGGGAAATCCCAAAACCCTCCAAGGCAAGATACTGAATTTGATTCAGCTACCTTGTAATAGGTTTACCCAGAGGTCGACGCTTTCCCATAATGACTTGCAACTTGCATATCTTTTCTGGGGAATCTTTCTTTTTTCGGTAATAAACCTATTCATAAACGATAAGTAATTTTTATCAACAATCACTTGTATTTCTCCTAAGATATTTTGGACGACTTTTGAGTTATTCATTCGGTCCAATAAATCGGTTGTGAACTGGTAAACGATAAATAATGCAAAAGTACTTTTGCTGTATAGCCTCTGAATCACGAGTTCGAGCAGTCCACAAAGTTATAACACTTTGTCACCCCTCCTATAATACTTTTTCTTAAATACTAATGTGAAATTTCTGAAGGATATGCACATTCATTTCCTGGTATCGCACGAAATATTGAAAATTTTGTGATTCTTAAAAAATCAATTTTTAATGGGAACTAACAAAGGCTTTAAAGAGTAGTACCGGCCATAATTCATTCCACCATTCTATAGTGTATTTTTTAATTGTTTCGAAGGACCTTCTAAAATAATAATCCTTACCATTTCAGCCATTATAGCCTGCCTTATAAAAGCAGCTGTCATCTTAGCACCAGCCAACACTGTTGATGTAAACCTCATGCTGTCCGAAAGCTCTGAAGGATCATCCTACAGACAAAAATTATTTTCCAATCCAAAATATACAGATTTTATCAAACCCCTTATTTGGGAGTTCTATTGGCTTGGTTATTTAGATTAGAATGTATATATACTAAAAGTTTTCAGCAAATTAATTGCTTTTAAGCAATCATAAAAGCACATGCTTAATCAGTCATTGTTCAAGCCATTCACAAAATTGATAAGAATAATTGTATTGGTGTTATAAGCAAATAAAAATAATCATAATATGCGTCTGCGCAATTTTTTTACTAACGAATTTGGTATTCTTCATATATTGCTTCATTCACTGTAGTATACAACTTCAGTAGAAGCATTAGTATCTCTCTATAATTTATCTTAATTTCACCGGCCAAAATAAAGTGATAACGCGTACAAGTTGATAAAAAAATAAGAATTTCACAATATGAGCAACAAGTCCATCGATGATTATCCAAAATGGGCAACACGTGTTTTTTTTACAAATATTCTGAATAATTATCTTCCGGGCAACAAAAGCCATAAATTGCTATCGTATAGTGTAAAAACATCACAAAGTGCCGGACAAAACTATGCCAGCGAGATGTTTTTTGGTGAAGTTGAATACTCTGAAATGTCTGGAAGTGTACAAGGTCAACTTCTTTCCATCATCATTAAGGTTGGTGAATTTCGTAATGTTTTGTAAAATCAGTTTGTTATGTAATTCTCTATCAACAGGTGAAGCCTGAAAGCGAAATGAGACGAATTGTACTTAACAAAATGTACACTCGAGAGATTATTATCTACCGAGACGTCTTACCAAAGATTAGGGAACTCTTGGATAGCATAAACTATGATACAAAAATTGCACCACGATGCTTATTAGCTCAATATAACCCTATTGCATTGCTAGTTTTAGAAAATGTATCAAAATCACCCTTGGCTTATCATTCAGTCGACAGACGTCAAGGATTAGATTTTGGACAAGCAAGAAGTATTTTGGGAAAACTCGCTACATTCCACGCATGTTCCATCATAATCAACGAGAGGGTAATAAAATAAAATGTTTATATTGATTCAATTAATTAATCATTGAACTCTTCACAATGTCCCCGCAGTATCCTGAATTGTTTGTACCATTTCACGATCCAACAATATCCCATCACCCTGACCAAGAGAATTTCGTGATATTTTTCCGTGTTGGAGTTCGAGGTCTTCTAGCTGAAGTAACAACGTGGGACGGTTATGAGATGATGACAAAAAAATTAGCCAAGTTGGAAACAACAATTGTGGACAAAGGTGTCGATGTATATAAATGGCAGAAAAATTCATTTAATGTACTCAATCATAATGATGTATGGACGAGTAATTTGATATTCAGAAGCAACAAGGATGGTTCACTCAGGGATTCTCTCCTACTTGACTATCAACTCTGCAATTGGGGTTCACCAGGAATTGATTTAAATTTTCTTCTCTACGGTTCAGTTCAGGGTCACGTGAGACAAAATAGATGGACAGAATTGGTCCAATACTACCACTCAGTAATGGAAGATATTCTGATAAAGCTGAAATATTCAGGAAAAATTCCCACTTTCCAAGATATTCTCAATGAAGTGGCCCGAACTGGCTTTCATGGTAAGACCCGTAAGACTATTTAACAAAAAATTCTATTAACACATATGATAAAATGAAATATTTCGTATTATCTTAATTGATAGGTGTTAATGCAGCACTTTGCTTAAGACCAATGGCAATGATGCCTCCAAGAGAAAACATTCACATGGAGACATTTCTCAGTGATGACAAAGAGGGTGTAGCCTTCCGTAAGCACGTGTACAGTAATCCAGAATATAGAAAATTCATTGAACCTCTTCTACAAGAATTCGACGAAAAAGGCTATTTTGATTAGTTAAGTTAGATATTAAAAATGAAAAAGTAGACGAACTGTCTTTTCTGAAAAGTGTATGTAATAATCGTATATAATCATTTCCTCCTATATGGTGTTATGTAATAAATATGACAAAAATTAGAAACAGTACAAAAGTAAATTATTTTATTTTTAACTACTTTGCAAAATAGTGGAAGTGTCTATAATTTGGAACAGCTTGTAATTTTGAACAATTTAAGGGTAATTTTGGACACCACAAAAAAAATAATTCAAATTATGGAATTTTCTTCCAATATTTAATGATTAATGTATTCTACCTGAATATTTATTGTTTTTAGAAGATTTTAACACTAAATACGTTAAATTTTGAATATAATTTGAATTAAAATTCCTTTATTGAAGCTTCAGTGGGAGCAGCTTCTTACGAGAAATATGACAGAATTTTATGTTTTCTTCGAGTTTTATTTGACTATGGTGAAGTACTACTGATTTTTCTTCGATATTTTTAAGTGATATTATTAAAAATTCATTGAATACTGTGTTAATGCACGTTAATAATGATTTGTTCATTTAACTTTCAGTGAGATTTGGCTTGTGAATTATATCTCTCGTGTGAAAAATGGACAATTTTGTCAGAGAATCACCAGTAAGTTGATGCTTGGTATTTTGGACAGGTGTCTTTTTCTTCGCAATTTTGTAAATTTTTAGTTTTTGTGATGACTATATTGTAAAAGTGCCTGAAGAAAGGACCATCATCAGGACGAACGAAATGCAGAGCAAAAATAGTCAAAAGAATCCCGTAACAGCAAGGAAATGCGTTAATCCGCGCGTACTTGGAGTATCGAAGTCAACTCACTTTGATGAATGATATGGAAAGTTTCCGAGCTCCTTGAAACATTATACGTATCCTTTTTATAAACAAGAACAGGACTTAGTAAGTTATGTTCTTAAAATGAACATCAATGGGCATCCTATTGAGGTGGATTGTGTGTCCGAAATTACAAGCAAAGTATCCAAAATTGCAAAAAAAGGTGCCGAAAATTGCAAGCAAATTCTTCTCTAAATATTTATTCATTTTTAAGCGTATTAAAATTAATTTTAGAAAAGTAAAGGCGATAAACTCCTTGTAAAGGTCCAAAACAACACTCCTAAACAGAAAAAGGAAATTTGTACTGAAAATAAGGTAAAGTACCCTTACTCGACCGGGTTCCTCTATTCGACCGGTGGGTCAATTTTTGAATATTTGATGGTGAATTTCATCAATTTCTATGAATTTGTCACTGATTCGTATTATTTAAAGAATAATTGACCTATTAATGTTAGATCATACACAAAATATTATAGCAAATATAATTAAATTGAATAAATAAATCTACCGGTCGAATAAAGGGTACTTTACCTTATTGCACTTTAAACTTAGAACATTCACAGAGAAAAAAACGGGGTGTGATTAACTTTGTTTCCTCATAACTTTTCAGGTGTAAAAATATATCAACATTTTTTAATGTTAATTTTACACCTTTTTAAGGGTAACTTTAGCCCCTAACACACCTAAAAAGCATAATATTCACACCGATTTCGGATAAATACTGCAGAGTAAAATTAACATTTCCGGAATGTTATTTTAACTTTTTCGGATTTCTCTTAGTGTTGATGCTTATATGCACCCTGTCCGAAGTTATGAGCACATCCCCTATCCATAATAATAACAACACTAGCTTTATGGGACTTTATAATTTATTATCTGGGTTCCAATCTATTTTATGCGATGCAGAAAAATCTCAATTACTTAATAGTTGATTTAAAATAAATTACTAGGGAAGATTGTAGGTTCTATAACATCTTCTAATAATATTATATTTAATTTGAAAAAATCAAAAAGGCTTTACAGAAAATGTATTCTTCTTTTTCGCGGTGCATATTTATGGCATAATGGAGTACGTTAAAGTCTGTTAAGCTCGAGTTTTACATTTAACCACAGAAATTCGTGTAGTAAAGAATGCAACTAATTCACTTTAAAAACGTACAAAATTTAGATTTCAAATATTTACTAAAAAAAATGTTAGGTTATACACCTACGGAAGTGATTAAAATTAATAAATTAATATCTTCAATAGGTTGTTCTCTATCATTCTTTTCGACGGATTAGCTTTGCAATATTTTCATTGTTTATTCTCTTTAGAGTTCGAGCAAATAAATGATATGAACTTTTATTTGAAATCAAATTGCTTCTTCCTCATTTTTCCACATGTGTCTTATTAACTGATAATATCGCATTTTTACGTGTTTGTATATAGTAATTCATATGGTATATAAAATGATAATATGAACTGCAGATTAAAATGACACAGCACTTATGTTTGGAGGAGGGAATGCTATCATATTAACTAACTTGTAAATACCATGACTTCTTCAAACAAGTTTCAACACTCAGTCAGTACTATACGAAACTTCGCATCGTTCACACTTAAATATCTAACGAAATTTCATTGGAAAAAAAATGGATAGTGAATTAGTGGAAGAAGTTCCCAGATTTCTCAATGAAGCTTACATTGAGGGTTTGGTGAAGAAAATTGAAAATTCCAATGAAATTAAACTGACAAAATTTGAATTGAAACCAGTGACGAAGAAAGGTAATCACTACGCAAGTGTTATGATTCGAATAATTGTGGATTATGTATTGGAATCAAAGACTACGAAAGAAGTGTCTCTTATCCTGAAAACTACATATGATGAGAAACACAGTGAAGAAGAGGGTATGAAGATATTAAAAGACTTCGATATTCATAGTCGAGAGATGACAATGTATAGAACAATTCTGAATGACTTCCATAGTCTTTTGACTTCAATTGGTGACAATACAGTCTTTAGTGCACGAAGGTATTGTGAGGATCTATCTACCAATACCCTTGTCTTTGAAGATCTCATCGCTCGTAACTACAGATGTGCCAACAGAATTGAGCGACTTGATCTCAATCATGCTAAATTGGCTCTACGGAAATTGGCCAAATTTCATGCAACTTCAATTGTCTACAAACAGAAGAATCCTCAGGCTTATGTCACATTTGATAAGGCATTCTTATCTCGGGACTACGTAGATGCCCGTGACTTTTGCTTGAAGAACTATGATGCTCTCACAAAGGTCGTCTCAAAATGGCCTGGATATGAGTATTATGCGAAAAAATTGACTAAATTCAGGGATATGTTCATCGAAAGGGGTATAGATTTGTACACCCCAGATGAATCAGAGATCAACGTACTACTTCATGGTGATTTCTGGACCAACAATATGATGTTTAAGTATGACAGTGAGAATAATCCAATTGATGTTCTATTTGTGGACTTCCAATTACCGTATTGGATAACCCCCGCCGTTGATATTCTCTACTTTATTCATACGTCTCTAAAAGAAGATTTACGTATGCATAAACAAAATGAATTAGTGCAATTTTACTACTATGCTCTTAAAGAAATATTAATTGATGGTTATAAGTATGACGGCAAATTTCCCACACTTCATGAATTTCAAATAATCATCTTAAAGAAAAGTCTCCAAGGTAATAATTGTCTCCAGAAGGTATCATAGTATTTACAATTCTATTTAAATATTAATAGCTTTGTTTCTTCATTTCAGTTCTCATCTCTGCTTTTCTGGTTCAACCCATCATCCTTTTGGATGAGAAAGTTGACTCTGATATGTTTCTTCTCATGGGAACAGATGAAAAAAGCATGCAATTTACTGAAAATCTATTTCATAATCCAAATGTTGTGCAAGCTGTTAAAAATGTTCTACCCCTTTTGGATGCTCAAGGAATATTGGATTAACAAGACAATAGAATCGACCAATTTTTACCTTAATAAGAACATCACTTTAAAAATCAATAGACAAATCATTTCAATTAGTATACACCACACTATTGAAATTATTGTAAATAATAAATTATTCAAATATAGTAGAGTCCATACTCTACACAATACACATTACACATCCATCAATTATAAATTGTACCTTTCAATTTGACTATTAAATTAAACCTATTGATATGCCATGCTTTTAATTGTTTTCCACTGAAGCACATGAAAAGAATTTTGAATAAAATATGATGCGAAAATTGTCACAACAATTTTTCAAAGCATTTTTATCCGACTGCAAGAGAGGGTTTGTGTTTGGAATCCGTAGCAGGTGACATTTTTATTAATTTCATCTACTATTTAGGGTCGTAGGAACGTCTGTTCGACAGGGAACCCCTATTGACACTTTTGTCAAAATGTTGAAAATTATTTAATGTATCTAGTAAAATATAAGAAATATAACGTTTTTTTTGTAATATACCTTTTACTATAAACAGAGATGTTAAAATTTCATATCCCAAATGGTACAGAAAAGGGTGTCAATAGGTGCTGACACGAGTTCTTAAAGTGTCAATAGACGGTCCTTTCACCCTACCTCTACGTAAAACGCAGGTAATAAATTTATGTAAGTATTTTTATCATGATAATTCTTTCTTAACGCCTAAATAGCTTTTAAAATTATAAGTTGGAAAATGGTAAACATATTGTTATATATACTTAAGTAATCTCTCCTAAACCAGATTTTTTTTGGATGGTTCTAACGATTTATTTCTCAACCGATTTAGTCAAGGTTAAATGTAATTGAGAAGTTATAAAATATCCAACACGAATGCATCTGTTCCAATTAATAACTTACTCGGTAAAGTAACGCTAAATAAAGTTTTACTATAAAATATAAATATTTAATATATTTTTCTCTACTCGATTTTGGGGTTGTTCTGAAATGGTTTATGAAACAGTTTAAAATGGTATTTATTAAGAAAAAAAGAGGTTGTCAAAAAATTCGTATAGAAAATCTATCTCTCGAATGATGACCATGCACGTTGTTATCACTTAATGATAAATAAATAATAAAAAGAATATAAAAAAATCCAAATACAGTGAGTGTCAATAGTTTGTTGCCTAATGGATGTTTGAGAAATCAAGTGAAAAAAATGATAGAAAAAAATACTTTTCCAAATTTTTCTTTTTGCAGATGAGTTCCTTGTAATCCGTAGATATTATTTATAATTTTCAAAAAAAATAATTAATTTTTTTTTCATATCAAAAATAATTGATTTCCAAAAGTTGGTCATTTTTGAAAAATCAAAAGTTTGTTGCCTCATTAAAAAAACTAATTCAAAATGGTGAAAACGTGCAACCAACTTTATGTAAACCGGTTACATTTTGAGCTTATGTCATTTGATAGGCAAATGGTGGATTTGTACATTTTTAAGGCTGTCAATGTTAAATATATAGGTGTAAGAGTGATGATAAATAACAAGAAATAATCAGTTTTTTGATAATTCATAATTTAAGTTATAATGGCAAATTACAAAAAGTTGAAAGGTGGGATATTGTCCAGAGATACTGCTGGAAGGAATCGGCGTCGCTTAATTGCCAAATTTTATGGAAATTCATGAAAAGTTATACATAAAATGGTCAAATATTATAGTTATGAGGCACGAGTACATCTGAAAAACGCTACTGGTAGACCCAGGGTTTCGACTCAGAAAGTCGATAACCGCATTCTAGGTATCTCTGATAGTAACCCCATGATGTTTGCTTCAAAAATTCAGAGTCGGCTGGTTACAGAAGGCATACAGGCTTCAAATGCTTCGAAAATCAAACTCAAAATGAAAGAAAATATAAGAATAGGTACTTGGCTCGCAAGATTCCATTGGTAAGCAAAACCAAACTGCGTAAGAGGTTGTATTTTTACGTTTTTAGCATGCTACAAGTGAATTTACAACCTTTTAACCAGATTGGTTTTGTTTACCAATGGAAACCTGCAAACCAAGTAATTATTCTTACCACTTTCATTAAATTGCGGTTGGTTTTGAAGCCTGTATGCCTTCTGTAACCAGCCGACTCTGAATTTTTGAAGCAAACATCATGGGGTTACTATCAGAGATACCTAGAATGTGGTTATCGACTTTCTAAGTCGAAACCCTGGGTCTACCAGTAGCGTTTTTCAGATGTACTCGTGCCTCATAACTATAATATTTGACCATTTTATGTATAACTTTTCATGAATTTCCATAAAATTTGGCAATTAAGCGACGCCGATTCCTTCCAGCAGTATCTCTGGACAATATCCCACCTTTCAACTTTTTGTAATTTGCCATTATAACTTAAATTATGAATTATCAAAAAACTGATTATTTCTTGTTATTTATCATCACTCTTACACCTATATATTTAACATTGACAGCCTTAAAAATGTACAAATCCACCATTTGCCTATCAAATGACATAAGCTCAAAATGTAACCGGTTTACATAAAGTTGGTTGCACGTTTTCACCATTTTGAATTAGTTTTTTTAATGAGGCAACAAACTTTTGATTTTTCAAAAATGACCAACTTTTGGAAATCAATTATTTTTGATATGAAATAAAATTAATTATTTTTTTTGAAAATTATAAATAATATCTACGGATTACAAGGAACTCATCTGCAAAAAGAAAAATTTGGAAAAGTATTTTTTTTTATCATTTTTTTCACTTGATTTCTCAAACATCCATTAGGCAACAAACTATTGACACTCACTGTATGTATTTTTCTCTCAGCTAAGACTTTAAACTAGCATATTTTAATTTGATTTATAGTTAAATGTCGTTATGGCAAAAGTCTCATGTTATAATTCTTTAAGCTCTACTCTCTAATTTCTTCTAAGTTAACCTACTAATTTATTGTTGAGACAATTTTTTCAATAAGATGTTTTAAACAATAAAAAATTGTAAAAATTGAATTTAATAGTTTTATTTATCTATGCGTGTCTCATAATAAAATTTATTAAAATAAAATATAATAAATATAATAAAAAGTATGACAGTGTCCCAGCTGTGCGGAATGTTTCGAACTCACGAAATAAAGCTATCCGCATGATTTTTGAGTGTATAACGGTTTATTAACGATTAAATTGATTCATAAATCATAAATCTTATAACTACACTGAGAAAAAAATTGGGATGCGATTAACTTTTAACCTCATAACTTTAACATTTTTCAGGTGTAAAAATATATCAACATTTTTTATCTTAATTTCACACCTTTTTAAGGGTAAAATTAACATGAAAAAGGGTAATTTTAACCCCTAATACACCTAAAAAAGCATAATATTTACACCGATTTCGGATCAGTACTGCAGGGTAAAATAAACATTTCCGGAATGTTATTTTAACTTTTTCGGATTTCTCTCAAAATTGCTTAAGAAGTCTGCTTGTTAGAATATTTTTGACATTAGTAACATGCCTACGCACAAAAAAAGGATAATCGTGGAAAATAAATCAATTACAATTAGGGGAAAGTGGGGCACCTTTAAAATTGGTATTTTTCACCTATTTTTAAATAAAATTGAGCCTCATCGTGATAAAATTTAGCTTCTCAATCTGTTTGTGCAGCTAAATTATATCATGATAAGGCTCAATTTTTTATAAAAATAGCTGAAAATCCTAATTTCAAAGGTGTTCCACTTTCAAAGGTCCCACTTCCCCCTGCTTGACCAACTCAATACTGATATTTGAACTGACATAGCCGGGTTCGAAATTTCAATACCTTTCCAAAAATCCAAATTTAACCAAATCGGTTAAAAATAAGCCCTCCAAATGAGCTTTGATTGAACTTCAATAATTCGAAATGGCGATTTTTCCGGTAATAGGTATGTATGGACGAAATGTTGACCAAAATTATCTCTAAAATATATCAGAAACTAAAAGAAATCTATACTTCCGTTTTTGAAATAAACTGAAAAAACAAGGTTTTGTAGGGGATGGAGCGGGGTGAGGGGAACTAGGAAGAAAGGCATAGAGGTAATGTTTTGTTATTGGGGGTCACCGAAGTCCGGAAGTCGATAACTTTTATCGTTTAAGCCCCAAAGAGGTGACAATTTAAAAAAAAAAACTAATTATATAAATACTCTCTCTTCGAGTTCGATCAGTAAAACCCAAACTATAAAAGAAGGAATTGAAAAATAGGGATAAGTCACCATATATTAGTGAAATAATTAGTTGATCAAGCACGAAATACATTCTAATTCTTATCTTAAAAAAAACCGAAAATAGACTAGAGAGAGGTCGGGCTTATGATTTTTTAGCCTATTTCTAAATGAAGCAGTCTTTACAATTATTTGATTTAGAACCAGAATGGTTTTGTCTATTAAAATTACATTATATGTTAAAACCTAGTTTCCTTTAGAAATATGTGAAAAAATCTTATAACAATGTAGCCCCGTACCTCAAAGTTGCCCCACTTCCCTTTAACAAGGGCAACAGTTTTAATCAACCCTTTTTGCTGTTTTATTACGCCCATATACGAACACACCATAGCTTATCCTTAGCTTGTTTTCAATCCTTTTTTTTAATAATAAATTTCATGCCTTCTTTATTGATTTTTCTCAGATTATAAAAGGAATGGTCGAGTTAAGAATTTTATCAAGTTAGTTTGTGACTTCCTATGCGACAAAATGGATCTATCAACTTCAGAATCCTCAATACCTCATTGGCTCACGAAAGAATACATCCAGAAAGTGTTGAGAAAATATAAAAATAACGATTCTTTGAATGTAAAATCCTTTCAATGTGTCCAAATCAGTGGTAATAGGGGAGAACAATTTCCCAATTTAATGTGGAGGATCAATGTGGAGTATGTATTAACAAGGTCTCATGCAGTGATTAAAGGATCGTATATTGTGAAAATTGCTGTGAATAAATCTTCATCACAGTGGATTCTCTTCAACTTTGAGGGACTTTTCCAGCGTGAAGTGATAATGAATGAAAAAATGCGGGGAGAAATAATCAAGACCCTATCAATCATTGGTGATAATTCACACCTTTTTCCCGTGGCGATTGCTTGTGACCATGAGAGGGAAGCAATTATATTTCAGGACTTAGTTCCACGAGGTTATAGAATTGTCGATCGAACTACGAGACTTGATCTACCTCATGCTGAAATGGTCCTGAGTAAATTGGCAAGAATGCATGCAGCTTCAGTTGTTCTTGGTCAATCAGATCCGGATATTGCTGATAATTTTTCAGGTGGACTCTTAAGTCAGTCCAATTCTGGTATCAGTAGAATATTTCTAACTAATTTAGATGCATTGATTGAGGAAATTGACAAATGGGATAAATTTGAAAAATATGCATTAAAGTTAAAGAAAATTCGTAAGGATTTTTCCCAGAGAGGAATTGATGCTTACAAACCTTCTGAACGTTTTATGAATGTCCTAATTCATGGAGATCTCTGGACAAATAATGTTCTATTCAAGTACAATTCAAAAAATGAACCGATTGATGTTCTTTTAGTTGATCTCCAATTTTCCTGCTGGACATCACCAGCCGTTGATTTACTCTACTTTTTCCACACTTCCCTACAGGAAGATATTCGACAAACAAAGATAGATCACTTGGTGTACTTTTATCATACTGAATTATTCCAAATTTTGAGCAAATTTGCGACAATTCAATCAGTACCATCATTGGCTGAGCTACAGAATATGCTCCAAGAAAAACGTTTCATTAGTAATATTTGCCAAATTTATAGTATTCGGAATATACAAAATATACTTTTCTTTTTTTTGCAGGCTTTTTTACTGGACTTCTTGTACAACCGACAATGATTGTAGATGATAGAATTATGCCCATGAAACCTTCACGTGATATAGAACATCACAGAGAAAAAGTATCTACATTATACAGACAACCAAAAGTTCAACGAGCAATTAAATATTTACTCCCTTACCTAGAGAAGCAGGGAATTCTTGAATAATTTACTACTGTTAATACGTTTAAGAGATAAGATACGCATTTTTATCAAGATGAATTTAATGTTTTGTATAATTACGGTTACAGTTACAACATCCAATATAGGAACTAGGTTTTCTTGCAAACGAACGTTCTAGATTATGTGTTTTTATTATTTTTTTTCCCTTACACAGGGGTGGATCCCATATAGAATTAAGTGAGTGAGGTTAATTGGATATGTTATTTTTAATACTACTAGTGATTTAAAGTAGATTTAAACACGAGACTCATGCAATTTTGAGCTAGTTCTTTACTTCTCTGCTACTTGAGCGATTGCATGTCCTAGATATCCTGTTATTCTCTATATTTTTCTTAATAACAGACATTAATAGTTTGAAATTTTAGACAGTTTATTTTCGCCTAGAACACAACATTACTTTGCATTACGAACAAGTATCCCAATAAACTAAAATAGTGGTATTCTATGTTTGGTGATAAATCAAGTCACTCTGATAAGCACATCACTTATGTAATTTAGATAAAATCAACATTCATATTATAATCAACTCTTTAACAAAAGTGCCAAGTAATAGTGAAAAGAGAACAGGTTGAACAGATACTTACTTAGGCAAAGACATTTTTTTCCATTGTTCTTACAAAATTAGTAGTGAAAAAAGATTATGCGGTAATTTTCGCATTCATCAACAACTGTAGGTAATCAACTGTTTTGTGTGAAAATTTTTTCCAATTCGCTACTGTGAATGTTTTCTCTTAAGTGTAGCACGCTATGTATTAAAAATGATATAAATATATTTCAGATCTGGAGAGACTTTTCAGTTGTTACTTATTTTTCTTGGTGTGCTCATCTTAAGGTCTCATCAAAATCTTCCATCGTCAATTTGTAAATTTGTCGTTTTTTGGAAAGAATAGAAAAAAAAATGCCTGAAAGTAGTGTTCAAGAATCTATTCCAACTTGGCTTAATGCAAAGTTCTTTGAGGATATGCTCAAAAAGCACGAAAATGATATCAATTTAAAAGTGATATCAGTAAAAACATCAGATGTTACAGGAAAAGGTGAACATTATGCTAGTGTTATGTGGAGGGCAGCCGTTGAAGTGAAATCGTCCAAATCACCAAATATTCTTAAATGTTCCTATGTTGTTAAAAGTGTCTATGAAGATCCCGCAAAGAGTGGTATGTTTGCCATGTACGGAATTTACAAGAGAGAAATCGAAATGTATGAGAAAGTGAGTGTGGAAATTGGAAAAATTCTAAAATCCATTGGAGATACTACCCAACTCTTTCCCAAAGCCATCCATCATGACTACGAAAAGGAAGTGCTCGTTTTTGAAGATTTAGCCCTACGTGGCTTCAGAAATATCGATCGTCGAGAGAGATTGGACATAGTTCAGGCAAAAATGGTCATGGAGAAATTAGCCAAAATGCATGCAGCAACAGCAATTCTCGAAGAAAGAAAACCGGGATTCTTTTCACATTTCAACATGGGCATATTTAATCGAAAAGTTACGGCTTTTCTCGATTTCTTTCTCTCACATCTGGATATATGCATTGAAGAGGTATCCAAATGGGACAATTACAAACAGTATCAACCAAAATTACTAAAAATTCGCAATGAACTCAATGAACGCGCTTCCCAAGTTTATGACCCATCGAAAGACTTTATGAATGTTCTCATTCACGGTGATTTGTGGACAAATAACATTATGTTTACGTTCGATGACAAAAAACAAGCAAATGATTTACTTTTTGTCGATTTACAATTTTCAACCTGGACTTCACCAGCTGTTGATATTCTCTACTTTTCTCACAATTCACTCAAAGAAGACATACGCCAGACAAAATTAGCCGAAATTATTCAGCACTATCATATGCACTTAAGTACTTTACTCAAGAAACTCAACACTAAAAAGAAAATACCAACTCTTCGAGAAATGCAAATTATGATCTTGGAAAAAGAATTTATGGGTAAGTAATAATTCATAATATTAATTATTTTATTTTGCTTTGATAACCAAAAAAAATATCAGTGAAATTTAGTGAAATTTAAGTTTGTGAAGAAAAAAAATAAAGGGGAGCAACTGGTCAAAATTAGATATCGTAGAATCAATAATCACAAAATATTCACAATTTTATATGGGAAGAAGAAAATAATTGAATATTAGGTGAGGTTCTTAACAAACTCACCTACTTTTTAATAAATATTTGAAATATTCAATCTTTTATGTAGATTGAATATTTCGCGAGTTGCTTTCCCTTTGAAAAAACACTTATATTTGATCTGTCCACAGTTGTAAGGGGAAGTGGGTTTGAAATAGGGCTTTTTTCATATAATTTTGAAGCCTTATCACAATGTAATTTAGGGAAATGAAAATTACAAATAAAACAGAAATACTGTGAATTTAATTGATTAGCTTCTTGAGAGACTGCTATAAGCCCTACCTAGACTCGAGCTGATCCTCGAAAATATATAGGGCACTCAGACTAATACTACGGAGAGGATGTGCTAGAATATTTTTTAAGGAAGAAATGAAAGTTTAGTGAAATGTAATCGAGTTTCCTCAATGCATGTATTTTTAATTGTTCTTCAAATCTTTTTAGCTAAGAATTGGAGTAGATAGTGTTTAGTGATGAAGTACGGTGGTACGGAGTGTAATAATAAATTTATATGATCAGTGATAAGCTCGAATCTGAGGGTTTCTTTTAGTGTACATCTTGAATCTTGAACTTTCTTTTTAGATGTTCAACCACCGAGGGCCACTATAAAAAATATTCATCTACAAAAGGAAAATAATATCTTTTACGATTTTTTGGTGCAACGCAATTGGACAACTTTTTGATAACGAGCTATCAATTAAAAAAAAAGAAAATTAAAAGAAACCGGTGCCGGTTACACTCATTTTATTGAATTTGAGGAAAATTATTTTATATGAAAACTGACACAGATTTTTTATTCAAGAGCCCTTTCCATATTATTCAATCAGAGATAAGACCTAAAATTAGGCGGTAAAGGATCAGCACACACACTGAAAGTTTAGGATATTTGATTAGGGGCTCTTTGCTCCACATAATTGACAATTATGTCGAGCATAATTGACAATTATTAATCGGTATAATATTTACAGGGAAGATAAGGGGTGTCAAGGAATACCCGAAAAGCGAAAAAAACGAATTTTGCAAAAAAAAATTACTTATTCGATTTATATTCTGACAAGTCGAAATATTCTTGAACATCGGCCTGAGTCCTGTGACTACATGGGGTTTTCCCAAAAAGACTTCTTTCTTAATATTATATAATCTTGTGAATTCTTTAAGTAAGACGTTATAGAACAAAAATTCTTATAATCCACTTATAGCGCTCTTGGTTCCGTCACTGAGACTATACTAAAAGTAAAGTGGCATACCTACTCTTAAGAAACTTTAAAGCTTCTATAGGACTTTCAATTCAAAATTCTGATTATGAGCCTTTTAAAATGTGCATTGATACACTTGTCAGTATTTATTCTAAAAGGCAGCTATTTTACTTTTTGGGTAACTCCCTAGTAAGCATATAATACGCTGTATCTTCACTGAGAGAAATCCGAAAAAGTTAAAATAACATTCCGGAAATGTTAATTTTACCCTGCAGTGTTGATCCGATATCGGTGTAAATATTACCCTTTTTAGGTGTATTAGCGGTTAAAGTTACCCTTTTTATGTTAATTTTACCCTTAAAAAGGTGTAAATTTAGCATTAAAAAATGTTGATATGGTTTTACACCTAAAAAGTGTTAAAGTTCTGAGGAAAAAAAGTTAATCGCACCCTCTTTTTTTCTCAGTGTTGACATTCGAAATACTCTGAAATTCGAATGAACAAGAAATAGAAACGTTTTTTTTTTTAATTTTTTTTTCAAATTCAGGGATTGCATAGAAAAATCTAAAATTTATAAACACTTTAATAACTTCTATAAAAAATTCTAATTACAATGACAACCAATCAGTGAAGAGATTTTCTATCGTTTTCACACCGAATAGGTTAGAATCAACGCATGGGATGGGCAGTAAAAAGGCGAAATGAAGTGAAAACTAAACTAAACTGATAAAATCGTAACACGCAATACAGACTTTGTTCAATAATCATTTTCAAATTACTTAGAATATACTCGTTTCTAATTAAGCCTGGGTTTCCCGTATAAACCCAAAACCGAAAATCTTCGAGCTTTTATCTTTTCCATCTTTAGTGAATTTTATCTGATCGATTATTATTTTTTTTCTATTAAAAATACATTTTAGTCATTCAGTCAGTTTGGACATACAAAATCTCATTATCAATTACTTAAGAAGTTTCACAATTGCTTTCTTTTCTAGCTTTTCTTGCTGGAGTCATGATGCAGCCGATTATGCTTGTTGAAGATTCTACCAATGCTGACATGGACACTATGCTATCGGATTCAGATGCATCATTGCAATTTAAGAGAAATCTCTATCGTAATCCTAAAACCCAGATAGCATTGAAGTACCTGCTTCCATATCTAGATCAACGTGGAATTTTAGATTAAAAAAATAAATAAAATCCGAAACAAATATTTACTAAGCCTAAAGTAATAAATTTTTCATGTTAGCGTATAGAATCTCTAGTTAAATTTGTATTTCTTTTTTTGTTTGAATGACATGAAAATTTAACCTTGGAGGGTGAGTTTCATCAAGTGCAATGCAAATAAGCTGCAATTGTTGTTCATTTGCAATTTCTCCTGGATAGACGAGATAATGGATGGGTTGTATATATAGAACTTAGACAATTGGTTCATTGGATCAATGTTTGTACTAGAATAAATTTTCTCCAGTTATGGGAGATAATCACAATGAATATAGAATTTTTTTGACTAGTTTGGTGACTCTCATTTTCTGACTATATTTTACGATATTAGTCGCAATGTAAGAGACTCCTATAAATAGAGATGATTTTCTGACACTTTCTCTCCATATCATTTGAGCTTTTGTTCAAGTAACTTGCAAGAGTGTGCACAATGCCTGTGGATATTAAGACAGTGGCTTGTGAAGATAGTGATATACCAAATTGGCTGAATCAACCATTTTTTGAGAATATTCTTCGGAAGCGGAAGAAGGAAGATGGTATTTTCGTGGATTCTCTTCAGCTGGAATTTGTGGGAGGAAAAGGGGAAAATTATGCAAGTACACTCTATCGTGGACAATTCAATAGTACTCTAAACCGAAATAAAAGAAGGTATTCCATGATCATCAAAACAACGTACGAGGATAACCAACTTGCTAACGATATTTTGAGCGAGTACAATATTTTCAAGCAAGAAATGGAGATGTATGATCAAATTCTACCAGAATATCAGAGATTATTGCGCACTATTGATGATCATTCCCAAATTTCACCCAAATCCATTTACTGTGACTATGATAATAGCATTATCGTGTTTGAGGATCTCAGTGCTAGGGGTTTCAAAATGGTTGATAGGAGAGTCAGGTTGGATCGTTATCATGCAGAATTAGTCCTTATGAAGCTTGCACGACTTCATGCAGCATCTGTAGCTGTTGAAGCTAAATCCACCTATAATTTGAAGAAGTTTCAAACAGGCATGTTCAACCGGAAAACTTCAGGAGTCTCCTCATATTTCCTCACCAATCTCGATGCCCTCATTAATTGTATATCAAAGTGGAAGGGTTACGAGTACTATGCTGATAAATTGAGAAAACTTAGACCACATCTCGAGGAAAGAGCACGACAGATGTATGACCCGAAAGACGATGACCTTAATGTTTTGATACACGGTGATCTATGGACTAACAACGTAATGTTCAAGTACAATAATCAGGAGCAACCAATTGACGTGCAAATAGTTGATTACCAATTTATGTGTTGGGCACCTGCAACAGTTGATCTTCACTACTTCTTCAACACTTCACTCATTGAAGATCTAAGACAAACCTCAATTGATGAATTGGTGCAATTCTATCACAAACATCTTAGTGATACGCTTCAGAAATTAGGTTTGGGCGAGAAAATTCCAACACTTCATCAATTTCAAATATCTATGCTGAAAAATGAATTCGGTCGTCTAATTTACGGTCTTTTAAGTCAACCAGTGATGATTGTGGATGGTGAAGCAGCCGCTGATGCGGATTTCAATGCAATTATTGGCTTGGACAGCAGATCACTTCAGTTCAAAGAGAATGTGTACAAGAATGAAAAGGTTCACTGTGCCATACGACACCTACTCCCTCGATTGGATCACAGAGGTCTGCTTGATTGTTGAACACACTACGAAGCAATTATTACCAATTTAATTTGGGCTCTATGACGAGATCACAAGAGTTCAATTGAATTCAATTGCATCATCAAAGTTATATCAAATTTTCTACTGATTTTTGCAGAATTCCTGAGTTTATCATGGGTTGTGGACTATTTAGAAAATAAATAAATAAATAAATGAAAATTAAAATTCTCACCCTATCAATTCAACACCCTATGGTGCGTTTTTTTTCTTTTTGAATTTAAGGTAATCGTATTTACTCAGTAATACTTATATCTCGGTGATTTTTATTATCAAACAATTATCAGTTCTGAGTCAATTTCCCACTCATATCAGGGACGGATCTAACTTTCTCATTTTGTACCCAAGTAGCAAAATATACTATTTTTTGTATTTTTCCCCCTAATGTCTCATATCTTCATAGAGATTAATTTTAATGTTCTCACACGTTCTATAATAATTTCGACGTAGGGAATAAATTTTACGTTATAAAAAGGTAAAAGTTACACGAAATTTTATCAAGATCATATTTTTTCTTTTCTATTTAGCATAGGATTATTACATAGTGTTAAGTCTGTTAAAAGAGATGGTAAAGCGTCCCAGCTTTGCGGAATGCTCGGACACACGAGAAAGAGTTGTCCGTCTATTAACTTTTCGTATGCTTTTTGGGTACACACCTGCTTCACTATTGATTAAATTGATTAATAAAATTTAAAAATCATTCCGAAATAAGAAATTGCTTAATTAGATTTTAGAATATTTTAGCATGAGTAACAAGCTCTCGAACAAATAAAAAAAATCCTAGAAAAGTAAATCAATTACGGGTAACTATGCCGACTCATTACCGATTAAGTCCGATGCAGTCGGGTTGGAAATTTCAATATCTTTCAAAAAAATCCAAATTTATCCAATTTGATTGAAAAAAGATACTTTAAAGAGGTTAAAGTTTTATCTTCGACAATTCGATATCGAAACGATTTTTGAACATAGGTATCTAATATTTACCTTGACTACTTCTAAAACATATTCGAAAATGAAAGACATCTTACGAGCCGTTTTCGAAAAAAACCAAAAAAGACATTTTGGTTTTTTTCATTTAGGTTTTAATTTTGGAGGGGCTGGAGTGGGTAGGGGGAAATAAAGAAAGACTATCCTAGACAATGTTGACTTCTGAGAATGGGGGTCGTCGAAGACCGGAAGTCGATATCTCTTACCATTTGGCCTCTAGCTCTTTCACGAGTTGGAAAAAGAGTAGATTATATAACTGCTTTCTCTTCCAGTTCGAGCTGTAAAATGCGGTCCTAGTAACGGATCAAGAGCAATTCGCAAGTTCAAAAAACCATGCGGAAGAAATTTTTTGTCGCTTCCAGGAGCCATTCCTTTGCCTATAATGCTGTCTTTTGGTTTTGGTAATTCTTATTCATATCAGATAAGTGTTTTATAAGAGACGTTTTAAGTTATATTATATATTTTTCAAAAGTCATTCATAATCAAAAATCCCGTACACAATTTGAATTGAGCAAATTTCTCGCAAAATGGTTCAGAGCTGTGATAAATTTCAAGAACTTCTAGAAATCTTAATGCTCGATTCAATTTAATATTAAAATGTGAAAAATCCTTGTGTGATAACACAGTTACAAAGAAATTATCAAATTATTAAATTTCACATTAATATTAAAAAAAATCTCATTATAAGATCTAGAACTACTCGAAATTGTTCATTCAGTCAGGACATATCTGCTAGAATTGCTCAATGTTACGATGGACTGCGGATTGTCAAATGAGCAATCAAATCACAATTATTATTACAATTTAATCACAAATAAAAAACTCGCGGGAAAATTGTGGCGCAAAAATTACCCGAATGATTGTAGGAAAGTAATAGGGTAAAGTGGTATAAGTTGGACAGTGGTACAAGTTGGACAATGCAATGGTACAATTTGGACAGGGCTTTTTGTCTTGATAAATTTAGTACTTCATTTTTATTTGTATATTTTTAATGCTTTAATTTTATAATTTGGTTCCTTGTGCTTTAAAACAAATTTTGTACTATTTTTATCAAGAAAAAAAGCCATGTCCAACTTGTACGGCCGAATTGTCCAACTTGTAAAACTAATTCCAAATTATACACTTCACCCTACCCGATAATAATTTATTGCTTATAATTTTTTTGTTCATAAATTTGATCAACGTTATTTATTTTCTTAAAAGCAATCATATTAATGCTATTGTAATCTATTTAATTAATCATTTTTTGTGGTTAAACTCAACCTTTTATCACTAAATATTCCATTTTTAAGTTTTTGCGAAAAATTGGAAATTTGAATACATTTGAACTGAATTTGAATGTAAAATTCTGTAGTATGGTAACGAAGATAGTTCTTCAAGTTCTAATGTTATTTTTTGGACAATGTAATGTAATTATTTCAAGTAAAATTTACGTAAAATTGAGGTCAGAGAGTAGCTACTTAACTTAACCTGCAAATTAAATTAAAAAATCCTTGGAAATTGTAACAAAAACTCTGTTGAGGTGAGTTTGGTAATGTTAAGGGAATATTTACTAATTAGTTTACAAAAAAAAATGAAACAAAATTTCTAAGAGAGAATTGTGGTATAATTGATAAGAACACGCCTCTTAAAGGGAAGAATTCGTACTTCGTAGAAGACTCTTTTCGGAGTAAAATTTGATGTCTTCTCGATGCAAAAACATCAGACGTCTAGAAAAGGGGTCTTTACAGGATTCTAACACATATAATAACAAAAATATATTTATTAATATAAAACAAACTTATAATCCCATCCGACAGTATAAAAAAATATTTTTTTGGATTTAGAAAATAAAGTGTAAAGAGCATTATGCCCAGCGCACAATAACTTTTGTTTGTAAACATGTTTTCTAAATTTTCTATGAGAGTGAGCGAGATGACTAGATCTAGATCTCACTCACTCTCATTGAAATGTCAAAAACATGTTTACAAAACAAAAGTTATTGTGAGTTGGGCAGTTCTTGTATTATTTAAATTATAAGGCAAATTAGAAGTGTGATAAAAATTTAAAATTAATATTAGTAAAATTATCACCGCTTTAAGTGACTAATGCTTGGACTTCACGAGGTGACTAACAAACTCTTTATGTGAGATTTCCAATTTTCTAACAAATTGCTACTGGGGTCTAGTCAATTGCACTTATTTCAGTGAAATAAATTCCACTAACTCACACACTAAAGGTTCGATATCTCTGTTTCATGCTCCATACAGACAGTCTTCATTCAATAGCCAAGCACGACATAAATTACAAACTAAAAAATATCGTTTTCAGTCTTGTTGTGTTCTTCGTACAAAAACACATTCTCGTTGCTTATCTTTGCAATTTCGTCTGGTCAGAAATTTTTGTGAAACAGGTGAATTAGCAGTATTGTGTGAATTTGTCTTGGAGTAACAGTCAGAATCCATATTTGAGCAAAAATGAATCCAGAATATCCAATTTACGAGTGGGTTAATAAAGATTTGTGCACAAAAATTCTGAATGCTTATACTAAAAATTCCTGCAAAATTAATAATTTGGACATTCAGTATGCAACGAATAAAGGTGATAACTTCACAAGTGCACTATTTCGTATTAAGGTTGCATACACTAAAGACAGTTCTTCTCAAGAACAACAATTGCAATTTATACTGAAAACACCAATTGAAGCAGATGTAATTGATACCGTATCAGCCGAATTTAATATTTTCACGAGAGAATCCACTATTTATGGATCAATTTTGGAGAAATGCTACGAATTGCTCAAGGAGAAAGGTGATACAACAATTTTTGGACCCAGGTGAGTTCCTTGAAGAAATAATTATAATCCTTCAACAACTAATTCGACATTTTAATTAAATTTAATAGAGCACTTTACGTTGAAGAAAAGTTGCTGGCAATGGAAGATTTAACAATACAAAATTACTGTCTCCTGGGAAGAGCAAAGAAACTCAATCATCATCAGTGTCACTTGGTATTGAACAAAGTGGCACGATGGCACGCAACAACAGCCGTTTTATTCCAAAAGTCTCCTGAATTATTTGAAAAACATCATGTACCAAATTTCTCAGAAGATACCCAACATTTGCACCTTATCTACGGCAATTTGCTACAAGCCGCCATGAAACGTAATCGTGGTGCACCTGAACTCAAGAACTTCTCCAATAAATTGGCAGCCTTCACAAGTGAATTTGTACCAAAATTAATGAAAGTTTTTACCCGAGATGATAAGAGCTTCACTGTGCTCAACCATGGTGATCTGTGGAGCAATAATATGCTTTTCAAACACAATGAGAAAGAAAATCGAACGGATGATGTTCTTCTGGTGGACTTTCAGGAAGGCTTCTACGGATCACCGGGTATCGATTTAAATTTCTTCCTCTATACCTCTGTAGAAATTGATTTACTCTTAAACAACTATGACGATCTTCTTGCACATTACCATGACGAATTGCAGAAAACACTAAAACTATTGGGATACATTGGAAAGCTACCAACTCTGTCAGATATTCAAAATGAAGTTGTCAGTAAAGGAGATCATGGTAAGTCCTAATTGCTATTAAAAATGAGAAATCACCATTGACACCTTTGATTTTCACTATGTATTTCAGGTTTAATGACCCTGTTGGGAATGGTTCCAGTATTGACAACACCACATAAACAATATGCTGAAGCCTCATACTACTTCGAAGACACTGAAGAAAATCTAAAAGCCAGAGATTTAGTTTTCGATGATCAGCAACATGTAGAAAATCTGGCAAAATTACTACCAAGATTTGTCAAAAGTGGAATTTTATAGAAAATTGCCTTCAATTTCTTAATATTTTTTATGCACTCTTATCGAACTTTTTTTTATGACCAACACACCCTAAAGTTTCTTAGATAAGATATTAGGAGTTATGTAAAGTAAACTCGATGCTTTATAATACATCATGTAATAATGTTCAATAGTTATGAAAAGTAATGCTTAGCATTAGCTTGAAAATAAAATTTAGCCTCGTAAAAGTTGTCTACTTATTAACGGTTAAAACCAAGATAAATAGCATAATGTTGCTAAATCCGCAAGTTATCGCCAAATGTAAAAGACATTACATATCACTTACATATCACACTTACATATCATTTACATACTATATTCAGAAGAAGGAAAAGTATCGCAATTGGGCACGTTCATTCCATATTCCATTTAAAGTTGAGGATTTTCCATATTCTTCATATTTTCTTTCTTTTTATAAAAAAAGTCTCATTACAAAATAATATGAATAACATTAACTCTTTGAGTGAAGGGGTGGCAAAGCGTCCCAGGATTTGCGAAGTTCTCGAACTCGTAGCCTAGGCCTAGAGGCTAAAAGTACTTTTGCATTATTATTTATCGTTTACCGATTCTCCATCGATTTTAACTGATTCATAAATCACTCAAAAATCCTCAAAATATTTTTAAAATCGATTTTCGGACAAAAATTCCTTATTAGTTCATAACCAGTTTATTATCGGTTCACAAACGTTTTGAACCGATTTATAAATCACTCAAAACATTGCCTAAAATAACTTAGAAGTAATATAATTGAATTTCAAATAAAAATTAGTTATCTTATTGGTTATTCCATTTGTAACCGATTGAAATCGGTTCAGGCTTGTCAAGAATTCCAAGACTTTTCCAACGAGCCCAAACATGATACCATTCGGATGAGAAATACGCTCTCTAGAGTCTTTTTGAAAATTTGACTTTGAAAACCCGATATTAGGGTTGATTCAGCGGGATTTTCGTATAAGGACAAAATGTCCGCTTAGAAAACCTCGTGAAACATATTCAAAAATTAAAAAAAAACGCACGACGCCTTTTCAAGCAATATCAAAAACATGGTTTTGGTTTTGGCACGTTAACGATCCTTGGGTCGACTTATGGGTTCCCCGAAGGTCCCATGTCTTTATCTCTAACCGTTTGGCCACTAGAGTTGGCGACAGCTGAGCGGGACAGACGGACAAACAGCGTAACGTTAAAAAACTCGAAAATTAGATTTCCAAAATTCTACCAAAATGCGACCCCTTGGGGAATAAGGAGTCAAAATATATATAAAAGAAATTCATAATCGAACGAATATATATACCGCCCTCTCTGTGGAGTTCGAGCAGTAAAAAACTTTTAGAATACTCCAGAATGCACTAGAGAATTATATATAAAGCCAAAACAGAATTCACGCTATTATTAAATTTGCCAAACAGAAACTAAAAACATTTTCAAAAACTTACCCTACCAAACTCGCACATTTACCTCGCAGTTTTTTACATTTCACACTCTACTGTGAAACGTCGATAAAGGTAATGAACCAATTACTGAAAAAAATACAAATATTTTTCTTTTATTGAATATCAAACAAAAATAAGAAGTTAAAATTTTTTATCATTAAATTTAAATTAGTGTTTTATTGACTAGAGAAAAGGTACGTAGGGTAAAGTACTCTCCCTTTGAACGTTCATGCCTTCGAATAATGTGAATTTTCTTTTAGTTGCCCTAAGAGACTTACACATTTCTATAAAATATTAGTTGGTTTTTCATCAATTGTTGATAATTCCGTGATAATTTAGTGTAAATCTCTTACGAAAAAAAAATTCACATTATTCGAAGGTATGATCATTCGAAGGGAGAGAACTTTCCCCTAGTATTTGGAAAGTCTAATTTTTTAAAATTAATATCTTGTACTATTTAAACAAGTTACAAAAGCAACTTTTGCTAGAAAATTGAATTTAGGGGTTTTCTAAAATTCTACAAAAATTTGGAAAACATTTACGATTTTGAGACATTCAGTAATTTAGTAAATATCTTACAGAGCTACTATTATTACAGAGCTATTAGCAAAATACTAACAGGATAGAATGTTTTGCTTTATAAAATTTATCTACACAGTAAAAAATTGTGTGAGAAATAAAGTTGTGTATTTGAAAAGTTGTGTAAATTCACAAGCACTATGGTTGTAAATTCTAAAATTACTATCATATTGGTGGTACGATACTAACATAATGCTAGTAAAATTATGTATTGTGTAAGGAAATTTGTGTATTGGAAAATTTGTGTGAGAACTGTCAAAATTTCATTGTTTACTATTGCAATTTTTCTAAGATTTTAGACAGTTTTTGCATTTTTAACTGTCTAATTGTCTTCTGGAATCATTCATTGGATTCGTAAAATGTGCCTCAGTCGTGAAAAATGAGTAATAATTATGTAATAACAGAAAACAGTGGAAGCGTCATGTAAATTAGAAAAATTGACGATGCAACTCTTGGACATTTGCTGAAGAGAAGTAAGCAAGTCGGTAGCGCAGGCAGAAAACACGAGACCATCAACGCAAAGATTATGGGTTCAAGTCTCAGACACTCTCTTATTTTTTTCCGTTTTTTATTCTTTTTTTCTTTTTTTCTTAGCTTAATACCGAGACATATCACAGATAATACAAATAAACCGAACAAAATTGCTCTACAATCAAAATTATAGACAGGAAGCCATTTTATAAAATTGAAAATACACAACTTTGCCAATACACAACATTGCCAATACACAAAATTTACAACCATAGCGCTCGTGCAAAAATTACCAATCGTAGTGGTTGTAAATTTTTTTACTGTGTACTTAATGCTAGAAAGGGTGACCTACAGGAAGACTTTAACTTAGGCCACATGCATCATACAGAGAGTACTCTACCAGTTGACATAAACGACATAAACGATGCGTACGAACAAACATGTTCGTAAAAGTTTGTACTTTTTCCCAAACATTGTTCGTAACATGATCACCTGACGAACATTTTTTGTACTTTTACAAACATTTGTTCGTAAATGTTCGTAAGCACACAAAAAATGTTCGTGAAATTTTGTCATTTGTTCGTAAATGTTTGTTTTCCTGTCGAACATTTTACGAACATTTACGAACAAATGACAAAATTTTACGAACATTTTTTGTGTGTTTACGAACATTTACGAACAAATGTTTGTAAAAGTACAAAAAATGTTCGTCAAATGATCATGTTAGGAACAATGTTTGTGAAAAATGTACAAACTTTTACGAACTTGTTTTTGGGTTATACGATTCACGAGCATTTCGTAACTCCCCCATAGGAATTCACAAACATTTACGAACATTTTTACAAAATATTTTTTTCTGTGTATAAATTTGATGCATTGGACTAGCTATTAAAATATAATATTATAATGGGCCAACAAATTCATTTATTCGAAGCTTAAATTGTCCGAAAATAGCGCGCTTTCCCCTAGGAACTAATTCCTTAAGACAGTCGCAAGGAACGAGCTCGTTGGTCACCAAGGATTACACAGGAATCTATGTGTTCCTTCCAAGGATCTATGCCAATCCGCGATCTAACAAGAACTATCTCATATCCACTCATTCTACGTGACCTTTTCACAGGGGAAATCGGTGCTGTTTTCAGTGCCATCTATGATTTAAATTCTAACTTTTATATAGTTATATAGATAGGCTAGGGAGGAAACAACTAATTATTTAACGGCCAATTGATTTTTTTTTTAAATATTCGCCAAACCTTTATCATAAAAGCATCAACTTGCAAAAATAAATAATTACACTTGCGGTATTACATTTTTTTATCAGTCTGTTGTTTAAACAAGTTTAATTAATTATCGATAATGGTATAATAAGCATTAGATTGCAATTAAGATAGATAGTTAATGGAAATACTGAATTAAAACAACTGGGTATGAATAACAAGAAAAATTTTGAATGCTTCATTTACAAAGTTCTCATTTAAACGTGGAGAGTCGAAAGAAGACAAAACTTAACTTAAGAAGACAAAGGTTTAAGCAAAATGATTTCAGTTCCTCCTTGGATGGATTATAATTTATTTGAAGACATTTTATCAAAAGTGCTAAAGGAAGACAAAAACATTGAGGTAAGGATTAATTTTTTTAACATGAAAAAAACGTTTGAAACAATTGTTTTTAGGGCAAAGAAGTGATTGTTTCGATTCCGAATGAAGAATCTCCAACTGAAGGTGTCTATCGTTCACGTATTGTTTATACGAATAGCAAAAAAGAAGAAAAATCAATTTCAGTGATCATCAAGAGGCTTTCACCTGACAAAGTTGAGGCTCAGGAGAGTTCCCTTGTTGTTAGACATTCCAAATCTATGTCCGTAGAAGTTGACATGCATTTGAATATCCTACCAATTATGCATCGACTTTTAGAAGTGTCTGGCATAGAGTCTAGGCTGGCACCAAATCTTTACAGAAACATCAACACTCCATGTGATGTATTGATTATGGAGGATATGGTTGAAAGTGGATATGAAACTGTTACAAAACGCTTTGATGTCAACAATACCGAAATGATTCTTCGGCAATTAGCCCACTTTCACGCAACATCTTATTTTATGGCAGTCGAGGTAGTTATTCAGGGAAATTCAAGTGATTTTTTTTTAATAGTAATTTTTTTGTTGCAGGAAAAGAAGGATTTCTCAAAATTTCGCTATGGAGTATTTAACTTTGGTAGTCAGGGTGTAAAATTCTTCACAGAAGGTCTAACACATTTTATCAAGGAAGCCCTAAAGTGGCCCGAATTGAAGGTGCATTGTGATAAAATTCGAGGATTAGAAGCTCGATTTATGGACGCCAGAAGTTATCTCTACAAAACAGACTCTGACTACAACGTTCTCAATCATGGTGACTTTCACATGCGGAATTTTATGTGCAAAATCGTTGATAATTCCATCAAGCATATCATAATGGTGAGAGACAGAGTACAAGTCACGGTGAATATGAGAAAATTTATAATTTTTGTTTTATCTCTCTGGACAGCATGACTTTCAAACAAATGTTTGGTGCTCACCGGCACTTGATTTAATTTACACCTTCTACCTGATAGCAGACAGCGAAACTAATCAAAATTGTCGCGCGAGAATGCTCAGTTGCTATCACAGAACCTTCGTCACAACCCTTAAACGTATGGGATTTATGGGACAAATACCATCTTTGCTTGATCTCAATGTGGAACTCCTACGAAATGGATTTATTGAAATTTTTGTATCAATTAGTTTCCTTCCCTATCAGTTCATCCCTTTTGCCAGTGAGAGACTTCAAGAGAGAATTGCTCAGCAAGACACAGCAACTGCCAGATCCCTACTCTATACCATTCCAGAATATCAAAGGGTTATGAAGAGATTATTTGCAGATTTTATTCTAAAAGGATTTCTTGATGCATAACCATTGCAAAAAAAAATTAAAAATATAAGAATTCTTTTTTTTATGTACTGGACCATTGCATAGGCTATATTATTCAATCATTATTATCAGCTTACAAGTTTGTCTCTTGTAAGTATTTTGAACGTTTTACACTGGGGGAATTCGATTTCACAATCGATAAAGCCGAGACAAAATCTCTCCGCCAAAGATTTCATGCTCTCACCAATAACACCACGAAATTCCCAAAATTAAAATTACGAATATGTAATAATTTAATCAGTAAGTGTGGGCAGTATTTATTTCAGTTCAATAACATTCCTATCCCTGACTAGTCTTATCTCGGAGAATAAAATATCGAACGGAGGTGTTACGTGGTAAATTTGTTAATGATAAAGCTAATGATACAGTATTAAAAAATCTTTCAACCACTTCACATCGGGCTCTCGAAAGTAGAGGATATTCTTGAGGATATTTTGTGTAAATAAAATTAAGCTTTCAAAAAAAAAAGTCTTCGTGTAAGTGAACCATGTCTGAAGAAAACGGTACCATTGAATTCAATAAGGATGAACTTACTCCACCAGATTTTATGAATGAGAAATTCTTCGAAAATGCATTACGAACAGCTGAATGTGATAAGGCTCTCAAGGTAAGAATTTTGAACTCTGTTATACAAAGCTGCAAAATTAAGCTCTAAAATCACTTTCATTAGATTACGAAATTGGAAATAGTTCCGGGAACAAAACCAGGAGATCATTTTGCCAGTATTATGTTCAAAGCTCTTGTATCCTACATCTCTCGAGGGGTAGAAGTATCTTCAAGATCTCTCATTGTAAAGACAATGCCAGTGGAAAGTGGACTTAAGAAGGAAATGCTCGATTCAATGCCATTTTTCCCCACGGAAATTGATATGTACACTAAAGTTCTTCCTGAAATGAAGACTATTATGCAATCAATTGTTGAAGATTATGAAGAACTTGCACCAAAGTAACGAACATAGAAAATATTTCAATTAAGATTGGGTATATTAAAAGGATTATTGTGCCTTTCAGATTACTCTACCACAGCACGGATCCACCAACTCTTATTTTCGAAGATATTACTATGTTTGGATACGAAATGCACAATGGATTCTTCGATTTTGATAACACAGTAAAGGTTTTGGTGAAATTGGCAAAATTCCACGCGCTTTCTTATTACATGAATGACAATGTAAGTATAATACTGAGATCATTGCTTAAATTTTTAAATTACATTTTTTTCAATGTCTCTTAATTCCAGAAATACAGTCACTCACTGGATCTAACAAAGTATAAAACTGCTATGAATGATGACATGATGGAACGATTCAAAACCTTTTTCGGAGGATTTCCAATTTTCAAAGATATAGTAGCAAAATGGCCAGGATATGAAAAGATTGCAGAAAAAATTGGAGAGCAAGATCAAACGTTTTTGAAAAATCTAATGAAGGTTTATGAACCAAATCCAACCCCTGGATTTAATGTTCTTTGCCATGGTGATTTTCACATTAAAAACATGATGTTTCTCAAGAATGGCAATGATATCGAAAAGACAATGTTCTTAGACTTTCAAATATGCTTTTGGGGATCTCCAGCCGTTGATTTGTACTACATTCTATATTCCATTGGTGATTCCGAAACACGAAAACGACGAGGAGAAATTCTCCATATCTACCATAATGCACTCACTGATTATTTGGAACGTTTGGGATGTATGAAGAAACCTCCGACTTTGCTAGATCTCAACATTCAGATGTTGGAAAGGGGTATAATGGAAATTATGTGGAGTATGTGTTTAATGCCATTCTTTTGCTTGGACTTTACTAAAGTTACCATGGATGATATGATTGAACCTACTGCAGACAGTATGGCTCATATGAGAAAGATGATGTATGAAAACCCATTTGTACTTGATATACTAAGGGATGCTCTTCCGGATCTTTTCTACAAAGGAATTTTAGCATAAGTTTTTTGTACATTTGCAATAATTTGTGTATTATCAACATGTATAGTTAAGATATTTTAGAATTTGTAAATGTATACATGTAAAATATGAATAAATAAGTCTAATAAATATAGAAGGTCATTATTATGCACAAATTTTACGAATTTCACAATAATTCGTAGTGCAGCACTTTAATTCAATACATACATTTATTAAGTGCACTCTAAGATAAAAAAATCTATATTTATTTGTTTAAACTCACACTTAAGTCGTTATTTAAAAACTTGCACTTTTAGTAGAGAATAGTAAATAGTGATATACGAGTCAGGTGAGATGATCAGTACATTTCTGGCTGTTTGTTAATCTAAACTGAAGTATTATAATTAAACAATAGTGAAAATCATGGCTGAAAATTGTGAATCTCCACAATACAGCAAGGACGAACTCACTACACCAGATTTCCTCAATGAAGAGTTCATACAAAATGTTCTTCAAACTTCAGAACGTGATAAAAATCTCACGGTATAAATTTCTGAAGTTGTGCATTATTGTGCAATTCTAGACAAAGGCGATAATAAAGATTACATCTTACAGATAAAAAAAACTTGATATCATTCCTGGAACAAAACCAGGTGATCATTTGGGCAGCATAATGTTCAAAACTATAGTTTCCTATATCTCAAATGGCGAAATAATTTCTGAAAGATCTTTTGTCGTTAAAGCAATGCCTTTTGTGAATGGTTTAAGGAAAGATTTTTTTAAGCAATGGCCTATCTTCGATCGAGAAATAAGCATGTAATGTATACCAAGGTCCTTCCAGAAATGCAAAGGATTATGGAATCAATAGGAGATCGAGATGAAATTGCCCCAAGGTAAGAAAAATTAAATAAAAAATTATTAAAACAAACTCATTAATGTTACAAACTAAAAAAAAATGTTAGACTAATTAACCGTAGCACAGAACCATTGGTTCTAATCTTTGAGGATGTTACCAAATTTGGCTATGCATTGCCTGAGGATTTGTTTGGTTTTGAAAACACTATAAAGGTAGTGGAAAAATTAGCCAAATTTCATGCGCTTTCATTCTACATTAATGATAATGTGAGTATTTAAGTATATTTAATGGATTGCCTATTTATATTCAAATTTTTTTCCAACAGAAATATGATAATAAAATCGATCTTACTAAATACGATGGTGTCTTGTTAACGGAAAAAATCTGTGGAAAAATTGCAAGTCTTTGCAGATGGACTTGCTTCCCTGAAAGACGTAGCCAAAACATGGCCAAGATACAAGAAATTTGCAGAAAAATTGATGCAAATACCTAATTTCTAAATAATTAACTCAAGGTGTATAAACCAAATGCTCAATCCGGATTCAATGTAATCTTTCATGGAGATCTTCACATCAAGAATACGATGTTTTTAAAAAATGGAGAAGAAATTGAAAAAAATATTTTTTCTCGATTTCCAATTAAGGAAATTACCGGCCATTGATTTATTGTACGTTTTGTACGAAATTGATGATTTTACAGTAAGACATCGACGAGGCGAGATTATTGCATTATATCACAAATTATTTACCGATTATCTAAATCGCTTGGGATGCCTAAGAAAAGGTCCCACACTTCTAGATCTCAATATAGATCTTCTCAAGTACGGTAGAATGGAAATTCTTCTTGGATTATGCTTCTTACCGATGTTCTATCTAGATTATTTAAATTTCGATATCGAATTATTAATCGATCCATCACCAAAAGGAAGGAAAAAAATTAATGATGCGCTTTACAAAAATTCTAAAATTAAAGACATTTTAAAGGAAATCATTCCTCCCCTTGTATACAAAGGAATTTTGGAATAAATTTTGATTTAATCATTTATTAAAAATACAGTTCTTTCAGTATCTTTCAGAAAATATAACAATCTATTTTATGTTATTTTCATTATTAAAAAAAATTATACATATACAAATTACATATAACTTGTTCTTGTGTTAAAGAAACTAACACATGCCCAATTTGGCTGTGTGAATGTTCATATTTTACCACTAGCAATAAATATTATTTATATCAACACAAGAACATGCCTTAGTACTTATACAAAGTCAATTCATTAGTAGCTCTTTTGCTGTGCTTTGAGTAACACTCAAGCCTCAAATAATAAATTTTCCATTATAGTTTGTGAAGTGCTTTCTATAATATTAAAAAAAAATAGTTGAAAGTATGACAAATGAAAGAGATAAAAACGAATACAGCAAGGATGAACTCATACCACCAACATTCCTAAATAAACACTTCTTTGAAGATGTTCTACGTGATACGGAAAATGATAAAGATCTTGAGGTAAAGTATAGCAAATTAATGAAAATTATAAAACTAGAATTGTAAAAATGTGCAAAATCTTTGTAATGCAGATAACAAAATTTGAAATGATTCCCGGTACAAAGCCAGGGGAACACTTTCTCAGTATAATGTTTAAAGCCGTTATATCCTATACGTCCAAGGGAAAAGAAATATCTTCAAGACCATTTGTAGTAAAGACACTACCTACAGAAGACAGCACAAAAAAGGATATGCTTAGTACAATGCCCGTTTTCGATAGAGAAACTGAGATGTACACTAAAGTTCTCCCAGAAATGAAAAAGATTATGGAGTCAATAGGAGATCATGATGAAATTGCTCCAAGGTAAGGAGAAAGTCGGCCATAATGAGATTTTGAACTATGGAGAAAGACCAAATATGGCGATCAATTACGGGAAACTGGTACCTGGGGTATCACCGAACATGAGGTACCACCGAATACTGATTATTATTTCTATACTACTTAAACTATGTCGATCATTTCTTCAGTGGACAAGTATCCCTTTTAGTGTCTATACATTCATATAGGTCTTATACTCTAAGGTTTAAAATCGCAATGTTCGATGCTACCCCGTGTTCGATAGTGCCCCATTCACCCTTTTGTAATTGATTTCGCCCAATCACCATCTATTCATTTCATCCAATTAAGAACTTTAATTTTAAAAAATAGTTCAGAATCGTGGCAAATATGGCAAAGATACTTGTTAAATGCTCGAACTTGTGACGTAAATCTTCCAAAAAAACGTTTGACGTTATCTTTTAGAGATTAAAAAAATTGTTTGCCAACCTGCTTTATTTACGAATGAGTTCCTAGCTTTATATAGTTTTTTTTCATTAATTTTTGGTGTCTTACCGATTTACAACCAATTTAAACCGATTCTTAACCGAACAAATATTAGTCATACGCTCATAACCGATTCATTGATTGTAACCTATAAAAACGATTAATAACAGGTTCAAATTTATCTAGGATTAAAAAGAATTTCTAATGAATCCAAACCCACTGCAATCTGCCAACAAATACGCTTTCTAGTTGGCTTGAAAAATCTTTGAGCTTGAAAAAAATTCTAGAAGGAAAAAATCAACGAAATTATAGCATATAGGCGAAAAGTCAACCTAAATAGTTTCCAAAACATATCTTAAAATGAAAAAATAAACAAAACGTTTCATATTATATAGAGCAATTTATGGGAGCGCTATACAAAAACCCCAAGTCTCTATTTAGAACTGTTTGCCTTCTAGCACTACAGACCATACTAGACGATCGGATGGATAAACAGTATAACGTAATTAAAAAAAAATTATTCACAAAAAATAAAATTAATAGTTCCATTTAAGGACGGAAATTTCAAGGAATATTCAAGCTTACAATTATAAAGAATAATCAATAAAATAGCAAAACTGGTGAAATTACGGTAGCTGGTCTCTGATATATCATAAATGAAAGACTTACTGCATAAATGAGTCAAATTGAAGCTGTTGAAAGTCAATGCTTAAAGTTTAAAGGTTGTATTATAATTTTTAAGGATATATCGTACTGCTCGTAGCATAGAATCGTGTCTTTTAAGCTTCACTATCACCCACTTTATAAATTAATACACTTTGACTATTTTTAGGTTGATTTATCACAATACAGATCCAGACATTCTCATCTTCGAAGATATAACAAAATTAGGATACGAAATGAATAATGGATTCTACGATTTTCACAGCACAATTAAAGTTGTGAAAAAATTGGCAAAATTTCACGCACTTTCCATTTACATCGATGATAATGTAAAAATTTGAAAATATAAAATACCATCCAAAAAAATAATTACTAATTTCATATATCTCTTTACAGAAATACAAACACAAGATTGATCTTAAAAAGTACACACCTATGGTAACAGAAGCTGTGGTTGACAGGCTCAAGGTCTTTTTCGAAGGATTTGACTATCTTAAAGATGAAGTACGAAATTGGCTGGGATTTGAAGTAATTGCCGATAAACTTGCAGTTCAAAATGAGACATTTGTGAATAAGCTTTTGGACGTTTATAAACACCCAAAGGCTGAATTCAAAGTTCTATGTCATGGTGATTACCACGTGAAGAATATGATGTTTATAAAATCTGGAGATAGCATTGACAAAATCATGCTATTGGATTATCAGTTGTCTTTTTGGGCATCACCAGCATATGATCTAATTTACCTCTTATATGCATTTGGAAACTCAGAGACTCGAAAACGTAGAGCAGAAATTTTATTAAACTACCACGACGCCCTTACTGAATATCTCAATCGGCTGGGATGCCTGAGAAAACCCCTATCCTTGTTGGAACTCAATATTGATATGCTGAAGATGGGAACAATAGAACTGCTGTGGGCTGTCTGTTATTTACCGTATTATTGTATGGACTATGAAAAAGTGGGTACGGAAACGCTTGTGGATCCTACTCCTGAAGCAATGGCTAACATGAGGAGAATTATGTACAGAACCGACACAATTGTTAACATTTTGAAAGAAGTTCTCCCAGAATTTTTACATAAAGGAATTTTGGATTAAATAAAAAATTTCCAAATCTTTTGTCTGATTTTAAATACTTTTTATATAAAAAAAAACTATACTTATTGAAAATTTGCTAACATAATTTACATACAAAAATATTTTACTCCCACCACCATGCAAACATCCAAACATTCACAAAACAGAGAATATTATCATCATATGACGAAATTAAATCTATTTAATACTCGATGGTAGTGAGAATGGTTAGTTGATTTCTGACTGTGGTTCGAGCAACTTCATTGACAATAACGTCTCACTCCCGTTGATTACTTTTGCTTTTCGTATTATATTTCCTAAGGAAATAATGGCAGAAAATAGTGAATCAGTACAGTTTAACAAGGATGAAGTTAATCCACCAGATTTTCTCAATGAGAAATTCTTCAAGGATGTTCTCAGTCAAACGGAAAAGGACGAGAAACTTACAGTAGGAAATCTTAATTAATTTTCAAAAGGAATTTCATTTTCTACACAGTGAATATGTATATTACAGATAACAAACCTCAAATTAGTTCCTGGAACAAAACCAGGAGATCACTTTGCCAGCATTATGTTCAAAGCGATCGTATCGTACAACACGAAAGGTAAATCTGTAAGTTCGAGATCCTTAGTTATCAAGACAATGCCCGTTGAGAGTGGATTGAAAAAGGACATGCTTAGCGATATGCCCATTTTTGAAAGAGAAATTGACATGTACACTAAAGTTCTTCCTGAAATGAAAAGGATCATGGAATCGATTGGAGATCACGAGGAATTAGCTCCAGTGTAAGTAAATTAAATAAATTGTATTTTTACGTTTTTAGAAGTTTTCTTTATAACTTCTTTACATTACAGCTTGGTTTATCACAGCATGGAACCTCCTACTCTAATTTTTGACGATATTACAAAGTTTGGCTATGAAATGCACTACACATTTTTTGACTTTGATAATACTGTCAAAGTTTTGAAGAAATTGGCTAAATTTCATGCGCTGTCCTATTATATGAATGACAATGTATTAATGAATGAATATTACTTATCTTATCTCTTTTCCTGAACTTCTTAAAAGCAATTTTATTTATTACAGAAATACAATCACACAAATGATCTAACAAAGTATACAACCATGATGGTTGACAGCATGATGGATAAACTTAAAGTATTCTTCGAAGGATTTGACTATCTCTATGAAGAAGTGAAAAAATGGCCAGGATATGAAAGGATTGCAGAATTATTGGCAACACAAAATCAAACGTTCAAGAAGAAACTTTTGGCAGTTTACCAACCAAATCCCGAACCCGGATTCAATGTGCTCTGTCATGGTGATTTTCACATGAAAAACATGATGTTTATCATGAATGGTGAAGATATCGATAAGACAATGTTTCTGGACTTTCAAATATCATATTGGGGATCACCTGCAAATGATTTAATATACGTTCTCTACGCAATCGGTGGTGCAGAGTGTCGAAGACGCCGAGGTGAAATCCTCAGTATTTACCACAATACCCTCACTGAATACCTAAATCGTTTGGGATGTTTGAGAAAACCCCCCACGTTGCTGGATCTCAACATAGAAATGTTAGTTAGGGGACCAATGGAAATCTTATGGGCTGTGTGCTTTTTAGCCTTCTTTCACTTAGATTTCACAAAAATTGATCTCGAAGCTGTAGTAGATCCATCTCCTGAAGCAATGTCTAAAGTCAGAAAAATTATGTACACAAATGAAGAAATCGTGAAGGTGTTAAAGGAAACACTTCCAGAACTTTTTTACAAAGGAATTTTAGCCTGAAGAAATAAAAGCACATAAATATGTTTATAACATCATAAAAATTGTTAAATAAAGATTTTAATTGAGCAAATAGAAAAATTTGAGTTTTAATTCAGCATTAGATCGAAATAATGTTCTATGTATTGCACTTTTTATGGAATTAGCAAATTTACAGTGTGAAAAATAAAAGATGATTAAGCATATTTCAGAAAACCTTACATAGAGATGATTTTTTTTGTCCAAACTAATGCTGATTTTTTACTCACGCAAGGTCTTTTATGTAAACACAATATACAGCTAAATAGGAATGGCGCATAAAATTGAAATATAGTCAATGTGCTACGTCGAGATCTACCAGTTAACTTCTAGCTGTGGGCGAAAGAACACGGAGAAGCTATACAGAAACTATTTCATAATTCCCTGTGCTATTCAATTATTTTGAATTATAAATAAAATTTTGTGAAAAATGGCAGAGACGGTACAGAGCAATGGATCAGTAGGGAGTGAAAACAAGGAACCTGCAAAATTCAACAAGGATGAACTTACACCACCGAGTTTCCTCAATGAAGAGTACTTTTTAAAAGTTTTGAAAGAAGTGGAAAATGATAAAGCTCTCAAGGTATTTCATTTTTCATTTCCGGAATGTTTACCGATACCTTCAGATACTGAAAAACTTGTGTCTTACATTTAATAGTTAACAAAACTTGAAATTGTACCGGGAACAAAACCAGGAGATCACTTTGCCAGTATTATGTTCAAAGCTATTGTCTCCTACACCTCACGAGGGAAGACTGTGTCATCGAGATCTCTGGTGGTGAAGACGATGCCCGTTGAAGATGGACTAAAGAAAGAGATGTTCACGGAAATGCCTATATTTGATAGGGAAATTAACATGTACACTAAAGTTATTCCGGAAATGAAAAGACTCATGGAATCTATAGGGGATCATGAGGAAATTGCTCCTAGGTGAGTAAGTAAAACTAAAGTAAGAGACACTATATTTACTTTTTCTATATCAATTTTCAGGCTCCTCTATCACAACAGAGATCCTTTAATTCTCATCTTTGAAGACATTAGTAAAATTGGGTATGAAATGCACATCGGTTTTCTGGACTTCGACAATACAGTGAAAGTTGCGAAGAAATTGGCAAAGTTCCATGCACTATCATTTTACATAAATGATAATGTAAGTAATTAGCATTGCTTAATTTGTTAATATAAAAAATATATGTAATATATTCTTGTTTTCTACATTTAAACTAATTTCAGAAATACACCCATAATCTTGACCTTTCCCAATACAATGGCATAATGATAACAGAAAAGACAATTGACAAGATGCAAATGTTTGCTGACGGAATGGCCTTTATGAAGGAGGAAGTCGAAACATGGCCTGGTTTTGAGAAAATTGCAGAAAAGCTTGGAGTAGTGAGACACAAGTTCTTAAGAACACTCTTGAATGTGTATAAACCTAATCCCGAACCCGGATTCAATGTGCTTTGTCACTCTGACTTTCATATCAAGAATATGATGTTTATCAAAAATGCCGAAAACATTGATAAAATATTCTTGCTCGATTTCCAAATGTGTTTCTGGGGATCACCCGCAGTAGATTTACTGTACGTTCTTTATGCTATTGGAAATGCTTCAGTACGAGCTCGTAAGGGAGAAATTGTAACAATTTATCATGATACCTTCACCGAATACCTTAATCGTTTGGGATGCCTAAGAAAAGGCCCTACTCTACTGGATTTAAATATTGAAATGCTAAAGAATGGGCATCTGGAAATTCTATTGGGTTTGTGCTTCTTGCCTTTCTTCTCTCTTGATTTCACAAAAGTCAATATGGATGAGATTATTGATCCTACTCCTGAGAATTTGGCCAATGTGCAAAGGATGATTTACAAAAACCCTGACATAGCTTCGATTTTGACAGAAATTCTTCCTGACCTCTTCTTTAAGGGACTATTGGATTAATACATTAGATTTTTTTTAGACTTACGTTAATTTTAAAATTATAGAAAAAAATCTGTAAATTCATCAATTGTTATTTATTAAAATGAAAAACATTATAATGATAAATATTTAGAAGACCAATTCAAAATTTAATCGAATTTCAAAAACCGTAAATTCAGAGATTTGTTAAATGATTTTAATTTTCAAAAACTGTTGCAAATGAAGTATTAAAAAATTCCTGTACTTTTATTTCACTTTTGTTTCAATTGCTAGCATAAGGCATATATTGCAAATAGTTTATTGAAATTAAAATAAATTCTTGAAACCCAACCTAACGTTTGATTTATTCGAAGTCTTCTTTAATCAGCATTATAATTAGTATGCATATAATTCGTTGAATAATAAATATTTAAATATAATAATGCTGGCACAACATTCCATAAAGGAATCAGGCATTCCCGCAAGAGGATTTCTAGATATGCATTAATTTTTTTCTTATACCGAATGAGATTGTCAGTCCCATGCCCCGTGGAATCAAGTGCAGTGAAGCTCATTGGATGCAGTATAATCCTTTAAGGACGATTGGAACACCGGTGTCCCATAAAGAAAATAATTTCTCCTGACTACCCAAAGTTATTTTTTGCTTATGTCTGTGTACATAATTGTAAAGTAGAAGGTTGAAGGAATCTAGAATGCAAGTCTCTATAGCTATTTGTTATGTAGTAAATATTTAAGCTCAAAAATGGCAAATTTTTAAATTCTCAAATTCATAATTGATCTTATTTATTTTTGAAAAATATTATTCATTGGTATTTTCAGAAAAATTACTTGAATTTTTAGGCTATTTTTGTCCCTATCATTCATAGAAGCACAAAATACACCGAATCAAACTCTGTTGGACTTTCCGAGGTTAGATGTAAGACTTATCATTGATTATGTTTCTCAGTTTAATTTTTATTGTTGATTTTCAGTCCGTAAAAAGTGTTTCGTTGTTAAAGGATTAAACGGATAAATACCTTTAACGCCAGAAATACGCAATTCGTTGAATAATGTCAGAATTAATTTATGAAATTGTAAGATAATTCAAATAAAATGTTGTAACGAAAAGAATTTTAAATTAAATTGATGTCGTTAGAATTTTGAGATTTAAAATTTAATTTCAACAAGTTATGAAACGGTGGTTCAAGTGATTATCGTGATTATAGATTCATTAGAAATATTTCTGTAGGTTCTATTTCCCAGGTATACCTTTGCCCTAAAAATCAGCTATAAGAATCAAATGTTTATGAATTCCCATTCTCAAACAATCCAAGATTGCCTATGCAGAATCCCTATTACCATAAGCTTTTCAGAGCCTTTTTATTCACACAAGGTTTCAATATAGATAAGCACACATAAACCAGATCAAAATTGAACTAATCAAATGTGGTACGTTGCCATCAAATCAGTTGACATTCCGCCGTGGTCAAGACAACAGGCAAAGCTATACGGAATATTTCACAATACAAAGTGCTATTCATTCGTACTGAATTAAAAAAGAAAATTGTGTGAAACATGGCAGAGACGGTACAGAGCAATGGATCAGTAGGGAGCGAAAACAAGGAACCTGCAAAGTTCAACAAGGATGAACTTACACCACCGAGTTTTCTCAATGAAGAATATTTTCTAAATGTTTTGAAACAAGTGGAAAATGATAAGGCTCTCACGGTAATAATTTATTATTTTTTGAAACTTGATTGGTTGCTGTTAAATAAAAGAGACAAATTTTACAATTTAGATAACAAAATTCGAAATGATTCCGGGAACAAAACCAGGAGATCACTTTGCCAGTATTATGTTCAAAGCTATTGTCTCCTATACCTCACGGGGGAAGACTGTGTCTTCAAGATCTTTGGTTGTAAAAACGATGCCCGTTGAAGAAGGAATGAAAAAGGAAATGTTCACTCAAATGCCTATATTTGATAGAGAGATTTACATGTATACAAAGGTTCTTCCTGAAATGAGTAGACTCATGGAATCTATAGGAGATTTTGAAGAACTTGCTCCTAGGTAATTAATCAATTTTATAGTCATTAAATGAAAATCACATAATTATTCGAATAAATTATTATTATTGAATCAATTTCAGGATGCTCTACCATAACACAGATCCTCTAGTTCTAATTTTTGAAGATATTAGTAAGTTTGGATATGAAATGAACAACGGTTTCCTGGATTTCGATAACACTGAAAAAGTCGTTAAGAAATTAGCTAAATTTCATGCACTCTCCTTTTACATGAATGATAATGTGAGTTAAAATTGTTATCCTCTGAAGTCAAACACTTTAAAACAAATTCCAAATTTCAGAAATATTCCTACAAGCTTGATCTCCCTAAGAACGAGGGTATAATGATTACAGAACAGACAATCGATAAGATGCAAATGCTCGCTGATGGATTGCATTTAATGAAAGAAGAAGTCGAAACATGGCCTGGATATGAGAAAATTGCAGAAAAGATTGAAGTAACTAGGCATACATTCTTAAGAAGACTCTTGAGCGTGTACAAACCTAATCCCGAACCCGGATTCAATGTGCTCTGTCACGCCGACTTTCACATCAAAAATATGATGTTTATCAAAAATGCCGAAGACATTGATAAGATATTCTTGCTCGATTTCCAAATGTGTTTCTGGGGATCACCTGCTGTTGATTTGCTGTACTCTCTCTACGCAGTTGGAAATGCTTCAGTACGAGCTCGTAAAGGAGAGATAATATCAACTTATCATGAAAACTTCACTGAATACCTTGAACGTTTGGGATGCCTAAGAAAAGGCCCTACTCTACTGGACTTGAATATTGAAATGCTGAAAATTGGTCTCTTGGAAGTTCTTTTGGGATTGTGCTTTTTGCCTTTCTTCTCCCTTGATTTTACAAAAGTCGACATTGATCAGATCATGGATCCTACCCCTGAGAATTTGGCCAATATGCAGAGGATGGTTTATAAAAATCCAGATATTGTTTCAATTTTGACAGAAGTTCTACCACACCTATTCTTAAAGGGACTTTTGGATTAGATTCATTTACTATTTATTCTGTAAACTATCAATTGTTTGTAAATAAATTGAGGAAAGTAGTTAGGGTAAAATTCAGGGAAAAACACAATATCTAATATATTTTCAAATGATTTAAGACATTTGGCTAAATTGTCACATATAGGAAAATTGTAAATAGTTTAATTCTATTGAAATAAATCACAAAACTCAAACTCTAGTCATTTCAATTGCTTTTAATCGGCAATCTCTGGAGATATTCATAAATCTATTAATATAAAATTAATATATTGCACTCTGAGGTGTGAGATTCATTAAAAGTCTTTCCAATTAGCATAAAGGAATTTATGTAAATATATTTGAAGATTGGATATTTTCATATGTAAATAAAATTCGAGATTATTTTATTTGTACCAAGCAAATTCATCATGCTATACTGAATTTCATAATAGGTCTTCTGTGTATGCATGATAAGATTTAGCGACTAATGTTCTTATCATCAAATTGAACACTATTTATGTAGCACGTAACAAAAAAATATATACCATTATCACAATCTGGCGAAAATTCCAATAGGCATTTAAGAACATTTCACAACAAACCGGACTGCTTACTAAGTAAAAATTACGAAAGAATCTTTTAGAAATTACAATATACTTGTTGAAAAAAATCTCTCGTGTCGTCATTAAAATAAAGAGTATTAGTAATTTTCATGGTCATACAATATATCTATGAGCGAATCTCATACCAGCCTATAGCAGTGCAAAAGAGCTTTTTTCTATCAAAGTCTGACAGCAAAACAGTAAAGTATTAAAAAAAAAACTTTCCGGGTACATAATCAACCAATGGAATTAACAGAAGTTTTTTTTTACATCAGTTTAGATTCATAGGTATACCCGAAACGACTCTCATGAATCACCAGTTTCTGTTCGATCGTCGCTGAGTGAAATTGTGTTGTGCTAATTTTGTGAAGCTTCTGCAATGGCTGATACCGATCCTAATGTTTTACCAGCTGATAATCAATCCCTTCCCAATGGAGATGCCAAAGAGGACAAAAATGTGATTTTCAAAGTGGCCACTGAACCACCAGAATGGCTCAATAGGGAATATTTGGAAAAAGCTTTCCGTGAATATGAGAACGATCAGAGCCTACAAGTAAGTTTTCAATCGCCTTTTTTGGCCTTCACCTGCTCAAATTTTTGTTATCGCACCTTATCACACCGCTATTATGAATCACATGTTATTATTGATTAATGCCCTAGCAAAAAATATCATAGTGACATGCCACGAGAGTTCATTATCAAAATTGTAACATGAAAAGTGTATCAATATTATGCAATAACATTTTATTGCTTTATAGATCTTTGAGTGTGAGATCATTCCTGCCGCAAAACCAGGTGATAACTTTGCAAGTGTCGTGTTTAGGGCCAATGTTAAGTATACATGCAAGGCAAAGACCGAATCCCTCTCGATTATTATGAAAGTTAAGCCTTTCATCGAGGGAGTATGGAAGGATATGCTACAGGATATGCCTCTATTTAAAACTGAAGTTGAGATGTACACGAAAGTCCTCCCTGAAATGCAGAGACTCCTCACACAACTAGGAGAAAAGGAACCAATTTGCCCCAATCTAATCTACCACAGTACCAATCCAGACATTATTATTCTTGAAGACATTGCACCACAGGGATTCGTAATGCGTCATCAACAGTTGAACTTAGAAAATACTCAAAAAGTCATCCAAAAGCTCGCTCAATTCCATGCTCTGTCTTACTACTTGTACCACGAAGAGAATAAGGATCTGGATGAAATGAAGGACGGTCTTGTAACAACAGGAAGTATTAACAATTTCAAGTTTTTCCTTGATGCATTCACAAATGCCGTAAAATGCGTTAAAGAATGGAAGGGATTTAATGAAATTGGAGAGAAGCTGGAAAAACTCGTACCACTTTTCATGAAAAAACTTAGAGATGTTTACATTCCTAACAAACCCAACGAAGGCTTCAATGTTCTCAATCATGGGGATTTCCATATTAAGAATTTACTTTTTATCAATGATGACAACGACAACATTGAGAAAGTTACCTTTGTAAGTTAAAAAAAAATACATTTTAAAAAATTCTCAAGAAATATCCTAATACTAAAACTTTATCTCTTTAAGATTGACTATCAGATTGCAGTATGGGCTAGTCCAGCAATAGACATCAATTACGTTATGTATTGCCATGCATCTGAGGAAGCAAGGGACAATCACAGAGAAGAACTCATTAGATCGTATCATACAAAATTCTGTTCAGTTCTTGAACAACTGGGATGTCTAAAGAGACCACCAAGTCTTCTTGAATTGAACATTGAGATGCTCAAACACGGTTTTCTCGGTAAGTCAATTCTACCAAAATCTAATTTACCTATACCAACCAAATATCCTTTATAAAATCTTTTTCAGAGATTATTCTCTCCATTCAATTCATGGCAATGTTTTATGTTAATGTCGAAGAAATGATCAAGTCAGGAGTCGATATGAATGATATGGATTCTCTGTTTAAACAACTTTACATGGAATCAAATATGAGGCCAGTTCTCGAGAAGCTTTTCATCAGATTCCTGCACAATGGATATTTAGAAGTGTAATTTGAAACAAGACCACCTTATGTAGAATCAACATATTATTCAAATAAATCTTATTTTAATTCAACCAAAAAAGAAAAAGTGAATGAACCTTCTCGTAAAACAGTCAAAATAAATAGTATAACATTTCGTAACATCGCAACATCATCTCCCATAGTATTCATTTAATAACACTGAATGAAAAATATAGCACGAGAATAAATAAAAAGCATCCGTCAACATACCAACTTGCCTAATTTCATGGTCAAAATTATCATCATTCACATCCACAGTCCCACAGTCAGTGGGGCAAATCTCGCGTTTTGATGTGATCACTGTGATCATCTTCTCAACTGAGAAACAACAACGACTAACTCATTCTTGTACATAAGTTTCTCGCAAATACTTCATATTTAAACCAAAAATTGCTATTGTATTCGTGGCGCTTATTCTATAGTGTCAGAGTTTTTGTGTGCGAAAGAGCGATATAATTAGATGGGATTCATTATTATAAACTCACAGCTTCTGTGACCCGAGATGAAATCAACCTGAATTAATCGGGCCTAAACTTTATACTATCCCGTTTTATTACTTCTATAGATCGAGCATATAAAATGTGCTTAGAAATTTGTTTTTGTGGCCGTATGTCAGTTATGTCTATTTTTCCGTAATACAAAATGAAGTAGAAAACAAAAAGAAATATCGGTTTTCAGTGAAAGTTAAATATCGGATGAACAATAGGTTAGTATTGCCGGGTTTATTCCACCTTCAACTATTCAAGATTCCACACAAGAATTAAATTCTGAGAATTTTAGCAAGAACTTGAGCCATTTTAAAATTCTTTTTGAACCCTTATAGCTCGGGTCAGGTGGGTCGGAATGCTCATAGGCTCAGCTAGAATATACTAATAAAACTTGAGACCGATCCATGCTTTAAGGGCTGAGTTATTAAGAAACAAAATTAGGGGTTGTTCCAAAATGGCGAAAGGGGAGCTGGGTGAATAGATCTGATATCACCATCTGATGTCATCCATCCGATATTTAACCTCTACCGAAAACCACTTGTTGATACCTCTCTTCGTTCTCTCACTAGAAGCGTTTGGATTCCGTAAAAACTGCAGGCTGGACAGCCAGAAAAATGATTTTTAGATGGTATCATATTCATGGCCTATAAGCGTCAAAACGTGTTTATATTGTAAAGGTTATCGGTTAATTATTATATTTCCATTACTAATTGTCAATTCTGCTAATTGCTAATTGTGTGTATAGGTATCTGGGGCAGTAGAAAACATGGGTTAGTTGTAATCACTAATTTTTATATGTACAATACTTGAACTTATTTAGACTATTTTTTCATTCGATAAGGATTCTATAATATCTATGAATTCATAAGGGTTTCATCCTTTAAAGTCTAATATCTAACTAAAAATATCGAAGTGTTTACAACTACCCCATGTTGACTATTGCATTAGTTTCCTCTACATCAGTAGCAATTACAAATTAGATATTTGTATGCAGTTCTTTTAATATCGTAATTATGAACTGTGTTGTATCAACAATATAAGCGCTATCGATGAACTTTTTTAATTTTCTAAATCTTTTTTTTTTCAAACTACAATAGAGTTCCTCGAATGAACAATATTTTCAAAAACGTAACGGAAGTCATGTTAAATGCACTTCCTCTATTTGTTGCTAATTAAATAGAACTTGCTGATGAAGTTAATATAATGCGATAATAATTAAGAAACAAATTTTACATTCTGAATTTAAACGCGTCGTTCATATTTGAGGAACTCTACTGTATTTCAAACAGACATTAATAAGAACCAGTGAAACTCAAAGAAGCTTGAGCTGAAATTCTCTATAGGCATCATCGGAGGGCTTCCGAGAGAAAATTCGATTGTGAACTACATTTTAGGGACATATAATCGCGTCTAACGAGTTTTATGCATTCCTACCGTCTAAGTCAATATACTCGGAGCTATTTGTTACTAACAAAATTCAGCTTACAAATAAATTTTCACGCATTGATTTTAATATTCCGAATTGTAAGTCACTGTGAGGTTGCCTGTGAAGAATCTAAGCTATTACAATCTTATCTAAGCTTATCACTGGTTTTTTGCTCTACAACTCAAACATACAAGAACAGTATGGCGCTCTCGAAGGTAAAAGTCATCAACGACCGGTAAATTCTTAATCAGTGTTATTTTGTACATCAAAGAGTGTGTTTAAAAGACAAAAATTTCAAATTCTGCCCATAAACTTGAGCATTTAACAAAATGAGTGAGGAAACTATACCACAACCAGCGGATACTCAACCACCAATTGTAGTAAATGGAGAGGCAAAGAAGAATGATCTTTTTAATGTCGTTCAAGAACCACCGACTTGGCTCAACCAGGAGTTCCTAGAAAAATGTCTGAGGGACTACGAAAGTGATAAGACACTATTGGTAATTCGAATATTTGCTTTTTTGTGTGTTAAGAAGATATGAAATTTTGTTTTTTTTTATTTTAATTTTTCGGGAATTTCGAAATTTATTTTATTGTCCTTTTTGTTTTGTTTTAATTTGACTTATTATTTTATATATAATTTTTTTACTGACTTGTCCCAAGTAGAAATTATATGAAGCAGGTTAAGTATCAATTTTGGTGAAGTAAATCTACGAACATTCACTTTTAGAATATTATTAATAATTCTCTCAATTCAAAAATCAAATGGTCTTAAATAATTTAGTTCTTTGTAGATTTTGAAAAATTTCTGCCAAATATCCTACGAGTATTTAAAATTTTGAAAAAAAATCAGTAGGGTATAAGATTATTTTCGTACTAATCGACAACGAACCAACATAATGTTGAGATGATTCTGACATTGTTCGTTGAAATTCATTATGCAAATCTTTTCAAATAAAAAAATATACATACAAGAGCGCTCATACATAGCTGTCAGTCAGTCACATAATTGTACTATGAATCACATGATATTAAATATTGATTAGATACCATTTAAGCTCATATGACTTCTTCAGAAGTATTTCGAAGATAAGTTCAAAATTGCAACTAAAAAGCTAAAATAATGAGGTGGTCAAATGCTCCAGATTTACGGCAATATGGGGAAGTGGAGCACCTTTTCGCCTATTTTTAAATAAAATTGAGCCTTATCGTGATATAATTCAGGTGCACAAACAGATTGAGTAGCTAAATTACATTATGATATGGCTCAGTTCCATTGAAACATAGAAGAAAAATCCCAATTTCAAAGGTGCCCCACATTCAAAGGTGCCCAACTTCCTCCTACTTGGATTTGTGACTACCTAATGCTATGCCCTGAAAATCTGATTCGCTTGATGGGCAGAAAAAATGGTTCTGAGGACCAAATCTCAGAGAATAGTTGTTATTCGAGTTTAATTATTTCACAAATCTTCGATTGCACCTTTTTTGCAAGAATCTTTGATAAAATTAATCAATTGACTGCTTCATTCTTCCATCCAAGATCGATTTAAAATTTAATAGGGTTTATAAAACATTTCTTGTCATTTCATACTTCTATCGTTCTACGTATTATTGGAGTATGTTCCCCATCGTTTTTTATACTCTAACCTTAAAAAAACTATTAGAAGAAATACAAAATAGAAAATTCTATATTTTTTATAAGGTTAATGAGTGCAGTATTGTTCCGGCAACAAAACCTGGTGACAACTTTGCAAGTATTGTCTTCAGAGCTATTCTAACCATAACATCTAAAACACGTCCTGCTCCTGGTGAAAAGCTTAGTTTCATCATCAAAGTGAAACCCTTCCAAGAAGGCCTTAAGAAGGAAATGATGGGAGATATACCACTTTTTGAGACTGAGATAGAAATGTACACCAAAGTATTACCCGAAATGCAGAGACTTCTATCTCAAACTGGAGATAGTGACGTAATTGCACCAAATATCATTCATTCTGGCTTCAATCCCGATTACGTTATTTTTGAAGATATTTCTAAATATGGCTACATAGCCAAGCATGATGCGCTAGATTACAACAATACTTTAAAAGTGATAACGAAATTGGCTAAAATCCATGCGCTATCTTACTACATTCAGAATGAGTCCATATTGGATTTGAGCGGTTTTAATGAAGGATTCCTCAATAGCGCAATAGTGAACAAGATTGATTTTATTCCACAAAGTTTCAATAGCTTTATCGAAGGTATAAAGACTTACGGCAAATATGATGTAATTGTTGAAAAACTCACTGCCTTACAGCCCGTCTTTTTGAAAACAATGAGTAAAGTGTATAAAGCTAATCCTACTGGATTTGGATTTAATGTCCTAAATCATGGAGACTTTCACATCAGGAACCTTCTTTTTACTTTCAATGGTGATGATATAGATCATGTGTCCTTTGTAAGTTACCCCTAAACATAATATAAATCACGTCACTAAAAAAAATAATCTGATTAATTCTTTATTTTCAGATTGATTTCCAGATTAGCTTCTGGGGAACACCCGCTATTGACTTGTACTACCTTTTCTACGCAATTGCTTCGAATGAAGCTCGAGAAAGGCAGCATGATCTTCTAAGGGTCTATCATGATAAATTCTGTTCCCTTCTTTCGGATCTAGGCTACCTCAAAAAGCCACCAAGTCTCCTCGATCTACACATTGAACTTCTTCGACACGGAATATTAGAAGTTTTCATGGCGTCATGTTTTCTTCCAATATTCTTCATTAATTTTGCCGAGTTTGCAGAAGAAATGAAAGATCTCAATGTGGATGAATGGGAAGCTATGCGACAGTTCCAGAAAAAAATCTACCAAGAAGAAAACTTCAAAAACATAATAGAAAAATTGCTTTTTAAGTTTTTGCACACAGGTTTGTTAGATATGTAAGAAAATGGGGAATTTTTGAAATGCTCAAAATTACAAAAAACGATATTTTTGAGTAAGTTGAATGCAAAAATAAGGGTTGTGGAATGGGTTAAAAGAAATAGAAAAATCTTATATCCATTGCTCTTTTTCATAATTTGAGCAATAGATTTTAAAGAAAATATAAGTAATAAATAAATAAAATACATTATAGTGTTTCACTTCGACTTTACAAATATTACTAACAGTATTGGACTGGTGGAAAAGTTATAGTTTTTTTGCCCATGGCTCAATAGTCATATTGTATGTTACTTAAAGTACCCAAATACGGGCTTCAGACCTAAGGCTTAGCCATCTGGGTTAACTCCTCTAATTTCTTATCAGGCACGATGGTTTAGGAAATTTTTGTTTAGAATTGAATATTAAGAGCAAATGATCCATTAGATTTTGAAAAATCAATAAAATTGCTTGTTAATTAGATTTTTGAGACCTTCGGGAACTGGGCTAAACCTTAAGTTTGAAGCCGGCAAGAGTACCAAGACTTACTATTAGCATTTCTCCTTTTATTATAAAAATTATTTAAATTAGAAATTTTGAAATAATGTAGGGCACAGTGGCTTTTGCAAAAACGGAACTTTTGACATTTCCCTTTGCAAGTATTAAGGAATTTCATTTAGCAACTAAATATTAAACTTTAATTATTGTATTTACAGTCAAAACAGTGATAGATTACTGGGTCTTGATATAACACCTCCACTGATAGAGGCTGGTATCATTATTACGACTTTCTAACTCTCTCTCCTCCCCCTTCCTGCTCACTACCTTCCTCTCTAACCAGTACAAAATTATATGTCTTTATGATTATTTCAAAACTTATTTAAGAGAAATTTCGTCCCAGTTCCTTTATTTCCGCACATGATCCTATATAACTTCCTTTTAAAGATTTTGTAAAATCTAATTTGAAACAGCTTAAACAACTCGTAGCACGACCAGTTTTGAATCGGCTATTCTAATATTTTCGATAAAAATGTCTTTTTTCTAGAAACTAAATGTGTTCTTTTTTAACTCAAAAAGTTTTTAAAGGGAGCCATATAATCTAACCACCTGTAAATTTTATGCGATTTTTTGAGCAAAAAAAGTCTTTTATTATTGTTTATTACATTAACGGAAATAATAAAATTTCATCCAAAAATTTTATTTCTATAAGTAAAACTAAAATCATCACTTCTTGTTAGGCTAGAATCTTTCAGAGACAATAAAAGTGTTTTAATGAAATAAAATCTGCTCCAGGCAGTGTTGAAAGTACAAAATTTAAAAAAAAATTAGGGTGATTAGGAAGTAGAACGAAAACTTTTTTTTAACTTTATGATCCGGAAGAAAATTTTAGGGCATAATAAAACCAATCAACCTACATTAAACATAAATTTCTAAAAATCTTGCTTTCTTGACCCAGTCATAAATATGTTACAATATAAACAAGAGATGACAAAGCATCTAAGTATTCAAACTCACAAGAAAGTGCTCTTGGTGTAATATTTTTTTCGTATAGCTTTTGAATACATATTTGTACCCGTTAAATACCAAATAAATTGATTCATACATTAAAAATATCATTTAGAAATAAAAAAAACTGCCTAAGAAAAGTACATTGTAGAATATTTTAGCATTTTAGCACCAAAAAACATGGTTTTCTAGGTAAAGAAGGAGTTTATATGGATACTTTTTCTTGGTTTTGATTTGTTTTTGGTTGAATAAGAAAATGAGTAGTAAAGATTTCTTGTTTTGAGGTTTTTTTATTACAATAGTCACATATGAAGAAAAATAATTGAAGTTTGGTAAAAAAAAAGTTATAGTATGCAATTAATTAGGAGCACTATATAAAAGATCTAATCCGGGAAGATTTTACTTAACTGTAGTGTTAACTTCGTATCAGTCAAGTGATAGAACAATCCTGCATATTAATTAAAATGAGTGAAAAGAAAGATTACCGTCCCAGTTGGTTAAACGAGGAATACATTGGAAAGATTTTCAGTGACTACGTGAATAAAGGAAGAGATCAAGTACAACCTATTGACTGGGATTGTGAAATTGAGTACTTTGACAAGAAGCTTGAAAATTTATCAACTAATTTGTTTAAAATAAAAGTGATAAATAGAAAAAATCCAAAAGAAGTGTATAATGTAATTGCTAAGACATTATCTCAACAAGTATCTAATCATTTTGAAGTACATCTCAAACTGCAGACGATTTTATTTGAGAGAGAAGGGATACTCTATGAAAACTATCTTAGTGAGATATCAAAAATTCTCAACCAAATTGATGGAAATACAATGATCATCCCTAAACTCTATCATTTTAGTGTTGATCCATTGTTAATAATAATTGAAGATATGAGTTTTAGTGGTTTTATAAAATACATAGAACCCTATTCCCTTGAAGACTGCACAAAAATATTCAGAAATTTAGGCAAATTCCACGCAGTCTCATACTACTTACATCACGAATTCAAATGGGATTTTTCAAAGTGCAAAAACTTTTTGGGACAAGCTTTTGTAGATGATGCTAAAATAATGACAATGGCTTATCAAGATTTTCAAGAAGTTGTTGCAACATGGGATAAATGTTCAGAATTTGCCGAAAAACTTAAGAAATTTGAACCCCATTATCCTGAATCGCTCGAAAAAGTCGGTAAGGAAAACCCTCCAGGAGGCATTAACGTTCTATCCCATGGAGACTTCCACAAGCATAATTTCCTAATGAGGAACGACCTTATGGATTGCGTCTTTGTAAGATCTTTTTCATTCTATTATTCTATTTAATTTACAAAGTTACATCTTTTTTTTTCAGATTGACTACCAATTCAGTACTTGGCGAAGTCCAGCTTACGATATCATTGCAGCACTCAATACCTTCTGTGAACCAGAAATTGCTTTTGATTCAAAAGAATTTCTCATTAAAACCTATCACACAGAGTTCAAAAACATTCTAAAGAAGTTGAAATTTTCCCATGCCATTCCTACCCTTCTAGACATTCATTTAGAAGTACTAAAATGTGGAACACTAAGTATTAATAATGAATTCTTAATATTTCTATGCAACTCTAAAATTTATTTTACTTCTTTCTAGACTTGTTCTATTGGTCTGTTTACAATGCTATGACTGCTTTATATGGAACACAAGAGGACAAGAGAGACTTCAGGATAAAATTCAGAGATGCCCTAAATACACCACGCCAAAAGAAACTGATTAATATCTTTCTAGAATTCGTGGATCAAGGACATTTGGATTATGATGAAAATGATCTGAAATAATTAGAATTGTAATTGAATAATTAGAATTTTTGGAATAAGTTACAGAAATCCCCTGATGTTCGTTGTTAAGTAATTGGCTTATTTTCAGCGTCAATTAGTTCATATAAAATACATTTCAAATTTACAGTGTGAAAAATATATGTTTATATTTAGGGACATTTCAAAAACTATTTTATAAATCAGCTTCCAATAGTAGGCAATCCATATAAAAGTTATTGACTTCGTTGTCTCTCAAAGCGGAACTCCCTGTTACCTTTATTGGAATGTCACAGCTCCAATGGAACGATAATTGAAGCCATTTAAACCGCCGCGTTGCATTGGATTGAAATGGAGTTGTTCCAAAATAGGTTATAATTGGCCAAATTCGGTTGTAAAGCTCCGGCACATCTTTTAGATCAGGAAAGTTTCATGAAGTCGAAATCCTAATTCCTTTCTTTCTCACACGCTCTGCATATGTTTATCTCATTCTTTCGCGCTCTTCTTCTTTTTTTAAACATCACCACAAATTCAATTTAATACAATCAAATTTTAAGTGCGAAAGAATGAGATAGCCATATGCAAAATGTGTGAAAAAGAAAGGAATGTGAATTTTGATTTCATAAAATTTTTCTGATCTCAAAGATGGTCGGTGCCGCGGTGCCATAACTGCTCAAATTTGGTGTAAGTGGTATCAATTAAGCCATTTATACTGAAAATTGAGATTAAATTGTCCTAAAATCCGTTTTTTGGACAATTCAACAAACCGCTTCCTATAAAATCTTTGAAGGTCAATACACTATGCAACAATTTTAGATTTTTTTGCATGGCATTTTGTTTATTCCATAAAATGCTCATCATTTTCATTTTAATTAGTTTTGCGTTTGTAATGCATGCGAAACTACTACAAAATGATTCTACTGAGCCGATTTAAATTTTCATAAGAGAGCAATTAAAGGCCTTTAGATGTCTGATAACAAAATTAAAAAAGTTCGTAAAATCGACTCCAAAAATACTGTAATTTTTATCCTTTAAGGACTCAAAAGCAAACATTTTTCCTACAGCCATCTAAAAATGCGTTTTACACTAAAAAAGTAAAAAAAAAAAGTATTATTTCGGACTCTTAATTTTTGACCCTCTCGTCTTTAAAGGGTTAAACATGTCACAAAATACAAAAAAATATATTTATACATAAATAAATAAACCAAAATTGTATTTCGCGTGCGATAGAGAATTTTATTATTTTTCGTCTATATAACTTCTACGTCTAGTGCCAATTACAAAGGCAAAAAACAAACGATCAGTAAAAAATTCTAAATGGGCAGTAAAAAATTAAAAATGAGTAGTAAAATATCTAATTATGGTCGGTAAAAAACTTAAATCTTTACAAAAATGGGCCTAATTTATATATTTAACATTTAAAATATTTCCATATAGAGTGAAAAGCCCCTTATTTTCCCTTTGCCAAAATTTGGACGATAATATCACTGTTTCAAATTTTCTTGTTACTGATCAATTTTAACTTTTTACTGCTCATTTATTCAATGCCAATTACAAATATAATAATAATAATAATATGTTTATTCCATCATCATATCTCAAATTGCGGCTGCCGACCGACTTCACAACCGGTCTCCCCAAGTAAACGGCAGAAACCTTGGTTCACAGACCGTATAAGCCAAAATTTAGCACAAAATAGTTAATTTACAAAATTCAATTTAAAATTATGTGCAAAATCTCACTTACTGGGATAGGGAAGGGAGTCACAGGCAGGGCAGATGAGACAGATGGGCTAAGAAACAACGGGCTCACAAAGTGGCTCATTTCGCCGTTTCTGAGTTCGAGATTGAGAACCATCAAATTGTTTTACTTGCAATAGCAAAATATTAGAATTTCAAGGTAATTAAGTTGGGTGGAGAGAGAGACAACTGAAAAAAATTATAAAATTAAAAAATTATTTATATAAAATTCTTTTGGGAACGCCTGGAAATTGAGTGTGAGCAGCGCACCTTCACAAATTGACGAAGAATCGACAGATATGGACGGTCAAAATGTCCCCAAGCCGCAATCCCATTAAATTTAAACCTTTTTTTTGTTTAAACCATTAAGATGGTATTATTATTCTGATAATTAAACCTGTTGGTTTAATCGTTTTAACCAAATAAACAATGAGTATTCTCATTAATCCAAATTATCATAAAGAATAAATGTAATTTTATGAGTAAAATAGCAAAATTATTCGGAACGGAAAAAATAACAAAACTAGTCTAGTAAAATGTTTTTTAAGGCTATGTAATTTAAATAAACCATATTAAGTTCTAAATTTATTTTAATAATTTGATTGCATTAAAATGTCACATTTTTGCTTGCTTTTGACATGTATATGTGATTTTATAATTTTCGTTGAAGTACAATGAATTTACGTAACAATTCGAGGCACGTGCAAAATCGTTCAAATGAATAACTTTTTTTGTAATTTAATTAACATTGGCCTGCAAAAATAAGTTTAAATTTACCTAAAGCATAAATATTATTCACATTAAAAAATTAAAGAGAAAATCGCACTAATTTTTCGCATTAATGCTATAAATCAATTTATATCAAATTTTGCGGGCCAAGTCTACCTTTTTATCAACAAATAGATCAAATTTTGAATATAAAATGATTCAAACACACAAATTACACATTTGGACTCTCGCCAGCGACAATTAATGTGAATCATATTAAAATTTTAATGTGCAAGTGTGTTAACACAGTTAAATTTTCTTTACATAATGCAATAAAGCGCGTTTTAATTAGAATTGGAAGCCCTATATAAGAAGAGAACTAGGAGCGTTTTTCGCAGTTTTATTTAAAATTTCTCATTAAACAAGTGGCTGAGTAAACTTTGTGAACTTATAAAAATGACTGCCAGAGAAGATAATCGTCCAAGTTGGTTAACTGAGGAATACATTGGAAACATTTTTAACGACTTCGTGAAAAAAGAAAAGGATCACAAGGAACTTATTGATTGGGATTATGAAATTGTGAGCTTTGACAAGCAATTAGAAAATATATCAACGAATTTGTTTAAAGTAAAGGTGACAAACAAGAAAAATAGAAAAGAAGTGTACAACGCGTTTGTGAAAACTTTATGTCATTCAGCTTCTAATCATTTTCAAGTATCTCTTGATTTTCAAAAACTTATGTTTTTAAGAGAAGGAACACTTTACAGAGATTACCTCAGTGAGATATCTAAGATTCTCAAAAGAATTGAAGGAAACACTATGATATTCCCGAAACTTTACCACTTCGATGTTGATCCTTTGGTCATAGTAATTGAAGATGTGAGCCCTAAAGGCTTTTCGCCGTATTCGAAAATTTGCTCTATTGAAGAACATGAAAAAGTTTTTAAATACTTGGGCAGATATCATGCAGTATCTTATTATGTTCACCATGAATTAAAAATGGATCTCTCAAAGTATAACAATTTAATAAATAACGCAGAACATGTTCCTATTTTGGAAATCGGGTTCCAGATGTTCCATGACGTTGTTGCATCATGGGAAAACTGCTCGGATATGGCTAAGGAAATGAAAAAATTCAAACCATATCACGTAAAAAACTTCATTAAATTATTAAAAGAAAACACCATTACTGGCTTTAACGTCTTATCCCACGGAGATTTTAGTAAGCTTAATTTCCTGGCCAGAAATGACAATAATGATTGTATTTTAATTGACCATCAATTGAGTGCTTGGCGAAGCCCTGCTTACGACATCATTTCAACATTTAACGCCTTTTGCAACCCTGACGTTGTTCTCAATTCTAAGAACATCCTCATTAAAGCATACCACACAGAGTTTAAACAAATTCTCCGCAAATTGGATTTCTCGCACCGTATACCTACTCTTCTAGATGTTCATCAGGAAGTTCTTAGATATGGTCTACTAGGTACTTTTTTAAGTTTTATTTTGAAAATTTTGTCAATTTTATATTTTATCTGATTTTTCAGATTTGACCTTCTGGTCTCTCTACAAACCAATGACCATTCTTTATGATATTCCTAGTGAGGACAGAAAGGACTTCGTGAAAGCATTCGGAATCGCTTATGATACACTCCATAAGCAAAAATTGTACGAACTCTTTCCACAATTCCTCAATTTTGGATACTTAGAATGTGTGGACGAATAGATGATCAGTATATAAAGATGATAATCATTATTTTATAAAGGTAATAAAAAATATATAATAAAGCCAATGTTACTTATCGAAATCTTATTCGATTTGAGAGATATGCGTAAGACGTAAGCGAAAGCGCGCTACCTTCGGACGACTCAAGCTCCGAATAAATTATTTTTTTCTCTATCTTATGGATTTCACCCATATTTTCTGAAAATTTTAGGCATTGGTCTAATATAAAAATATAATATTATAATGGGTCAAATTCATTTATAACACATTGAAAAAAAAATGATTTGTGCGAAGCATAAATCGTCCGAAGGTAGCGCGCTTCCCCTAACACATCCTATGACGCATATTATTTCTAGGAGTTTTTCAGAAAGTTTTAAGTTTTACTTTAACTCTATTTACGGCCATCATGGAATTACGAACAAATTAATTTAGGGTTCAGTCAAAATTCTTAAAACTTAATTAAAAATCCAAAAATCCTCAAGATATTCTAGAATTGCATAATTACCTACAAAATGATGAAAATGATGAAAGTTCGAACTTCCAAATAAAAAAAAATATATTGAAGTGATGGAGAAGGGTAGAGGGTGGACTGTATAAAAGGAGTTACTACTAGACGATGTTAACGGGGAGTTACGGGTAACGGGATCGCCGAAACTGGTACTTGATAAGTCATAACAGTTTGGACTCCGGTAAAAATTAACAAAAAAATCGATTGTATTATCTATAGCTCACTCTAATATTTCGAGCTATAAAGATGCATTAAATGCGTATATCTTATATTATATCAACATTTTTGATTTATCTATTTTATATGTATTACTACCAATGACTCTAATAGAGTTCAGCCAAATTTTCCAGTTGCTTACGGCCCGTTTGCCTGTGTTGGTTTTCAGAATTTCGTCATAAAAAAAACTTACCACTTAAAACAATTTTTTACGTATATATTTTAATTTATTTAACAACCTATATGAATGAAAGATAACGATTCATTATCACTTTATACGAACTTCAGCAAAAAAAAACAGACATATTTCTTTTCCAATTTGCTTATTTTCGATTCGAGCTATACGTATTCGCATTTAATAATATGACACAACATCTCATAGGAAAACAAGGCCTTACTACAAGCGAGGTTCCCAAGCATACATTTTACTTTTTTTTTGTATTATACCGAAACAGAGTTGTCAGTCATATGGTTCGTAGAATCAATTGCAGTAAAGCTCACCAGAAGTAATTCAGACACATTTAATTCCAGAAAAATTCCTAGTGGCCTAAAGGTTATTCGAACCAGGGCAACTTAGTATCACAAAGCAAGTACACTACCACTTGATCTACTAAGACCCTTATACTTATTCAGATTCAGATGGAAAAATTCAATAAGATATAAGATTAAAATGAATTACGTGAGTGTTCTAAAGTTTTACGTAATTTATGGAGAATTTGGTAATGCTTCTCTCATTATTCCCAATAACTATTAAAAAACGCTGAAAAACTAAATTTATTTTAAGATCTTATATGTCAAACAAAAAATAGGACTTATGGTATCAGACAGGGGGGTGACATTAGCTCTGAAAAATGCGACCAGTTTTATTGTATTTTTTCCCTGTTTTCGTTAACATTTTACGAGATATCTGCGTACCTAGTAGGTTGCCAATTTTGGGTTTTTGGTTGCCTATTCCATATTAAATTGGCCTTTATTTTGTATTTGTGTTCATTCTACAATGACAGAAAACAGGTAATAAACTCAAAAGTTTTTTCGGCACGCTAGAAACATATGGGAAACATAGGAAACGTCATGTCCCTGGTATCAGGTATAAACTTGTAGTACATTTTTTTTGTATCGAAGAAAACGCTGTAGTTAAGTGATTTAATTCTTTTTTCGTATAATGAATTGTAATGAGATCTAATTTTAATTGGAAGCCCTATATAAGAGGAGAGTTAGTAGCAATTTATGCAGTCATAGTTTGATTTACTCATTAAACAAGTGGCTTATATAATCTTGAGAACTAATAAAAATGACCGAAGGGGAAAATAGTCGTCCAGTTTGGCTAACTGAGGAATACATTGGGAAGATTTTCAATGATTTCGTGAAGAAAGAAAGGGATGAGAAGGAACTTATTGATTGGGATTGTGAAATTGTGGGTTTTGTCAAAATATTTGAAACTATATCAACAAATTTGTTTAAAGTAAAGGTGATAAACAAGAAAAATAGAAGAGAAGTGTACAACGCATTCGTGAAAACCTTATGCCATTCAGCTACTAATCATTTTCAAGTATCTCTTGATTTTCAAAAACTTATGTTTTTAAGAGAAGGAACACTTTACAGAGATTATCTCAGTGAGATATCTAAGATTCTCAAAAGAATTGAAGGAAACACTATGATATTCCCGAAACTTTACCACTTCGATGTTGATCCTTTGGTCATAGTAATTGAAGATGTGAGCCCTAAAGGCTTTGCGCCGTATTCAAAAATTTGTTCTATTGAAGAATATGAAGAAGTTTTCAAGTACTTGGCCAAATATCATGCAGTATCTTATTATGTTCACCATGAATTAAAAATGGATCTCTCAAAGTATAACAATTTAATAAATAACGCAGAACATGTTCCTATTATGGAAATGGGGTTCCAGATGTTTAATGATGTTGTTGCGACATGGGAAAATGGCACGGAAATGGCTAAGAAAATGCAACAATTCAAACCTTATTACGTAGATAACATCTTAAAATTGTTAAAAACAAACACCAATGATGGCTTTAATGTTTTATCACACGGAGATTTTCACAAGCTCAATTTACTGGCCAGAAATGACAATAATGATTGTATTTTGATTGACCATCAATTGAGTGCTTGGCGAAGTCCTGCTTACGACATCTTTTCAATATTTAACAACTTCTGCAACCCTGAAATTTTTCTCAATTCTAAGGACATCCTCATTAAAGCATACCACACAGAGTTCAAACAAATTCTCCGCAAATTGGATTTTTCGTACCGCATACCTACTCTTCTAGATGTTCATCAGGAAGTTCTTAGATATGGTTTACTGAGTAATTTTTTTAAAGTCTTTGTTATTTTTTAATGATTTTTTTTTACATTGTTTCGTTTACTTTTTCAGATTTAAGCTTCTGGTCTATCTACAAACCATTGACTATTCTTTACGATTTTCCTAGTGAGGACAGAAAGGACTTCGTGAAAGCATTCGGTATTGCTTACGATATACTTCGTAAGCAAAAATTACATAAACTATTTCCACAATTCCTCGATCTTGGATATTTGGAGTGTTTGGACTGAAAAGCAGCATATAAATATTTACTTCTTTGGTTGTAGAGCTAATAAAAAGTGTATTAAAAACTATAAATTATTTCGATTATTAGTTGAAATCATTGTACAGTTTTACTGAAATATACTTTATTCCGAAGAGTTCACCAAAACAATAAAAAATAAATGAACTTTTGCAAAATGATGTGAATCTTTTATAAAGGTAAATGGGGCACTTTTGAATTTGGAGCAGCCTTGAAATTAGGCTTTTTCTCCAATTTTCAATGGAATTGAGCCATATCATAATGCAATTTAGCTTCTCAATCTTTTTGTAGAACTAAATTATACCATAATAAGACTCAATTTTATTTAAAAATAGAAAAAAAGTCCCAATTTCGGAACTCCCAAAAGTCCCAAATTCAAAAATGCCCCACTTCCCCCTATAGTCATTTTTTTTATGATTTGTTTTAATATCTGTTTTCTTTATTTAGTATACTTTCAGATAATGACAGTTGATGTCTTAAAATTCTTGAAATGAAAAACAAAGTTGATTTTAACCAAAAAAATATTATGTTGTTTTTTGAATTTAAAAATACATTTAACAAATATGTTCAATACGTCTTAAAGTCTTAAATAAACATGTCATTGAAGGTAAGAATTGATCATAGAGTGAAGTCATTACTTACACTGAGAAAAAAAGAGGGTGCGATTAACTTTTTTTCCTCATAACTTTAACATTTTTAGGTGTAAAAATATATCAACATTTTTAATGTTAATTTTATACCTTTTTAATGGTAAAAATAACATGAAAAAGGGTAACTTTAACCCTCAATACACCTAAAAAGGGTAATATTTACACCGATTTCGGATCAATACTGCAGGGTAAAATTAACATTTCCGAAATGTTATTTTAACTTTTTCGGATTTCTCTCAGTGTATGCGTATGGACGTCATACACTTATGGACAGCTTGCAAAAATCTTAGATTGTTATCTAAAGCAGATTTCGAAAAATTATAAAATTTGTAATTACATCATAATACTACAAATTTTATGATCTTTCGAAACTTCTTTTACGTAAAAATTAAATTTTTTTGCAAGCTGTTCTTAAGTGTATAACGTCCATAAGTGATGACTCCACTTCCACTCTATCTCAAATAGGGTAACGTATTTCGGGACGCTTTTTAGCACTTTCAAGTTTCAAACAGTTTAACGACTTCTCAAGTTATTTTTTTCTTTGTTGATACAAATACTTATGTTCCTTATGCTATCCAGAATAAGATTGTTATCGAAAAATGTTGAAAAATGCATCATTTTTTAAATAAAATAGCAAAAATGTTAAGAAGTAAGAATGGTATATTTCGGGACAGTTGGGTATTTCGGGACAGACAAAAGTCGGTATTATGCAAATAAATTTCATCGAGCATGATTATTTACCTTTAAGTAGAAGGTCTAAACTTCACTCTTTCATAAAAATTTTGTTTAATTTTCACTTCTAAAGTGACTTAAATCGAAAAAAACTAAGCATTGTTTATGTTGGCATCTGCCAAATTGGCCACACTTAAGATTTTGTAAAAAGTGGAATGTGACACTCACAATTCACGCGTATTTCACGCTTTAAATTAAATAAAATTTCAGAAGTTTTATGTTTATCTAATACGTAAAGAGCTTAATATTTCATATAGAACTTAAAAATAATTAGAAAACAAATATTTATAGGATTTTTGGTGTGTCCCAAAATACCCATATTATGTCCCGAAAAGCAACTTGTCCAGCAATACCACACGTTACCCTACCTACGCTACAGAAAAAAATCTATAGCAAAACATTCAAATGTATTTTTATTCCAGTTTACTTTTTTCAAGTTTAGGTACATATTCGCCTTTAGATGGAAAAACTCACTAACATTGAAAAATAAACCTTATTTTAGGAATTTAGATGCCCTTATGGAAAATAGGGCTTTTTGTATGATTTTTTTATGTAGAGTAAATCTCTGTATTAAGGTGATTTAACTCTCTTTTTGCATAATAAATTGTGATGAGATCAAATTTTAATTGGTAGCTCTATATAAGAAGAGAACTGGAAGTATTTTACGCAGTTGTAGATTAAATTTTTCATTAAACAAGTGGCTATATAAGCTTGAGAACTAATAAAAATGACCGAAGGGGAAAATAGTCGTCCAAGTTGGTTAAATGAGGAATACATTGGGAAGATTTTCAATGATTTCGTGAAGAAAGAAAGGGATGAGAAGGAACTTATTGATTGGGATTGTGAAATTGTGGGTTTTGTCAAAATATTTGAAAATATATCAACAAATTTGTTTAAAGTAAAGGTGACAAATAAGTCAAACCGAGAAGAAGTATACAACACACTTATGAAAATCTCATCAATATCAGCTAGTGAACTTAAAAGACTTGTGTGTGTGAGAGAAGGGATGCTTTACAAGGATTACCTCAGTGAGATATCTAAAATTCTCAACAGAATTGAAGGAAATACTATGATATTCCCGAAATTTTACCACTTCAGTGTTGATCCTTTAGTCATAATAATTGAAGATATGAGTCCTAAAGGCTTTGTGCCATATTCAAAAATTCGAAACTATGAAGAATGTTTGGAAGTGTTTAAGTATTTGGCCAGATATCATGCAGTGTCTTATTATGCGCACCATGAATTGAAAATGGATCTCTCCAAGTATTACAATGCTATTAATGAAAAATCAACAGAAACAATTGAATTGTTGAAAACCAGGTATCGTATGTTCCATGACGTTGTCGCATCTTGGGAGAATTGTTCGCAATTATCCAAGAAAATCAAACAATTCGAACCCTATTACATAAAGAATTGCTTAGAGCTACATAAAGAGAACACCAATGGATTTAACGTCTTATCACATGGAGACTTCCACAAATACAATTTCCTAATCAAAAGCGACAATAAAGATTTTATTCTGATCGATTATGAAATGAGTGCTTGGCGAAGTCCTGCTTACGACATAATTGCAGCACTTAGCACCTTCTGCAAACCTGAAGTTGTTTACAATTCCAAGAATATCCTCATTAGAATATATCACACAGAGTTCAAATTTGTTCTAAACAAATTAAAGTTTTCCTACCGAATACCTTCTCTTCTGGATGTTCATCAGGAAATTCTAAAACATGGTTTACTAAGTAAATTTAAGATTTTTTTTTCTCTAAATTCGGTTCAGATGATATTATTCTTTTTTCAGATCTTACTTTTTGGTCGTTGTACAAGCCAAATGTAATAATACATGAATTTTCCGAAGAAAAGAAAAAGGACTTCGTGAAGGCATACAAAGCCGCTTTCGACGTACTCTATGAACAAAAAATATATATACTCTTTCCGGAATTCCTCGACCTCGGATATTTGGAGAACCTATAGAACGTGTAGGATAACGTGTAGTTGAACCTAATACCATTGCCCACTTGAAATTATAAGACTTAAGATGCGCCGAACATCTTCAGAAAATAAACGAACATATAGAAACAACGAGACTAAACCAGAAATGCGGAAAATCATGGTTCAGTTCAGACGGTTCAGACATAGAAGTTCGAGGATGACATGGGAACAAGATGTAGACAATGTAACTTATGTTAATGTACTCAACACATAGTTTTGTTTCATCGTATGAGATTTTTTTGAGAAGTTAATTAATTTTTTTTTGTTTTTTATGTTTATCGTTTAAATTAAAATATTATTCTCAAAATATTTCTAGGAAAATACATAATGTTTCCTAATCTATTTACTTATTTATTTTATATAAATCAAAATTCCGCTAGTAACTGTAAAGTACCCAAAATTTTGCCTGGTTAATGCTGTTTTTATTACAAGCTGAGGTACTTTTTCATGTCTTTCATGCACAAACTAATAAGATAACTTAAAAAAATAATTACTTAGTATTAAATTAATCAGCATGCTTTATGTGTCCACTATCCAATGGAAGATCAAACGTTGAAAAAATTCCTAAGAGATTGTTACCAAATTTAAAAAAAAAATTAAAAATTTTGGAGTATTATTCAAGATTTTTTAAAAATTTTTTAAAGTACATTTTAGATTTTCCTACTATAAACTGGTCTAAAGGAGAATGGGCAAAAATGTGGGAACTGAAAACTGTCCCAAACTTTTTCCAGGGATGAGACTGGGCTCATACGCTATGCAAGAGTGGATTAGTGTTTAAAATAAAACGTACAAAAAGTCGGAGGTAATGGTGATTTTCCGAGAATCTGTGGGATGCACTCTACATGTTAGTGGAGCCTCATTGACACAGGTGAAGAAGTTCAAGTATCTCGGGGTGTTATTCACGAGTGATGGTAGGATGGAGGCAGAACTCTCGTCGCGAATCGGTCAGGCTTCTGCAGTTATGAGGGAGCTTGGCAGAAGCGTGTTGAGGAAGGCCGAGCTTAGTCGATCGGCTAAATTATCGGTTTTCAAAGCTGTGTTCATTCCTATTCTCACCTATGGTCATGAGATTTGGGTAATGACCGAAAGGGTAAGATCGCGAGTACAAGCTGCCGAGATGAGGTACCTTCGAGCGGTTAAGGGAATCACTCGTAGAGATCGAGTGAGGAATGTGGCCGTTCGTGAGGAACTAAAAGTCGAGGAGCTGCTTCTTCGGGTCGAGAGATCACAACTTCGATGGTATGGACATATTCAACGCATGAATGAAGAAAGATTCCCCAGAAAAGCTATGCAAGCCATTGTGAGGGGGCCTCGACCTCGAGGCAGGCCTAGGACAAGGTGGCTGAATCAAATTCAGGATCTTGCATGGGAGCGCCTTGGGATCGAACTCGAACATCTTCCTGAAGTGGCGGAGGACCGACAGGCGTGGGCTGTTAACCTTGGTGTCATGGGCCCGCGACCCCAATAGGGATAAGCGGTTGAAAATGAATGAATGAATGAATAAAACGTACAAAACTTGTTAATGGGTACTTTTTTAAAGATCTCAAATCTGAAATCCATTCATCCACGTACAGATTTTAAAATGATTTAATAAGCTTATGACGTGTAATTTCATCCTCTACAACTCTTCTGAACTACAAACTAACTTTTATTTCATAGTATTAGGTGAGATTCTTAACAATCTCACCTACTACAATCCTAATAAAATTTTATGTCCTCCGATCACGCTCAAACTTTGCCAAAACGTGTTTTAACATTTCCTGATCACGAATATGTGGGTGGCTAAAAACTGTTCCCGTCCGTCCGTCCGGTCTTTGGAGCTTAATAGCTTCCAAACTAAGAGAGATATCGACTTGCGGTTTTCGACAAAGGTTTTATATAGGGTGAAAATTTCAACTTGGTGCATTGACGTTGTAGTCTAGTCTAGGACGTTTCTAAAAAGTGGCGTGGGTTCGTTGTGGTTTCAATAGAACCGAAGATATGAGGGGTCAAAGTTCACGAAATTCAAAAAATCATATCTCCGGTTCTATTTGATTGCTTTTGATGAGTGAGGGCTTAACTCTTTCCGGACCACAACATATCCAACGAACGAATTTCAGTAAAACTCACTTTATTGTAAGTCTTAGTGGTCAAATATGATACTTTTTTAGAGAAAGAATTTTCTCCGCCTCTGGGAAATTGGAAAACTCGTGGGTACTCTCGTCCCCAAAAGAACGAAAAGGAGACAAACTTCAATTTTCCAAAAGCCAATATTATCGATTTTGTAAACTATTTGTGCATGTCAAAGGACTCCTGTACGATGTTGATAACTAAAACAAGGTGAATTATTGACCAGTATCTTGTGGGATGTCCAGGAAGTGCTGAAAAGGACACCCAGCTCCTGCTTGCCAACAGATTCCTCAAAATATTTCACACAAAAACACTTTAACACACATTTCTCTCAACACGATGTTATTGCAGACACATTAAGCTTTCTTAAAAGCATAAAAGACACTTCCTGGACAATCAGAATTCACCAAAATCAGGAAGAACAGGAAAAACTTCCCCGAAAGCAATCTCCCGCGCTGCTAAATATCAAAATTATCGGCCATATTGGCAAAAATGTCGCTCCCGCTTCGAATTTTGTTACAAGGTTGGTGTCAAAAAGCAAATGGCGGACATTGGCGGGATAACCTTACATTTGACCTCTAGATTTTTTTGGACGAGAGTACCCGTAAAGTTTGAACAAATTTTTTAAAATTTTATGAAAAAAATATTTTTTGAATTTATGCAATCTGTAATTGTTGGTTATCATACTTACTGACCCCGAGAGGTTTTTTTCTTATTCTGGTCTAGAAATATCAAAAAAAGTCACAATATCTGCAAGGAAGCAGAAAATCGAAAATTCACGATTTTTGACCAAAAATATTTAAGCTCAGGAGTTAATTAGAATCCTGCAAAAAATGTCCTAAATTTGGACATCCTTATAGTTTGTAATTATCCAGAAGAATCAGATTTTTATCGATTCTAGATAGTCTAAAAAAAAATTGTTGTTTCCATGGGTACCTAGTGTCCCAAAGGAGACGAAAGAGTTAAGGAAAATGTAGAGATAGGAATACGGTTTATTCCATGAAAATGTTCTTAAGTCCTTCTTAACAAAATGTTCTTTGACACCATAACTTGAGATAAAGTGATTAACTGTTTTTGAAAAAAAAAATACGAGCTTAGTAAAATAATTCAGCTATTTCATTGGTCAGGGAACAAAAGTTGTTACGGAAGATCAGGGCAAAACTAGCCAGCAAATAGAATTTTTCTTTACTTATAATTTGTGATTAAATATTTTAATGAATAATAAGAGAATTAAAGTACTCTGAAAAATAGTTTTCTCACTATTTTTTCCAAGACTTGTAATTCCCAACTGTACAATTCTACCCGTGGGTAATTTTCCCCGGTATCCCTTACCATTGCCTTTCCAAGTCTCATTCGTGGCAAAAGGTTGAACCGTTTTGCCCATTCTCCTTTGTTATACGAACATTTTTCTTCGTAAGATGTGGAAAATGTTTGTGAATATTTTTTAAAACAAAATGCGAACGTGCCCATCTAAATCGGTGAATCAGTGAAAAATTTTCTAGATTATATTTAGGATTAGATTCTATTCAAAATTACCTAATTTCCCTAATTTTCTACCCTAAATATTTAATTAATAATGAAATAAAAAAATGTAAGTGTTCATTTTACCTTTTTTCTCTGGAAATATTTAAGGTTCTTTGTAAACAACATCACCATAGGCATATAATAAACTATTTCATATTCTTGTTACACAGTAAACACAATCAATTTCCAAGCAAAATTTATAAGAAACTGAGAAAAGGAAATTATAGTTCAACCAGTTCAACAAAACGAGCAAAACAATTTGACTGCTTCAAATAAAAGTTTATAGCACACTATGACGTCATGTGCATAATTTTCGAGTTTTGTTTTCGAAAATCTCCCGCCATTTTTTGCTCCTACGTTTTGTGTAAATAACATTGTGAAATTATTCTTTTGAGAAAATATCCTTGAATAAGATTTTTTGCAATGATTTCCCACACTTGCGGTTTAATTGAGTCTCCATTGGGCCAGATGGTGGCCACTGTCACTGCAGACAATCGCTTGGAGAAGCTGGAGTTCCGCGACAGATACAAAGGGCCGGCATTGGACGAAGCAGAAGTGCTCAAAAGCACAAAAAAGCATCGGATTTTGCAGCAAACACAGAAAGAATTGGATGAATACTTTGCTGGGAAGAGGCAGGAATTCACAGTGCCACTTGTGGACGAAGATCACCATCTCCTGGCTGTCCCTTACGGTAAAACATGGACTTACCAGGAATTGGCAGAATTCATGGGAATGCCAAAGGCTTTCCGGCATGCTGGAAGAGTCTGCAAAACCAACAATGTATGCATCATAATTCCATGCCATAGAGTGGTAGCCAAAAGTGGAATTGTCAACTACGGAGCTGGTCCTGAACGCAAAACATTCCTGCTGGAACTCGAGTCCAAGGTCATTCAGGGAAAACTCAAGTAAAAAGCTTACTTTCTCTGCCAGTCACAAATATATCTACCTCAAATCTTTCATACTTCATGTAAACATAATATCTTAACAATTACTCAAGAATTTTGTTTTGTTGAAAAAATTGATGAATTTCCACCAAAAAATGCATGACTAGTCATTTTTCTTATCCTCAGCAGCTATTTCTGTCCGATTTGTCTCTTCTGGTTTACTGTTCTCAGCAATCTGTGGTTTCTGTTTAGCAGCTGGAAAAGGACAACTTCCCCCTTTGCAAGTGAATGGGAAACTTTCGTCTTTGATTACATTTCCCTGTTCATCTTTTTTCTCCCATGGATTCCAATATCTTAAGACGTACCTGCAAGTTAATTTTTTTTAGCTATTTATCGGTTTCTTCCCGTGATAATCGACTTACGGCTGGATAAATCTGTGCCAAATGAACAACAGTACTGGAATTATAAAGCAAGGAACACAAACCATCGTTTTAATTTGTTTTACTTCCTCAATTTATGTTGAAAATAAAATAAATAGAAAATTTTCTTTGGATTTTCAAGGTAAACAAAAGATTTTTCGCAATTGACAGTTTGCTATAATTTTAATTGTGGTTCGAAATTGAAGGGGGCGCCTCGATCTTTCCTTTTCAATCTTTGCAGCGTGAAGGTGCGTTTTTAACTTTTCCTGGATTTTCTCAGGAAATTGCTATTTTTTCTAAAGTGAATTTTGTGAAATATTGTAGAAGAGATATCTAAGTAACTTTTTCAATTGCTTGCAGAGTGACTTTTTGTGAAATAAAGCCCAAAAATGGTTACACAAAAGAAGCAGGTAAGACACGTGTTGCACTTTACATTTTCCTGGATTACTCCTTGAATCCTTATCAGGATTTGTCAGGAGGTCCTTGTAATCCCTGAAAATTTATCCTTCATATCCTTTCTCAACGTAATTTATTACAGAAATCATATTTTAATGGGATTTTGGATGGCTTTTCTAAAAGTGAGGTTATGTTTGTTTTTGCAGAAAAAGGCTTTGGAGAGCATCAATGCTCGTTTGGCTCTTGTGATGAAATCCGGAAAGTACTGCCTGGGATACAAGCAGACCCTCAAGACCCTGCGCCAGGGCAAGGCTAAATTGATCATCATTGCCAACAACACTCCGCCACTGAGGTAAGAATCTCTTCCGGAGCAAATATTTGCTTTCCGGACAGAGTCTTTTCGTCGATTTTTGTTGCCCCTGATCTCGTGCCATGCGTGGAGCTCCAATGGGGAGCAAAGAAACGCATACACGAGATCATTTCTGCTTCATTTGCAGTTTGATGAGAAATGTGAAAGAGAATTGTGGCTGGGGATGAAATGGGAAGCTCTGTTTCTCTTTCTCTGTGTAAGTAAATTGGTCAGGATGAAGTAGTTGCTGATAAAATGAAGGAATAAGGGTTCAGGATAGGGTGATTTTTAGGGATTTTCAGGGTTCTAATGATGGATTTTCTGCAGGAAATCCGAGATTGAGTACTACGCCATGCTGGCCAAGACTGGTGTTCATCACTACAGTGGCAACAATATCGAGCTGGGAACTGCCTGTGGTCGCTACTACCGTGTCTGCACCCTCTCCATCACAGATGCCGGAGACTCAGACATCATTCGTACCCTTCCGGAAACCCAGACTCAATAAATTTGAGGATGAATAAAATGAATTTTATCCACAAAAAAAGTTCTATTTTTTGTTTTCATCTTGAAAACCACCCCTCACCCGGAAATAATTCTGAATCTTGATTCAGTGCTTCTTGCTCTTGTCTCCTCCGCCAAGGATCTTTCGTCTCTGGGCAAACATATGCAGGTACATTTGAGGGAAGAGAGGAATGTAGAGGAGCATGACGAACCAGAGGAAATAGAAATAGGAGAATGTTCCATTCCAGCCATTTGGCATCTCCACAGACCAAACTCCATGGCTCCGGGCATAGTCCTGTGCCCAGTAGAAGCAGAGCAGTTCCCCAGTGACACCAATGGGATAGAGAGCGATGAAGGTAGTGTATCGGAGCCAGGTGACAATCTTCGGTACATTCTTCACGAGATTCAAGGCATAATAGCCATAGCGGATGATCTCTGTCACTGACCATGCCAGCAAGGCCAGTGGCAGACCCGGAGACTCCTTCCCAGTGGGAGTAGCCATCACCACTCCACAGACAACCATCACCCTGGAGAGAACTTGAAAGGTGGTGATGATGACATTACTGGGAACAATTCCAATAGCCGCATGGACAATCTACAAAGAAAACCACCTCCTACAGCATCCCCAGAGGCATTCCTCAAACTTTCAGAACAAACCTCCAGCAATGCAGCATTCTGGAAGACAATAACCGTGAGGGAAAGATAGTTCCACAAACTCTTTCCCGAACCACTGTCAATCGTGTAATAAGCCACCAACTGATACAGCATATAACCCCATCTGCAAGGCAATATTCCCTGAAACTCTTCCACTTCCCCATCCCGAAGCTACTTACCCCAGAACCTGACCAGCATTGTAGAGAATCAGGTACATCTTGGCAATTGGTGACAGTTCCTTGGATTTCTTGCCTTCCGGGGCATTTTTGGTGGCCTTTGAACTCATTTCCGTCCGCTGTCAATTCTACTGGGGCACAAAAACACAGGAAAATGCGCTAAAAATTGTTCCTCCTTGTGCAAATTATGCCCAAAAACTCCACAGTCATTCACTCGGCGAAAGTTACCGTCAGGGAATAATTAAAAATTCAAGAGACACAGTTGACTCTCTCCATCCTATTCTATCTTACGCATAATCCTATAATAATCCCAACACCTTCCATCTCTTTCACCCCTTTAACCCCGTCCACCTTGGCTGATGATGACGAAAACACTTTTTTTTTTCAAATATAAAAACCGTTATACAAAACCAAAATTGAGTAAACTTTGCGAATATAAATCTAGAAAAATTGTAAAAAAAAAATCAGAAGACCTCCTTGGAACTTAGAGCACGTGTCCAGCACCAATGATTGCTGTCGAAGAGATGATCAGGAACAGTTTTTGGTGATCCCAGTGTCAATTTTGCTGCCTCAAATCCCACAGAAACACAAACACTTTCACTCTTCCCCCTCAACATTGCAGCAATAAATCCACTGGCGAAGCTATCTCCAGCTCCTGAAACACTGACAATGTTGGGAACCATCTCCGCTGGATAGAATCTCCCAGAAGTACTGCCAAGTGTCGGGGCATACAACGGACAATCTCCCTCTCGGAAGAATCCTCGAATTGGGGAATTTTTCGTAGCCACAACTACCCCATGGTGTCCAAGTGTAAGAACAATGGTGTCCACATGCGGTAAGATTGCTCTGCTCATCTCAGAAGTGAATTCCAGCACTTCATTTTGCTTCTCCAGGCGGGAAATCTCATCAAAAGACACCCCAGTGCCCCCAAAAAAATTCCCCAAAGCACAGAGTTCGTAGATATTTGGAGAGATGAATTTGATGACCTTGGAGAGCTCCTGGCCCAATTCGAAAGGCTTCGAGGCGATCAACATATCCGTGGGCTCGAAGAAGACTGGAACAGAGGAAAAAGCCGTTAATTTGAGTGGGAAAATTCTTGGAAGCGAAATACGGCGAAAATGGCTAAAATGGCAAAAACACTGATAAAAAATTAATGGCGTAATTAATTAATTTAACTCCATGTAGAAATATCTGTAATTTAATTTACTGTTTAATTTTTTCTCAACACTTCGTAGAACCCTAACTAAAAGTGTCACGGAAGGACCAAGTGGCAGCCGCTGCCACTTATCGAATTTTACATAATATTTTGATATTTTTAATTACATTTTAACATTCGGAGCTTTAGTCAGTTCTTTTCTGGTGTCTGAACCAGAAATTTCATTTCTTTGGGTACTGTATCTAAAGATTTTTAACCATTCGATGTTTTCATCTTTATCAGAATCATGGAGTCAGGGAAAGTTGTGTGCCTTTTAATACGGCAGCCTTTGAATTTTTAATTTTTCTCTTATTTTTCAAAGGAAAAATTCTACAGTAGAATCTCCCAAATTCGAACGCTCGGGGGGTATTTTTGACATTTCTCACCTCCCAAATTCGAGCGATTTTTTTCAAAACTAACGAAATTTGTGTGAGATTAAATTGTACTTTGAATCAAATTCTCGTACTTTCTCGCAAGTTTTAGTGGTAACATACTTCCTTTTCATTTTATACGATTATAATGTATGTAAACATACAGGAAGAAGCACATAAATGTGATTTTCATTCACCAAGAATACGAACTTTCTAACATAACCTCACAATTGACATTTTGAATCCAAACGGCGTTCGAATTTGAGAGATTCAGATTTGAGAGACTCTACTGTACTTTATGAACAATAGTTAATACTATTAACTATTTTCTATTAACTTCGCTTAACAAAATGGATTTTTAGCTTTGGGAAATAAGAGAAAAATTGAAGCATTCTGATTTTGACGCATTTAAAGGTATGTCACTTTTCCCTATATTTCATCTCAATAATTAGCAAAAAGACTTTCAAACTGTTCTTTTAGGGCTTTTATACACTAACAATCAAGAAAATTACATCTGCAGAACGTCAAACTCCCATATAAAATGCAAATGGCAGCAACTGCCACTTGGTCCTTCCGAGTGCAGTTTTTTGTTTTTTGCAATATATTTACATTAATATTTAATTTTTATTAAAAATTTTATAACGAAAAAATAGCTAGATAAATTCTGCACGCATTCAATCAGGCGTCCAGGCGAAATGATATATTCTTCACTATAAAAAATAACATTGAAAACTAAATTGGCAGCGGCTGCCACTAGGGTCCTTCCAAGTGTTAACCCATTCAATGTACTAAAAATACTGGGGATAGAATGTTCATTTTAGAATTATTTTCTTAAGGATTAATGATTAATAGATGGGATTTTTTTTGAAAAGAATTTTTTTTATCTATTATGGCCTTCTACACACTAGAAGAAATTTCTTTAAGAGATGTCTTTTTAAAGAAAATCTCCCCTATCCTAGGTAGAAACGTCAGAATTTTTCAAAAAAGGCAATTTTTTATGAAAATTTCTTCTAGTGTGGACAGACACCATTGTGGGGGCTCGGAGACCCGCTGTCAAACAGAACTCTTTACGGTCACGGAATTTAAATTCTTTACATTAATTCATTACAAAATTTTAATTTAGATACATTATCCAAGAAAACATATTGGCAATCAGAATTCAAATCAGAAAAGAGGATAAGGCCAATTTTACACAAATTCGATGGGATATCAAATTTTCCGTTCCCTATTTTGAGGAAAAACTTTGCATGACTTTCCACGAACTGAGAAAGAACAACAAAATGTATTTCAATCTCAGTCTGACTATTTTTTCCAAGTAATTAAAGGACTAAAGTTACTAAAAATTAATTTCCGATACCAATTCGAATATAAATTGCGTAGAAATAAATTATTCAAAGTCACTCAATTTACGTATGATGTGTAATCCTGTAGTAAGGAATGGGTTAGCATTATAAAATGTTATTATAAAACTATTCTCGTATTTTAAGAATTAGACAGATGGCTAGTCCTAGGGCAGCTTTGAAATTTGAGCTTTTTGTTCCTATTTTTAAATAAAACTGAACATCATTATAATAATAATAATTCTGCTAGCCAATAACGAAGCAAAATTGCATAATGATAAGGCTCAATTCCATTTAACTATTTGTAACACAGAATTTTTTCAGCTTTAAATTCCAAATTCGTTTAGGTATGGTCATTTTAGTCAACAGCAATATCTTTTTCGTATTTACTGTTAAATTTTAAAACAAATTGAAGTTATTCTCAACGAATTTCCTTGCTTCAAACATTTGTTTTTTTTTACATTTAATTATGTATATTTCCACTTAAATTTCAATTAAATTCCTAATAATTTCTCTGCAAAAAAAACTAAGTGGAGAACTTCAATCGACTATATACAGAATTTACACAGGACCTAAGAATAACGCCTAACGAAAAGGATACGTAGAACATTTTCTTCTAGAAGAAAGTGAAGCGAATATTTCTCATAAAACTTAAAATTGTCTAATACTTTTTTTTTAAGTTGCTAAGACAACAGAATCGTTTAGTACTATTTTCATTTGTTTCAGAATAGAATTTCTTTTAGAGAAATATTTTTCTCAATATTTTGCTACAGTAGACTCTCGCAAATTCGGCTCTTTTAAGATCGGGGTACTTTTTAATTCGGGCAGCGGTTACATTTGAAAAAAGTTTGTTGTCATTTTTCAAGTTTGATTATGATTATCAAATGAATCAAATATGCTCAAATTTGGCATGGTTTGTCTTAGTTTTAATGCGATTTTGCATTATTGAGGGATTTTCATGCAATTTACGTTATATATGACTGTGTAAACTCAATATTTGTATGCACTTGAATAAAAAATCGTTGCATTTCAAAAACTTTGTCGCCCGAATTTCTATCTAATTCGGCTGACATTTCGGTCCCATATGCCCGAATTTGAGAGAATCTACTGTACTTAAATTATTCATTTTTATCAATTAAAAAAAAGCAGACGCAGTATAAATTTGCAAAGTGAAAATGACTCTTTTGAAATACTGTCCCTACTGTTCTGACCTTCTGAGGTTGAATAGTATTGAAAGAAAGCGTCGACGTATAATATAATAAAAGAAGTACAGTCGAGTTCCTTAAAATTGAACTTTCAAATTTGAACGACGGTTGAGTTCAAAATGTAAAATTTGAGGTTATGTGACAAAAGTTTTGCGGGGGGAGTCTGATTTAGAACTATTTTTCCCTAGTGTTTTTCCGCATCAAATTCCATTTACAGTAGAGTCTCGCTATAGGCCATCGCTCTATAGTCCACAATTTATCGACCGTTGATTTCAAAACACTGATTTTAAGTTAGGTTATGTTTTTTGTATGCGACATGCATAATTATTTTAATATTTTTGGAAAACTTTATTGAGTAGTTGTGATAATTGTGATCCACAATGAAGAGAGCAAGGACAAGTACCACAATCGCAAAGAAAGTGGAAGCCGTCGAGCAATTTCAATACTAAAAGTCGTTGATAATTTAAAAAAAAATGACATGGACTATAGTGCGACCCAAATGGACTATAACGAGACTCTACTGTATTTCACAATTTCACAATTGATATATTCTCTAAAGTTATCTTTCTTAATTTAGAGAAAATGCATTTTACATGAATTCCGTTACGTTTTTGAAAATATTGTTCAAGAGGAGTGAGAAATGTCATCTATACCCCCCAAATGTTCAAATTTGAGGAACTTACTGTATTTGTAAATAAAAAAAAATACGAATCCGGTCACTACTGGATTATGGGGAAATTTAAACACGGATTGACCTTTGAGCTTTTCTCTCCTTTATTCTCCCTACGACGTTTCGGAGGCTTATTTCCTCCTTCCTCAGGTATGGAAATTATTGGGGGGAAAATTGTTAGGCGGGAATCTCCTTACAATGGGCACTTGGACTTCAACACTGACTTCCAGTCAGTTCGTGTTGGACCGTCCGCATGTTGTTGTCCAGTGTTGAAGTCCAAGTGCCCATTGTAAGGAGATTCCCGCCTAACAATTCCCCCCCCCCAAATAATTTCCATACCTGAGGAAGGAGGAAATAAGCCTCCAAAACGTCGTAAGGAGAATAAAGGAGAGAAAAGCTCAAAGGTCAATCCGTGTTTAAATTTCCCCATAAAAAAATACTAACAAATTTGATGTAATTTAACATTAAATTACGATCATGTAGAAAAGTTCAGTTACTCAAAAAATCGAGGCACTCAATGCAGCGAAAGTGGGCGAAAAATGAATCAACCGTGAGGGGAAATTCGCCGCAGAGTGTCAGTTGAAAAAATGGGAGCTAGCACGAAAACAAGTCGCTTTGCGGTAGGATTCACTGCCGTGTCCTTCCTGTTCGTCCTGATAGCCTTTGTGTCACCTTATTGGCTGCAGCACGATGGCCTCAACAGGTCTCCCAAGTTCCTGAATCTCGGTAAGCTGGAATACCCATGGGAAAGAGCCTCAAATACTGGCTGTTTTTGAGGGAGGGGTGTGGTCTTGTCAACAAAGTGAAACGTCTTCCTTTTGTGGATGATTTCAGGACTCTGGGAGGTATGCTTCAGTCACTTCCAGGATATTAATCGATGGTACGATGTACGCTTCAAGGGTTGCATGTGGGTATTTGAGGAAGAGTACTACATCATTCACGATTTTCTGCTTCCGAGCTTCTTCGTGGCCACACAGTTCTTCTTTACCATCTGCTTCACCCTCCTGCTCGTGTCACTCTTCCTCACTGCCCTGTTTCTGGTGTCCTCCAAAGATGACGATCGCTACATCATGCTTCTCCTAACAAATGGAGCTGTCCAGGTGATTGGAGCAATCTGTGGCCTTATTGCCGTGATCACTTTTGGTGCCCGGGGTGATGGACGGGATTGGATGCCCAATTGGGAACATAATAATATGGGATGGGCTTTTGCTCTGGCCGTCCTTGGTACCATGATCCTCTTCCCAGCTGGCATTCTCTTCCTCATTGAAGCTCGAAAGATCAAGTACAAGCGACTCAACGAAATTGGCACCAGAGAAGCCAGTTCCTACAGCATGGATGATCGTAAGATGCGTCCAGGAGCCAGTGGACACACTGACATATAATCAGGAAGGACTTTTCTAATCTTCTAGACATCTATCTATCCGTCCATCTTTAAAGTATTCTCCGTAGTTTTAAGATCACGATGAAACTATTGCCGTCCATATCGAGAATCTCGCAAACGAGCCTGATATTATTGTGAATAAAGGCTCCTCTGCAGATTTTTTACGTATTGTTCTACACATTTTCTTGTGTAATAAACGATTTTTAACTTTTTAGGAAAAGTTGGCTTTGATTTTGTTTTCTTGGAATCCCTTAAGAATTTTCCTTTCGAACAAAATAAAATTTCCAACAGCTTGTGTTAAAAGAGTTTAATATAAAACGAGTTCCAAACGGTTCCTGTTCTTAAGTCTCTGACCCCAATGATTTTTTGCATTTCAGAACATTTCTAATCCTCGAAAACTTGAATTGAAAAATTCTTATTGGATTTGCTCGAGGATTGTTGAAACATAAAAGAAACATGAAACGTGAAACATGTTTTAGGACAGAAATTTTGCAAATACTTTTCAATTTATTTAACCAAGGGGTAGCTCATTTCACGGAACTCGTGCCAATCTGACCAGAGAACCCATGGGAAACTCACGAGCGCTCCATACATTTTGCAAGGAACACACGGCGAACCCATATACTTTTTAAAGGAATCCGGGGAACACATACATTTTTTTCAGGGCACCCGGGGGAACGGGGAATTTATATATTTTTTCTGGGAACCCGGGGAACTCATATATTTTTCACGGAAATCCATACAATTTTCATGGAACTCACGGCGGGCGAACTCGTACATTTTTTAGGAAACCCGGGTAACATAATTATTTTTTAAGAAATTAAGCAAACCCATACAATTTTGAGGGAACTCGGAAGGATTTTTTTTTTAATTATAAATGGATAGTCCTGTAGTCATCGGGTGGAAGAAGATTCAGCCCAGAATCAAAAATCTTTTCTTACCATTTTTTTCAAGGAATCTATATATTTTCTTCTATTCAGGAAACCCAGGCAACCCACCCAATTTTCAGGGAACTCAAACATTTTTCAGGGAACCAGGGAAACCATACAATTTTTAGGGAATTTATGACGAACTCGTACATTTTTCACGAAACCCGGGGAACTCAAATATAATATTTTAAAAAGAATTAAGCAAACCCATTACAATTTTCAGAGAACTCACAATGAATCTATATAATTTTCTTTTCAGGCCACTCATACATTTTTCAGGGAACCCGGGCAACCCACTCAATTTCCAGGGTACTAATATATTTTTCAGGGAACGAGGGGAACCCATACAATTTTTAGGGAACTCATGGCGAACTCGTACATTTTTCACGAAACCCGGGCAACTCATATATTTTATAAAGAATTAAGCAAACCCATACAATTTTCAGGGAACTCGCAAGGAATCTATATATTTTCTCTTCAGGGCACTCATACATTTTTCAGGGAGCTCACGGAAAACTCATACATTTATCTGAGAACCCAGGGTACCCTTGGGCACCTTGAGTTTGCAGGAAAATCACAGGGAACCTATATATTTTTTCATGGAACCCGGGGAACTCATATATTTTTTTAAGGAATTAAGGAAACCCATACGATTTTCAGGGAACTCACAGGGAACCCATACCCGGGCAACCCACCCAAATTTCAAGGAACTCATACATTTTTCAGGGAGCCCATACAATTTTTAAGGAACTCATGGGAAACTTATATATTTTTCTGGGAACCCGAGGAACTTATATATTTTTTAAAGCATTAGGCCTTTAACGATGAGACAGTTTTCGCTGACCGAAAATTAGCAATAAAAATGAAACCGATGAAGAAAACTTGTGAAGCGTTTTACATCTAAACTTTGCAAAGCCAACAGAGTCTGATTTGGTGTATTTTTTGTCTCTATTAATTATGAACGATAGGGATAAAAATAGCTCAAAAATTTAAATAATTTTTCTGACGATACCAATGACAGATAATTTTCACTCTAAAGAAAAATATTATGTTTGAGAATTGTAGTTTCTTATTCCAAAACGGTATTACTTAAAAAAAATTGGAAGTATAAAAAATAATTAAAATAAATTTTCTATATGAGAATTTAAAAATTCGTAATTTTTTAGCTTAAAAATTTACTATATAGCAATAGCTGTAGACTTGTAAGAAATATCCTAGATTCCTTCAATCTTCTACTTTCCAATTACGTGCAAATACAAGAAAAAATAACTAGGTAGTCAGGAATAAATATTTTCTTTATGGGACACCGGTGTTCCAATCGTCCTTAAAGGGTTAAGGGAACCCATGCAATTTTCAAGGAACTCACGGTGAACTTATATATTTTTCAGGGAACCCGGAGAACCCATACAATTTTTAGGAAACTCACAGGGAACTCATACATTTTCTTGGGAACCTGGGGAGCCCATACAATGTTCATGGAACTCACGTGGAACTCATACATTTTTTTTTTTTCAAAGAATTAAGGGAACGCATACGATTTTCAGGGAACCCATATATTGTTTTCAGGGAACCCGGGGAACCCAAAAATTTTCAGGGAACTTACGGGGATCTCATACATTTTTCTGGGAACCTGGGGAGCCCATGAAATTTTTATGGAACTCACGAGAAACTGAAAGGTGCAAATTATCCTAATCAGTCGGGAAATATGCTTTCTAGTGCCCGTCTACTCAGCTATTCTTTGTACAGGTTTTCTTTAGTTAATTAAAAAAACAGCTGACATTTGTTCATAGTTCCATTTCTTTAATTTAACTATTTAAAGAGAAAATCTTGTCTGAAATCCAAACTACGCTCTTGAAGAGCTTAATTTATAGGAATTTATTGAATTCCTCTGGAATTCAAATCAACTGAATGGGTTCAAATTGTATTTGAAATATTTGACTATACAAATAAGTGGTCGAAAATTAAATTTAATCAACAAAAAGGAAAATAATAAGTTTTGGCTAAAAGTAAATGAATGTTTTAATTCCAGTTAGCACAATTACTGATCCAACCGACGATTTATTGAAACACAAAAGAAACATGAACATGAAACACATTTTTGGTTTCTACAAATTTTTCAAAAATGTTGCTTCTTCATAAAATATTTTCGCTGGAAATGAAACTGGTGGAGTTGATAACTAATTTTTCCTAAATAAATAAGAAAATTTTATAAGATCTTAAAATTCAGGCGAAAGGGAGGGGGAAGCCAAAAGAAATCTTCAGCAAATGTCCCAAAGTGTCTTGGGTGTGTCCCAAACGCAACTCCCGCCATAGTTGAGACACATGGATCAAGGTGTGTTGGTGGAAAATTAATTGAAGGCGCGAAGGTGTGTTTGTGAATGCGAGTGTCGGTATATCTTTCGCACACAAACCCATTCCACTAGCGGCCAGCGCGAGTCCCCCAATACGAAAAAAGAGCAGTGATGAGTGTGTGAGGTGGCGCTGGTAAAAATACTTCTCCAATTGTGTTGGCTATGCAACAAAATTCGGAGCTCATATCAGGGCGTGCCAAGAAGTCCATCGCACCGTAAGTTTTTCCCGTGAAAAATTTATCAATTCAGTGGTGATTTGTGTATCAGTAGATTCTGTGATAAATTGGTGATTGAATTCACGTGGATTTTGTGAGTAGATTGGTTTAATTGTGGCCCCCGAGCACTCCCGTGAATGTGCTTCAGCAGCAAAACTACGCCATTTTCCCCGTGACTCACTATCATAAACACACACCTGTGGTGCACTAACTTCAATCTCTCCCATTTGGGCACCTTTCTCAGGGGCCCCCGTGGCAAATTTCTCAAAATTTTCTCTCTCCCAGAAATAATCCTCTGTGCCTTTTTTTATTCCCGCCAACTGATTTTCCTGAATAATTCAACGACGGTGAGGAATTGCAAATGAGACAATCTACAATTGAAATAGAATCGCCTCTGTGTCAAAGGCAATTAAAGGTGACAATTTGCCTCAACCTCTTTATTTTTCTTCACACAATATACCCCTATGTGAAGTTAAAAGTACTCCCAATTTGTGAGGAAAATTCTTCAAAAAATAATTATAACTTCTTTCTTTTTCTGCGTAATATATTTGGGAAGAGAAACAAGAAACAAGTTTATAATCGTGTAACCCTTTTTGTGCTTTTGTTAAATGTGATTTTCATGTTAGCCAGCCGGCTCGAGGTGATCTTTTATATTGGGTTTGAATCTTTGCTTTGGGACAATTATCCCTTCAGGATGCTTGTTCGAAAGTTTACGTTTTTAACCTTTAGAACAATTGCGTCATAAATACGATTAGGGTGCACTATGCTTGTGTATGAGTCGGTGTAATTTCGAAATGTCATATTTCATGTGCTCTAGTCTTACGAGTTATTGCATCTCGAATTTAGTTAAAAAAAAGTGTTGAAATTTTCATATAGAGGAAAGTTCCCATGCTTTGTACGATCTCAAGCTTTATAATGATTAATTTTTTCCTGTGTTTCTGAATAAATGTGATTCCACAAAATATTAAAAGAAAGAAATCTAGTCACTTCCCCTTAGTTTTTAAAATATGGGTGCGATGAGTCTTATTTATCGAGAAACCCAAAGTTTTCCTAAGAGACTTAAACATTTCTATTAAATATTATTTAGCTTATTATCAATTATTGATAATTATGTGACAATCATGTGGAAATCTTTTAGGAAAAGTAAAAGAAATTCACATTATTCGAAGGCATGAACGTTCGAAGGTAGCGTACTTTTCCCTACTTTCCCCTACAAAAGGCCAACAGAAGAAATAAAAAGTTCATTGACATCGGTTAACCCTTTAAGGACGAGTGCGACATCGTTGTATCAAAAACTTTTTTTTTCTGATTATTTAGAAGAAAAAATAACTTTCTATATTCAAAAAATTGTTTTTGGGACACTGGTGTCCCACTCGTCCTTAAAGGGATAATAAACTTTAGAGATAGAGTCCGGTCAATTTCAGTACAGCAAGGATCGGGGTACAGTGTGGTGAGTTGAGGACGAATGCGACATATCCTCAGAAAGGTCTTGAGCGTCTTGACCTTAGCTATCACACATATTAAAAATTTCATCGATATTGAAAATAGATTTTACACTTCAAAAAGAAGTTTTACATCTGTCTTACTGTGTTATCACACTTGCACATTAAAATTTTAATATGATTCACATTAATTGTCGCTGGTGAGAGTCCAAATGTGTAATTTGTTTGTTTGAATCATCTTATATTCAATATTTGATCTATTTGTTGATAAAAAGGTAGACTTGGCCCGCAAAATTTGATATAAATTGATTTATAGTATTAATGAGAAAAATTAATGCGATTTTCTCTATAATTTTTAATGTGAAAAATATTTATGCTTTAGGTAAATTTAAACTTATTTTTGCAGGCCAAGTTCACTTCTTTATCAATAAATCGAAAAACCCCAAATATTAAGTGACTTCAAGACACAAATAACATATTTGGACGCTCACAAACGACAATTAATGTGAATCACATTAAAATTTTAATGTGTAAGTGTGATAACGCCGTTAGATTTTGTGCCAATACCGAAATTAGTTTCCTAAAGGTCGTCAAATATAGAAAAGAAGAGGAGAAAAGCTGAGAATAATGTATATATTAGATGAGATCATATATTCTGTCAGTAGAAGAGGTAAAAAGTTTGGAGTGGTATATCTCAGCTCCTGATGAACATATTTGGATGGGTGAGCTATTGTTGGAAAGCTTGGTTCATTAGCTTTCAGAATCTGGTATATGTAATTGGCTATGGGTAAATCATGGTCATCCAGAACCATTTATGTCGAAGAAGACACTTTTTGCAGCGTCATTTTTGACCATCTACTGCTGGGACCAGGAGTGACGCACAATTCTCGCACTTGGACTGTTCGTTAGAGGAACTCAAAGGGTATAATTTGTAGAAGAAACTTTTTTTTTGGACATCTTACTTTTTTTTATTCATCGACTTTTGCAAGAATTTTAACATTTTACACGCATAGAAAAAAATGACAGAAATCCTTCTATCTCATTTTCTGGACAAACTAATGAAGATATCGACTTGGAATGTTCTAAGTACTCCCCCATAAGTTGATCCAAGGAATCCAAATATCATATCAATTTCATCCCCACGTCTATCCTTCCCCTCCAGAAACCACTCTTTTAGGATTTTTGTAATTTTTTCCTTGCGTGTAAAATGTTAAAATTCTTGCAAAAGTCGATGAATAACAAAAAGTAAGACGTCCAAAAAAAAAGTTTCTTCCACAAATTATACCCTTTGAGTTCCTCTAACGAACAGTCCAAGTGCGAGAATTGTGGGTCACTCCTGATCCCAGCAGTAGATGGTCAAAAATGACGCTGCAAAAAGTGTCTTCTTCGACATAAATGGTTCTGGATGACCATGATTTACCCATAGCCAATTACATATACCAGATTCTGAAAGCTAATGAACCAAGCTTTCCAACAATAGCTCACTCATCCAATCATGTTCATCAGGAGCTGAGATATACCACTCCAAACTTTTTACCTCTTCTACTGACAGAATATATGATCTCATCTAATATTTAAATCATAAAAATAGGGTCACCCCTCTCACAATTAGAATAACAAAGTTTTGGCGGGAAATGCTTTAATTCAATCTTTACCTATTTGGAACATTCGGAACATTGTTCAATAACAGTAAAAAACATTTCTAAAAAAAAACAAAAATCAAACCACGCACTGAAATATTTACTTGATTTCCTTGACAGTAAAATCTTTTGATTTGTCTTAAATGATAAGGCGGATAAAAATTTTCTGTAAGTAATTTTTGTTTTTGAGTAACATTTTGTTTTTGAGTAATTTTTGTTTTTGAGAAAATTTCAGAATTTGACAGATCACAATTCAATTCCAAATGTGTAAATCGTAAAAATTACTGTAATTTACTGAATCTAGCAATTATAGTAAGTTTCAAAAATGTGTTTTGACAGAGGCAGCAATATTATTATAATCCCTTGATTTCTTCACTCTAAAATTTTCACCTTTTAGGAATCACTTCTCAACATATCTTCGCGTTTTAGACGATTTATGAGTAATGTTACGCTATTTGTCCGTCTGTATGTTGTTGCCTTTACAGGTCACACGGTTAGAGATAGAGACTTGGAACTTTGGAGTACCACCCCTTTATAAGTCGGCCTCCGCATCACTAACATGACCTTTTTATTAACGCCTCTTTCCTTCCTATTCAAAAACATGTATTATTGTTCGAAAAAGTACATTTTTTTAAAATTTTTAAATATCGTTGAAAGTCTCTGCGTCTGCATACACTAGGAGCAATTTAAAAAAAAATGCTTTTTGTAGGCAAAAACTTCAGTTTTTTTTTAAATAGACAATTTTTGATGAAAATTGCTTTTAGTGTATGGACACTATTAGGCAGACATTTCGTCCATGCACGAAAATACCGTTGAATAATTCCTAATAACAGTCTTTCAGGGTTCAAAGGCTCTAAAAGAGAGTGTTTTTATCAACCGAATAGGGCTGTGTTTGAACCCGTAGGAAAGGTTTTAGATTATCTGATAAGTCTGAATCGGTTCTAATAAGGAATAGGTAAAAACCGGTTATGAACCGATCACTAATTTGTATTCGACATTCAAGTGTATCTCTTTTGAGCTGTTGGCACAATAAATCGGTTCAAACCAGTTTTGAAAGTACTTTTATCTCCTAAACGCACTTACGACTTAAGCTGAGAGACGGCTTAACGTTATTACATTTCCATAAGTTTCTGACTAATTCGCCTCTCGGCTTAAGCTGAAAAAAAGGCCTAGTTAGTGGGAAACCGATGGGAATTTTTATTATTTTGATTATAATTACGTTCAACCGTCTCTCGGATTAAGTTATAAGTTTGCCTAAGGCATTATGGTATAGTATTTAAGCCATGAGTTCGAGCATTTCGCAAAGAATGGAACATTCTGCCACCTCTTTTTGCAAAATACCGCAACTTATTTAACCTATATTCGTTTTTTGTTTTGTTTATTGAGATCCTAGTAGTTATTAAGTGGGCAAACAGCAATTCGATGTAATACCCAACGCACAATAACTTTTGTTTTGTAAACCTGTTTTCGAAACTGCATTTAAAACTGAGCGAGATGACTAGATCTAGATCTCTTTCACTCTCATTTAAATATAAATAGGTGTGATTAAAAGAATCACACCTAAAAATATGTTTAAAAAACAAAAGTTATTGTGCACTAGGCATAACAGTCGGGTTCGATTCTCATCAAACCTGTTTAAAATTGAAAACTTTACAACCTTTTAAAGATAATAAAACTGAAACTAAATAATATTGATTAAGTTTTCACAACTTAGTAGATTTTTATCAATATCAATAATGCTTTTGAATCAAAATAAATATAAAGATGAATAACGAAAAAACATTTAAGCTACTTTAACTATTCGATGCAGTTTGAAAAAGATTTAGATTTCCTTTTACTAAAAATAGTAATTTCTAACTATTTTTTGGGTTAGTTGGAAGATAAAATTAATCGGTAAAGAATAAAGAATTATTTCTTTTAAAAGCCTTATAGTTTCTTGATAATTTGACAAAATTTTATTCGATTAATAACCAGTAGGGGAATTCTCTAACAATATGACAATGTCATATGACAAATTTTTGTTTAAATTCGGGAGAAAGACAACATTAACCCTTTAAGGACGAGAGGGACACCAGTATCCCAAAAACAAAAACAGTTTTTTGAATACAGAAAGTTATATTGCTTTCTAAATAGTCCGAAAACTTAGTTTTTATTTATTGGACACTGGTGTCCCATTCGTTCTTGAAAGGTTAAAAGCCCGTGAGCACTGAATGGCCATTGCGAGGATATCTATGAAGCTTCTGAGTGATTCATTATGAACTGTATTCTTGAATAGTTTTCCCAGTTTTCCCGAATACTCAATGATAAATTTGGCATATGACATTGCCATACTGTTACAGAATTCACCTACTGGCTACATTCTACAATTTATTAAAAAAAAACTAATGATAAAAAAATCACTAAGCATTATCTGTGTAATTGAATATTTAATCTTAAAAAATATTTTAGTTCAATTGCGTCCTGTGATTGGTCTAGAATGCTTTTAAATTCTAGCCAATCAGGTAATCCAATTGGTTTAAAATATTTTGTGGAATTAAATATTTAATTAAATGTGGATAATGCTTTCTTGTTGCAAATTATTAGACTTTTTCCTTATGATATGAAATGAAGCAAGTGCATAACAATTTACTCAATAACATTACTTGCGAAGTCTTGACAATCACAATCCACTGGTAAAAAGAGAAGGAAAAATGTGCGTGAGAATGTTTAATTCCCATGTAAATTATTCACTTGGTGGGTTCTGCAGAATTTTTCTTCTGTTTACAACCCAAAGCCCCACACTCTAACAAAGTTCCACAACCGGCAACAATGAGGGTTGTACAGCAAATGCCCATGGCAACGGCAACGGCATAGAAATTCAAAACAAACTACAAAGAAAACCACCCTTCAAGAGACCGTGCGCGTCCCTCCATCCGTCAAATGGGGTGGAAAACGCGGAAAACCACCAATATATTTTCCTTATATAGACGACCTACATTTTCTCCCATAATCACACTCTTTTCACACTGTTATCAAACGATCGGGTACAAGAGTGTCCAATGCAGAGAAACTCCATGCTGTATTAATTAAAAAGAGCTGCAAAAAAAACGAGCTTATTTATGGCATATCTACACTGCCAATTAATTATTAACAGCCCTCAAGGGAGTTCCCACAGTTTGGCCAGTAGTGCAAAAAAAAAAACAACCATGAATTCACTGCAATTTTTCCCCATTGCACAATAATCCCGTCGTTAGACAATTCAATGTTTATTATCATTTTCATGTTGCGATTGTGTGAAACAGACGAATTTTTACAAGTACTTTCCCACTAGAAAAATTCCTACCGACAGTGTCTGAAAATGCGACAAAATGTATAGCAGAGTTTTTTTTTAATTTTTTCAAGCAAATCTAGATAATGAAGCTCAGTATTTGAAATAGCGTGACACGATTGATGAAATGTTACGTAGAATTTTGTCTCACTTATATTCCTTCTTATTTTCTCGATTTTCTCCATAAAGTGAATTCTTGAGAGTCATGCGAAATTTATATAAATCTTTTCATTCGATTGACTCCCATTGTTCTCTATAAATTAGTACTGATAAGAAAAGTAAGGTTAATCAACATATCCTTTTGAAGAGGTTCTACAATGAATAATCTCAACATTATCTCACGGAAGTCGAGAAAATTAATAGACTTGAAAGTGAGATACAGAAAAGAAAATTAGCATAGTATAATAATAGTAAAACCAATCCTAGCAATAATAAATTTAAGACTGAATAATAATAAATCGATATACAAAAATAAAGTAATTTTAAATAATTCTTTAGTATTTATGAACAATTTGATAGCCTTTTTTGAACATAGATCTTCTTTTTGTTATTTAAGGGGTTGCGTGAGTGAAGAAAACTAAAAAAAATTGAATATTTTCTGAAAATTTCTTTTTTTAACTTTAATTAATTTAAGGCATATAAAAGCACAATATTAAACTATATATTTTGTCAAATTTTCATTAAAAAAATTTCAAAATTTAGCAATTGAGATGTGATTTTTAGAGATTTGTTTTGAATACAATCGAAAATATTTATTGTTAGCTGGTAAGTTCAAGTTCTTGAACGAATTCACAGTAAAAACATTTCAGCTACTTTACTATGATTTTCATTGTAAATTTTACATAAATATGTAATCGTGCGTACTGATACATATTTGTGTAATTTGTACACATTTCGTCTGAAAACTGTGTAATTTGTATACACATTTTGTCTTAAAACTGTTTAATTTTACACGAAATATGTAAGAAAATGTACACAACTCTGTAATCATTCGCAGTTGCTTACACAGTTTGCCATTATACATAAAATTTAAATTACACATTTTTAGATTACGCATTTTGCTGAAATACATATTTGAGAAACTTTACAAGAATAATCGTGGTAAAAAAGTAAACCAACGATTATTCTTGTAATCTTTGTTTAATGTGAAGGATTTTATGTTTACTTGATCAAACTGGCCTCTATCTCCGGTTGTAATTAACATTTTGGCCTAAATTTTGGTTTTTCGGTTTGGTCTCAGTAAGCACTTTCAGATGAAAGTTCAAAAGGTCATCACAGGTGGCGCTGTGATAGCGTCAAAATTCAAACTCATTTTTCTCCAAAACGCCATTGTGCAAGTTAACTCTTTCGCGTCACACTTTTATTCAGCAGATGAATTCATGTAAAATTGAGTTTTTCCTAATGCTTTATGATCAAATATAATAGCTCAGAAAGGAAATAAAATTTCCATTGCGTGGAAACTTGGAAAAGCCCCGGGTCATATATGACCCTGTTGTCCTCAAGGGAAGTGTACAGTACATACCATTTTCAAAATCTATATCACGGGCTTTTTAAGAGTTTTTTTTGCTTGAATTACCATGGCAAACTGGATTGTCTTGATTAACACTCTACTCCTGGTGTTCAAGGAATCTTCCTGATAATCTCTTGAACAGTCACTGTCACAATATTTTGAGTGGTATTTGGCAAAAATAAACTTATCCACATATTTATTCACACACAATACAATTGCACAATATGAGACGCTTGCAGAATACTCTACTAAAATATTGCAAAATATGTTATAATTCATCCGATATAAGATGAAATGTCCAGGAGCAAGATGTCCCACCTGCATTTCACAAAGAAAAACAATGTCCCAACTACATTTCGCTGTAGGTTTGGGACGAAAACACTGTTACCCTTGCCAACAATAGGGTCATATATGACCCGGAAAATTCTACACGCTTTTCTGGAAAATTGAGAGTAGTTTATTATATAAAAATATGCAATATACAATCTTTGGATATTCTATTTTGTGTTCCTAAAGAACTTTTTTATGAAAAAAATAAATTAATATAAAAAATTTTGGAAAAGAAAAGTCATTTCACAAAATTCAAAATTAGTGATTTTTGATCTCAAATATTTTCTTTTCCTGAATATCTGGAGTCTTGAGAAAATTAGCCAAGAATCTTACATCCTTCTATTATGATGTCGTGCACAAACCGATAGATTTCAATTAATGTAAATAGTCAAAAAAAATTGTTTTTCCCCGGGTCATATATAACCCTAATGACGCGAAAGAGTTGATCAAATTATAGAGTGTTGTAGTCTAAGCTAACAGGTTTCCAAAAAGTGGCGTGAGTTCGCTTTGTTTGCTATAGAATCGTAGATATGAGGGGTCACAGTTCACGAAATTCAAAAGCCATATCTCCGGTTCCATTTGACCGATTTTGACGAGCGAGGGCGCAAATTAAAGGCCTCGCAAAGCGCTACAGGTTTCTGGAACATTTGAACTTCGTAGGACCAACGCCAGGGGCTCCATAGTCGGAAAACAAATTTTCATATTACATGAACTCAATTATCCCGACACTTGCTCAACTGATTTTGATGATTATTTCGGAATAATTGTAGACGACATTTATATCTATATTTCGTCCAAACATATTTTTTGTGCAGATTTACGCTATCTGTCCGATTTTTTCGATTTAAGCTGGATTCACATGATGAAAAGTTGCATGAGAAATTTTACTTTGTATTTCTCAATTTAATTCCCAACTTTTCCCAATTTCAAATCAAATGCGCGCACGACAAAAATCAGCTGTCAAATCAATTGTGCGGTGCGCGTGAAGCAAATTGTTTCTTTTCGTGAGTAAAAATTCACGGAGGAGAGAAAAATACAGAATATTTGGGCAGAGAGTATTCCAAGGATTCCAAGCATTGCCCTCGTGTGTGATATCTTGGTGGAATGTGTGTGCATTGTGCAGAAAGACTCAGGTTTGAGATGTGTCATGTGGAGCACAATGTTATCCCGAAAGATCACCCAGCAACACGGAGGAATCAGGGCAGGACCATCAGCAAAATATGGAAGAATAATTCCAATAATAGAAGTGCTGATTTTCCACGAGAACTCAAAAATTGAAGTGTCCGGAATTGATTTTGAAGGAAGCTTGTGTGGTGCCAGCTCCAGCATCGCATCCGGATAGAAGTTGCACCTGAGCCGTAGAACCTTAGGGAGGATCTGTCACCAGTTGTAACAAGTAAGAAATTACGATTACTGTTTGTTAACTGTGAAAATTTGACAGCTGATTTTTGTCGCGCCCGCATTTCATTTGAAATTGGGAACAGTTGGGAATTAAATTGAGAAATTAAATCCTTTATGAAAAATTTCCATGCAAAAGTGCGTAAGCCTCAGCCAATCAGATTGCTCTATTTTGGTTTATGTATTTTTTCTTATGCACTTTTTCATCATGTGAATGAGGCATTAGTGCAAAAAAAATTATTTTTTTCCACAATAACGCTGCGAAAAGGGGGATGTGGGGCACCTTTAAAATTGGGATTTTTCACCTATTTTTAAGTAAAATTGAGCCTTAACGTGATATAAGCTTCACAATCTGTTTGTGCAGCTAAATTATATCACGATAAGGCTCAATTTTATTTAAAAGTAGGTGAAAAATCCCAATTTCAAAGGTACCCCACTTCCCCCTACTCAGGTGCTGATATGGCCGCTTTTACTCGACTATACATTATTAAAATAAAGGTTTAAAAGAAAATTCTTACAACATTTAATCATTCTTTGATATTGTCGTAATTCGTCACATATGCACGAAATGCCCGCTGTATGGTTAAAAAAACGTGTTCCAAAACAAAAATTGAATTATCTCGGCTGCGGAGCAACCGATAAGATCAAGTTTTGATCTATATTCCTCTATCATCTTTCAGTTAGTTTATTTACATCCTAGATATTTTAATTTAAATAAAAAGTTTGCAATTTTTCAGAAATTTCATTTCAAATTTCTGTATAATATCTCACATCTTTAGTTCCAAATCGAATTTGCATGCAATCCGAGTTTGCTCACGTTAAGAATCTCACCTACAATAAGCTGATCTAGGCTTATCACTAGCTTTTAACTCATTAGATATAACAAGAAATATCTGGTTTCTGGATTTCAAATGAACCTACTTCACTGGTAAAAATAAAAGGGTCAAATTGACCCTTTTCCAAAAGATGGATCATATTTGACTCTTTGAAAGGGTCACCAGGAACCCTTCGAAAGGGTCACGGTTTTGACATCTATTTAATTCCGGAATAAACGAATAAAAAAACAATGAAAAAGTGATCTTTGGTGTTCGCTCAGATGAGAGAAATATGATATCAGTAATAAGTTTACAATAAAACATGATTATTCGTGATAAATGTGCATACAAAATTTAAGCGATACAAAAGTGAACCTTTCAAAGGGTCAAATACGATCCATCCTTTTGAAAAGGGTCAATTTGACCCTTTTATTTTTACTAGTGTTCGAGAAATCTTGTCCACCGAAAAGTAAGCACTTTTTTCAAAAAAGTTTTTTTTTGTTTTGACTAAAGGCGTTTACACATTGCGAGCAATTTTCGTCAAAAATTGCGTTTTTGACAGAAATTTGACGTTTCCCCCTACAACGCTGCAGGGAATTTCCTTCAAAAAAGCAATTTTTGACAAAAATTGCTCCCAATGTGTAGAGGCCATAAGGAATTATTTCCAAAACTCGGAAAATTATTTTGAAATTTTGTATAAGGCTTTCTATACTCACTAGAATAGATTTTATTAAAATAACTTTTAGTATTTTTGTCACAATTATTGAAATAATCAAAGAATAATCCACTACGTCTCAAACTAGCCGCGTTTCAAACTACCCGTCAGTGTCTCAAACTTCTTACTGTGCAATCACACTAGGATTTTTTCAATTTCGATCCCTCAGAATATAATCCCTACAACTCGATTTTTTGCAAAATTCATTTTTTTTTTTGCTTTTCGGGTACTCCTTGACACCCTTTACCTTTCCAGTGAATATTATACCGAAAAGTTAATTATTTCCAAAGTTGTATGGGTTTCAAATCTTAAAAATCCTATGATCAGCATGTAAAATCTCAGCTTTAAATCGCTCTCCTGAAAAGTTGGCCATTCGCGAGTTGTTCGGTTTATATTCTGAGGGATCGATTTGTAAATGCAAATTAATTTTCAGATGAATTGTTCATATGCGTTATTTTGGACCTAAAAATCATTTGAATAGATAGATTTTCATTTATTTATTGATATAAGCTAATACTAAAATAAAAATCTCGCGGCACTAATTTAAAATTGAGCAAATTTCTTGAAAAATGTGTCCTGGCTGAGAGAACTTTTCAAGTAAATTTTAGAAATCTTATAATGCTCAATTGACTCAATTGAATTTAAAATTAAATTGTGAAAATCCTAGTATGATAGCACGGTTGAATTTTCATTTAAGTAATTTATTAATTTATTCTGTCTTTTTCATATGATATTAGGGAAGTAAGTTTGTTTTTTAAATATTCAAATTCAATAAGCCATATATTTTATCCAAATGGCTGACATAAAAATGCTAAAAATGTTTGTGGACAGAGTTTATTTACTACCGCTCAGCATAAAAAGGAATTTCAACAAAATAGAGCCTAGACAAATATTATCACAAGACGTATTTTGTTTTGATGAATTTCATGAATTTTAATTCAATGTTAAAATGAGTCACAATACATTCCAAGAACTTTTAAACTTGTTTAAATAGTTTAATCGCAATTCCTCACACTTGTTTCTGGTAAATTTAGAACCTTATCCTCCTCCATCCATCCCTGGCTTATAGTACCTGAAGCACGCAGAGCATAGAATTGTATATATAGTTGAGAAATAATTTCACTTTCCCTAAGTGCAGAAAGTTCCATCCAATTGGGTTGAAATAGTTTGATGAGTACTTCTGACTTTGAGAGATTCCTATCGCACTCTAACAGCATAACATCAATTCCTGCTTTTATTTGCATTTTGTGGTAAATTCCCATTGCAATTTAACATGCGGTTTTTCTATGTAGTGTCTTTGATGTTCTTTTCCTGGCGGTATTTGCATGCATAGAATAAAGTTGGGCAATCACTTTAGTTGCTGTTTTATTGGCTGTTTTGCCAAATGTCTAACCCTTTCGCTATTCCCCCGGGGAATTGGATTAACCATCAATGTCTCTGCTTGTCCTAACACAGCCGTCGCAGTCCAGGAAGATCCGTCACAATGCGCAAAACTGATTATATCGATTCCGTCAACAGCTTAAATATGAAGCGACGCACTTTAGCGGGCAACTGCGGTGTAGGTGTTTTTGTGATCGCTCTTGTGGCAGTTGTAATTGCATTCTCAACGCCAAGTTGGATTGTCAGTGACTACAGAATCACTGGAGCCAAGCTCGATCGTTTGGGACTCTGGGTGCATTGTTTTAGATCCCTTCCGGACGTCAATGATGACTACCAGAGGAGATTCTTTGTGGGCTGTCGATGGGTTTATGATCCCTTCACCACTGGCTACGATGAAATTCGCGGATTTCTTTTGCCAGGTATATTTGCCAGTATATTTCAAGATTTTTAGAGATTTGCAGTAATTTCTTTCTTTTTTGTTTTTAACAGCTTTCATGATTATCACACAATTTTTCTTCACACTCTGTATGATTGGAGTTCTTGTGGGACTTGTTCTCGTTCTTCTGTTCTTCTTGTGCGCCGGACCAGATCAAAGACGTTTCGTTCTCTTGATAAAGGTAGGTCAGATTCATTAAAGGAATATGGGAAAAATATGAAGTGTTCGAAGTCAGAGTGTGTCCGAAGCCTAAAAACATTTCCCTAACTGTGTTATCACACTTGCACATTAAGATTTTAATATGATTCACATTAATTGTCGCTGGTGACAGTCCAATGTGTAATTTGTGTGTTTAAATCATTTTATATTCAAAATTTGATCTATTTGTTGATAAAAAGGCAGACTTGGCCCGCAAAATTTGATATAAATTGATTTATAGCATTAATGCGAAAAATTAATGCGATTTTCTCTTTAATTTTTTAATGTGAAAAATATTTATGCTTTAGGTAAATTTAAACTTATTTTTGCAGGCCAAGTCCACTTCTTTATCAATAAATAGAAAAACCCCAAATATTAAGTGACTCAAAGACACAAATAACATATTTGGACGCCCCCAAGCGACAATTGATGTGAATCACATTAAAATTTTAATGTGCAAGTGTGATAACGCCGTTATTCTTGTAGGACACCACCACTAGTTGTCCAAATCCTTGGTCGTTTTTGTTCTCACAATCCGGTCAAACTATTTTTGAATATAGCTCTGATCCCAGGGCTAGTAAAAAATTCGATCCTGGATTATGCACATTTTCGGGAACGAAGAAAACCGCGCCTAATGGCATTATTCACCCAAAAAAATTGCATACGCGCAGGAGATTTCTCTCTAATGAACTACAGGAACGTCGTGGCGTATGCAAAACATTCTTGGCGCCAATTTTTCACTGTATTTTCAGCACCAACGGTTCACACAAGGAGTGCGGCGTAAAAAAATTGCACACATTAAGGGGTATTTCAAAAATGATTTCGCAAATTAGCTCTCAACGTTAGGCAAACATGCATAAATTGTATGAGCATAATCCCGAAGTGAATAATTACGGGACCCTCTGCAATCCATTAAAATTGAAAGAGGAAATGAGATATTCGACAATGAATTTTCGAAAATCCGTTTTTCGATTTTAGTGCCCCTAGCGGTGATTGTATGAAATTCCGAAGTTCTGTAGGGGAATTCTGTAATTTTCGTGGCATTGTCACGTGTGAGTTCGAAACATGACAATGCCAATCGAGCTTTTTTTGTCATATCATATGAGTTCGAAAATACAATTCATTGATTTTTTAATGAAATCCCTTTACTTGATGATTTTATGAAAAAGCAGTACGTCTTGGTTGATTTGTTTAACAAAATTCATTGTCATTTGAATTGCCAGAAATCTCAAATATGTGACTTCTGACAATGCCACGTGAGCTCAAATGGCAATGTCACGGCTACAGAATCGCATTTTCGAAAAAGCTCTCCTAAGATTCGAACCCAATTTGTCATATGGCATTGCCATGCCAGAGCGTTACAGAATTCCCCTCGTGAACAGTTGTAGCATTTAACGAGACCTTTCCAAATCACCAATAGGGTCATCATTTTCTAAAAGTCGATTTTGTGGAGATTCTCAAAATTGCTAGGGCAAATTTTGTCAGTCTTCAGATAATTTGTGACGTTTTACTCTCGCAAACGTTAAAAATATCAAATAGACATATTTCTATAGGAAATTTATTCCTCTACAACTTTGTCGAAGATAATTTTTCTCTATCTTAACGAGAAATGTGCTTAAATTGAGCTAATCAGTATTTGTATTTTCTGTAAGCCAAATATTCCCAAATTTTGAGCCAAATAGGGCTCAAAATTTCATTATTTTTAATTTTACATAATCCTTCCTCGAATTCCTTGAAAGTTTGTAAGTTTAAGAAGGTTCAAGAAAGCTATCTATAATAAAAATTTCAAGCCTCAGTCTCATTTATTTTAGAAAATAGTGAATACTGAAATTTTCGTTTTGACAAATTTTGCCCCAGTCTCCCCTATAGTTCGATTAAAGATCATTCACGGATCATTCACGGAAGCTGTGATTATAAAAGAATCATAACTAATTATATTTCACTACAAATTACAGTAAAATTTTACATTAGGATAAGTGAACCAAATTGTGGCATAGTTGCATACAAGCGCCAAAGTCTTAAGATTGAAATGTAATATTTTTAATATAAATTGATTTTTTTGTTACTTCTTTTTAAATAGTATTGCTTAGAACCTTGTTGATAGTTTATCGTCTTTGTTTTCTCTAAAATCATTCTTAATATATTTTAAAATAAATAAATAAAAAGAGATAGCTTTGAGTATTATTTCGGCCACCTGGATTCTCAGAGTTCTTTGCACTTCCAGAATTCTTTAAAGTTTGTTTTTACATCATCTCGTTCGTCGAAATGATATTTTTCGTTTTTTTTTGCATTGTATGTATAATCTTTTTAAATATGCAAAAACTAAAAATTCATGGAAATTTGAGGAACAAAAGAAGTGGCCGAAATTGCAAGCTGGCCGAAATTTGGTACACTTACCCTGTATAATATTGAAAAAAATATAATGCACTGGAGTTTCTAATGAAAATATTACTCAGTTTATGAAAAAACTTAATAAAACTTTTAGGGCGACTTTTTGAGGATAAAATTTTTTAGTAATAATGTGTAAAGGTTGTCAACTTCTTTGGATATTTTATTTTGCAAAGTTCATTCTTAAAAAAATGCATTGAATACAAAGAGCATTACTTTTGCTAATTTGATTGGCACATTTGTGGTGCTAAGCTCTTCTATTCATTACATTTCTCTCTAAAATCTCTTGTATCCTTTTGGCAGATTATCAGTTGGTTGCTCCTGGGAACGGGTATTTGTGGTTGTATTGCTGTTATCACATTTGCCTGCTTTGCTAATCGAGATAAGTGGATGCCAGAGCATTCAAATAACTTCTTTGGTGAGTTTTCTTTGCAGGTTTCTTTCCACTTGGATATTTCTAATCAATTCCTTTTGCATTTTAAGGATGGTCATTTGGTTTAGCTGTGGCTGGAGCAGTTACCACTCTTATTGCTTCTTCATTATTTTTCACAGAAGCCACAGTTCAGGCAAAAAAGCGAAAACAGCTCAAAGAATCTCAAGCTAGATTCGAAATGGAGCACGAGACAAAAGCGTAATTTATGCTAAGTAGGACATAGGTGACCAATGATTTTTTTTCCTGGGAAAAAATTAAAAAAAAAAAACCTCAAGAATCTCACAGCGAAACGACGAATTACCAAGGAGTTCGATGAATCTGTGCCACAAACACATTAATTCATTCAACATAATTCATCACAAAGTATTTTTTTCTATTAATTCTGGAGGGGAATTGTAAGGCCATTATAATCTTGCAGTTCATCCACATTCCTATGCACAATTTATCTCAAATTGATTTTTTTTATTCTCTCGATTTTAATGTAATAAATTGCAATCTCTCTTATTAGACAACCACATTTGAACGTGACGCTTCCAAATCTTTTAAATGTTTGTATTTTGCGAAAACGACTCCGTCCATTCTACAAAAGTACTTTTTTTTAGTAAGGTATAATCTACTTTTTTATAAGGAATAGTTCTATTTTATACATTAGATGAGAATAATAGTGTAAATAATATTGTAAGAAAAGACCACTGAGGTAGAAATAAAATAGGTATAATTGTTCCCAAATGTTTTTGGGTCTAAGAAGCTGCCTTATGTAAGATGTAAGACAATTTGAATTTTTATATAAAAAAGAAATTTTTGTAAGGAAAGCGACAAATCAATAAAGACATTTACAGATACGCTATTTCGAAAAAATCTTTTAATTTTCTCTGGGAAAAATGTAAGTATAGACCTTGAAAATACTTGAAAAAAAGAGATGGCAAGTTATTAACCCTCAATAATTCAAAATGACGAATTTTCCGGTTCACTTTTGGCACCTTCAAAACATTTCCGAAAATCATTGAAAAAGCTTGGGTCAATTTTGAGAAAAACCTAAAAAACATGGTTTTCAGGGGATGAAGGGGGATAGCGGTAAAAGGAAAAAGGACTGTCCACTTATCGGGGGGAGGTTATCGAAAGACCGGAAGTCGATATCTCTTACCGTTTGACCTCTAGTTCGGGAACAAACTTAAGGTCAATTAAAAAAAGAATCCGAAAAATTGTTAAAAATCGGCACTCAACCGATTCGTTACCGATGTAGACCGCTGCAGCTGGGTTTGAAATTTCAAGACCTTTCCAAAAAATCCAAATTAAGCAAATCGGTAGAAAAATAGGCCCTCTAGAGTAGTTAAACTTTTTCCTTAAAAAATTCAAGATGACGATTTTTTTTGGTTATACGTATGGATAGTCGAAATATTCACCTGGGCTACCTTCAAAACATATCCGAAAATCATTGAAAAACCTTGGGTCAATTTTGAGAAAAACCGAAAAAACATGTTTTTGTAAGTTAGAGGGGATTGGGGGGGGCAGGAAAAAACGTCTAAATATATTTTTTTTATTAGGAGTTACGGAAAACCGCAAGGTTCTAGTAACTCCCGGATTACTTTTACCATTTAAGCTCCAAAGTGGTGACAAGATAGAAAAAAGCGGATTAGGGTGGAGTAAGTACTTTTGGCCACTTTAAGGATTCATGTGCTTGTAATTTTTATAATCTTTATTTAAATAAAATGAAATTTTGTACAAAGATACCTTTAAGCCGTTTCTTCCTAATAATCCAAGAGAATTCCCAATTTTTTTTAGATATTTTAGAGAAAAATGCATTTCTTACACCCCATTTCAAATAGTTTTCTTGATGAATATTTGCGGGTCTTTAGCTCAATCCAAAATATTTTTAACATTTTAAAATGCCACGCGTTATGAGACATTGAAGTATAGGTTTTAGGGCTTTATAATTACCTCAAAAGGATACTTAAAAGGGACAGATAATCCTAACCGGCTTATGTAGGTGAGATTCTTAATGTGAGCTAACTCGGAATGCGTGCAAATTCGATTTAGAGCTGAAGTTGGGGTACGCCATTCAGTTATCTTGAATCAAATTCGTGAAATTATACAAATTTTGTATTAAAACCAAAATATCAAAGATTTGGATGAACTGACAGAAAAGTGATATATGGGTGAAACGTAGACCATAATGTTCTCTATAATTTTGCCGTAGAACTTGATCTCATCGATTAATCAGAAGCCGAGATAATCGAGGTTGTTTGTTTCTGAACTGGTTTTTTCGACCAGAGCGCCCCAAGTGTTCATTTGATGAACTTCAACTATATCAAAAAATTGTTGTATTTTGTGAGACTTTCCATTTAAAACCCTATTTTAAGTGTCTTGGTGAAGTAGAGGCAGTCAAATTGGCATCTGAGTGATTTCAAAGCGTTATTATGGGAAAAATCAATTTTTTCACACTTAAACGGCAAAATCGAACAGATCGCATTATCTGATCGAAAAATGCTGTATGGACGAAATATAGAGACAAATGTTCTCTACAATTATGTTGAAGTAATCATCAAAATCGGTCCAGCGACAGTCGATATAATTGAGGTTATGTGATATTGAAATTGGTTTTTCGACTGTGGCGCCCCTGGTGTTGGTCCCACGAAGTTCAAGTGTTCTAAAAAGTTGTAGCATTTGGTGAGATCTTTCGTTTAAGCCCTCATTCATCAAAATCGGTCACATAGAACCGGAGATATGATTTTTTGAATTTCGTGAACTTTGACCCCTCATATCTCCGGTTCTATTGAAACCACAGCGCACTCACGCACCATTTTGGAAACGTCCTAGACTGGACTACAACATACTAAAATTTCATTAACTTGCACAATGCCGTTTTTGAGAAATATGAGTTTGAAATTCGATGAATTTTGACGCTATCGTAGCGCCACCTGTGGTGACTTTTTGAACTTCTATCTGAAAGTGCAAAAAGGTAAAATTTAGGTCGCTATGTTAATTAGAACCGGAGATAGAGGCCGGTCAATGTTCGAACTTTGACCCCTTATAGCTCGGGTCTGGGGTTATGGATCGACTTAAGGTTTTTTTTGTTTGATAGGTATAATCAACGGCTACAACATACTAAAATTTCAGCCCGATGTACAATGGAATTTTTAAGTTATTTAATTTAGAAAATTGAAAAATCTTCTTTTTAAAAATAGCGCCCCTAGCGGTGGTTTTATGAACTTGTGATGTTAGAAGGGGAAGTGGCATTTCATGAGAGCTTTCCAAAAAGTCCTCACTTTTTAAATTCTGACAATTAGAACTGGAGTTATGAAACAGACAGACTCACTAACACACACAAAAATGTTCAATTTTCTTGCTGACAAAATTCACCTTCAATTCTCTTTCTAGCACTTTTGATGTTCATTTTTCATTATGAGGTCCTCATATATGCAAAATTAAAACAAAAATCCTAATATAAATTACGACACTAGCTGATGTAAACGACAATTAGTGTTTTCTCTACAATGTTTCACATGTTTCATGTTTCAAGTATTTTGTGTGAAACATGCGTTGGAATTCAAAAAGAATTGCAAGAACCCAGCGAGCACCAAATGCTAAGCTTTTTCAAATCAGCTGAAAACATATATTTTTTCAGCTGAGCTCTGCTGACCTCGAAGTTACACTAGCGATCGCAGTGGCAATTAGTCAAAGTTATTCTTTTTCCCCAATCGAGTGAGAGACTTTAATGCACTTGGTTTTTGTCTTTGCTGAGTTGAGTAGAAGCTAAGGTTAACCTTTTCCATTATTACAATTTTATGATTCTTACAATAACCACATTTGACATTAAAAAATAAAGCAAAAAATCTAAAATTCACAAAAATTTTAAAAAATCATATTTATAATATATTTTGAATAATATGTATTCTTAAACCTTTTCCGACCAATAAATTTAATTTCTTTTGTCTACTTTTATCAAAAAATATTGTGAATTCATTTATAAAAAAATATACTACACCTAAATTAAAATTGCATTGCCAAGAATTCTTGTCCGCTGTGATTTTAGAAAATTAATAACCCAAGAAATTCTTGGGAATTCTCAAGATATTTTGATATTTAATGAATTCTAAATTCGAGAAATATTGAAAAAACTTCGGAACCTCATGGAAATACCAAGAAGATCAAGAACATATCGTCGGTTCCGAATAAGACTATTGTAAGTCTAAAATGCGACTTTTCAGGAGAGAGGTTTAAAGTTTGACAGCTAAAATTTATTTTTATTAATTTCACTGGAATTAATATATTTTAGCTTTCGAAACTATTGTATCACACTTACGCATTGAATATCTTCTGGTTAACGCTACTTTTAAGTTATTTACAGTCAAATTGTGGACTAAAAACTCGATAATCGGGCAGGCTGATTTTCAGTTTTTTTTCTTGTAACTTTTCCAGGAATATCTTGATCAATATAAAATTTTGTGGGGATGTAGATCTAAGGTTTCTGCACCCAATGATACCATCTTTTTATACTACTGTAAGTAGACTTACAATAGTCTTCTTCGGAACCGACGATATAGAATTTAGAGCCTCTATAGTTTTTATTTAATGGTATACACAGTCTACTCAAAATTATTTGAAATGATTTCCAACAAATTAGCATATTTTCCTGACTTTAAAGGTATTTAAAAACTCTCTTCTAAAAAATATAAATGCATATCATTTTAATTTAAAAAATGAATCATCAAATTGAATAAATTTTTCATTTAAAAAAGAATACGTACAGTATTAAAAAAACAATAATTTTTGTTTTGTTATTTTACCACGAAAATAAAAGTAGTTTTTTGCGCAAAAATTCGCTTTAGAAAATTTATAATCGAAAATTTATAAATAGAAAAGTGCAGCATATACATGCATATGCATCGTGCACGGATCATACATTCATTTCACTTGTAAAATATAAAACATTTTATAACATAAAAAAATATATATATTTTTCGCATTTGCCGCAACAAACAAAAACGCTTTTATGTAAATTTTTCAACTTAAATTGTGATAAAACAATTATATTTTATTTTGTAGTATCCATAGAAATTTTTTTGTAGTATTTTTAAAAGGCATTATTGAACTCATTAACTCTTTCCGGACCGCAGCATATACTGTAAGCCAATTTCACTTTTTTTTTAAATCAAAAATATCTTTGCTCAGAAATTAATTGAGGTCCTACAAAAAAATATTTTACATTTAGACATCCTTATAGTTTGTAATCATTTTATAAGAATAGGATTTTTATCAGTTCTGAATAATTAAAAAAAAAACATTGTTTTCCACAAAGTATTCATATGCTGCTTTGTGTACTCAGAGTCCCAAAAGAGGCGAAAGAGTTAAGTGGGGGAGTCACAACTTTTAAATGGATTTTTTTAAATGCATCTGCAACTTTATTTACCATAAAAAAGTTAAAAAAGTAGAAAAATCCTGTTTCAAGATCAATTACAATAGTTGTGACCGACTGGGAGCATAATACATCAATGGCTGTTCCAGGAAAGATGCCAATATTTAATTGCGAAAATTGAGGAAAATATGCTTTTTGCAAAAGAAAAAACATATTTTTCATAAATAATGAATAATTTTATAACCCCCGACTGAATATTTGCTCAGAAAAAAATATTTTTTTTTCTCGGGAAAATAATGACGCAATTCACTAAAAAATACAACATTTTTGGTCGGGAGTATATTTAATACTCTTATTTGACCATTCTCTATAGGCAGCATACCGCAGCATAATTCCTATAATAATATAAGTAATAAAAATCGTGATTATAATATCCCCCAAGTTGATAAATAATTTCAGGGGAAATTCCAAGTCCATTTTGACATTTTGAGAGAAAAAGAAAAAAAATGAAAGAGAAAATTTGCTGCTAAATGGTTCCTGGCGCCATCTACCGGCAGTATTTAGTTCTGCCATCATCCACTGCGAGCGCTAAACAGTGCCATTTTTATGTATTTGCTTAGCACTTTTTGTTCGAGAGCTGCTGATTGGCCAGCAGACCGATTCAGCAAAAAAATGCTGAAAATCCTATTTTATTCTGCTAACTGTGCTCGCTGGGAAGGTTGGCACCAATGTTTTAGGTAAGTTTCATGAGGTGTCTTGGGTGCTATTGGGGCTTGTCATTCCGTCCATTGATATTTTTGTGTGTGGTTTTGTTTAGTTGTTATTTCAGTGAATAAATCATTCATTTTCTTGTATTTTCCACCGAAAAATGGCTCAGTCTACCACATCGGAGAAAAATGAATATCCCAGGGCATCAAGTAAGTCAATTATCCCAAGATATCCATGGAAAAAATTGAAGAGAAATCTGTGTTTGTTCTTTTGGGGCGCTGTCACGCCCATTTCTGGCTAATTGTTTTTCTTATAAAATTCCTCATTCACTCTTCCAGACACCCTCGTCCTGGGAGCTCTTCTATCCTACGTGGCCAGTGTCTTTTTGATGATGTCATTCTGTTCTCCCTATTGGATTGAGTCCTACGAGGAATCCTTCAGTAACTTCAAAAACATGGGTCTCTGGGAATACTGTTTCCGGGACTTTAGTTACCCATACTATCAGTTCCCACGTCTCTTTGATGGGTGTCATCATATCTTCAGCCAGGAATATTATGTTATCCGTGAATGGCTGTTGCCAGGATGGCTGATGGTGGTCCAATTTTTTGTGACAATTGCCTTCCTTCTGACCTTCGGAGCACTATTCCTTATGGCTCTGGAACTCGTACGTTGGCCCCTGAAGTTCGTCCTACGCTATGAGTGGCTCTTAACCAGGATCTCCTTCTTTTGCATTGCCATCTCTTCCGTATGCCTCTTCCTGGCCACTGCAATTTTCGGTGGCAATGCCTATCGTCGAGACTGGCTCCTATATCCCAAATTCAATGTCCTATCCTGGTCCTATGCCCTTGCCGTCGTTGCCTTTATGATCCTGGGAGTTGCTGCTCTTGTCCTTTTCGGCGAATCCAGACGATCCTACGAATTGAGACGCGAAGCAAAGAATCTCGTGATGCAGATGCAAATGCAAGAACCTGGATTCCATCCTCATCACCATCGAAGTCTTCAGGGATACATTTAGAAGCCACAAGAACCACCACTTTCACTTCCACTAAATACCACTCTATCCTTCCTCTATTTTCTCTTCACAACCGCAGCTGAAGTCTCAATTTCTCAAACTGAAGGTAAGAATTATTCTTAAATGCATTTGGTTTTCAAACAAAATTTGAGAGAATTTTGCAGAAGAATTTTTAAATTTTAAATTGGGAATTTCATTACGGCATTTTGTGCAAGGATACCTTGAAATTAACATAAACCAATATCTCACAAGATTTCAATGCCTTTTTTAAGATTTAATTTAATCAAAATTTTAGACATCCATCAATTATTAAAATGTCTCACTTTCAGTAATTAATGTTCACCTGCCATATGATTTTTTTTATTAAAAAAACACGCAAAATTGGCAAAAATATTGGTAGTTATACCATAAAAACAAACCATTATTATAACTGATTTTTTGTTAGAACAAAAGTAATTAAATGGAAGATTTTTTTTTAATTTTAATTATTATGATTCTCAGTTTTTTAATTGGAGAATTGAGGAGATTTTATTTAATGTTGTCAAAAACAGCATGTTTATCATTTTCACCAAATAAATTCCAATTAAATCCCAATTTATAATTGCTTCCATTTAGGGGAGAACGGGGCAATTTTAAAGACGTTTTGTATGGTACAGTGACTTTTTCAGTTGGAGTGAGTAGTATTATTAATCACTTAGTTTCTGTGATTAATTTTTATGTCAATTCACTCTAAATATATTTAGTATTAGTGATGTGAATTTTCATTTCTTTCTTTTTCAAACGTATTATATCTTCTTATAAATTGAATCTCTTGATGTTTATAAGAAGAGGAATATGGACGACGCCATAGCAAACTTCCGCGGAAATTCCATTGGAAATTTTACGTCAAATTCCGGTCGTTCCATGAAATTTGGACGCTAAATTTCCGCAGTTTTCCATGGAATTTTTCCAAGAAGAGGCCATGGAAAATGGCCATTCCATGGAAATCTAGCGTCACTTTCTAGTGGAAAGTTTATATGGAAAATTACATATGAAATGTCCGCGGATTCCACTGGAATTTTCCATGGAATATTCCAGAAGTTTTCCTATGGATTTTACCGCAACACGCCCCCTTTTTTGTAGGAAAATTCCTGCATATTTCCTGGGGAAAATCCAATGAATAATTCCACGGAAAATTCCACTACCTTTCCATACAGTTTTCTAAGAAAATTCCACACGTTTGTTTTTCTTCGCTTTACCGCTAGAAAATGTTTGTGGCGCTACAAAATAGATTAATTATTTTGCTCGCAAATTTTATGCAAAGATCTTAAGTGTTTTCTGTGTTACCTATAATATTTATTAATTTTGCAACGCTGCGTTTTGTGTAGATAATAGTGAAGTGATAACATTAAACAGACTGTGGACCTAAAATATACGTGTTTTTATTTCATGGAATGTATTTTTTTTTAGGAAAATAATTTTTTTGTTCGACATCTTTTTCTTATCTAAAGTGTAAATTCGTTATCGGTGATTTAATTTAATAAAACATATCAAAATCCTCGTGAAATTTACTATTTTTTTAATATAGTGAAATGAAAATATGAGATGCATGTGACATCTTCATTTGTTCTCCATTTTCTTTGGTGGAAAAATCCATATTCATTCCACGTGAATTTAATGGGAAATATTCCACACAAAAAATCCACTATAAATCCATGGGAATTTCCTTGGAAATATACCATGGAGAATTTCGGTGGAATTTACCAAGGAAAAATACTGGAAAATTCCGAGGAATTCTTCCCTGTGATTCCTTATTCCGCTTTCTTTTGCTATGGGGCGGTCAGACAATTTGTTATGTCAGACAACTAGATTTTTTCTGACCCCTAATTTTTGGTCCTCTCGTTTTTAAAGGGTAAGCACCTTTGGGAGATTCTTAGAAAACAATCAAGAAATTTAACCTTTTGAGCTCTTAGTTACACTGACTCCAATAATCGATAGGCCCGTCAAATAATTTCGTCAGATATCTTTAAGATTTCTGCATAAAATATCTATATCTCTGCCGAAAATCTGCCGATAAATCTGTAGATATTCCTACAAATTTTATTTGGGCTAGGGACAAAATTCGTCAGAAAATTTTTGCAGATTTTCTGACGAATCCTAGTGCACACTCTGACGAAATTCTGTGGATATTTTGCCGATTTTTTCTACATTCCAGACCTTCCAGACAACTATGTCTTAAAAGATGGGATATTTTTTCATTGAATTTTGTTTGCAAAATTTAATAGAGTGTTTTTTAGTGATATCATAGTGTTTATATAAAATAAAGAATTCTGCAACGCCGTGTTATAAGCAGACTATAGTGAAGTAAAAACTTTAAGCAGAGTGTCGACCTAAATTTCGTGTTTTTGTATCATTCCATTGGCGAATTTTAAAAAATTATTATTTTTGCTCGCATCTTTTTAGTTATCTAAAATGTTTATTCGGTAATGTTTGTTAAGCAGAACATATCATTTTTTTTTTTTTGATAACTTCTACAGTTTCTTCATAAATCAACAATATTTTTGTGAAGTGATGGACACTATGCATATTTTCTAGGGAGAAATTCTGCCGAAAATCTACAGATTTTCTTGGCAAAAATTCTGCCAAAAATTTAGAGAATTTCTCGGCAAAAATTCTGCTGAAATTCTACAGATTTTGTGGGCAGAAATTCTGCTGAAATTCTACAGATTTTCTCTGAATATACTGGAATAGGGGGAGACTGGGGCAAACTTTATCAAATCGAAAATTTTAAAATTCAATATCTTCCAAAAGAAAAGAGACTGACACTTCAAATTTTTATCATAAATTGACTTCGTGAACCTCAATAAACGTCAAAGGTTTTAAGAATTTTTTCTTGCCAAAAACAGCTTTTGGAAAATAATTTAAAAATTACATTCCTGGTTTAGATATTAAAAAGTGGTCTGCATAAAGTAATAAATTTCCTATCAAAATATCTCAATTGGATATTTTTTCATTCACGAGAAGCGAAGGAAAATGACAAAAAATACCGCATGTCTGACAAAATTTGCCCCAGCAGTTTTGAAAATTTCCACAAAATCATCTTTTGGAAAATGGCTGAAAGCGCATTTACTTTTAAGTCAGAGGAAAATAACAATAGAAATCAATAGAAATCAGTCAGATTCTCTGATAGCTTTTGAAAAAATGATAAAATAACCGTTTTGATAAATTTTTTCCCCAGTCTCCCCTAATATTTCTACAATGTGTCCTATCGATATTGCGAAAAATCTAAGTGAAAAACCGAGACATTTTAAATGCAATAGTGGTATTTATTAAAAATAAGAGTGGCGCCTTGAAATATTAAACTTTTTGTGCAGTATTTTACCAATGACTGGAAAATTTGCATTTTGAATTTTTGAAGGTCAAAGTTCCACTGATGGGCCTATTTATCAATCGATTTGCTTGAAGGATGTTTTGGAAACGTCTTGAAATTTCCAACTCGATTTTATTTGTCTCGTAAATCGGTCAAGTACCCGTAAATGATTTATCAAATTGGAATATTTGTATATTGGTCGTATATATTTTTTCGACTTTTAGGCTATACGGTGAGAGATATTGACTTCTGTCTTCTATAACACGCCCAGAAGTCAAGATAGTCTAAGGGATTCTTTTCTTTAGTTGCTCCTATCCTCCTGGCTACCTTTGCATAGTCAAGTTTTGTCGAAAGAGATTTTAAATGATTCTTGAGGTATCTTTCAGTTGATTAATTTGACGTTTTAAGGTTAAAGATAATTTAATACTCAAGACTTTAATATTTATTTCATTACTTAAAGATATCAATATATAATTTTTTTTGAAAAGCAAAAAGTAAGAATGTCTTGCAAAATACCCCGATCTCCCTTAAATATGTAAAACTATTGTTCCGATATATTTTCACCTTTAAATACAATTTTGCAATCGTTTATGGGACATTTTGTGAATTTATATTAAACTTCTGGGACAAAGAAATAACTGAAATCCTAATTAATACCACTTCAAGTGGCTTTAAACAATTATTTTAAACTTTGATCTTTGTGCAAGATATAGTAACACGAAATTCTCTCGAATAACTTTCCTTGCAAAAAAGACACCTTTTATTAGTCCTAATTTATGTAATTTCTCTCCAACAGCTTGAGACTTCAATGTGAACTAAAATTCTTATGAATCTCAACACGTGCAGTGTAATTAATTATCATCTTTTATAATTGTATACTCGATGAAATGTTATGATTTTAGCCTTCTAAAAGATATAAATTTACTGTACTGGAAACTTAAAGTTTCCAATAAAAAGTGCATTTCCCTAAAGAAAAAGACTTCTTGGGAGTTTTCTATACACACTTCCGTCCAAACAAAATTCACAAAAAGAATTCTGTGAATTTCACTTCATGTATTATCGTTTTTTTATAAAAAAAATAAATAAAGAATTGTATCTAGTATTAGAATTGCGAGTAACATTTTTTTGTAAGAATACAAGAAACGAATAAATAAAATGTATGTCTACAACACTTACCAGGTTTCTCGTATTTTTGGCACAGCTTGAATACCATCTCCATGGTTTCATGGGAGATATTTGCATCGATTACAATTATAGGGCTGTCCACAATGGCCTTTTCGTTCCTTTCAATCTAAACAGCAAAAAAAAGATAATGAAGAAAAAAGGAATCTGTAAGATTTCTTCAAGTGCTCAAAGCAATTGAAAGAAGAAAATGGACAAAAAATAGCTGATTGGATGAAAATTAAATTTCCATTTTGTCTCTCTTTTTATTTTACAGCTCATGGACATTTTAATTGATATTTCCATGCATACAGAAGAGAGGCCTTCAATCGACGTCACTCTAGTGGATTTAGAGAGAATTTCTAGAGGTGAGGATAATCCCAAGCGGACGTTATGCAGTATATTTGATTTGGATTTCCGGAATTTCATTCTCTCTTGAAATTCAATTTAAAATCATTTTTTTCTCTGCACAAATATCTACTGGAGAGGCTATAGTTAATTAATTTCTCTTGTGAATATAGTCCATTCAATACAGCTAAATTTTGCTTAAAAGGATTTTAATTTCAGTCACTGGATTTATATTTATGAGAGATGAACTATAATCGTAAATGGATGTTTTATTGAATTAACAAGACACACCAATATAGATGTATATTAACTTTGTTAATTAGTTCTATTTATGGGTTCTGCAAAGGATATGTTAGCGGTCTGATTGGAGCTTCCAACCCTCAATTAAATTACTTTTCAATATAGATGCTAAATAAAGCTATTGATTTCAATTCAACAAAAAAAAACTTGATCACATCCACATTTCATGCAACCGCCCATTTAATTAACTGATTCTATTCACCCTATCCACCTTAATGATTGGACTAAAAAACAGCATCGAGGGGTTGATAACTAAATTAGATCCTCAACTGGAAATCCGCAGTTCACAGATAGATGGCGCTGGCGACAAATAGCTCACATAGTGTGAAGTTAGGCTACACAGAAAAAAATATTTTGTAAAAATGTTCGTAAATGTTTGTGAATTATATGGGGGAGTTACGAAATGCTCGTGAATCGTATAACCCACAAACAAGTTCGTAAAAGTTTGTACTTTTTCACAAACATTGATCGTAACATGATCGTTTGACGAACATTTTTTGTACTTTTACAAACATTTCTTCGTAAAATTTTTTTCTTTTGTTCGTAAATGTTTGTAAAACGTTCAACAGGAAAACAAACATTTACGAACAAATGACAACATTTTACGAACATTTACGAACAAATGTTTGTAAAAGTACAAAAAATGCTCGTCAAACGATCATGTTACGATCAATGTTTGTGAAAAAGTACAAACTTTTACGAACATGTTTGTGGGTTATACAATTCACGAGCATTTCGTAACTCCCCCATAGGAATTTACAAACATTTACGAACATTTTTACAAAATATTTTTTTCTGTGTAGTCAACTGTCAGCCATATGCAATTGTAGTACGCGTAGTACCAATAGAAAAAGCTCAGTGTTTTTTTTTTTTTCTAAAAGAACGAATACAGTCCTGTCTCTCTATATGCACACTCTCTATATGCACAGCTTTTGTGTCGGTTGCATTCAAAATCAATTTGTTTACATTTTGACAAAGTAAAAAGAAAATTATTTTCTTGGTAACTAATTTTTCTCGTTTTTAATTATCTTAATTTTATTTTTTCTGTCTCATATTATATTTAAAATAACACGGGAAATTCTCAAACAATAAAAAAATGATAATTTATTAAAAGGAGGAGAAAAACCGTTGGGAATTTCAAAAAAAGTTGTGCATATTCAGAGAGAGAACTGTCAAAAAAAGTACCCAAACTGTGCATATAGCGAGACAGCACTGTATGTCGAATTTGATAGTAAAAATCAGCATTTTCGGAAAGTTTTACTTCAATTCTTTAACTTGAGAACAACTGAAGCTGAAGTACAGTAGACCCTCTCTCAATCGGGCATATGGGGCAAAATGTCATCCAAATTATTGAGAAATTTGGGCATCAAAATTATTGTACATTCCACAAAAAGCACTCAAATATTATAAAGAATCACGATAAAACAAGAGGAACTAGCAAATTTGACAAATTTGCTTTAAAATCAAACGTGAAAATTGTCAACAAAATTTTGTGCCCGATTAGGGACCGGTTTGAGCTATCGGACGTGATAGACATAGACACGTTTCTTCAGGCGTAGTAAATTTTAAGAAGTTTCAGCGGTTTTTCTTAGTGGAAACTCTACAAATTCACTACTATGTGCAGTGTTTATAAGCCGAAGGGGTGATTTGTAAAAGAAATCTATGGAAAGCTACAGAAGGAGGTGATTTATCCCGATTTTCTTCTGTGAGACAATCTGGCAGGAGACAGCGGTATTCAATCATTGAGAGCAATCATCGAGCAGAGATTCATTGTGCAGCACAAACACATTTAATTTGCATCGCTCACACCATAGCACTTCATCTCATCGTTGGAGTTTGTAGTTGAGGCTTTGTAAATTGGTTTTGGTCAAATGATCGTCCCCCTTCAACTTCTTTTTGACGCATGTCTTCATTTGAAGATAATGGAAGAAATGCAGGACGTTTCTGGAACTCTAACTGATGAAAAGAAATTGTGTTTTATGGCCTCTACACATTGGGAGCAATTTTTGTCAAAAATTGCTTTTTTGAAGGAAATTCCCTGCAGCGTTGTAGGGGGAAACGTCAAATTTCTGTCAAAAACGCAATTTTTGACGAAAATTGCTCCCAATGTGTAGACGCCTTTAGGGCAGAAAGACATTGACAATAAAATGCTCGCCGTAGTCTCAGATTACTTCGTTAATTTATGCATTTTCAATGCTATTCTTACGCAAATTTCCGTTACCGTATTACCTTATCTCATACTCGGTGGCACTAGGTGAAAATAATATAAGAAAATTGAAGAAATAAAATGAAAATTCAATAAACGGTGAGCAAAAAAAAACTACGATTAATTTCTCTTACAGTTTTTTTGCTCCACGTTTATTGAATTTTCGTTTTATTTCTTCAATTTTGTGCTCAAGAACAAATTTCTGATTTTACCGGATTTTACACTACAGAGAGGGTCGTTCAGCCACCTCTAAACAGCGTCTGATCATATGGTCGTAGAAGAAAAACTTTCTTGTCTCATCATGTAGAGCACCCTCAGATAGTGCCAAAAAAATTTTTCCTAGTCGAAACGCCCTAATATATAACTACTAAAAGCATGGACGCTTTTGACTTATTTTGCCTTTTGCAAAAAAATTACTTCAAAATGCTTCATTTTGATAAAATTTTGTCATCGTGTGTGGAGGCCGCTACAGACAAATTCTGAATTTATCCGATAATTAACACTACGATAGGTTTTCAGACCTGTCAAACACATTAAAGTTTGTCAAAAACATATTTGTAAGTGGCTTTTTCTGTGGAGTTTCAGCAATAAAATTTCATTTTTTGTTGTGTACGGTTCAGAGATAAACAAATTGTACAGTAGACTCTCTCAAATTCTGGCATTTGGGCCCGAAATGTCACCCGAATTAGAGAGAAATTCGGGCGTCAAATTGTTTGAAATGCAACGACTTTTGTTCACCTGAATACACATATTAAGTTTATATGCTTATATTAATTGTAAATTTCGTGAAAGCCCTTAATAATGCAAAATCATATCACACCTGAGACAAATCATGGCAAATTTGTTTGCCAAACAATCATAATCGAACTTGAAAAATGTCAACATTTTTTTTTCAAATTTAACTGCTGCCCGAATAAAAAATACAGTATACTCTCGCTTATCCGTGAGAGCGGGACCGAAATATCACATGGATTTTGAGAGTGATACACATCAAATTGTTTGAAATCTAAAGTTTTTTTTGTTTATATTGAAAATTTGTGGAGTGAATCCTGCGAATCCTGACCTGACTGAATCGATATTCTCTCTAAATATGCGTACTGTCCAAAAAAGCTACAGTGAAAAAATTTAAAGTAGATAAAGCACATTTTCTTTAACAAAAAAAAACCCATAACGCGGGGAAATGTCAATTTTTTTTTTAAATTTAACTGTTTCACGGACTTTTTTATGTCACCCGGAAAAAGAGTCCACGGATAAGAGAGAGTCTACTGTAGCCTGATGTTGAAGGGACCGAATTAGCGAGAGTCTACTGAAGTTTAAGGGCCTCTTCACACTGTGTGAAATTTTTATACGAATTGTGCATTTTGAAGAAAATCGCTTGCACGTAAATCGATTCAAAGTATCAAAATGCTCCATTTGGACAAAAATTTCTCACAATGTGGTAGAGGCCATAAAGGATTAAAGCTCAATGTTTTGCGGTATTTGACCATTATTTGCTGTACCATAATTCAGAAGATTAATGAATAACCGCTGCATTACCATCAGTGAAATAAATAAATGGTCTACAGTGGAATATTGATAGTATTATTGAACAGAGCTTTTGCGCCTATGTAAAGGATAATATTTAAAGTGTGTCACTTACCAAATCTGGTGTGATTGAAGAATGGATTTGCATATCACCAACGACGACTTTGCAATCGCCAGCTGAATCCAGAACAACAGCGCAATTGGCCGTAGGATGAATCGAATTGATAATTAGGGAGTCAGTGATGCACAATTTGGGCATAAGATTGCGGATGAATACACCATTTTGATCATCGCCCACAGCTGAGATGAATCGTGTCCTCCCATGGAGTTTGCTGATGCCTTCTGCCAAATTTCGTCCAACGCCACCAGCTGAGATTTTCATCCTTGATTTGTATGTGGCACCATTCATCTGCAATTCAGATAGATCAAGGATACTTGTTTTAGTTTCAAATCTTATCGCATCTCATGCAGATGGATTTGCCAGAAAATTGCACAGCATTGTATTTATCATGCTGACATTAAATTATATCTATAACATTGCCAGTAATATTTCTGGTTAAAAGATAGAAAGAATATCCATGACAGCAGCTTCAATGCGTCACAATTAAATTTGGACTAATTCCATTTTTATGTGTACAGAAATATCCACGCTGTGCGTTTGGGAGATTACCCAGCAGCATCCAGCGGGTGTCTCTGAGTGCCCTTAAAAATACCTACAATTCTTTTTTTTTCATCGTTTCACTTTGAATTCTCACGTCGACGTTGCCCGTGCGCATTTCCCAAAAAAAAGATGGCTTTTATGCCAAACACACGAATGAAATTTGTACATTTACAAACAGCCTAAGGAATACATTATGCGCCACCAATGTACACAAGAAGTCAAGTATGTGAAATTGTAGGTAAATACTGCTACCTGAAAAATTATTATTAGCCATAGGGGCTAGAGGGCTTCTTGGACACGATTTGTTAGAGAACACAGATGATTCTATATGCCTCACATTTTCTGAAAAGACCATAGGTCAAAATCCATAAAGAACATATAAAAAATATTGAATTGTCCGAAGCTTGAGTCGTCTGAAACTTAAGTCGTCCGAAGGTACATCATTTTCTTCTACATCCGAAGAAGGAACTTAGCTTTATAACAAGAGAGATCTCAAAACATGCTTTAATACTTTTTTTTACGCAAAGACGGAGTTGTCAGTTCTATATCTTACGGAGCTACTGTGGATGCGCATGACTGCCTTTCGGGGGTGACTTTGCCACCCTGCTATTCTACAATTATAACCACCATGTCCGGTCGGTGAATGATCATCCTTAAGTACTAGAATTAAAGAAAAGCTTTCGCATTTTGCGCCTAAACTAAAAGAGATGATGAAGAACGGATGGTATTTTTGAGTTTATTGGACCAAAATTAGTCTAGAAAAAATTTTCTGGCTAGGGAAAAGCGCGCTACCTTCGTACGATTTATGCTTCGCACAAATAGTTTTTTTTGCAATGTGTTATAAATGAATTTGGTCCATTATAATATTATATTTTAATAGCTAGTCCAATGCCTCAAATTTTCAGAAAAGAGCTATGGGTGATATTCAAAGAAACATAGAGAAAAAATTGGATTATGTGAAGCTTAAGTCGTCCGAAGGTAGCGCGCTTTCTCCTACTTATTTTTGTATATTTAAAAGTTGAACGTTAGAGGGTTAACTCGAGAAGATCTAGTGTTTAATAATGCTATTCCAATGAAATATGATCATAATTTTTTTTAGTACTTTACTGTTCTCAAGTGCCTCTGTATTACCGACTTTTCTTTGTGTTGGTTCTTGTCATGACTGTTAGGTGTGATTCCTTCATAATCACACCTATTTTCTACAGTCCTCGCCGTGTTCTAAAACCACCAAACAGAAGTGACAGGAACCAATAAAAACAAGGAAAAGTCGATTATGCAGTAACATTTGATAACAGTTATGTGCTAAACAAACATGATCATTAATCATTGGAATAGCACCTAAACCATTCAAACTCTCGACATTTGCAATCTGCTTTATCAATTTAGCTCGGGTACGGGTAATTTAGATCGGGTACGACATAATGGAAGGCGATACGGCAATTGTGGTCTGGTCTTTGGTCCCTAATTTTATTAGTAAAGTTGCGTTATACCGGCTTCAGACCTAGGCTTAGCTATATGGCTTAACTGTTATAATTTCTTATCAGTCAAGATATATTGGAAAATTTAACTTAGACTTAGATTATTTAAGAGAAATGACCTAATAGATTCTGAAAAAGCAATAAAATTATTATGACTAAATCTGTTGTCTGAAGATCGCATTACGGAATGGAATTTTGTTCATGGCATCAAACAAAGAGATACAAAAATAAGGAAAATATATCTCTTTATAGGGGAGCCACCGAAAACCGCAAGTCTATATTTCTATATTTCTATAAGTCGTAAGTCTATAAGTGTGTCAAATTTTGGACATATAGCAATCCCCAAAGTCTTATGTTAGAACACAAATATTTTTAACAAACAATTGAATTTTTTTTATTACTTCTTTTTCAGGAGTGTTGTTTGGAATTTTAAAAAGTAGTTTTCAGATTTAATTTCATTCACATTACTCTTAATACTTTTAAAATTGAATAAAAATACAATTTTTTTTGCTATATCGGACACTGGACTTTTCAAAGTCCCTTGGCTTTCTGGAACTCTTTTAAAAAAATTTCTACAATTTATCGTCCTAACAAGTTACACTTTTTATTTTCTAGCTTTATATAACCTCTAAAAATTGAAAAAAAGCTATAAATTATGGAATTTTGAGAAACAAAAGGAATATTGTTTTGAAGGGGAAAGAAACAGTATGCAAAACAAATAAAATCCATTGAAAATATCGACTTAGGGAGATGGAGTTCTCTAAAATCCATATTCGATATTTCTTACCTGTATTTTGACTTCTGAACCAGCAACAAGTAAATAGAAAGCAATAAAACATGAAATGTGATTAAATTTACATTTTTATGACTGAAATAAAATTATTTTTATTCAAATAAAATGTTGCTATTTATTTTGAACGCTAAATGAAAACATGAAATATATATTTTAATTAGCTGTTCTATAAAAAAAAAACAACGAGCAATAATAAGCCCCAAAACTGTTTATTGTTAATGCTATTTAATTTGAACTTTAAATATTCTTTATTACATTGGAAAAAACAAATTCTCAATAATTTCCTACTTCATTAATGCCTGAAGCGGTAGATTATTCTATTTTTAAAATCTAATTAAGTAATAGTGCTATATTCTAAATTTGCTTAATTTCAGTGGAGAAATAATTGTCTGAAACAGCCTGTCCTACCTCCATATATACCCATTTCTACTTGGGCATCGTGGAGTAAAATAAAACAAGAACCTCAATGGACGTGAAGTAATGTTTAGGGTGCACATTTCAACAATGTGCCTTCAGAAGGAATTCAGGACATTTTCACATAAATTTGCACGCAAAACAAACACCATTTCTGCCTCAAGGAGACTACTCAAGAATGTGTTAAAAAAAAACGGAAGAAGATTCGAGGAAAGAAAACACTTTCCATGCTGTCTCTCCTTAGTATTATCGTAATTGCTATGTTGGATCATTTGTGTGGAAAACTTTTAAGTGTTTTGCACGCATATAGCACATTTGTATAAGGAAGAACAAAGAATGTGGAAAATATTGTGTTGAGGAACTTAGCAAAAAGCTAGATTGTTGTGCTGTCCAAGAGGCACACCCAAACAAAGTTTTAAGTAAGAGCTCAAAAAATAATTCTGGCTCATAAATATAAGGCCTTGCTAAGTTTGAAGAATAGTGCTTTTAGCGTAAGTAACTCCAAAAAACTAAAAAAAAAAGAATTGTGCGAAATGTACTTTGAGACGTTAGTACAATATTTTATCGGTATAGGCATCAACCTTTAATTCCAAGAGTTTTCTTTTCTAATATTTCCTTTTCAAAATTTTCAGTTTTCACAATCTTTTACTTGTCCCGCCATTACCACACTTAGAGGCCAAACGGTTAGAGATATTTGAATGGGATTTTCGAGGGATCCCCCATAAGTCGACTCATGGATCGTTGACATAAGTTTCGTTTTTCCAACAACTTATCTTCCGCCCCTTCAAAAACACATTGAGCGATTTTTCCATAATACTAGGGGAAGGCGCGCTACCTTCGGACGATTTGTGCTTTGCACTTTTTCCAATGTGTAATAAATGGATTTGGACCATTATAATATTATATTGTAATAGCTAGTCCAATGTTTAAAAATTTTAGAAAAAAACTATAGGTGAAATCCATAAGGAACATAGAGAAAAAAATAGAATTGTCCGAAGCTTGAATCGTTTGAAGGTAGCGCGCTTTCCCCTATTACATTAAATAACTTAATAATAACAGTTATTTTTTATGTTTATAATAACGGTTTCTCAACCGATTGGGAAAACTTTTGGGTCGCAATGCCCTTTTGCAAATTAAATTCATTAAAAGCAAAGAATAATGTCCAAAATTGCTTACAAAACTTGATAAAGGGGTGTGTAGATGTACACAGTAAAAAAAAACATTACAAGAAAAATCGTTGGTTTGCTTTTTTACCACGATTATTCTTGTAAAGTTACACAAATTATGTATTTCAACAAAACGTGTAATCTGAAAATGTGTAATTTAAATTTTATGTAATAGTAAACTGTGTAATCAACTGGGAATGATTACACAGTTTTGTATATTTTCTTACATATTTTGTGTAAAATTACACAGTTTTCAAATAAAATGTGTACAAATTACACAGTTTTCAGAAAAAATGTGTACAAATTACACAAATGTCTATTAGTACACACGATTACATGTTTAATGTAAAATTTACAATGAAAATCACAATAAAGCAGTCAAAAATTTTTTACCGTGTACCTTAAATAAGCCCTAAGTTACAAGAGGTAACTCATTTTGGGGAATCCGAGTCAATCTAGCCAGGGAATCCACGTAGAACTCGGAGAACTCTAGGAGCACTCGGAAAACTCATTTCTTTTTTCAGGGAATCCACGGGGATCCTGGGGAACTCACACATTTTTTCGGAAACTCTCTGGAAATCCGGGAAGTCTATATATACATTATCCAGGGAACTTTATGGAAACCCATACGGTTTTTAAGGAACTCACGGGGAACCAATAGGTTTTCAGGGAACTCGAGTAAAGTGGTCTTCAGACGAGAGGTTTACCCCAGTTCCCGAAAGTTTCAAATTCATAAGTCCGAAGGAACACCTCTTCGACAGGGAACCCCTATTGACACTTTTGTCAAAATGTTGAAATTTATTTTTTATCTAATAAAGTGTAAGTAATTTTCTGTTTTTCATTAGTCTACGTTTTTCGATAAGGATAAATGTTCAAATTTTGTATTCCAAATGGTACAGAGTAGGTTGACAATAGGGGTCCTGACACAAGTTCTTAAAGTGTCAATAGGTGTTCCTTTCACCCTAAATAGCAATTATTTTTTCGATTTTCGAAAATCTTATGGATCATTTACCCTCAATATTTAATACTAAATTAAAATTTTCCCAAAAACCTTTACCAATAACTAGTTAGAGAAGTTAAGCCATTTGGCCTTAGGCTAATGCCCTAGACACACTTACGACTTAAGCCGAAAGACGACTTAGTGGAAAATGATGGAAATGAAGTTTAACCATTATGTCGAGTATGATTACACTAAGCCGTCTCTCGTCTAATTCCCAGGCCTGTCAAGGCCCTAAGCCTTAGTTACACTGAAGCCCGTGTAACGCTTGTATTTTTCAGGAATCTCGAATCTATTTCAAGGGAATTTGGGGAATTCATATATTTCTGGGAAACCGGAAACCCGCGCTACTCTAATTGCTAATGAATCATCCCTTGGGGAAAATGGAGATCTGAAACTGCAACGCATCTTTCAGCTTCCTCGGAATGAACTGTTCGCGGAAACTGTTGAAGATTTGGACCTTTCATAGGACTCAACAATTAGGATTGGTGGAATCGGCCACCGACTGGGTTAACAGTTGTCGAATGGGCAGTACCCCACACAATAACAAGTAAAAAAAAATCGTAGTGAAAGATTTTCTATTCTTCTAGAAAACTGGGTTATTTTCCAATATCCTGAATAGTGTCGATAAACCACTCAAGTTATTGGAACATTACGATAAGATTATTTTCTTATCTTATTTATTAGAACACTAATTCAAATAAATTACGAGTTTGAACAATGAGAAAATCAGGGTCACTTTGAAATATATTTTTCGAAATCGTCTTATCTAAAATTGAAAATCAAATGTCTGGTCAAATCGTTCAAATAGTCTTTATTACCTAATACAAAATTGGAAAATTGTAAAGGAGATTTTTAAAATTCTTGTTCAGTTAAATGAGAAAATTTCAATTTTTACTTCAATTTCATTTGCTGGAATGCTCATAGAAAGAGTTTCAAGTTCCAGCATTTCCGATTCTGATAGGAAAATCCAATTCATACATTGTTCAAAAACAATGAAGAGAGAATAAACTATTTTAGCCGAAATTGACTAGAAAAATGGGCAAACATTTTTACACTGGCATGTGAAAATTGAAAATTCTCCCACAATTTCTGGCAAGCGAGCGAGATTGAGGCACAAAGTAGAGTAGAAGAAAAAAAAATAACAAAGAGATTGTATTTGAAGTTTCAGCAATTATTCCTCAAAGTTGAATTCGAGGGGGAAAACTTTATGGTTCTCTCCTTAGATAGGTGCTATATAAGTAAAGAAAATTATACTTGAATAGCAAGCTCATATTCTTCTTTTATCCACACTCCTTCCATATTCTACTTCATATTATTTCATGTGACTATGATACTTTTTTTTTCTTATTTATCCTCGAGGAAACCAAATTTATTATGTATTATTTTTTGAAGATTTCCACTTTGTCTGCCATCTAGTTCTTTTTTTTTTTGGATGTTCATCTTTTCTTTTCTGTGCGAAAGGATGGTGAAGTACCATGTACATATTTTTTCGTAGTATATTAAATAAGAGAATGAAGAAAATCTCAAGCCAACAAAGTTGAAGACACTGTTTATTGTGTTTTGGGATGTGTAAATATGTGAAGCTTTCGTATAAATAACTAAAGCTGCGGTTAAAGCTCAGAAAATACACCTTCTAACATGCTTTGATACATCCCTCTAGATTAAAGGGTTTCAGGCCTGATACCTTTTCACACGCAAAGCAGCAATATAGAGGTTAAATTAAATTGTCTCAATACGTAATTTTATTAACCCTATGAGGACGAATGAGTCATCGTTGACCGATAATATATTTTTTACTATCTAAAGTTATTTTTAGACAAACTAAACCCTCGTTGCACCGTTGCCACTAATACTACGGATTTCGTTTCACTATAAGCTCAAAAAATGTTCATATAGATATAAATTTTCTTTTCATTTTATACGATAACATCCCAGTCAGCAACAAAGAAGAATTAAACTTATACAGATTTTCAAACCTGACAATGAAAATGAGTTTAAGGAGAGCTGTTTTCATTGATTTCACTGCTACATATGATTCCGTCAATCACAATATCGTCAGTTGGATCAGCAATTGTCGTAACTTCCTCATCGCGCCATTAGCACTTCTTCTAACAACATAAAAATACACACACTATACACTAACTGCTGATGAGGTGATGAGGAAGTTACGACAATTTCTGATCCAACTAACTATATGTTAATCTCTAAAATATATGCTACATGACTGATTATTGAAATAATTGTTTATACATATCTCTAACTGTTATTTTTTCTCTTTATCTTTGAGCCGAACAGTCACCAATGGCTAGGCTCTTCTATCTTCCGGTTGGCATTTGCTCCTTTTACCCCAGTGGACTTAAGGGGTCACTTGTAATGATTGGACTGAAAAATATATTGATTGATTGATTGATATGAGATTATTAAAGTTTATGGTTTTGCAACACTCATCAGAAATATGCTTCGGAACCGACTACTTTCAAGCTACTTTGGTCTACTTTCAAGGTAAAGACAGTAGATGGAGCGAACACAGGAACTGATTTCCTTAGGGAAGTGTACTTGTACCGGTACTCTTCAATATTTATGCATAAATATTGTGTTTAGGACATGTTGTTATGTCATATATCAAGAATTGTTAATTATGTATACTATTAATGATTGGCATATACGGTATATACAACCTACGAAGGAGTTTTCCACTGTTATCACTCCGGAGGATGGTCATCAACGCTAAGCCGGCGGTGGCCACATAAACGCAAAACATATAATTACTTGAAAAGAACTCGAGTGTAAGCACAATAAATAATTATAATAAATGACCAGCCTTCACCAAGTAATACCCGGTGGTAAAAAAGTTGGTTAAAGTTGGTTTACATAGCGGACGCTAAATCGACCGAGAACAGGAGTAGGACAGTGAAAGGTTTGTTTACGAATGTGGATAGGATGGTATAACTAGCTTTATTAGGTAAAAAACTGATTTTTGATAACATAAGAGACTTTGTAATTGATTAAGTTAGATTTAAATTTTTAAGTTAATAGCTGGGCCGGAAATGTTTTAATTTTAAACGAAGTAAAAGGATTGAGGGGCCTATTACATACAGATTTACAGCCAGTAAGGAGAGTTGGCCAGGAAATTGGCTCTTGTCCGATCCTAGATCATATTTTCCCTCAAATCCATTGGGCTGACTGCGCTGAGGGTTTCTTTTTCCTCCAATGCAATGTTCAATGGACAGTGGTGCTCCCCCGACGGTATCCCCCTAAGGGGCAGCAGGCCTCCCGCGTTGGCGACGAGACGTCCCCCGGAGGATGTTCCGTTGGGGCCCGTCCTCAAGGCAAAGGATCCTCACCATCTTCACCATCTTCCGGAGGTAGCCCCAGAGCCAAGCCCTGAGGAGCCTTTCTCCCCTCTCTCCACACAAAACACTTCACACTGCACTGCCACGACACGAAGTGCGCAGCGCACTTTCTGGAGACTAATCACAAAGTGATAGGAAGGGAAAAAGATTGGGAGCTGGACAGCACAGAATTTGCACACACACCGACAATCCAACGGGATCCTTCCCGAATAATTAGAGTGGGAATATATCTTGCCTCCAGAGTTGAAATGAGGCAGATAAAAGATAAAGTGACCGTAAGAATGGGATGAGTCAACCTTGTGTGAGTGCGGATAGCAAGAAACCGTACGTTGTACCGACAACGATGTTTTAAATGCAAATGACACCACTTTAGACGTGGATCAATTCTGGGTTAAGACAGCGTAGTACATACTTCGGCAGAACGAAAAAGACGAACAAAGAAGAATGGCTTTTATTCCAACATCGAATTTAAGGAACTTGCCTTTAACTTTATTTTTCGTTTGCTCTATATTGCACTTTCTGCTGCCTGGCTTATACAATCTGAGAAGGAGTATTTTCTCCGAATTGAACTGAAATTTGGTAGTGTTAAGCGGTCTTCAGACTAGAGGTTTAGCCTAGTTTCCGTAGGTCTCATAATCCTAAATGGCAACTAATTTTATTACTTTTTCAGAATCTTATAGATCATTCGTTCTTAATAATCCAATCCTATGTTAAATTTTCCAAAATATTTTGACTGATAAGGAATTATAACAGTTAAGCCATATGGCTAAGCTTTAGGTCTGAAGTCCGTATTACCCTAAGCACAAAAGTGATCAATTTTAAAATCTTTGCGTTGATGATCGAATTTTAATTTTTTTTTTGTATTTTCTATGTATGTTAATCTTAAAATTTTTGGAAATAGAAATCAGAATAATTATACATAATATTTTAAGTTAAATTGAAAATTTTATCATTCAATTTATAATGGGACAAAAGTAGTCTAGCTATCACTTAAAAATATCAAGGAAATATTGTTAGTACTTCAGCACAGCTAAATAAGACTGAAGTAAATACGAAGTTCTGTCATATTTCTCGTAAGCAATTGCTCACACTGAAGTTTAAACAAAGCAATTTTAACTCAAATCATATTCAAAATTTAACGTATTCAGTGCTAAAATCTTCCAAAAGGAACAAATATTTAGATAGAATTTATTATTCATCAAATATTGGAATAAAAATCCATCATTTTAATCAATTTATTTTTAGTGTACAATTTTACCCTCAAAGTGTCTAAGTTTAGAAACTGTCCAAAATTATGAGCCTTTCCCCTAGGTCCATTAATATTAAATTTTTATAAAAGGCCAAAGTGTAAAAAAAAATATTTTCATAGAATTTTCGCTCTGTAGAAAGCTTCTAGTCCTTGAAGGTTTAAACTTAAACACACATGAGAGATCATCTGTCCTCTTAAACAATTGGAGGAACAAAATGTTGCCGAATATTCTCATTGTAACAATCTCAACATGAGGTGATGAACTCCATTGAAGAGTCTCCCCCATGGAGCTTTTCCTTTCTCGCAAATAATTATCCCATTTGAATATGAAGGCGTTTTCAATTATTCTATACCATTTTGCATAAGCAAACTTTATTCAACATACAAGAACCAAAGTTTACCAGTCTAATTAAATCTGAGAGTATAAGAGAGATTAAGATGAGAAAATTCACAGTGGTACAGTAGAAATAAATCGCTTGTCTAACTCGGATGCTTCACGTGAAATTCACACAACCGCAAATAACTAATTTATTCCCTTGGAATTGGGTGCTACAAAAAGTCTCATCACCCCCAATCCCCAATATATATCCCCAGCGTATACTTCATCTACCATATGCGATTCACACGGAAAAGGTGGGGAAACTGCAGATGATGGAGAAAAACGTGTACTTGGGAATAGATATGGTATGAATTGTGAAACCATGGAGAAACTCTCAAAAGTCGAGATATTGATTAGGTATCCCCCTCAGTAGATTATCAAGGCATCTCCAACATGCTTCAGTTTCACGTGAAGTTGTAACGTGAAAATTCCATAAAGTTTTCCTCAACTTGAAGGCAAGTGTGAACAATGATGACGATTATATTTAAAGGGAGAGAGTTGGTGGGCAAAAAAAAGAGTTAAAGTAACTGAAACTCATGTGTCAAGATTGAAATCACGCAAACAAAATAAATTGAAATGAAAGAAAAATCGCAAGAGAGTTAACACTGAGAAGGGATTGTGTTCCATGTGATTTCCGGATGAGAAACATTTGCCAGATTTCGATATATATGTATTGTATATATATATTAAAACGCACTCCTTAAGGGTACTTTTCATCTATATGGTGAAAGATGTTACAAGTTTGGTGAAATATTTCACTTCATCCAGAAATATATTACATAAATACCTTCTTCAATGTTGAGATAAATGTTTATGCCATAAATCTTTAAATGGATCTTTAAAGGCCCTTTAGGATATTTACTGTTCTACCGGTTCTACCATAGGGGTCTTTAATTTTGAACTGTGACTTTTGTTTAAATTCCTACGAATAAACTTGTAAGATTTCAAATGTTTCAAAAACTGAAGGTATATAGGAACTTTCTTTATGTTACAATTAAATTTAAAGACGAATAGTAGAATAGGGTACAGGTACAATTGGTAATTTAGAGTTTGATCCAAATTCGGATGTTCAGATTTTCTCTAAGTAAGAAATATTAGTGTAGTATTGTGGAAAATTAGTGTAAAGTGAAAAGCATAAAGACGGAATGTTAAAAGGTTATAAAGCGTCCTAGATCTTTGGAATGCTCGAATTCATGACATAAAGTTGCTGTATCCCAAAGATTCCAAAAGTGGTTTCAAATTTCTTATCTTTTGATCCCACAAGAGATTAGGGTAAGTGTGCCAAATTCCGGTCAGCTTGCAATTTCGGCCACCTTTTTCGTTCCTCGAATTTCCATGAACTTTTAGATTGTACGTACTCTAGAGATTATACAATGCAAAAGATTAAGAAAAAAATGTAGCTTCGATAAACGAGATAACGTGAAAAAGTTATTAGAAAAATTCCCGAAGGGCAAGGAACTATGAGAATGAAGGTGGCCGAAATAGGGCACCAAAGCTATGTCTACATTTTTATTCATTTTAAAATGTATTAAGAATGATTTTAGAGTAAATAAAGACGGTAAACTCTTTACAAGTTTCCAAGCAACGCTCTTTAAGAAGAAAGAATAAAGAAAATCAATTTGTATTTAAAATATTAGATTTCAAACTTGAGACTTTGACGCTTGCATGCAACTATGCCGAAATTTGGCACACTTACCCTATATTTTGTAATGTTTTAGAATTCTGAAGTTTCGACATAAGGCATGATAAAGTACTTGTCCACCATCCATCCATATATTGCTAGATCTAGATGCCAATCAGTTATAGTTAGTAACTTCGAACAAGAGACCTCTTTTGTCGACTCTGGGATCAATAAATACATTATTTTTATTTTTCTCTGTCCTCTGCTTTTCAAAATTATTTTTATTCTCAAAAGTGGGTTTTTTAACACTTACTTTTCAGTTGATTTGTTCAGACGAATAGTTCATATGGTAATGTCTCTGAATTGTACCTCTTAACAAGTTTTCAAAACAAAAGTCAAGATAGCTCTGAACAATTTATTTTTTTAACCAAATGAGACTTGCTTGAATTTATTTAAAAGAGTTTTTTTCATTTCAGGTAAATTTTAATCAATTTCAATTAGTTATGAAACATTTATCGAAATATTTAATATTTCAACTCTTGTACTGTTTGTTAAAAACTCTCAGCGAGCACAGCTGAAAAAAAGGTACGTGTTCAGCATATTTTTGCTGAATTCACTAGCAAAAATGTGCTGACCGTTCAGCAGTAACAAAAACAAAAAGCTACTATAGGGAAAAGTGGCCTGCCTTTGAATGCGGCAGCCTTTTAATGCTTCAATTTTTCTCATATTTCCCAAAGCTAAAATTACATTTTGTTAATCGAAGATAATAGAAAATAGTTAATAGTATTAACAATGGTTCACGAAATAGAATTTTTGCTTTGAGAAATAGGAGAAAAATTGACACATTCAAAGGTCGATCACTTTCCCCTAACCAAATATGTATATGGAAATGGCACTGCCTCGCGAATTTTCCTTTATGTTTAGCAGAATTCAGCTGAAAATACAAATGTTTTCAGCTGAATTGAAATGCTTTAGCATTTGATGTTTGCTGCGCTGTTTGTTAAGACAATCTTCTAATTTTTTCAATTCTTATGATTATTTAGGAATTAGGAGACCGATGCTAGATGGCAGTGGACAATTTAACCAAATTCTTCCAATGTTGCTGTTCTAATGCATTTAATGACGAATAAATATTTATCTGTTTTATATCCTCGTAAGGACGAGACACTTTTCACGGACCGAAAATCAACAATAAAACTTAAACCGATAAACAAAATTTGTAAAAAACCTTACATCTACCTTGAAAAGTCCAACAGAGTCTGATTCGGTATATTTTGTGCTTCTATGAACGATAGGGACAAAAGTAGCCCAAAAATTATTTTTTTTTACCGACAATACAAATGAATGATTATTTTCGTTATAATGAAAAATATTATTGTAGGTAAGAGATATTTGCTTTAAAAAAAATAGAAATGTAAAAAAGTAATAAAAATCATTCATTTGAAAATTCGTCTCCTTTGAGCTTAAATATTTACTACATAGCAAATAGTTTTGTATTTACAAAAAAATATCCTAGATTCTCACAACCCTCTACTTTACGATTACGTGCAAACATTATAGAAAGGATTAACTTTACGTAATAAGGAAAAAATTATTTTCTCTAAGGGTCATGATTTACTCCATCCGTCCTTAAACCTTTAACGACGAGACACTTTTTACGGAATGAAAATCAACAATAAGAATTAAACTGAGAAACATAATCAATGATAAGTTTTACATCTAACCTTGGAAAGTCCAACAGAGGTCTGATTCGGTATATTTTGTGCTTCTATGAACGATAGGGACAAAAATAGCCCAAAAATTTAAATAATTTTTATGACAATACCAATGAATAATTATTTTTTGCTTTAATGAAAAATATTACGTATGAGTATTGTAGTTTTTATTGCCAAAAGGGTTTTGCTTAAAAAAATTGGAAGAATAAAAAATAAATAAAATCAATTATGAATTTAAGAATTTAAAAATTCACCATTTTTGAGCTTATATAATTTACTACATAGTAAATAGCTAGAGACTTGCAAAAAATATTCTGGTTTCCTTCAACCTTCTACTTTACAATTATGTACAGACAGACATAAGAAAAAAATAACTTTAGGTAGTCAGGAAAATTATTTTTCTTTATGGGACACCGGTGTTCCAATCGTCCTTAAAGGGTTAAAGGGATATCCAACTCTTCTGTGGATAAATTTTAGTCCTTTTAAGTTTTAGTTAGACTATATTCTGTCTGTCATATATCGATTTTGCGAGACAGACATTTGAACACTTTCTGAAAGATTAACTAATTTAATAATTTTATTAACTTTTGGTATTGACTCCTCACTTTTTCGCCTTACCGTCGCATTTAAGCGTTGATTAATGAAATCGATACCAAGAGTTAATATAATTATGAAGTCATTAAAGAAATCATGAGAATAGTGAAATAAATCTTTAAAGATTATCGTTGAAAAAAGAAATAAAGAGGAATGTCTATAGACGGAAGACATATTTTAAAGATAAAAAAAACTTTAATTGATTCAATGTGAAACACACCTATATGGGAAAGTGCCCATTATTGATACCATTGGAAGCTTCGTAATGACTAAATTTTCTATGTTTCACAATATATATGTGACTCATCGCAACCATATTTTAAAAACTTTGGGAAATAGGCCAGTTTTAAAAATATATTGCGGAGTCACGTTTATTGAGAAACATAGGAAAAATTTAGTCATTACGAAGATTCCAATGGTATCAAGCATGGGCACTTTCCCCTAGTCAGAGCGGAAAATTAGTAGGAGATTTTGAAGTCTTTTTTAAGAGTTATAACAATATTGGAAGGATTGGAAGAGGTAAAAATTAAATAAATTGGTCAAAGAAAGAGCACTTATATACAATCCGGCTTTGTTTATCTTGTTCTGGAGTACAAAGGGTTGAGATTTGAGATATCGATTTTCGGTCTTCGATGACCCTGTTCCCATCATGTGTTGTACGGTCTGTTTTCCTTTTCGACAACCTCTTTTCTTCCTCTTTTAAAAAACTATATCTATGGGTTTCTTTTATATAATAACTCCAAGGATTTTTTTTTGATTTTCGGATATATTTTGGAAATCATTCAGATGAAAATTTCGTTCATTATAATGTGGATTATGGTGCTATTCCAATGAAAAATAAACAGTTTTTTTTTCAGAACATTATACTGTTATCAAGTGTTTCTAGATAATTTACTTTTCTTTGTATTGGTTCCTGTCACGACTGTTTGGTTGGTTTTAGAACACAGCGAGGACTGGGGAAAACAGTCATGTCATCATAGTCAGAAACTAACACAAGGAAAAGTTGATAATAGAAGTAGGGGAAAGTGCCCATGCTTGATATCATTGGAAGCTTCGTAATGACTAAATTTTTCCTATGTTTCTCAATAAACGTGACTCCGCAATACATTTTAAAAACGGGCTACTTTCCTATACTTTTAAAAAATGGTTGCGATGAGTCACATATATATTGTGGAAACATAGAAAATTTAGTCATTACGAAGCTTCAAATGGTATCAAGCATGGGCACTTTCCCCTACTTGACAACAGTAAAGTGCTAAAAAATGTTCAAGAGAAAGATTTTCCCTTTTCATCTTTCGATTTTGGAATGGTTTCCTGTTAATTAATTAACCAGTATAAGACGGTGTAAATCGTTATGGACTCAAAAAGTAGGAAGGGCATCGCCTTTTGGAACGATTTTAAAATAATTTCCCAAATTATCGAAGATGTTAATGTAAATCTAATAAATATTCCTAATTCACTTAGCTTTAATTGGACTAGACATTATACTGGTCCTCACAAGTATACATGTTTTTCGTGAAATCTAGCTTCACATTGAAATGAAATAGCAAACAGAACGAGAGAAAACTTCAAGGATTTTCTAAAAGTTTGTATCAAAACAAATTGACGCTCAGGAAAGTCACTTTTACGACTTTTTAAAGTAAAAATCACATTTTGTAGTACACGGGATATAATAGACTCTTTTTGATGACCAGGGCAATTGGGATCGGTTAAACACTATAGACTGGAACTAGAGCAAGAAATTCATCACATTTTGTTCTATTCTGGCTACTTCATGCTTTTTTTTGTTTCGTAGTCAATGTATTGCAAACTTTTGACATTTTAATGCCTTGAATTTTATTCTGCTTTTCGACCAAACCTATTACTCATCCAGCTATGTAAAAAGAATTATCGTGCGCTTCGTTTCCTGGACATGCCAACAGAACTGGGTTTTCATGCCGTGAATACATAAATTTCGTGAAAATTTCCAAGTCTACACCTATATTCCCTTATTATCAGCTGGAGCCCAATTCTTTTTTTTTCACTATGTTAAAACACTGAGCATTGGGGCGAAAAAAGGGAAAGATAGTATCAGTTTCTGGTGTGACAAGATATGCGTGTTTTGGGTGGTTACAGGCACGATTGGAAAATGAAATATGATTGTTCTTGAGTTTCTCTCTATCTGCGTCGTGTCTTCTGTGGAGTAAAAGTGGCGCCAAACACTTTTCACCCTCACATTTTTTCCTCAGTTTGATTTTCTATTGCCATTCGTCGTGGCTTTGTTGTCGTTTTTTTCTTTTCCTTCTATTCCTCGTCCCTTGCCATACCGCAACCCCGTGACTTGGTGGGTGAGACAAAAACACCCTGAAATTCATCTGAGCAGCGGGGGTGTGTCCTGACGTCGTGGGCAAGAAAGAGGCGCTCCAGTTGAAGGTTTCTCATCATTAATATCGAAGTAAATATCATTCAAGTGGGCACTAACTAAAATAAAAGACACATAACTGAACACCATTTATCTCGATGAGCCCCATCTCGTGCTCCAAACAATTTCAATGGGATGTTAGCTTTGGAGGAAAAAGTGTGAATACATTTTCGCATGGGTATTAACTTGTTGTAATAATAATTATGCGGGGTCATGTGACGTCAGAGGGAATGAACATATCTCTATGGAAACGACCCCTCACATCCATCTATCCGTACATTTCTCTGGCATTATATTGGCAATGTTTTGAAGCACCAAGCTAAGAGAAAGCCACACAGTCTATATATCCTTTCGTCGCCGTCAGATTACACAAGAACCTTCATTGACAATAATATCGCATGTGACCGAGACTGAAGACAAGAAAAATTCCCTTTTAATAATGTCCACATCCAATAGCTTTTTTGTGCTCCATATTATACCACTAAACCTGAGCTTCATGTAGGAAAAATCATTAAAATGTAGAGTTTTTACCACAACGGAACGACAGTTCTGATGGAGTGAAAAAGCTCAGATAAGCTCACTGTAGTTGCGATTCCTTAGAGGCAACTCTACAAATCCTGAATTGCATTTTGAGGATAATAAATCGCCTTGCACATAATGACCATGGTATCACGAGATAAATAATATATATTTAATTGATATGTTCATTAAAAAAAATTACTCAAGGAGTAAAATGTCTGTTTTATAAGAACATATTGGAAGAAATATCGATTAACCCTTTAAGGACGATTGGAACACCGGTGTCCCATAAAGAAAATAATTTTTCCTGACTACCTAAAGTTATTTTTTTCTTGTACGTAATTGCAAAGTAGAATGTTGAAGGAATCTAGGATGTTTTTTGCAAGTCTACAGCTATTAGCTATATAGTAAATTTTTAAGTTAAAAATGGAGAATTTTTAAATTCTCATATTGAAAATTGATCATTTTTATGTTAATTATTTTTTATACTTCCATTTTTTTAAGCAAAACCGTTTTAGAACAAGAAACTACAATACTAAAACATAATATTTTTCTTTAGAGTTAAAATTATCTGTCATTGGTATCGTCAGAAAAATTACTTAAAATTTTGAGCTATTTTTGTCCCTATTATTCAAAGAGGCAAAAAATACACCAAATCAGACTCTGTTGGCTTCTCGAAGGTTGGATGTAAGACGTTTCACAAGTTTTGTTTATCGGTTTCATTTTTATTGCTGAGTTTCGGTCAGCGAAATCTGTCTCGTCGTTAAAGGGTTAAGATGTTCTTAAAATGGGCTTTATTAAGGTAAAGTACCTGTAGTCGGCCGGTTTCTCAACTCGGCCAGTGCGACTATTTATTCAATTTACTTAGATTTGTTATAATATGGTCTTACCGATTTAACATTATAAGGTGTATTATATTATACTTAACGTAAATCATTGAAAATTTCATACAAATTGACTATAAAACCTTAAAAAATTGGTTAAATAATTCAACTGGCCGAGTTGAGGGTACTTTACCTTAGTAAGAAATTTATTAGGGCATTTTTTTTCTTTTTAAGGCATGATTTTTTCTTTCTTTCTAAAGGACAAAACTATTCTTATAACTCTTTTCTTTACCTATTCTATTTTATTCAATTAACAGATCACAATTTTTGCCTTAGTAAAAAAATGAAAATCGATGTAAGGTTGATCACCTTCCCCTTGGGGTAATGTAAGTCTTGCAATTTACAAAGTATAAATTATTTTTCATATCAAAATTTTAAAAATTCAGATATTAAGACCTAGTTTTCGGAGACCGTTTTTGGAAAAAAAAACTTACTGTTCGGTGGACAATAATTCTCACGGTCAGTTTATCTAAAATCACAAAACCAAATATTTTCAGTTGGTAGACAAGGTAAACTAAACCATGAACAAAGGGATTTTTTGGTAAATTTTTTTCCAAAAATCCAAATTTCATTTTTTTAATAAACTCCTTTATTTAAGGACTAGTTTAACCCATCTACTTACAGGAAATACTTAGTTTTTAGATTTAAGATGAATCTACTTTCCTTTTCCGAAAAAGTTGCCCAAAAACCAGGCCTCAGCAGTTGAATTTTTAAATTTTTGAAATAAAAAAATAAGGAAATATAACTGAAAAGTTATACTTTTATATGCCTAACTGTGTTATCACACTTGCACATTAAAATTTTAATATGATCCACATTAATTGTCGCTGGTGAGAGTCCAAATGTGTAATTTGTATGTTTGAATCATTTTATATTCAAAATTTGATCTATTTGTTGATAAAAAGGTAGACTTGGTCCGCAAAATTTGATATAAATTGATTTATAGCATTAATGCGATTTTCTCTTTACTTTTTTAATGTGAAAAATATTTATACTTTAGTTAGGTAAATTTAAACTTATTTTTGCAGGCCCAGGTCACTTCTTTGTCAATAAATAGAAAAACCCCAAATATTAAGTCACTCAAAGACACAAATAACATATTTGGATGCTCACAAGCGACAATTAATGTAAATCACATTAAAATTTTAATGTGCAAGTGTAATAACGCCGTAAGACTTCGAAATGATATATTTTTTATATTAAAAAAAATGAGAAAATATGCAGTTTTTAGTCTTTATACCCACGACTTAACTTTAGCTGCAATAAAATTGTAGTATTATCGGATAATCTTTAATATCGATTCATAACTGTTTTATTACCCGTTCATAAAACCAATTAGAATCGGTTTAGACTTGTTGTAAATTCCAAGACCTTTCAAAAAGTCCAAATTCAGTTCAAAAATACGATATTGCCCAACAAACACAAAATGCTAACCGATTGAAATTCAGTTGAAAACAAATGTGTTTTCAGCTGAATTTTACTAACCTTAAAAAGACACTCACGAAGCAGTACCATTTCCGTATATTTGGTTATCACATTTTTTCGAGAACAGCTGACCCTCCAGCATATTTTTTGCTGATCAAATAAGTAAAAATACGTTGAAAACGCTGATTTTTTCAGCTTAACTGTGTTCGCTAAGTTAGATCTAAATCCATTTTAACTTTGATCTGGGAAAAAAACGTTCTTAGAAATGAATCATATCGGTATTTTCGTATGTAGACGAAATTTTCGCTTAGGTAACCTCTAAAAAAAACATCTCAAAATGTAAAGATTCATGACTCGTTTTTAATGAATCCAAGAAACATAATTTTACTTGAGAACGGGAAATGAGGGACATGTCAATAATGCAGAGGCCGAGTAATGGGGAGTCTGCGAAGGTTAGAAGTCGCTATTTGTAACGCTTTGGCTTGTTTGTAGCGGTGGTACAGTAGACTCTCGCTCAATCGGTTCTTTTTCAATCGGGCGAAAAATTTTGTTGACAATTTTCACATTTAATTATAAAGCTAATTTGCTGAAATTCGCTGTAGTTCTTCCTATTTTATCATGATTCTTTATAATTGAGCGTTTTTTGTGGAATTTACAAAGGCTTTTACGCCCAAATCTATCGATAAACCGGATGACATTTCGCCCCAAATGCCCATTTGAGAGAGAGTCTACTGTAACATCGGACAGACGGATAAACAGCGTGACTACACATAATCTCCTACTGCTCTCTCTGCGAAGTTCGATCAGTAAACTTTAGGGAAAAACCCATTGTCACAATAGTAAAAATAATCAAATTTAAAAAAGAAATATCACCGGATATCCTTTTTAAGAACACTGTGACCACATCATACCACAGAAGCTGTGGTTATTAAGAATTACAGCTAAAAATGCCACACAATTGTTTTATATAGCAATTTCAGTGCAGAAAGATAGCAAATAAGACACGATATCCATCGGCACGAACAACCCATATAGTGGGACAGGTTAGGGATAATATACTGCTGAATAAATAGAATTTCAGCTCAAGTAAATGGTGGAAAGCTTGTAAAATGTTATGATGAACGTGACATGGAGGAAACCGTTCTGTGCATCATGGAAATGAATTGTACGCTTTGGAAATTATCGATTATGTGATTAATATGATATTGATAGTTTATTTAATAGTATAAGTATATTATTATAATAACAAATTTATTTGAAACTATTTCTCAGTATGTTGCTCCATCAATGCAAATAATTCAGTGTTAAATTTTGTAAGATAATCTTTAGTAGCATATGAAAAAGTTTTATTTTTTATACCTTTTGTAAAACATCAAAAATTGCAAAATAATTGAACATTCACTATGTTTCTAGTTTTTATTAGGATTTTCTTTCTCTACATACCACGGTAAACATGGTGTATTGTTAAAAAGTTATTGTACAGGGTAAGTCTAAAAATTCTCGGACGGATTTAAATGATTGTCTATACTTAAAAGATAATAAATCATGAATGTGTCAATTTATGCATTTCTATTAGAAGAGAGTGAGGCCTGTTTTACGTATGCATGGCTTTTGGAAATTACAATTTTGGGCTAATAAATTATTAATATGGGAATTATGCTGTATATTCTAAATAGCTAGTAATTAAGAGAAAGTTAGATGGATTTATAATAACTTGGTAGCTTTTTTGCGTTTTGCAGATGGGTTTTGAAAACAACTGAAGTTGCTTCAAACTACCCCAATCCTCCTCTACTTAATTAGGTGTGATTCCTTCTAATCACACCTATTTTTATTTATAAATACTATTGATTGAGAGTTTTTATAAACTCATATAGCAATGCATCACTAAATTGTACCAATCATGTTGTACCAAAAGGTACAACATTCGCCCATGAAGACATCGTTTGAACGACTTTAATTTTACGTTTGAGAGCATTCACAATGGATGTAAGTTCACTTACACTTAAATTCTTATAAATAAGTATTAGTACATTTACAATTATTTGCGTAAACTTAATTACACATACTCAAAATAAATTAACTTGAGATGTTAACACTATAATTCCAACAGACTCAATATGATATAATTTTTTGATAAGAATGACAGACGTGTTTGGCATGTCAATAGCCAATATTTCTAACGTTCGTCTTAAAATGGGTAGTTTCTTGGGTAGAAAGTCTGAAAAAGCAATTTTTTTGCTCGAACTCCTCAGAGAGAGTAGTACAATCCTTCGATTTTTTTTCACTTCCCAAAATTTGCAGCTTTTATCCCCTGGAGACCACTTTTCCCAACATACATATCTTGAATTTCAGATGATTTCTGTGAAATGATGTCACGCTGTTTGTTCGTCTGTCTGTCCGATAGCGACTTGGGATCTTCAGGGAATCTACCCATTGTTAATCTTGGAACAATTATGATCCTCATTTCCCCATCCACCCCATGTGGAATATTTTGGAGGTTACCTAAGCAGTCATTTTGTCCATATGCAGAAATACCATTGAATCATTTCTGATAACGGGTTTTCAAGATAAAGTCAAAATGGCTCTAAATTAGGACGTTTCTCTGCCGAATGAGGTCATATTCGGGGTCATTGAAAAGTTCTTGGAAATTATAACAAGTTTACACCGGTTGCAATCGGTTATGAACCGGTAATTATAACTATTTATGAACTAATAACTGATTTTTATCTGAATAAAAGTAATAGTCTTAAACAATTTTGGGAGATTTTTTGGGTGATTTATAAATCGGTTCAAGTGGGTTGTGAATCGATAAATGGTAAATAATGCGAAATTACTTTTGAGATTTAACATCTAAGTCACGAGTTCGAGTATTCTGTAAAACTGGAACGCTTTGCTAACTATTTTTCTTGACAATTTCTCATTTTCAGTCATTTACGACTTTCAAGGTACTCAGTTTTGACTAGGTCATTACTTATAGTTCCAGCATATCTTTTCGATCGGTAAAATTTCATGTGATCGAAAATCACATTCCTTTCTTTCTCAAATATCTATTCAACTCTTGTGTACTCTTCTTCTTCTTTTGAATATCACACCAAATTAAAATTAGTTCAGTGAATTTTTACTAAGGCTTGTTCAAATTGACATCGTAAGTAGTAGTTTTTTGGTACGATTTTTAATTTTTTTTTACTTTGAAGACTAGACATAAACATTATTTTATGTCTGAACATCATTATAATAAACCAGTGACGGTGTCCCATGAAGACCTTATTTTCCAAAATTCAGTAAATGTATTAATGTGTTACAATGGTTACAATACGATTTAGTGAATTTAAAATCTAATAAAAACTAACATTCACATGATGTAATTTCCATGCCAAAAATTTAGAAAAAATCAATTTTGGTCTGTAATTAATAATTGGTAAGTAAAAAACAAATTGATCAGTAAATGATAATTAAGAGGCAAATAAAAAAATGAATTTTCTTTAAAAAATTATTTTTGACATAGTAAAAAAAAATATTAAATGGTTCATTAATTCTTAATTTTTCCTTTGCTAAAGACAAAATTTAGATTTTTTACTGACTAATTTCTGCCAAAAATACTATCCAATCTGCTGGCAGCTATAAATTTATTACAAAAACTATTTCATCTATCAGCATATCTTACTTATTCTACTTACGACATCTTTGTATTTATTAACATTGCAAATCAATTATTTTTGTCTTTTAAGAATATGCATTCTATACGGAAAATTCAGTCATACTATATGTAGAACAGTCATGCATTATAAGCTTATTTCATCTCTTATCATTTTCCATTATCTTTAAATATTTAAAAAAAAATATCTATGATAATCCGTGTTAACAATTGTCTGTAGAAAAAACCACTGATTAACATTTCATATTACACTGAATTATTCACATTCTCGCTCCACAGATTATTATCAGCAAGTTTGTTTTTTCAGAACATCTCTAGGGTAGGATTTGGTAGCATAATTTTTGATTTTTACCATTCCCTGGAGACATATGATTTCATTGGGAATGAACGGAACTTCATGATAAAATGCTAATCAACCAAATGCAGACATTCCTGATTGGAATATAAAAATTCACAAAGCAAAAAAAAATTCTTCTCTTATTCATTCTCACCACAATCCCTGTAGTATTTTAGGCATTCCCTGACATATTAACACTGCGACTCTTGGGCATACATAACATAGAAAACGGGAAATACTAACAACATATTCTACAGTGTCTAGTTTGTTTTAGTTCTTGTACGTTACATTTATTTATCTTCCGCTTAATCCCGTGATGAGCATAAAAAATTCACAATTGAGATAAAAGAAATGGCATGCTGAAAATTCATTCTCCTTCGGCTCCCCTAACCATTCATCCTTGTAATATAAAAGAAATTCCATTATTTTTATTGACCCATAAAAGTAAAAGGAGGTATTTTTCATATGAAAACGAACATATCCATTTAAATAACTGTCTTTTACATTTAATACCAAACCCATGAAATGTAAATGGAAAACACGTTATTTACCATCGTTTTGGAGCATTAAAATATATCAATATAATTCATTTCCAAACTAAATAGGATTACCTTTGCTCAAAATGAAAAATAACACAAGGTTACTTACTCCACCTAACTTACAACAGTTCCTTCCCTTAAAATTTATTTTTGACCACTTATTTAGCTACACAACTCTAATCAGTTTGCGTTCAACTACGCCACGCTGAAATGATTTTATGGAAGATTAAATTTTGTACATACATACACTTAAAAACTTTCCTCAATCCTCTTCGCAAAATGAGGTCACATTTCTATATCTTTATTTGTTGGAGAAATAATTCAATTACAAACTTTTTCGTATTATTTATCATAGACGAATTCCAACTTTTGAAGTCACGCAAATTGGAACAATTTGTTATAATAAATAAAACCAGAAAAAAAATTTCATCAGAAAGTTTTCACAAAAATTAAGAAACTAAATTTACATTTGTTTATTTTATATAAAATAAACAAATGTAGGTATATATAAATATAAATATTATAATATATATAAAATAATATTTATAATGCGAAATACTCGAATTCATAACTTGAATGCTAGGGGAAAATACTCTCCCTTTGAACGTTCATGCCTTCGAATAATGTGAATTTTCTTTTAGTTTGCCTAAGAGACTTACACATTTCTATTAAATATTACTTGCCTTATTATCAATTGTTGATAATTCCATGATAATTTAGTGTAAATCTCTTACGAAAAACAAAAGAAATTCACATTATTCGAAGGCATGAACTTTCGAAGGAAGAGCACTATCCCCTATACTCTGAAAGTCTTTTTCCATCTTTTACCGTATACCGGTTCAAAATCGATTTGAACCAATTCATAAATCGCTCAAAAAATTTCTTAAAATGACTTAAAAGTAAACAAAACTGGGGTGGAATGATAACTTTTCGATACTATCGAATCGATAGTATTGATAAATCCGTATCTGTGAGTTTAAATGAATGATGACTTTTATTGCATTATTGTTAAGCTATATATTGTGACATTCTTAATAGAATGTGACTGTTGATAATTATTTGTATTAGCTACAAAAAGTACAGTTATCGTTTGAACTTTTCAGAATCGAGAGTCGATACTATCGAAAATAAGTTATCATGTCACCCCTGATTTTCGGACAAAAATTATTTACCGGTTCATAACCGATTAAAATCGCTTAAAATTTTTATCAGAAATTTCAAGACCTTAAACGAGCTCAAACATAGTAATACCCGAGGTTCCGGGATTATACACTTCGGGATTACGCACCTGACGGGATTATGCACATAACTATGCATGTATGCCTATGAGAACTAATGTGTAGGCTATTTTCAACGTTGGCGCTGAAAATAGTCCGAAAAATTGACGTCAATACTATTTGGATATATCGCGGCATTTCTGTAATTTATTTGAGAGAAATCTCCTGAGCTTAGGGGAGACTGGGGCACATGTAACCATTTTCGATAGATGCGAATTTGAGGTGATTTTCCAAGGACACCGTGATTTTTTGGAAAATATTTCTTAGCTCATGTTTTACCCTTGGGTGTAGGCAATTCGTCGAGGGTAATGCGGATGCTGGAAAACAATTGAGTTTTCCATAAAAATAAAATTTGTGTCACTGTGCATTTTTCTCTTTTCACAAAATACCTGGGGTAGAAGTAACCACTTTCTGGGGAGGATGTAAACACCTTTTTTCCCACCCTTCAAATTAACTTTACACCACTTTCAATTATTTTAATTACTTAAGAGATATATAAAGACTGTATATTTTTCAAAAAATCACGACACTTTTTACAAAGAATAATTAAAATAGCAAAAAAAAATAAAAGCATGCATATCAAAGACATTTTTCAATGGAATTTCCCCATATTTTGACATCATGCGACTTTTTATTGAACACAGCACCACCAATTTCTTTCGTAATCTATGAATTATAGATATTTCGCATGAAGGTCAATTTCCCGCTCTTTTACCTACTCATTTTGTGAAATTGAAATTGCCTGGTTACATCTACCCCAAATGCTGTTTTCTGACCAATTATTAATTCTTTTGAAATAATGAGAATCTCAATTTCTCTAGTAAATCCATAAATATAATCCTAAAAGATGTAGGAAAGAACTGGTATTGCTACATTTCGATTATTTTACACAGTTTTTAATTTCCAGGTGGAAATCCAAATGGCCAAAATAATTGAAATATCAACATTTTCGGGAAAAATGATTTTTATTTTTAAAGTATTAGGATTTTATTGACCAAATCATTTGTGGACATACATCCCCATGGTATCTATGAATGCTTATGGGTTTTATCCTCTGGAGTCTTAAAATTAATGAAAAAAATCACAGTGTTTACAACTACCCCAGTTTACTACTGCCCCAGTTCCCCCTATGCTAATTTTCTAGGTGTATAAAACCATTTCGTGCGGTTTTTTTCGGTCCCGAAAATGTGTTGAATCTCGGGACACCGTGTACCATTCGGTTGAGGAACACGTTCTCTAAAGCCTTTTTAAGTAGTCGATGGTGATACGGGAATTAAAAGGGGTACAGGTTCTCTTAAGTAATACTCAACAACTTTTTCCCAAAGTCTTTTAACATTTGATCTTGAAAAACCGTTATTGGGAATGATTCAACAGTATTTTCGCATATGGACGAAATCCAAATAAATAAAACATATCCAATAATAAAAAAAATCGCACGATGCGTTTCCGAGTAAAGCGAAACTTGCGGTTTTTTAGGGGGTCCGTGGTGCAATTGGTAAGAGCGTTCGGTTCTTGGGCGGTGTGACCCCTGGCTCGACTGTCACAGTTGTGAGATCGAGTTTCGCCCGGTGCAAATGATTAAAGCGGCGTCTGAATGGACATTTTTCACGAAACATTGTAATAATACTTGTAAACTGAACAATGTACAAAATGACAATAAAAGCCCGGTACATCGAAATAAAAAAATAAAAAAAATTACTTTAGGTTTTACACTGGAAGGGAAAAGGTGGGGGTGGAAGGAAAGTGGATGTTAATGATGTTAATGGTCCCAGGACCAACTTATGAATCTTACTTATTAATCAAATTACCTTATTAATCAGAAAAATATTGAAATTTTTCTAATTAATATCTATTTATATATAAAAGCTCTCAAAAGCACACTTTTGAACATGAATACCTAGTAGATATTTATTTATTTTACTTTTTTCCGATATATGCTAACACAATGATAACGATTGAAAATTGAAACCCATGTGAAATTACTGCTAAAGGCCTTAATCGTTTGATGTATAAATTTAAGCAGTGAAAGAGATAATCAGGGAAAATCGTATATTATCACTTTAAAACAGTAACGATCCTTTTTTCCAACGCACATAAATATGATACTTTGCATGTCTTCACCGAAAAGCTAAGTTCGAAAAAGCACAATTTTTTTTATTGAAAATTTTCGAACAAATTTGCTAAAAAAAATTCTCCATCGAAATGACGCATTGATCCGTTGAAATAAATCGTTTTCACAGATCTACATTTTAGATGAGACGTAAAACAATATTTTGTTTTAAATATTAGGGTTTTACAATGAGCAAAATTGATTTTACTGATCAAACCAATTATTTAATTCATTTTTTTTCTAAAATCAAATTTGCCATAATGCTGGCCATAAATGTTTATGCCTAAATCAAATTTTATATTATTGAATTGTAGAATAGTTTGACTTTATCGGTGTTATCAAACTTGTTTGTTAAAATTTTAATACGGTGTATCGGTATTATGAATTCAAATGTATGACTTGTGTAATTAAATCGCAGAATATTTAGAATTGGATTTTATTTCTTAATAAAAGGTTGATTTGGTCCGCAATTGCGAATTTTAATTGACTTATATTAAATGCAGCATTAATTCGAAAAATTAATGTGTTTCATACTAAATTTCAATGCGAAAACATAATAATGCAGATCAATTTGTGGGAGAAGCTTATATTTTACTGCTCTTACTACACAGAAGAAGCACTATATGCAATCCCTCGATATTGAGTTAAGATAAGATTTTGCCAGAGGTCAGTTCTCCATTTTGGATTACAGATGCATCCAGGCCACAATTGGGCCCCTTATGCTTCCTCATTCCTATTCCATCTTATCCCCCGATACGGGTAGGCGCTCCATATCACAGCTCACAGTCGATCTCGGTATGTGTTTGGATCAGTGACAGTGAATATTTGTATCGACTGAAGTACCATTTTCTGAAGTACCAGCCTATATTGTTTAGGTGGTTCACTTTTTTTGCCAATATGCATCATTGACATTACTATTGATACATTCACTGGACGAATTCAAAGCCAATATGGCATGAGAAATCATTTTCAGATTTGAACCCGAGACCTCACAGTTATAGAGCCACTCCTCTATCCACTGACCCACTTGAGGCTCTCTATATTGAGTTACTTCTGGACTTTTTAGCCCCTAAGGATATGTTTAGAGGTTTCCTGGGCGAAAATACTTTTAAATAATTCCTAATAACGGGTTTTCAAGGTCAAAAGTTATAAAAGCTCTAGAGAGCGTATTTCCCAACCGAATAGGGTCATGTTTGGACTCTTTGGAAAGGTCTTGAAATTTCTGACTAATTTAAAGTAGTTCTAATTGGTCGGGATTATCAATCTATAAGGATACAACAACTTATTTTTATCAGACACTCAATTGTGTTAATCTTATGCTATTTTGATCTGTCTTTGGAATAATTCATAAATCGGTTCAAATCAGTTGTTGGTTAATAAACGTATTGAATAAATAATGAGCAGTAAAAAGTTAAAATTGATCAGTAACAAGAAATGTGAAACAGTGATATTATCGTCCAAATTTTGGCAAAGGGAGAATAAAGGGCTTTTCACTCTATATGGGACTATTTTAAATGTTAAATATATAAATTAGGCCTATTTTTGTAAAGATTTAATTTTTTACTAACCATGATTACATATTTAACTGCTCATTTTTAATTTTTTACTGCCCATTTATAATCTTTTACTGCTCGTTTGTTTTTTGCCGTTAATAAATAGTCAATGATAAGAGAGTTTTTTTGGGGTATAGTATCTTAGACACAAGTTCGAGGATTTCGCAAAGTACCGACCGCTTTCCCATTTTCTTCGTATTATGTGTAAGTTCATGTCGTTCACATTCTAAACACTGAATGATTCAAAGGCACAAATCACATATTCAAGCACTCATAAGCGACAATTAATGTGAACCACATTAAAATTTTAATGAGTGTGATATGGGTGAGAATGTTACACTTTATGAATATGAAAATGCTATTTTATTTTTGTATGTGAAAACGTTAATAAAATGCCATTATGATATTTACCAGGCCAAAAAACTTTGGACTTTGAAAAGACTTAAAATTGTCCTTGTGATTTGTGTGAATTTTTTCTTAATTTATTTGAATTGAGCATAAAATTGTCAATGAAAAGGGACAGATAATCCTAACCGGCTTATGTAGGTGAGATGCTTAACGTGAGCTAACTCGGAGTGCATGCAAATTCGATTTAGAGCTGAAGTTGGGAGACGCCATTCAGTTATCTTGAATAAAATTCGTGAAATTATACAAATTTTGTATTTAAACCAAAATATCAAGGATTTGGATGAACTGACAGAAAAGTGATATATGGGTGAAATGTAGACCAGAATGTACTCTATAATTTTCCCGATTACTCAGAAGCCAAGATAAGCGAGGTTTTTTGTTTCTTAACTTGTTTTTTCATCCAGAGTACACCAAGTGTTCATTTGTTGAACTTCAACTATATCAAAGAATTGTTGTATTTTGTGAGACTTTCCATTTAAACTCCTATTTTAAGGGTCTTTGTGGAGTAGAGGCAGTCAAATTGGCATCTTGAGTGATTTCAAAGCGTTATTATTGGAAAAATCAATTTTTTCACACTTAAACGGCAAAATCGGAGTGATAGCGTAGTCTGAGTGGAAAATGATGTATAGACGAAATGTAGAGACAAATGTCCTCTACAATTATGTCGAAGTAATCATCAAAATCGGTTCAGCGACAGTCGAGATAATTGAGGTTATGTGATATTGAAATTGGTTTTTCGACTGTGGCGCCCCTGGTGTTGGTCCCACGAAGTTCAAATATTCTAGAAAGTTGTAGCATTTGGTGTGATCTTTCGTTTAAGCCCTCATTCATCAAAATCGGTCACATAGAACCGGAGATATGATTTTTTGAATTTTGTGAACTTTGACCCCTCATATCTCCGGTTCTATTGAAACCACAGCGCACATACGCACCATTTTGGAAACGTCCTAGACTGGACTACAACATACTAAAATTTCATTAACTTGCACAATGCCGTTTTTGAGAAAAGTGACTTTGAATTTCGATGAATTTTGACGCTATCACAGCGCCACCTGTGGTGACTTTTTGAACTTCCATCTGAAAGTGCTCATCGAGACGAAACCAAAAAGGTAAAATTTATGTCGCTATGTTAATTAGAACTGGAGATAGAGGCCGGTCAATGTTCGAACTTTGACCCCTTATAGCTCGGGTCAGGGGTTATGGATCGACTTAAGGTTTTTTTTGTTTGATAGGTATAATCAACGGCTACAACATACTAAAATTTCAGCCCGATTGCATAAGGAATTTTTGAGTTATTTAACTTTTAAGATTTAAAAATTTTCTTTTTAATAATAGCGCCCCTAGCGGTGGTTTTATGATCTTGCGATGTTAGAAGGGGAAGTGGCATTTCACGAGAGCTTTCCAAAAAGCCCTCATTTTTTAAATTCTGACAATTAGAACCGGAGTTATGGCCATTTTAAGAAATTTTTTTTGGACCCTTATAGCTTGGGTCAGGGGGGTCGGGGGACCTTAAGTTTGGTATTGATGGAAAGCTCTAAGGCCCAGCTATAACATACTAAAATTTGAGCCCGCTCGATGCCATAGGGGCGGAGCTATTGAGAAAACAAAAAAAGGGGGGTATTCAAAATGGCGGAAGGAGGGGTGGGGGGTGGGGGGTCAATGCACCATGTTGCAATTTTCATACGATATTTAACCTTTGCCGAAAACCGCAAGTCGATATCTTTTTTAGTTTAGTAGCTATTAAGCTCCAAAGAGCGGCCGGACGGCCGGCCGGCCGGCCGGGAACGTAACTTAGCCCCCCCATATATTCGTGATCAGGAAGTGGCGAAACACATTTTGGCCAAGTTTGAGCGCGATCGGACGACATGAAATTTTGTTAGGATTATAGTAGGTGAGATTGTTAAGAATCTCACCTAATAAACGGAATTTCAAAACACAGTTTTGATTTCATTATAATTTACAGCAAGAAATTGCATATTTTGCTCTTCTTTCAAGATTCATGCTGACACATAGCCCCTATATGGAAGCAATTTGTAGAAACTTTTTCTTATGGAATATATGATATATTTTTTAATACCAATAAAACCAGAATGCTTCCAGAGCAGATTTTTTTGTATTTTTTGCATTGTATAATCCCTAGAATAGTATGCAAAAACTAAAAATTCATGGAAATTTGAGGAAAAAAAAGAAGTGGCCGAAATTGCAAGCTGGGCGAAATTTGCTACAGTTACCCTACATACTCTTCATTGAACAACTCTCAATGATGAAACATCACAGTACAACTGAGAAAAATCATAGCAAATTTAAGCATATTTGCTTCATTCGACAATCACAATTAAACTTGAAAAATGTCAAGATTTTTTTTTTTCAATTTTAACTGCCACTTGAATAGTAATTCATTCTTTTAAAAACGAAATAACGAGAGTCTACCGTATTGTCTCATTTCCCTATCTTTTTCCTAAAGACATTGCATGTTGTCCAGGAGAACTATCGGTCCGAAGCATCACAAAAGCTGTGACTGTAAAAGAATACATATCCAAGGGTTTAGTACATCACAGTGAAATTTGATTTTATATTATCCTATCGTATTTCCTTGCAAGAGACTCCACATTGTTTCAAACTTAGAGTATTATTTCTGTAAGATTGAATTTTATTGTGTTTTGAGGGATGAAAAATTTTGTGGATTAAATCGGTGAAACTGTAAATTGTAGCAAAGTTTCAATTTACAATAAAGTTGCCGGTTAGTTTGGCAAATCATAAAATCCTCAAATTTTTCAGTTTTTCTGTCTTGGTGGTAAATAATCCGCCAACAGCAATTAGGAATAATTAATATTGATTAGGAGTCAATACACCGAGAAGTGATGGGTAAGAAAAAGTTTCATGATGATGTAATTTATCAAAATTAAGTAGAAGCGCCTTGTTATAGCGATTATGAAGTGTCATCTCATGTATAGACTAACGATGGTATATCACACTTTTTTTTTCCTGTATTCATCGTTTTGGGTGAGAAAATATAAAAGTATCTGGCAGAAAATGTCACTACTGCAGAGAATATTTAATTTATAGTGAGACTTCTCTGATGGTGCTTGCACACAACTCATCACCATCATCGATCAACACAACTTCCATTAGCCTAGGACACGAAACCCCTTCACAAGACGTAGCTCTCCCCTACATGGGGGAGAGTGAGAAGGCGGTAAATAGGATAAAAAAAAAGTGAAATGCATGTTTGTGCCCCTCAAGTATGTGTTGTGTAAAAGAAAAAGCTCAAAGCTCTCTATACAGGGCTTTCTCGCACATTTTCTCATCCATTTATGCCTCCTTTGGGGATATATCTGTCTCTGTCTCCAGTTCATCCCCCTTATTTGAAATTTGGTGAAAAAGTATACCATGTGGGGACATTTTTCGCAGATTTCAGCAATAATTAAACCTTCCTGAGATCCATTAAGATAATTAATGCTATTACTATACCATTCACCCTCCCAATACCTAACATTTCCATCAATACAGAATGTCTCAATGTAATTAAATGCCTTTTAACTCTTCTAACGTGCTTTTCATCCCTCTGAACCTATATACATTTGTCTTTTTCTCGTATCCTGCACCAATACAGCAAATGGCTTTAGATGTTCTAAGTCCGTCTCCTTTTTACTCACAATTTGAGCTTTACAGAATACTTTCACACCGGGTTACATTCAGTTCGATTTCAGAAGCGGTACAGAATAGATCTGTGAATTGTGTTTTTTTGGCGCAAAAAAAAAAGAAGAATATTTACCCAAGACTTGAGAGTGTTTCAAAGAAATCGTGGAAATCTTTTTATTCTCGCGGGAATTATTTCCACACAAGTTCAAAATACTCCATTTGCCCATTCAATGGCATCAAAATTAAGACTTTAAGAGATTATTAATAGTTTGTTAGTGTAAACTGATAGTGCATTGACGAAAAACCATTTAAAAATTCTGCCGTATGTTGATGTGTAGAAAAAAGATCTTAAAAAAAAAAACTCGGAGTAACTGAAGAAAAGTACTAAGAGGTGAATAAGTCATACATTGTACCTTGAGGTGCGGCACTATGTAAATTCAACATCTTTTTTCATAAATATTCATTTTAAGGAGTGAGAGTGTGAAAAAAATTTCAAGTGCAAGATCTGACATAATAATTTTTTCGCCCTTTTTTGCCCTCTGTCTGCCACCCTTTGTCGTTCTCGCCCTTTCCAAAAAAAAAGGACGAAAAAGTACTTCATATGGAACGAATGGAAACATTTCTTTTTCATCCAAATGATTCATAAATTGTCCAAACTTTCTACCAAACGACACAAATACAGTAATATTTTTTTCTTTTTGGGATAATATAGGGGGAGATGGGGCAAAAAGTTGCAAGGTATCTTAAGGTAAAATTTGGTATCTTCTAAAGAACCATTGATTTAAATATTTACCATAGATAACCTTAACGTATTTCTTTAAACATCCAATGTTTTAAAGAATACGAGTAAGAAATATTAAAAAAAAAATAAAGAAGTACTTTAAATTTTTCAGTCCTTTGTTTTTTAAATGTTTTCCAATATTTATGCATTAGTGACTGTTTGTAGAATAATTTGAATTCAATAATTTGAATGATACAAAGTTCTAAAAAAATATTCCAGTATTTTTTAAAAATTTCGACAACGTAAATTTTTAGAAAATCGTTAAAAAAGCACATTTCCCTTCGAAAGACATAAGAAATAATCTTCAAAAAAGTTGTAAAATGATAAATTTCCTATCAGAATATGCTGAATGGAAATCTTTCAGATCTTCTCCATCCGTTTTGCCACATTTCACCCCACGTCCCCCTATACATTCACATTTTTCCCATCTACAATCTCATTTCCCAAAATTTTCTTGTGCCGAAAGAAAAAAACATCCAATTTAATTATTGTTACACGGGGAGATATTTAATTTTAACGCAGTGTAAACATTGAAAGAGAAAAATATACATCTCATTTTGATAAACACCACATTTGAAACTACCTTCTCAATTACCCAAAGTGATCTGTTGCGTAGCAATTAAGAGCATATGCGATCATCGTGTTTGTGCTAATTAGAGAATAAACTCATAGGATCATTTTTCCAATACCAATTAGATACGCTTTTACTTGTACAGACTATTGCTAAAATTAATTAATCAAAATACCTATTTAATTATCCTCATGAAGTCAAATGAAAGAATTTTCCTTTCTTCGTCAATTTCACACGAAATTCTTCCACTTAGGGAAAACCCGATGAATCATTTATATAACCGAAAATTTTCCACTATACCCTGCACGGTGTATTAAATGAGACGAATAAAAAAAAATGTACTCATTTCTTTTTTCAAGAATACCATCAACTTGTTATTGGATTTTCAATACACCAACTCCATTTGTGTCAGTGAAATATATATTGCACAGGAAATTTTGCAAATGCCAGATATTGCTGAGCATGATGACACTTGAAAATAAACGATTCAACTTCATATAACAGAAAACTGGTGTAACAGAATGAAAGTATACGAGAGAGAAATCTCAGTGCAAATAAAAATTTTCCTGCATTTTCAAACTTATATAAAAAAAAGTCTACAAAATTCTTTACGTTATTGTAATACCTTAACCATGAGGAATTGTAATAAAGAGATCCAAGTACTTCTCATAATTTAGCATTAAATATTAATAATTTTTTCATGTCAAATCTTTGTCATTTCGTCTGAAATTCATTTATAATAAAGCTGCACATAATTCTGTTTGTCATAAAAGCTTTAGGTGAAATTGGGGCAGTTGTAAACATCTTTGTGATATTTGCAAATTTGACGCAGATCCAAGTATATAGTGAATTTTTGGAAAAATGTTACTCAACTTAGGGGAAAGCGTTCATGTTTGATACCATTGGAAGCTTCGTAATGATTAAATTTTCTATGTTTCACAATATATATGTAACTCATCGCAACCATATTTTAAAAATTATGGGAAAGTGGCTAGTTTTTAAAATATATTGCGGAATCACGTTATTGAGAAACATAGGAAAAATTTAGTCATTACGAAGCTTCCAATGGTATCAAGCATGGGCACTTTCCCCTATGCCTTTATCCTTGGGTAATAGGCAGTAACATCGAGACTAATCCGGCTAATCATGATGCTGGAAATTAAGTCAAATTTTCAGGAAAAGCAAAATTATGTCCCTGTCTTCATTTCTTTTTTAATATTGTAATTTTAGACAAACCTACTCTGAGAATTATAGTCCATTGCAAAGTAGATATTTTTTTTTTCAAAAACCATCTCCAAAAATTTGCTGCAAAATGTTGTATTCTTAAAATTTTGAAATGAAAATTTCTAAAAATATAGTTGAAATGTTATACATTTATATACTTAAAAGCTTGAATTAAATTTTTTTATATGTAGAAAAGAGATGTAAAGCAAATACTCAGTTTTTTTTAGTTTGTTTGACCCACGGAACCCCTTAATTTTGCGATATACATTTTATTTTTATTTCTAAACTACTAGGTCAATGTTTACCATTTCTCTAGCGCATGAATACATATATGTCTTTTTCTCTTCAAGTCTTAAGTTGCCTACACATTGCAGCTGATTTCATCAAAAATTAGTTCAAAAATTTTTAAAAGAAAAATCTTTATTTTTGAAGGACTTTTTGAAGAAAAATGCCTCCACATTGGATTTATTTTCCTTCAAAATTTTTTGACAGATTGCTATCATTTCCCAAGTCTCTTATGCTCATTTTCTTCTTATGGTTATTTTTCATGCAAATTTCTTATTGCACTGCTGAAAAAAGTGAGAAAAGAGATTATGGAAGCTTCCTGGGATAGTATTTAGTGAATTTTTGTGGAAAATATCCCAAAAATGCAGAGGAAGAATTTTTTTTTGCAGATGTCGTTCCTGGTGGAATTCGATCTGATTTTGAAGAAACATTTCTTCTGATTTTCTCTAGAAATTGCCGGAAATTAATCCATCTGAGTTTTTTTTTATCTATTCTTCAATACAGTGGCTCTATTATCCATTGATTACAATATGGATGGGAAGGAAATTTTTTGGCCTCAATTGATTTTCTGCAATTCGCGAATATAACCTCAAAACAATGACTTTATTTTCAAATAGAAATGTATGTGATATTCGCAGTTTGCTGTCGGGGAAAATGTTTTACGCGATAATCTCAAAAACATTTTATATTATAACAGGAGCCTCATCGCGAGTGGAATATTTAGAAGGAGCTGTCAATGCTCCTGATTACAAGTTCTTCTCCTCATTCAGAATTTTTGATAGAAATTATATTGAATTATATATGTTTTTTGAGAGAAATTGCCTACACATTAAACAAAAACCCATCTTTTTGTCAAAAGTTCATACCAATATAGGTAATTTTTTTTTGAAGGACACTTCTTGCAGCTCATTTTTGATAGAAATTTCGTATAATGTGTAGACACCTTTAGCGTCCAAGCTAGAAGCAATTTCTTTAAAAAAAAAAGCATTTAAAAAAAATCTACTGATATAGACCCTTTAAAACTAATAAAAAATGGAGTATTTACAACTACTGCAATTTCATTATGTAGCTGCTACAAGTGCATTTACGAAGTTTTAATTTTGGCAATTAACACTCGAATAATAATACATATTCAACATGTTCTTCTAAAGTTCTGGTATACAATAGTAATGAACTAATACTGACAGAACACCCAATAGAGAAACTTTGGTCTGTTCACAAAATGAATTTTCACACTCAGTGTTTTAGTATTTATAATCGGTAATTAAAAACAAATTTGTGCAGTAAATAATTAAAAGGGTAATACTAAATCACTATTGTTCTAAAATATTCTTTCCAGTGCAAAAATTATGCAGTTATGAATGAATTTTGTATCCCAAGATGAATTTAAAGAAATTTAAGATAAATTTGAGATATTTATTGACCAAAAGGGAACATTTTAATTGGCTTTTATAACTTTTTTATTCTAAAATTCTGATTTTCTAGCCAAGTGTTGGTTTCTGGAGTTAAGTCTAAGCTCCCGTTTTGCTTTTCAAACGCTATTAATATTAGAGAATTTCTCGTGACCTAAAGAAGATGTGAACCAGAGATGTTTGTAATGTAATGACCTCTACACATTAGAGCAATTTAAGTCCATATACAATAAATATTTTCTTGTTTTCCAAGAAAAATTTTTTGGAGTATCCTAACGCGGTCTGTTATTTGACCCAGCGCACTAGGAAAAACGACCAAAAACGGTCGGTAGGTTTAGTGTTAATTTAAATTAATTTTTAGCATTGTCATAAAACTAATTTTGTGCAAATGATAACACTTGGTAAGGTTCATCCTTCCTTCACCGTGTTCAATAAATATCTAGCGAATATGCTTTAAATATTTCGAGAGCAAAAACTAAAGTGAACCATGGCTTGTAATGGTTTTTTTTTAAAGTTTCTTAAATGAAAATCCTTCCACTAAAACTAGGAAAAAAGTTTCACAATAGAATCAGATTTCACAAATTTCCTTTATTCTTATAGAGAAGGATTTGTTTTACAAACTTATTGAAAATTTCGTTTGGAGTACAAATGGAAATTGTTCCACTTTGTCCAATTCGACTTATTGCATGCCACGATGAATGGTAAAGCAAATTGTTTGTGAAAATGAAAAGAATAAAGTCAAAATCCATATTAATTAAAATTGAATGACAGGAATTGACGATCCAATTGAAAATCCAATAAACCATTTTTCGAATAGCCTTTCAGGATTATTACGGCCAGGCTTTTTATTATTAAACTTATAAATAGAGTAGAGCTCAATTTAATTGGACTATATGAACCTATTTGAATATTAATTAGTTCTTTTATTTGATGGATTTTGCTACTGGAGAGTTGGCTAAGAGGATTTTCAGAAACCATTAAAAATTACACAATAGTATTTAATTTTATATGTGCTATATTTTTTGTTGCTTTTATATTAGTGTTATAAAACATTTTTTTAACGTGGTAGTTAATTTTTGTTGATATTCCTCGAAAATTTCAGAAGAATATTGAAGTTTTAAATTATTATTTGCTCTCAGTGGTTGATTCATAATTAATCATTATTTAAAAAGCCTTTAACAAATTATTTATATGATATAAATCTATAACGTGAAACTCCAAAAAAAAACTTCCTAGTGTAATTTTAAGACAAAAACTTTTGCAACCCACTCATTGTAGCACATCTTAAAACCTTTTAAGCCTGAACAGAAAAATAATTTTTATACTTGCAATGAAAATGTCCTCTCTAGATAGATAAGCATGATAAAACTTATAATTCTTATGAGACATAAATATTTAATCAGAAAATTGTGTCATTAATAAATGGAAATGTTGAGACAATTTCATACACCGATTATGAATTTAACTTCTCAACTGTTTTACTAAACGTGGGTTTCACTTCCGTGTAGAACTCATAAAAAGTTGCTCTATTTCTTGAACTTTGTCCTAATGTGGATAAATTTAGTAAATGGTAGATTGTCTACCTACACGAAGCAATTTTGTACAACAATTTAGTTGAGTTCGTTGAAATGAAAATCAACTAAAAAGTCAAACTTAACCAGCAAAATTTGTACAAATGGATATAAGATAGCCTATTTAAATTCTCCAAAAGAAAAAAACATGATTCAATGGTATACTGTTGTTATAAAAATTCATATATCGTTTTTTTTTTAATTCCAGATATCTTTGCTAGTATCAGAAACTGTGTCAACTGCATATAAAATGTATTTAATTTAAGAAATGATAATTTTTCGGTAAAAAATAAAGCATTTTTGGTGTTTTTTGCACTAAATAAATATATTCTTAGTTATTCATTCGTTACTTGTGATTCCAAGTATCACATTCAGACTTCACTTTTCACTGAACAATGAATAAAGTGAGGCAATGTCCTTTTGAAACGTAAATTATTACAGTTTTTGATAAAAGCGACGATAAGTTCTCTATTATAATTTTTCGAAAAATATTATGCAATTTTTATTAATTAGGTTCCAAATCTTTCGAAATGTTCTTTTCTTCCTTTTTCTTATAAAATTTCTGTATTTACATTGCCTCAGTTATATTTCCAAGAAAAATAATTTTTCCTTCAGTATTGTGACTTATTTACCAATATGTTTTATATTAAGGGAAGCAAGGGAAGTCTCGCAGACTTCGCACAGCACAAACTCTGGCTTCGAAACACTTAATATTATATTTTTTCCCATTATTCCTTTAAAAAATTTTTTTTTTTAAATTTAAGTCAAATTTTAATAAGTTAAAATAAATACAAATATCGTTTCACTATAATTTTCGAGATGGTCTGAGAATGCCTTATTATTAAGAAACTGGAAAGAAAATTCTCTATATCTCACGATTTGTCATTCAGGATTGGAAGTAATTATACCCCTTGAACAGGGGACAGGGCAGTATTTTGGTAAATATTGATTAGCATCTATTAATTCAGCCAAAAATACTGAAATTTTCTAGGCAAAGGGAAAGTGTAAAAATTATGAACTATTATGCAATTTGCTTTATAATAACTTTGCAACGTTTTACTCTTTTGTTTGATAAAAACGGAAATTTTTTATTGACCAATCTCCTGACCAATTTACTGAGCAAAAAATTGTTTCCCATTTCACTGAAACATTATATATCGCTCCTTGGAAACTACAAGGGGCCAACTCAATCTGAGACATTTTTCAGGAGACAGCATGAAAGATTCAACTTTGTATAAATAATTAGAATAGAAACATACATATTTTTACCTTTCAAAATATGTTTTTTTATAAGTTAGCTCTTTGTCATTCTAAATAATGCGCAAATTTTCAGGAAATTAGAATGACACGGGATCAACTTGCTTGAGTTAGTCCTTTGTTTCACAAAAATTTGAACGATAAATCTATTTTGTGCCTCTTGACTTCAAACAAAACCGCGCAAGGAATCGTAAAGAGTAAAATTTTGAAAAACTTTTCTAATAACGAAATTTATTGACTCATATCATCTGAAATTTGATTAAATTCTCTGTCTGAGTGCATTAAAATCTCAAAATCGTCAAAAAGTGAGTTGGCCCCTTGTAATTTCCAAGGAGCAATATAGGGGAAGGTGGGACTACTTTGAGCTGTAGGGCTATATTGATAAATGATTTGTTTTGTCGATCTAAATTGCATCATGTGTTAAAACCCATTTTCCTTTATGGCATCTACACATTGGGAACAGTTTTCGTCAAAAAATGCTTTTTTGAAAGAAATTGCCTGCAATGCTATGGGTGGAAATGTCAAAATTCTGTCAAAAATGCAATTTTTGACGAAAATTGCTCCGAATGTGTAGAGGCCTTTAGATATGCGAAAAAATCGTATAACAATGTAGCCCCACAGCTCAAGTAGCCCCACCTCCCCCTATGTAAATATATTCCAATGTAAATATAATAAATTTTATGCTCATCCTCTATCTAATTGAACCACCATAATATGCAACATTAGTAAATGTTACTGCTCAAGTGCATCATTTACGCAGTATAAGAATTCACAAATCTGAACGATTACGCATTCAGTTAAGAGGTAATAAATTGCCGTCTCTGATACGGCTATTGTTACAAATGGCTAAAACAAGATGTAAATTTGAATAATTTTTAAAATTGGACAATTTTAGCCTCAATTGGACAAAATTATCAAGACATTTCTTCTTTTTTTCTTGATATTTTTGGATTGGGATTCAACAACACAATGCCTCCAGCTTCCTTCAGGTAGGACATATTGACGGAGAGAAAAAGAATGTAATACTCGTCCCAATCTATTTGAAGAGCCTGAATTAGAATTCGAAGTGATTCGGGGCTTGTTAAAAAAAAAAAAAACGTGAAACATTCACTTTGACGGAAGCATGCAAATTTCGGTGCTTAACGAAATGAAATTTTGAGCCTGTATCCGACAAGTCTTATCCAATTGCGATATCAAATTGAACATTTTCCTCGTTTCCGTTTGACTTCGCGTGTAAAAATCAATCTACTCAAATATATGTACACATCCATATTTCCCTCTCACACTCCATATCTATCTGGGCTGGATATTTCTTATATAAGAGAATTGTCGAAGAAGTCGCTTTCAATTGTAGTCAATATGGAATGGGCTTCCTTCATTGATTTCCCACTATGTCCCTATAGTTCCGGAAGTTGGTCAGACATACACCAAGAGCCAATCTAAATCTAGCTGCCTCCCATGTAGCTGACAATCCCAAATTTATGTCAAATATGAGAAAATTTCATGTTATCGCTAGAGACATCAATTTTTTTTTATCGATTTATTTCCATGTCAGACATTGTTTGCTACTTTAGCGACAACTTCCTCGTCCCCGGTATCCACTTGTCCAAAGATATTTATTCAGTAATTTGATTTATCGCTTCACAATCGTTTCCTCCACACTGAGCACTGTACAAGGACACCCATAGTGGAAACAAAGAAGAACAGAAGGACACAATCTATCATATCTCTTGATGGAGAAGTAGATTTTCGCCCTGTTTTGCAAAAAAAAGGAGTGGCAAATTTATTTCAATTCCTCATTATATTGAACTTTGACTTTACACTAAATGTAGATGTCTTTCTATTCAAATTTGTCACTTTAAATTTTGAAATAATAGATTAGTTATAAATAACCGTAGAGGTCATATAGATTTTGCATTTTAAGTATTTTTGAAAACAATATTTTATTAATGAGAGATATCTCGAATAATGGTGCAATTCCAATGAAAAATTAACATATTTTTTTTATCACTTTACTGTTCTCAAGTGTTACTGTATTATTGACTTTTATTTATTCCTGTCTCGACTATTTTCGCGGTGTTCTAAACCCGTCAAAAAGTAGTAACGGGAACCAATGCAAGGAAAAATCGATTATGCAGAAGCACTTGACTGTTCTCAAGTGTTTTTACTTTATCGACTTTTCTTTGTAGGGTGGAGTCATCACTTATGGACGTTATACCCTAATAGACAGCTTGCAAAAATTTTAACAGATTTCTAAATATCACAAAATTGTGAATCACGTCATAAATTGGTAATTTTATTATTTTTCGAAATCTGTCTGAGGTAGGAACTTAAGATTTTACCATGCTAACCATAAGTGTAAAACATCCATAAGTGATGACTTCACCCTATTGTAGAGGAATTCTGTAATTTTCGTGGCATTGTAACGCGTGAGTTCGAAACCTAACAATGCCAATCGAGCTTTTTTTTGTCATATCATATGAGTTCGAAAATGCAATTCACTGATTTTTTAATGAAATGCTTTTACATAGTGATATTATGCAAATATAGTCTGTCTTAGTTGATTTGTTTAACAACTTTCATTGTCATTTTAATTGCCAGAAATCTCTAATATGTGACTTCTGATAATGTCACGTGGGCTGAAATGGCAATGTCACGACTACAGTATCACATTTTCGAAAAAGCTCTCCTGAGATTCAAACCCAATTTGTCATATGGCATTGCCAGAGCGTTACAGAATTCCCCTCCTGGTTTTTGTCACGAATGTTTGGTGATTTTGGAACAGACAGGATATAGCACAAAGAAAAGTCGATAATGCAGCAACACTTGAGAACAGCAAAGTACTGATGAAAACACATATTAATTTTTCATTGGAATAGCACTATAAGTTTTTAGGCAACTAATTATGTTTAGTCACTTAAAAACGATTTTAAAGAACGTTTCACAAACGATTTGAGGAATTATCACACTCATGACTTTTGTTATTCCTCTATTTTCATTATTTGTATAGATTTATAATATATTTTAACAGATTAATTTTAAGAGAAGATGATCATATCATTCTCACGAGTTCGAGCATTTTATAAATTGTATTTCTCCACTGCAATCTTTTATGGTTATTGGTTCAAAACCGATTCAAATTTATTTGTAAAAAGAAAATCGTTCAATAACCAGTTCATTACCGGTTTATAATCGTATGGAAATGGTTCTAATTGTACCAGAATTCTAATATATTTCAAGTGAATCTAGTCTCTCTCTGTTAAATAAAGTTTGCCTTAATAGTCAATATTGATAGAAATATTTGATAAATTTAATGAGATTTTGAAATGGCGAAAAAAGGAAAATTCTTAGAAACCTCTTCCTACTATTCCGTATAGAGATTCTCCGAATGTGACATCCTATGTGACTGTGGGGTGATCCAAACCACCCCCGTGTGTTTGTCCGCTGTCCCCTGCAGCTTCATGCAGAATAGGGGATTTGATGTCGGCAAGTCCGCTTGCCATTGACGTGGCCCGTTTTTGGGCAAGACAAACTTAATTTTAGGCCTCGACACGATTAAAAATTACTATTCCGTCAGCCACTTCTTTTAATTACCGCAAATAACACAGATCTGCAATTGAATTTTCGTCTTGTTTGCACGTTTCCATTAGACAGATTATGTATTGAACAATGAATTTAGTATCTGCATTTTTATCAAAAGTTTCTTCTCTGACATAACTGAGATATTATATGATAAACTCATGTGAAATTATTTTCATAGAACTACAATGAAATTCTATTTGTAGTCTTTCTTTTTAAATAATTGCATATAAATTTACTGTAAATTTTTCATAAAAATTTTGTATTTCAAAAATATTGATAAATATGTAAGGGGAAATGCGGTAACTTTGAAATCTATTTATAAATGAAACTGAGCATTATCATAATCTAATTTAGCATCACAATTTACAAATAATGCTCAATTTCATTTGAAAATAGAAGAAAACGCCCTATTTCAGAGGTACTTCACTTCCCCCTAAAGTGGCGGGATAGTGGTTACGACGGTGGCGGATAAGTGGGTACATTTGGAGAATCACGGGAAAATTTTCTTTAAGAAAATGTTATTTTCGACAAATTAAACGAAAAAAAACTGAAAAACCTGCTTAAGAATATCAATAAGTATTGACTTTAACAGTTCATTAGGTAATCCTAAAATTAAAGCCAGAAAACTTTCCATTATCGACAACATACAATCTTGATTTCAATCAAGAACACGAATTGGGTTTTCTTGTATATCAATAAAAAAGAACACAATATATCTATATAATTAACACTTTCACTCCCAGTAAACACAATAACTTGCTATTATTGTAATATTTTCGCCCCTGGAAATGTTGTTCATTGTGGTTTAACACTTAAACCCTATTTACTATAATCCACCTTACTTATCAAACAATCATGACTCGTTAGATTTATTGATTTATTTCTCTTTCCCTTTGCCGTCTCTTTCATTTCAGCACAAAATCTACACGAAATCAACCCATCAGAAAATTACGTGGTGTATTTAATTAATATCAACTTTCAATGATTAATATAAATTAATTAATGTTGTATAAGTGAATTTTCACCATGTTTGCTTATTAGACCAAAGTTCAAGTGAGATAATACACCGATAATAATTTCTATGACAAAACATTGATTATTGTGACTAAACATAAGTGGTGTATAATTTAACTATTAAAGGTGAGAGAGTGATTTTTCTGACAGTTAATCAATGTGGAAAAACTGAAGAAAAAAAAAAGAAATAGAAAAGAAAACCAGCACTTCATAACTTATTTAGCAAAGTAGCAGAAAAATCAAGGGTGAAAGAAAATAACCAACAGAAAGGGAGAACTCTGTAAATTGGACAGCTGATAACAAAATCAATTTTCACAAGTGTAAGTAAAATATAATTTTTAAATCTAAATTGAAATCAGACAGTATAAGAAAGGTTTTTATAATTTTTCTAGCATGCAATATATTGACTCAATTTATTTTCCATGAATATATTTTCCACATTATACTTTCATGTAGTAAAGAAAATAAATAGGGAGCGGACAGCATGGAATTTAATTAGGGGTTGCTATTTTGAGAAATTATATTTCACAAATTTATCAATACACTTTATCAACAATTTTGCCATGATTTTCCATTTTTTTCCTCCATCTTTTTATCTAATTTTTCTCTCGCCAAATTACATTCACGTATCAAGGTGAATTTTGCAACAGAACTCAAATACAAAATTAGAGGAAATAGAAATGTTCGCTTTAAATCCAGGTTTTCAAACTTATTCCCTTCAACATTTTTTTCTGCCCACTTAAAAATAAATTATTGAAGAGATGGAAAACTCTTCTTTTTTTTCTATATCAAACATATCAAAATCGAACAATTTGCCAATCCTGAAATTTTGCACATTTTGGTAATTCACCATGAAAATTTACTCCGACGAAATTGGAAGATTGTCAGTATGAGTGACAGAGAACGAAGCAAATTTAATGACAGCATCTTTGCATATTTTATAAGAACGAAAATACTAAACTAATATGTAATACTTCATTGCTTGTCACAGAAGCCAACATACTTGTAGAAATTCCAATTGAGTGATTAGGAGATGATGGAGAGACAGATGTCTAATAACTTCCAAATAATTCCATCGTGATGGAATTTTGGGGTTGTTTGTAGGTTGAAGTGAATGAATTTTATCCAATATATGTATATAACAAACGGGTGGGATGCTCAAACAGAGCTTTTGTGTTAATATTCCCTCAAGATCATTTTCACCATGGTATTCCACAGCTACATAAGTGAGAAAGAGAAGATGCTCAAAGGGATATATTTAGGGATTCACCAAGCCACCAAATTAAATATTCAATTGACGAAGGAAAAAAAAAACAACCCCTATAGGATAGCACAAAAATAAAAAGAAATGATGCAAGAAGAAAATTTTTCTCCTTATATATCCACAACGCTTTAGGTCAAATACATACGCGCGCAAATGGAATAAAATTTATATGATTCTTTTTCATGACTCACAACTTTATTTGGAGCCTTCCACACAAAAAGATGATACAAATTCGGACACATTTGTTACGGTGAATGGCGAGATATAAGGAGCTTTATTTATCATTAAGAATAACACTATAAGCTATGAATGGGCAAGTACAGTGATAGACAGAAATTTTATTCTAAAATTCTGTGGAGATATTGCATTGAAAAATATTTCATATTTAGTTATGATTTGTTTAAATGAGACTAAGCATTTAGTACAGGCATGTACTAAATAATCATAAAAAAATGTTTTAGTACAAGATAGTGTAAGAAACATATTTTTTAATTATAAACTTGATTATATGTTAGAATTAGAATAAAAGACGATCAGTATGAAATACTCGTCAGGCCTAATTTTAAATCCTGAATCATGTATTAAAATTTCAAAAATAAAATGGCTGTGCCTTTTTAGTAAGTAAAGTCAATGTAGTAGGGTAAGTGTGCCAAATTTCGGAATAGTTGCATGCAAGCGTCAAAGTCTCAAGTTTGAAATGTAATATTTTAAATACAAATTGATTTTCTTTATTCTTTCTGCTGAAAGAGTGTTGCTTGGAGCCTTGTAAAGAGTTTGCTGTCTTTATTTATTCTAAAATCATTCTTAATACATTTTAAAATGAATAAAAATATAGACATAGCTTTGGTGCCCAATTCCGGTCACCTTCATTCTCATAGTTCCTTGCCCTTCGGGAATTCTTCCAATATCTTTTTCACGTCATCTCGTTTGTCGAAGCTACATTTTTTGTTATTCTTTGGCATTGTATAATCTCTAGAGTACGTAAAATCTAAAAGTTCATGGAAATTCAAGGAACAAAAAAGGTGGCTGAAATTGCAAGCTGGCCGGAATTTGGCACATTTACCCTATGTATCGACCATGAAGGTTGAATTGAAAATTATTCGTTGCTCTTTATTGTTTTTTTTACAAAATGTTTTACTGCGTGTTTCAAAAGAGATTTCATAAAAAAAACGACTAATTTTGCAACTGACTACTTTCACTCTGCGCAGAATTCGTTTTACAATCGACTTATTTGAAAAACATCTCCTGTGGGTATGCAAATTTTTTGAATGCATAATGAAATTTCGCGCGGTTTTTTCGGTTCCGAATATGTGCATTGGGACTCCCTGTACAATGCTTCGCTTACATTTTTTTTTTAAATTAAATTTCGACTTCAATTCTCAGATAACGACTTTAACTCAATATTTATTGTTAAAATAAAAGATTTTGCATTTTAAGTTATAGGCTAGTCATGCTTCATTTGATATTGAAAAATTAAAAAAAGCAGTTTGAAAATTTGTAAAAAAAAACTTGAAAAGATTTGACTATATATTCGATTTAGCTCAGATTAGACCATTCAGATATTGTGAAATAGCATTTGACTTCAAGGTTTAAAAAAAACTTTTACATTTAAGGTTAAAATAAAAGTTTTTTTATTGTCTCTACACACTTGGAACCATTTCTTTAAAAAATGCTTTTTTAATGAAAATTTCCCCTATCCTTGGAGGCAGAAACGTCATAATTTAAAAACAAAAATCAACTTTTGACGAAAATTCCTTCTAGTGTATAGACACCATTAGATAAAACATATCATAATTTAAAGACCAACCCTAAAATATGATTTATAAAGATATATTACAGAACTGTGTGATCTATCAGCAAATATTATATTAAACATATAAAAGTAATAAAACAGTAAAAAAGTTGAGCTAATTTATAAAAATAAAGTAAAATGAAAATTTTATTTTTCCTTACAACCTTTTAATTGAATTAGACTAATTTTTGTAAAAAAAAATGAAATAGCTCTTAACTGATCCCAAATTAACCCTCTAACTAACAGATAAGACCATCTCAAGACGGTCTTCACAAAAATCACATTTACTGCGATTACAAAGTTTTGATTTATTTAAAAGTACTATAGTATCCTCGGTAATAGTCTTACTAACATCTTTTGACAGTCTGAACTCAGTTTCACTCTGTGTTTAGTTGCTATCACAATTTTTGTGGGGCAGGTCAGAGAAAAAGCAACAAAAAATTATTGTGCAAAAAAACTCATTTCCAATTTCCATAAAAATACCGATTTAAGGTTATCTGACTAAAATAATTTTTTTTTACTGAAAGATAAGTCACACTACTTTGTATATTTTATTTAAAAAATTTAAAAAAAAAACTTAAAAATGTGAATTTAAGAAGCAAAAAGAGTTCCAAAAAAATTTATATTTTCTCATCTGGCGCCTAAACTAAAAGATATAATGAAGAATGGATGGTTCTTTCGACTTTATTGGATCATAATTATCCTAGAAAACATTGTTTTAGAACTTTTTCGCATATTAAAGAAAACACTGTTAGAGGATTAATAATTCATAATCTCGTGTTTTTAACTTTCATCATTGTTTATAAAAAAAAGTTTTTAACTGGTGAAACAAAATGTTCAGTAGTAGTAGCTTTTAGATACTGAAGAAAACTGCTGTATAGGAAGTTAGGTACTTTTGAATTGGGATACCCTTGAAATTAGGCATTTTTCGCCTATTTTCAAATGGACTTGAGGCTCAATACAATGCAATTTAGCTTCACAATTCGTTTTTGGAGCTAATTTATATCATGGTAAAGTTCAGTTCCATTTAAAAATTAAGAGGAAAACGTCGTATTTCAAAGGTGACCCAATTCAAAGATGCCCAATTTCTCTTAATGCTATTTTGTAATAGTCTAAAAATAATTTTAATCCTTTTAGGATGAGTGAGACGGCGGTGTCTCAAAAAAGAAAATAATTTTTTTCTGAGAATTTAGAGGACAAAATAACTTTCCATAATCAAAAAAAAAATAGTTTTTGTTTTAGTGATACAGCTCTTCCATTTGTCCTTAAAAGGTTAAACATAGTTTGGGTAAAATGAAGGCTATAATATATTTCGTAGATTGACTTGTGTGGTCCTTGCAGATCTTAATTCGATATTTCAGCCCGCTTGAGCTCTGGTAACAGACGAAACAGAGCAAAAAACCTGAGTATTAATATTACATACAGTGTACTTTATCTCTCTGCCGTTCGTAAGCTTCTTTTTAATTATTTAAGAATGCGGTCTTCATCGATCTGTTCTACCTTTCCGGATCGGTGAAGATCATATGCCAAGTTCTAGAATTAAAGAAAAGCTTACGAAGAGCAGGGGCCAAAGTAATCCGCATCTACGGTATGTTAGTTCCGGAGGCAGCCAAAATCCCGAAAGCCAAAATCCTGAACTCCAAAATCCCGAATGTTCAAAATCTTGAACGAGATGAAATTATATGAAGGATAATGTGTAGAATAATTTTAAGAATTCGGGATTTTAGCTTTCGGGATTTCCCCGGTACCCGTTAATTCGCGTTCTTTCTTTGAGATCAAATAACAAAATTCCATAAGTTTTGCACACATGTGTAATGTGTACTAATACGATATAAATATATAATATACATAGATTCACTGACGATTCTGGAATGAAAATGGGAAAAACAAAACTATAAATCAACTAATATATTCGACTTTTTCATGATCATAAAAGTTCTGATGATGAAAAGACAGTTTCAGGGTAGTTTTTATCAATTTGACTAATTATACCAACTTTATATCAATTGACAGTGAGTGGGTGGACAAAATTTCATCTTATATCTGCAAACTGTATTGGTAACATTTTCATCACTTTACCACGTGGGAAACTTTTCATGTGTCTTCATTAGTATAGAGTCGACTTTCTTCAAGTATGAGCCATTCTACTAGGCAACTTGACTCTATAAATTCACCATAAGTTATTCTATACATTTTATGGAAAAACACATAATGTATAACATTTCTTGTATATAGTCCATACTATATTGTTGCCACAAGTTTAAATTTTCTTGTGCACAGTTTGAGTTTTTGCTGTTTTATCAAAACTTTTTAATGATAAATTATGTGATTTCACAGAAAAAGAAGATTAATTTGAAAAATATGGACATCCTTGGTTGCTGATTGTGAAGGATTTTTTCTCTGTTCCAATCAAGATTAATAACTTTGGATCATATCTCATTTATGGTCACTCACTTTGAAGGATAAAGGTGAAGAAATTCTTTTTGAAGTAGGAAGGGTAAGATGATGAAAAGAGAATTCTGAAAATATTCCACCAAGTCGTCCTTCCATTGAGAATGCATTCCTTCAATCAAGATTCTGTAGATATTTTCTCATTAAGTCTACCTCTTACTCTGTCTTTTTTTTTCTTAATCAAATCACATTCAACTCCACTTAAGTGCTGTACATACCATGCTTGTATAGTAGTTCAAGTGTTCATGTGAACGTGAAAATGAACTTTAATAGATGAGAAAATTCTCTTTTCTATGCAATTTGATTTGAGTCTCATACGTGCAAGAGGGTTGTGCTATTTGTCATGTTGTGCTACGGAGGCGCCTGGTTGTTGAGGCAAATCCATTTACATTGGACAGAATTTGCATTTGCATGAGTACATTTCGTAAGCGAGATAAAACTGTACAAATCAATCCTTGCACAGCTCATCCAAATGAAAATGCTCGATCTGTGTTACTCATATAGTTACTACACGTGACATGAAGACTAAAGATAGTCAAACAAGAAGTTTTTTATTACAATGTATCCATGTTTTAAATTTTCATTGCATAATTAAATGAGGCAAATGAGGAATAAGAGATCATAAAGTTAAAGTTACAGAAACTAGTAAAATTTTCATCACAGTTTTGAAGAGTAATATAGTGGCATGGGTACAGCTACTGCACTTTATTGTCAACTTGAAGGAAGCTTTAATTTTTAACAAATAAATTATCGTGAGGAATTTAAAAATGGTAAAAACATTTGTGGTCAGTGAAAAATTACATTGTGGACTGTAAGAAATACAGGAAAATTATATCTGAGAGATATCAAGAGATTGTTCATGGGGTGAAATGGGATACCTTTGTATTGGGGTATACCTTTAAAATTAGTCTTTTTCCCCTATTTTGAAAGGAAATTGAGGCTTATGACAAAGTAATTGAGCTTCACAATTGATTTATCGAGCTAAATTATATCATGGTAAAGTCCACCTCCATTTCAAAATGAGAGAAAAAAGACCAAGTTTAAAGGTATCCCAATAAGGATGCCCCACTTCCCCCAAACTTTTTAATTTTCCATTAGAATATTTCACCATTTTTTTCGAATTAAAAATACAATATTTGACATTTAAAAATTTACTATTTAATTTCGAGATAATTTTTACAAATTTTCCAAACTAGACGTAAAAACTGCTTTTCGGTTTTGAAATGAATAATGAACGATGCTTAAAAGTATCAAAATCTTAAGCAATTCAAAAGATTGGCTGGAAACTTACCACCAAAAATTAGGGCATCTTTCAAAAATCCTTTAGTGTTATCACTTAAATTATTTAGGATAAATACCTAAGTTTTATTTTATTATAACCTGCTAAATAATACTATTGAAAAAACATAGAAACTGGAACGGCTCCAAGTGTAAACTTGTTTAAGTAATTTAAAGCTTAATGGTTATCCCATTCTATTATAGTAATACCCGTCAACGATAGGGGGAAGCGGGGCACTTTTGAAAGTGGGGCACCTTTGAAAATGGGGTTTTTCACCTATTTTTAAAGAAAAGAGCCTTATCGTGATATAATTTAGTTGCACAAACAGTTTGAGAAGCTAAATTATATTTTGATATGGCTCAGTTCCACGTTAGTAGAAAAATCCCAATTTCAAAGGTACCCCACTTTCAAAGGTGCCCCACTGCCCCCTACTTCGTTGAATAATTTATAAATAATAATTTTAAAATTTGTCATTGACAGTTTTTAGACATTTTTTGAATATTTTGTTATAGATAAACTTTTTGGTTAGTAAAAATTTTACTTAGGCCAGTAAAAACTCAAAAAATGATAAGAAAATCTTTTGGATCAAAAAAAAACCTAGTAAAATGCCTTGTAATTTCTTCATTTATCTTTTTTCAAGAATATCTTCCAGTTTCAGGCATAATTTAAGTTTCTTTTGTTTTATTTATATACTTTTAATATTTCTCTTTTAATACTAATAATGCGTGTGATGCCCAAGTTACCATAAGGTGTGACTCTGATTTTATCGAAACAAATGATTTGAGTTTAAAATATATTTTGGAATAATGCAATTGAGTATAATTAAGGAACTGCTTCATGGAAGTCCCAATAAAAATTTTATTTCAGTTGAGCAAACTAAAGCAATAAGCAAATGTAGACTTAATGTAGCTATATGCTATTACTCCATTCTTATAGATGTTTAAAATTATCTCTAATAGTTTTCTTGTTGAAATAGTCGAACAACGGTGAATGTTTCATAATTGCATATTCATTAGGGATCTTAAGATTGCGAAACTCCAAAAGAATTACAAGTTGAAAGATGTTGTTGAATATTTTACAGACGAAAGTTAAAGCACTTCTCTTCACAATAAGATATTCAAGTCAGAAATCAATTTGAGAACATGTCAAAAGTTGATTTAGGTCACATGAAACCCCCTCATCCCTTTATAAAAAAAAATGTCAAATTTCTGTCTTGTTAGAGGATATACAATGCAAAGCTAGACAACATGACTTTGGAAAATTAAGAAGATAAGATTCTTGTTGTTTCAAGTATTCAGTGTGACGTCTCAAGATAACTTGAGACTCTTATAGTCATTGTCACTAACAGCTAAGCGATAATATATTTCATTTTAAATTCTATCCGCAACTAGATATAAACTATTTTCCCTAAATTGCAAACCTGAGAAATTTGTGTACTCTTTATGGTGGTACATTGAAAATATTTTGTCGAGAAGAAGTAAACAAACACAGTACTGATGGTTAATCTCTTAGATAATTAATGCCCTACAAAATAGCACAAACCAGACCATTTCATTTGTCTCAGAAAACTACAAGCTCTAATTATTTTTGACTTCGAAAACACAAGCTCCAATAATTGGCAAAAACCAACACCAAAAAATCAAAATTTAAAACAAGTTTAAATCAAAAACAAGCCTATTGTTAATAAGATTCTCAGTGTAAACCAAGTGGATATAATTGGAAATTCATCGGTGGTGCTTAAAGGAAAAACGATTAATATAAAATTGCTATACAGCTGATTAGATTAGCTTGGCAATCTTGCTCTATCGTTTTGACTAGCCTAGGTCCAATGAAATGCAAAATATATTTTTTGGTAGGGGGTATCTTTGGTATTTGCCAGCGAAAAAGTTTTCACCCTATAGAAAAACACTTTTTTAGTCTTGCCCAAACCTTTCGGTCACGATTTGGACCATCTTCAGCAAAACTTGTTGCGAAATCGAAACATACAATTAGAGGAGACATTTCCACCGTTTGGTCCTGAAAGTTATGCCCTAGACACACTTACGACTTAAGCCGAGAGACGACTTAGTGGAAAATGATGGAAATGTAGTTTAACCATTATTTCTAATATAATTACGCTAAGCCGTCTCTCGGCTAATCCTCATGTCTGTCAAGGTCCTTAGGATTAACACTGAGACGGCGATAGACGCATAGGGGAAGATGGTAAAGATCAAGAATGAGATGAAAATAAATTCAAAGCTAATTCGTTTTAGAGCTGAATATAAGAAAGGGAAGGAAGAAGTTTTAATCGAAATTTGGGGTATAAAACTAAAAAAATGAACTAAAATTAGTAACTTAGCCTTTGGGTCTTTCATAACATAATTTAAGGCAAACGAAAATTTACAGTGAAATGAAAATTATATATGGATGGAGATCTGCGTAATATAGAATAGTTTAATTCAGAACACGGGCACTCAATGGGTCAAGTGGTAGAGCACTCGCACTATGATGCAAGTGTCCCGAGTTCGAATCTCCTTTACATTTCATTACTAACGACGATTTTCCACTTTGTGTAAATTTAACCTTTCTTTAGAATTCATTTCAATTCTCCCACTGTATTAATTTGTTTAGCGCTCTTTAATTAGTTTCTTCTCATCTCAAAAATCTGGCAATAATAGTCAAATGAGAATTTTTTACCGGAATTATAATTTTTGTTTTCTGAGGTTGCAGAATTTTGTGCCTCATTTTAAACCACTACACATTGTAACTGTGTTATCACACTTGCACATTAAAATTTTAATATGATTCACATTAATTGTCGCTGGTGAGAGTCCAAATGTGTAATTTGTATGTTTGAATCATTTTATATTCAAAATTTGATCTATTTGTTGATAAAAAGGTAGACTTGGCCCGCAAAATTTGATATAAATTGATTTATAGCATTAATGCGAAAAATTAATGCGATTTTCTCTTTAATTTTTTAATGTGAAAAATATTTATGCTTTAGATAAATTTAAAGTTATTTTTGCAATCCACTTCTTTATCAATAAATAGAAAAACCCCAAATATTAAATCACTCAAAGACACAAATAACATATTTGGACGCTCACAAGCGACAATTAATGTGAATCACATTAAAATTTTAATGTGCAAGTATGATAACGCCCTAAGACACTCTTGTCCAAATGACACATTTTGAAGCAAATTGCTTGTCAAAGTGTACGTAAATCACGTCAAGAAGTGTCAAAATGCTCCATTTGGACAAAAATTTCTCACAATATGTAGATAATATCACGTACCAATATATGAACTTGTTTGGCCATTTGCCAAATCAACAAAAAAAAAAAGAAACTTGCTGAGAAATTAAATTGTTCGTGGTAACCAAGAAAAAAGGAAGTGAATTGACATGAAAATTATTGCGATTTCAGCACTATCCGACAATTCTATATTTCCTTCAATGCAATAAGAAAGGAGAGTAAATCATATGATGAAGGAGAAAATATAAATATGCTAGAATTAATATAAGAATGAATTCAAACTTTTGCAATTTATACCAAAGAATTGCAGTATAAGATCTTTGGCGCCACACAATGAGTGCAATTTCATGTTATATTACAAAGAGTTTTCCATTAAATTGTAATTGTTGAACATGAAGCAAAATGTTGTAAAAAAGATTAGTACTTCGAAGTCATTCATTCACTTTAATCGAATCATTCATTTTAATTTCAACGGTTTCTATACGAGAACCATTTTAGGATAATCATTAGTTTTTAAGTGAATTTCTTTTTCGTTCGTAATTTATGTCTTTCCTTCACCTAGATGTGACTTCATCAGCAGAAAGTGCACTTTTAAATAAATTACAAGAAAGCTAAGAATTGGTGAAATGGTCAGTTACATAACATATTACTTTCTCTCTTTGAATTTCCTTTTTGCATAATCAAAATGGATGATACGACCCCTTAATACCATTTTATTGGGGCTAACCTGGTGCGTGTTCAGTGTTGACAAGAAGATAGGAGAGACTGTGAGAAAATCGAAAGTACACGACCCACATAGGAGGATTTAAGAAAAATATTGAAAAAGTCACTCTCTTTCAGATTAAAGTACAAGCGGGTGGGACAACATAAACCCCTATTATCAGATTGTTAGAACAACTATTTCAGTTGGAAAAATTGTAGAATTACATTTAGTCACATTTTATCTCCTAAGGGTGATTTATGATCAAATTAAGCATTTGTTGTGCCAAGTACATAGGATTAGTCAAATTAGTGAATAATTAATTTGTCCACAATGATTATTAATTGACAAACAGCAGGTACGATTTATATTAGGTTTTTAAGTGAGTTTCTTACTCATTAATTGTGATCATCACGAAATCTAATTCCCTGCGATTGGGCCCAAACTTTTTAAAAGTGTTTTTCGTAATAATTAGATTGATAATACATAATGGATAAGAATGTATCTAAATACATTGCCAATCGGTTTTAGTACAGTTTTATGACAATATAAGATCAGTTTTAGAATTTAGTTCCGTTCAGTTGGCTTCCATGGCGTAGCTCGACAACGTTAAGGGATTTCAACGAATATAGCTGAAAAATCATCAACATTTTGACACATTAGAAGATTGTTTTGCATCTCGTTGATAGCAAACAACAAATCAATAGTCTTTCTGGAAGACCTATTAGCATGGTATGAATCAAACTTAATTTTTTAGGGTAGCTGAATAGCTTAACTATTCTAAAAAGAACTAAATTCACCTTATGATCTCATTCTCTGAATCGTGTTTGTTCTAATAGGTCGATCATGATCATAAGAGACAATAACCCCCTAGACACACTTACGACCGAAACCGAGAGACGGCTTTACGCAATTATAATCAAAATAATGATTAGACTATATTTCCATCAGTTTCCGACTAATTCGTCTCTCGGTTTATGCCTAGAAACGGCTTAGTTTGTGGAAAACTGATGGGAAACCCGTCCCTCTGCTTAAGTCGTAGGTATGTCTAGGGCATAAGGGCCTAAAATAGTTTCAGGTTGATTTTCGAAAATATTCATCCTGTAAAATTTTGCAGTGAAGGATTACAGGTACTATAAATTTATGCAAATGACCTCTCATCAATGATCGTAAGACCTCAGTGTATTTTTAGGATACATTTTAATTGCCAATTTTTACAAGCTATAAATTCTTTAGGACTAGCTTGAGTCTTTTCGAGCCCTAAAGAAAGCTTTATAAAATGCTTCCATTTTTCAAGATAAGTCATGTATAACCAACATAAAATTATAACAGCCTATTGGCTAAACGAAAGATCGATTTTAGAAAATTCGATTTCGAATATTTTTAAATTTCCAATTGTCTAACATAGTAAATAAATACAAATTTCTAGACAATGCGATTTTTAAAATTAAATCAGTCCCAAATTTAAGTATGAAATTTTATTATAAAAGAGGTATTAAATGTTATGAGGTTATAAAGAGAGCAAAATGAGCATTTTCGTGGTTTATACCTATTCTAATTTTTTTAAACTAAATTTTGAATTTTACGATTTATAAATTTCACAATTCCATTAAAATATTTTTCATCAAATTAAATAATGTAAACTACGGAATTTACATGTATTTACTCGTTTGTTGACTTTAATGTTCTCATCTACCATAATATGATTCAGATTTATCAGTGGCTCTCTAGTACAATCATGGAATTTATCCATTAACCTTTGTGCAAGTTGGAAAGGTGGGAATGAAAAAAAAAAACAAGATAGGAGAAAACCCCTTATACTTCACTTCTACTTTCTAATTTTAATTTATATTAGACATGAAGCCGTGAAGAAACCGATAGGACGACCTGGATCAAAATTAATGGTTAGCAATAAGACGACAAGACCTTCATAATGAGTTCGCTTTATTTTATTACAAACGTATATGCGATACAGACGACGCTCCCCAATTTTAGACGACTATCAGCTATACGCACAGACCTGACAAGGATTTTACTTTTTTTTTAATTAATGATTCCCACGAACTTTTCACCCTTTGTACCATTTGGTTCAAGGTACTTCCTGAAGAAGTAGTTGATGATTATGGTTTTTTTCATGATTCAGTGAAAAGGAAGTCCAGATGATTTCTTTGACCTGAATTATCTAAAGCTTTTCGTGATTACATTTCAGTGTGTTTAGGACGTTACACAAAGTAATCTATAAGATCCTTATAGTAGTAAAAAAATAATTTGATTTAAAATTATCGCATATAGAACGAGAAATGAAACTGTACAATGAAAATTTTCAGTTTGTGTTTAATTGGCAGTTGCATTCCACCATTCTAAGTCGACTTATAATTATCGTAATTGACGTAAATTTGAAGGTAATTTGAAAACCGGAACGAAGTACTTAACTTTTTACCAAGAATTACACATGTTACAAAAAATATCTCATTTTTGCATTATTACTTTGCAGTGTTTGAGATGGAATGTAATTGTCGGTATATTAAGGTCTGTTCTGCAGACTCTGTTAGAGTTGTACTGTGGCTGAAGAAAATCTCATTTTATACTATTCACCAACATAATCCTTGTGGAAAAATGTCACTAAAAATGAAATCTGTCAGTTGAAAATTACTTCCGAATATGGTAGCAGAAAATGTCAAATGTTGTGATACACTGTGAAGTTATGCAACAACAAAATGAAATCAATAATTCCTGCACACATTGTAAAGACACAGATCAAAACAAAATTTGTGCTTATAAGCTCAAGGGGAAGACGGGGAAAAATTTGTTAAAATGGTTATTTATTTTTTCATTAAGCTCTCAGAAAGCTTAGTTGATTTGATCATAATCTTACAGAAAATTTTCCATGCTAATATATTTCTGAGGACGACTTTCCTCTATCTAGAAAAAAATGTGATAATATTTGAACTATTTTCTGAAAGTTAATTTTGTAGAAATTTTCGAAAATGCAAAATATGTCAAATAGAAAAATTTTAATAAATCTCTTATTCTTTTACAGCTTTGTAAAAGACCATTTTTCTCTATTTTAACTAGAAATGTCCATCTATAAAACTATTTATTGACATTTTCTGTAAAATAAATATTCCAATAATATAAAAATTTTAATAACTTTTACATTTTTCATGCTAAAAATTCCTTAAATGCTTAAATAGTTTTACCTCAAATAGCTTTCACAAAAACTATCTAAAGTAAAAAATTGAAGCCTCCGTCTCTTTTGTTTTAGTAAATATTGAATTTTGAAATTGTCAATTATATCAATTTTGCCCCAGTATCCCCTATCACTTAAAATAAGTATTGCAATCTGTTTTTTAATATTAACATTCGTCTCTCGTCAATTCCCAATTGTATGTATCTGACTACTCTTCACGCACCCACAGATTTGTGTTTACATGTACAGTAAAGAGTCACAAATAATACTAAATATCATAGCCATGGAATAAACACCAAAACCACATGGTAATGATTGTGTGGAATGATAAAAGTGTTCCTCTGAAATCGTCTGGGGTAAAAAAAGCTAATGGCTATACCCTGATGTCACTGGCAACAAACTCCTGAATATTTCACATTACGTAAACATAGCTTAATAATCTGGATCGTGCAAAAATGCGCTATCTCTTCCACATTCACAAGTCGGCATTTACTAAAAGGATGAGAGGCTCTAACACCTCAATACAACTCCTTCTCCAAAAGGTGAAGAATTTAGGCCTATATGGTGGTTATAAGGTACCGCAGATAGAACATGAGATAATAACACAACGCTGATCACGCTGTGAAATGAATATGTGTGTACAACTTTTAGATATAGATAAAGCGGTCATAGGGCGTAATAGCCACTATTTGGCACCTTGACAAAAATGGATAAATTTGTATATGTTCATGATAAACTACTTTTTTTAAATAAATAAATAAATCATTAAATGGATTATATGATTTATGAACGTTATGAAGCGAAATTGATGAGACTGTATTCTTGATTATAAAACTCAACTCTATCAAAGTCATTTCATGACCCTTTCAAGGAGAATATTTTCGTAAAGGTGACAAAATCACATACAAACTTTTCCGCAGATTTTTACTGCTCAAACTTCACGGAGAGAGCAGTGTAATATAATCCGTAGATTTTTTCATTCCCTTCGCAAATTTCCATATTCCACTTCTGGGTCTGAATTCTGAGAGGCGTGAGTTTTTCACATGAGAAACTCACGGTTTTTCGATCGTTTCCTGTAAACATTTGGTGAAGCTTTCACAAAAAGTGTCACGTGAAACACTTACAGCATCTCAGAATTCTCATCAAAGTTTTTACGAGAGCTTGTCATAATGCTTACTAAAGGTGATCTCAGAGCCGTGAATTTCTCACGTGAAAAACCCAAACATGGAGACCACTTTTCTCAACAAATCTTTACATTTCAGACGACATCTGAAAAGTTTCGTCACACTGTTTGTTCGTCTGTCCGTTTGCCCATGCGGCTGTCGCCAGCTCTAGAGGCCAAACGGTTAGAGATAGCGACTTGAGACCTTTGGGGTACCCCCCATAAGTCAACCCAAGAATCGTTAACATGCCCCTCACTTTCCCCCACCCTTCCTCGTCCCCTCCAAAACCATGTTTTTTTGGGATTGCTCGAAAACGCGTCGTGCAATTTTTTTTATTTGTGACTATGTTTTAGAGATTACCCAGGCGGACATTTGAACATATTCGAAAATACCGTTAAATCATTCTTAATTCAAGATTTTCAAGAGCAAAAGTTAAAGAGGCCCTAGAGACATCGCATTTATCAAGCCAATGGGATCATGTTTGAGCTCATTGAGAGGGTCTTGGAATTTCCGACCAAACTTATCCGATTCTAATAATTTTGAACCGGTAATGAACTGGTTATGAACCGATAAATAATTTTTGTCCGAAAATCATTTTTATTACTCTTTTAAAATATTTTGTGAAGTCTTTTGACTGAGTTATGACTTAGTTTAAATCGGTTAAGAACCGCGAAACGGTAAATGATTGGAAAGTACTTTTTTGGTATAGCATCTAGGGGGAAGTGGGGCACCTTTGAAATTGAGCTTTTTTCTCCTATTTTCAAATGGAATTGAGGCTTATCATGATGTAATTTAGCTTCGCAATTGGTTTGTTGAGCTAAATTATATCATAATAAAGTCCAGTTTCATTTAAAAATAGGAGAAAAAGCTCAATTTCAAAGCTGCCCCAATTCAAAGGTGCCCCACTTCCCCCTAAGTCATGAGTTCGAGCATTTCGTAAAGCCTGGGACCCTTTGCCACCCTTTTTAAAACATATTTAAGAATTTATGAGAAAAATCTGGAAAATCCAAAGAAAATGAAGAAATAGAGGTATAGTTTATTAGGTAAAATGCCACTCAACATTTTTCGTTTCTTTCTTATCCCTTTTAAGGACAATGTGGTCAAAATTGGAAGTCAAACTATTTTGACTATTTCAGTATCGTCGCTATGATGTCGATATAACGATATGTCGTTAGGAAATCATTTTTTTGATCACCGGTTACCCAATAATTCTTAAAAGGTTAATACATCTGATCCATATCAATAAATACATATGTGTCAATTGATAGTAGTCCTGTAGTGAGATTTTTTTTGAAATTTTTGTTCAAGATCTATTGAATTTATGTCAATTAGGACCGGTGGCAGCCAAAATCGCGAAAGCCAAAATCCCGAAAGCCAAAATCCCGAATTTTCAAAATCCTGAAAGGGACGAAATTATGTGGAGGAAAATGTATAGAATAATTTCCCAAGACACAGAAGATTTCCCTTTGCCTCCAGCAAACGCAGGTACAATCATGGGAGTGGCTGTGACACTTTTAAGAATTCAGTATTTTGGCTTTCGGCATATTGGCCCATTCGAGATTTTGGCTTTCGGGATTTTGGCGTTCGGGATTTTGGCTTTTGGGATTTTGACCGGGACCCAATCAGGACAAGTGACACTTAAATCATCCAATTTTCTCCGGAAGTGAGATAGATAAAATTCCATCTGATAGCCCTATACTTTACCTTGTACTTTATAATTTTCTAGAAAACCCAATGGTCAAGTGTATTAGAAAACAATATGTTCAGGAGGTACCAAAACCTCCAAAACACAAGTCATTTTACATCAAATGAAATAGTTCTCGTTTTGTAGCACAGTATAATCTGCATTTTGGTTAAAGTAGTGTGATTAGTGGTTAATCCACCCTATTCACATATGTTTATATAAGGATTTTATTTGGTGTGTCAGTTTCAAGCTTTTCGGACAACAACTTTGATACATTTTCATTACAAGTTTCTAGGGTACCCAGATACTTTTATACCAGCTTATTTTCACATAGCGTGACCTAACGCTGTGGACCTACTTTTGTTCTCCCATTCTCATTATCTCCACAGAACGTCACAATGCCACTCAAATCCTATACCCTAGTATAACATTCAAAATACTAAAAATCACGACTCTTCTGTCCCCTTTTACACTCGGCAATTTCAACCCTTCATCCAGGTGATTTTCCTCCCTCAGTTGAACCCGACATAGTGTCTCTCATAGTATTCCACAATGTAGACGTGAACATGGTGCAAAGCTTAGGACAGAGGTTACAATTTTTTTATCCTCCTTTATTTTACTTTTTATCGCTCTCGTACCATTTGGTAGCTTTCACCATGGGCACGAGTTGTCGGTTAGTTGACGATATTTTCCGAGTAAAATTAGCTTTATGGCTTAATTTCAACTTTGGTAAACTTGAGGACTTCTGACATACAAATAAATTTAATATAGTAACTACACAATGACTTTATGGAGTGGTCACAAAAATATGTGATTAATTTTTACTGTAGCAATTCACGATAGAAATCATGTCAAGAAAAATTGCTGTAACAATGTGCCCGTTGAAGTATTCACTGTAGGATATTTTTCTTTGTGAATCATAAAAAGGAATTTTTGTAGCGTTCTGAAGGTAAAGAAACGAGACAAAATATTGAAAAATAAAAGGTTTATTGAAAAAGAAAAGTCAATAATATTCAATAGCTATGGTTATCAATAAAATTCGTAATAATTTTGCATAACGTTAGTGAGCAAAGATATTGACAAAATATTGGAATGGCGTTTTTGAGAAATTACTTTAAAGTAAAACGTAAAAGTTAAAGAAAAATTACTTGACTTTTCAGCTGTCTCCTTCTTACTTTTGAGATAGTTCTTTAAGTAGTAGGGTAAGGGCTCATAATTTTGGACAGTCTGCTTATAAGCATCGATGTTCCAAGTTTGAAGTGCGATATTTTCAATACTAATTGACATTTCTTGTTACTCTCTTTTCAGAAGGATTGTTTAGAAACTTGGCAAGCTATTTATCGTCTTATTTTTACTAAAATTAGTTTTAATACGTTTAAAAATGAATTGATATGTAGAGGTGACTTTGGCTCTTATTTTGGACAACTTGTTTATTAATTTGGCCAATTTGTCTGTAAATTTGGACAGCTAATCCGCCTCAATAGGATGCCCATTGTTCTTCATTTCATGAACCAATCTTACCAAGTCCTCTTCCTGTTCATGTAAGGGAAACGTAGAATGTCACAAGAAGCCCGGAAATTTTCCATATCATTCATTAAAGTGAGTTGACTTCGGTAGTCCAAGTACGTACGGATTCGCTCATTCCCTGGCCTTTCCGGGAGCCTTTCAAGGCATTTCTCGCTACATCTCGTTCGTAGAGATGATGCTCCTTTGTTTCTCCAGTCATTTGTCCAACCTAGTCATCACAAAAGCTAAAACTTCACGAAATTTCGTGAGAAAAACACCTGTCCAAAATAAGAACCATCACCTCACTGGTGAATGTCTTGGAAAATTTCCCATTTTTCACACGAAAAATCTAATTCACAAGGCAAATCTCACTTCAGGTCAAATGTACAAATCACCACTAACGTGAATCAACACAATTTTCAATGAATATTCAATAATATCACTTAAAAAAGGCGAAGAAACATTGTTAGTACTTCATCACAGCTAAATAAGAGAGAAGTAAACACGAAGTTCTGTCATATTTCTCGTAAGCAATTGCTCACACTGAATTTTCAACAAAGCAATTTCAACTCAAATCATATTCAAAATTTAACGTATTTAGTGTGAAAATCTTCCAAAAAGAACAAATATTTACATAGAATTCATTATTCATCAAATATTGGAATAAAAATCCATCATTTTAATCAATTTATCTTTAGTGTCCAATTTTATCCTCAAAGTGTCCAAAATAAGAAACTGGACAAAATTATGAGCCTTTCCCCTAAATCTTAACATTAGTCATTAACTTCCAAAGTAATGTACTCAATGTAGGAGAAAGCACGCTGCCTTCGGACGATTCAAGCTTCAAACAACTCATTTTTTTTAAATATGTTCTTAAATGAATTTGACGTAATTTAAGATTATATTTTAATAGCCAGCTCAGGGCGAAAAATTCATGAAAAGGTCATGGGTCAAATCCATTAAATTATATTAAATTGTACGAAGCTTGAGTTGTCCGATGTTAGCGCGCTTTCTTCTACTTTTTGAGCCATTTTCTACAATTTGCTTTTGATAAAGTTCTAATAAATGCTGAAAGTTCTAATGAATGCTTAAAGTTCTAATAAATACGCAATTTTAAGGAATTTTCCAAAAACTCTTTTTGGCATTTAAAGTCTCTTGGTTGGTATAGGTAAGGCAAAAAAGATTTTGAAGATACTGGTCCTAAATAAACTCAGGATGATCCTCGACAATATTTGTAAAATTTGGCAATAAAGGATCAAGCCAAGGGAATTTATACAAAGGATCACTAAATCATTGACGTATTGTGTGATAGTTTGAAAAATTTCTTTGTAGAGAGAAGTGGACTACCTTTGAAATTGTGTTTTCCTCCTATTTTTTAATAGAACTGGACCTTACCGTAATATAATATAACTTCACAAATCAATTGCGAAGCTAAATTACATTATAATAAGGCACAGTTTCTTTTAAAAATAGGAAAAAATCCAATTTCAAATTTACCCTATTTTAAATGTGCCCCACTTCCCCCTAGGTATAAATTTATAGTAAAGCTAAGTGGTTTCTTTTTAATACCCGAGTCCTTTATCGGTTGTTTCTCATTTGAATTGGGAAAAAAATCTGGGACATTATTCTATTCGTATAAATGAAATAGCATATCTACATTGTTTGCTTTTGTTGTTTTCTATGACTTCCATGGGGCGTTTTCTCATAGCCCAAAAATTTCATATAATCTTTACAACAATTGTAAGGGTTTGGCAAGAGCAATTTATTATTTTTCTATTCATTATTTTTCAAGGAATACAACAATCCATATCCATAGCCATAGTACAAGGGTGATCAAAATGGATATTGATTTTCACTAAATATTCAGAATCCAGCATAAACTTATAAAGACATTGTAAGGGCTTTAGTGGTCATGTAAATAAATAACTCATAATCCAGAGAATATTTCATTTGAGGAGCAAACTTTGAAAGACACGATTGTAAAATGAGAGAAAAGATATCCTCTCCAACTATTTCATTGTCTCCGAGGGAGGTATTTCCATCTGGTTACCCACAATATTCCAGTAAAATTTCATCCAATTATTCAGAACCGCAGCAATATTCCAAAAAAAGTTTAAATTCCAAACACTCTCCCCCAGCAAATTCTATATTTTATGTGATATAATAAATTCCATTTATCGAGATATCATTCTCAACTTTGCCCATAACGAGGACCACATTTTGTTGAAAGTGGTTGAAAGAGGAAAATTTACTGTGGTATGAACCGATATTCTACAATTTTCTGCCTAGCGTATGGTATTTACTGTGGGCATTGGGGCGTAATTTAACAGAAATGTCAAACTTGTATAAATCCAAATATATTTTGTATATTGACAAATTTAAATTAATTTGTAAAATCCTGGCAGTGATTAAAATTAATTAGAAATTTGTATATCAAAGAAAGCAACATAGTCACAATGACTTGTTTAACAGGAAGTACACTCTCTGACCTTACTAATTAGAATGCACTTCATATACAATGCTTTATCACATGTCGCTAGATAAAGCAATTGGTGCATTCAGAGTGACATCTGTCCAAAAATTAGTATTCACGCTATTGTTCTTTCATACATGGTAAACACTAAGAGTTTTATTAATTTATTTAACTTTATAAATCCTGCGCAAGCCATATCAATTTAGTATTGCGGAGAATTTTATTAAATTAATTTAAGCTTTACCATTTCATATTTCTCTACCTTCTAACTGGTCAACTTTTGACCATTCGAAATTTTATCTCCCCCTCCAGAAACCTACTTTTCACCTATTTTTGTGAAAGAGAGGGTTTCAAAAACAGGACGTTATGGACGTTATACTATTTGTTCGTTTGGTTATGACCACAGAAATAGATGTCAAACGGTTACAGATTGCAACTTGGGGTTCTCGCAATAAGTTTTTCCTTTGACATATCTAAAAACGTATTCTGTATTTTTCCTATTTTCAGATATTATGGGCAATTTGACTTTCAAAATGTTTCTTCAAGGTCAAAATTAAAACTTTTATACAGAAGGTGTTTTTAAAAAAAAATTTTTGTGTCTATGACAAGTCTGAATTAATAAATGATCCGAAAGTTAATTTTCGTACGAAATGGTATTGTATTACTCCTGCGCTACTTTAGTCGAGTTTTAGATTTATCTATAACCAGTGAATATTAAAAATTACGTAACTTAAAAGTTTGTGAAATCCATAAACTTGTTAGCATGATGCTTTTCTCAATAAGCTGAACTTATGAGCAACTTAATTAATCTGTATATATAAAGCAACTTTTGCGGTTTTTCACCTAAGTTTGAACATTTTGCAAAACTACAACACTTTTCAATCCCTTTAAAAGAAATATGAGCAATTTTGTCTCACTTTCCAAATCACATTCTCCAGCATAAATAATTATCAAATAATATAGTCAAGTATGACAGTATGAGTGAATGTAAAAGTATTTTTCTTCTGGAAAATTTATTATGCATACTACGTAGTTAAAGGAAAAAAGTTTTCCTAGAGGAATTTTTCTTGTGATAAGAAACCAGCACAAAAGTAAAATAAGATTATGAGATAGAAAGAATGCTTTCTGATGGGAAAAGTTGCAAGAAGAATAAAATCTATTCTTCACCCATATAGAAAGAAACTCATATCACTTGGTTTATTTTAAAGATACTGTTCAGTCAGAAAATCATATTTGCCATATTATTTCAATACGAAAATTACTTTAAAATCCTCTTTGGGATCTAATCTTTTTATTTCAAAACTTAAACAAAAACTTTAAAGCTTTCATAAATTTACTTTAAAATAAAATATCGTTAATCAAAAAATAATTATAAAAAATGAACAAGTAATATAATTCATTGGTAATTAATTACCTGAGATATTGTTTGTTGCCTAAAGGAAGAAATGTAGTTTTAATTGGGAAAACTAAACATTAGCTATTGTAAAGCAACTGAAGATGTTTCCTTAAATTCCTAACAACATGTTATAAAACCCTGCGGTGAAACGAGTTTGATACAATATTTTTTTAAATTTATTTTTCATCAACCATTAATATTTATACTTGTGACCTTTTGACTTCTATTGAATTATTGCCAATACCACGTACCTCAAAGCAAGTTCGAAACGTTTCGGAATAAAATAGAAAGTCTGCTAGACTTTCTATTTTAGTCGAGACACAAATGGGAGTATTATAACAGCTAACTGGGAGATTTTATTCAGACACAAACCTCAAGTGGAGATTTTCCAAGACTCGCCGGTGCATAGCACAGTGGGGTGCATTTTTAAAATGCCCTCGTTTAAAAGGCTAAAAGTCAAAGTACCGATTAGACATAGTAGATTGGATCAGTGAAGACCATATTTGAGTTCTAGAAATAAACAAAAGCTTACGAACATAAGGGTGTCAAAGTCACCCGCACTTACGGTAAATCAAAATCGATAGATATCGTTTATGACCAAAATAGATAGATATCGATTTTGAACAATGTGGTACACATTGCATATTACTGTATTTTTTTTAAGTCGAAGCAATAATCCTAAATTGAAATTCTGTTGACGACAGAGAAAGGATGAAAAATGCAAGGAATCTATTGCACAATATTATTGATTTTTCTCAAATATTGTAGATATTTAGTACCTAAATTTAAGTCCTTCCATCATTACATTTGTGAAATAGCAATAATCATACTTTGTACCATTGATGCACTCGATTATATATCGATTTCGTTTTAAGAAGATAATGAACGACCGAAGCAAAGAGCCTTAAGTTCTTAAAAATAAACAAGGAATCAGCAGAGTCCCAGGAAATGGGAATTTATGTCACTTTCGTTAGTCATGATGACTATTTGGTTTGTTGAGAGAGCAACGGTAATAATACTTGGGAATAATAAAAGGAAATGCTTGAGGCAAAAGGAGGAAAAATTGGATGTTCAATTATTGATTGCACGATGGATGAAGTTCGTAGGGGAAAAAGGAAATTATTTTAGAACTTGTGTATACACCATTTGCCCTTTTTGCAGTTTCTACAGCAAACACTTTTGTCACTTACAGCATTTTTGCTCCACAAATTGTACACAAAAAGACATGTGAGTGCTACTCTATAAAGTTTTCACGACAGAACTTTGTGTCTAACAGCTTTCAAATATACAAGAAAGTGCTCTTTTTCTCGTCATCTCAACCTAATGCTCCTATTTTAAATTCTACAAGTAAAAGGCTGTAAAGATAGAAGGATTGGTCAGTATATGCTTTTATTACAGTGAAAATCCACACTTGTATTCTTGTTGTATCTTGAAAGTCTGACAAGAAAACTATTACCTTAATTCTTGGTATTATAAATGTAATTTATTTAGTACACTCTTTGGGCAATGTAAAATTTAGCAAGATAAATTTATCATGGAAAACGTGTCTTGGATAGAACCGTGTAACACTCTTGCAATTAGTCTTATCGCATGTAAGGAATCATTTAGCAACTTTTTAAAGAAAGCTACTCTTATCGAGTACTGTCCTATAATATTGGACAACGGATAGCTTGTCCTGAAGCCTAAACACCGAATTAATTACCTAAGGTCTATAAAAATATCATTTTCAAAATAAATTTAGTCAATTTGAAACATGTTGATAGGTGCAAGAATTTTACGCCAAAAAAGCGGGAATTCAAATTAGAGTTGTAAGTTCGACGCTTTGACTGTGACATGTGATTTATGGACAGAAGAATTGTTTTAAATCATGATAAATTCACATATAAATGTAAACAATAGCCAACAAGCAAAGCTGAATTGGTTCAATCAATTTTAAAACTTTTGGACTGATTGAATTTCTATTTGCTCGTAAAGTTACCTTCATTGTATAGAAGCATTTAACTGTCACAGATTTTATACATGGACGTTACATGTACGCGATGGGACGAAATGAAAGAATTCTTCCATATATGGTAGCATATAAAATGAAAGCTCTCAAAACTCCCAAAAATATCTCATCAGAGAAGAAATTCATTTGAAAATTTAACAAAAAAAAAATGAAGAATGTACAATGTGAAAATCTATGCAAATGAGGCAAATATATAAGTTTTCCCATGATGAGATGAAATCTGGGATGATAAAAAGAAAGTTTTCATATGGAAATTAAATTAGTTTCCATAAATCTCTGGATTGGCTGAGAGACCTCGACCTCCTTTCTTTCTTCCCGCAAATGAGTACTGTCCCTATAAAAGCGGATAATAACGCACACTCTCGGCTCTAAAAGCATCATTAAACTTTTAAGTAATTTTGCTGGGATATTAAATAAAAAAATATTGAAGAGAAAATTAAGAGGCAATTACAGCACAATTGCTTTAAAATTCATTGCCTTGTTAATCGCATTAGTCACCCCGTTCTTGTTGCACGATAAAATTTTCCAACAGAGTCACATTTGCCCCAAATCATAAATCACAACTTTATACGACAAAAAGTGACGATATTTTTACATCTGCTTCAACACCATTTTACGCTTCGATATAGAATTTTAATTTCCTCCACATCGACCTCCAGACGGTAAACTACCCAACTTAAGCCAAGGGTTATAAAAATTCTTGAGACATTTTGATTTTCTTCTGCTGTGTAAGCACCCTACATCTAATCACACAACAAAGTTTGAAAAGGAAATGCTGCATAATGGATAGTCACTCACTTCTACTCTATTTTGCCTCTAAAACGAGAACGTGATTCTACTAAACCTCTTTTTTCCTTTTTTCTTCTATCTCTGCAAACATCAACATAAATATAAGTCAAATTCAGTGAATAATATTATAAACAGAAGGAAATCGGTAAAGTTTTTCCAAAACTTTCAACTTTTACCATCTGAAATGCGTTTTATTGAATTCTAAAGCAACTTTCAAAATTTGTTCATCAAATTTTTCAAACTACCCAACGAACATTATTGAAGAACTTCAGGTCTTTCATATAAAAACATTCCCTCGAATATGAAGAAAAATCTCTAAGGAAGAAAGCCATAAATTTTGTAAGGACAGGACGAATCCATAAAAGAATATTTTATGTTTTTACTCTTAAAATCTCCAAGAGAATTTATAGAGGTGACGGAGGGAGTTATGCCATTTTTTTTAAATTAATATCTTGGTGTAGTTATGAGGGTTAGCTTGACAAAACGTCAAAACTTAGTTTGACAAAGCATTTTAAAATATGATAATTCTATATTCTATATACGTCTCCCAGACAGTAATCGGCTATTAATACATTATTAGGCCTATTAGGGTAGAGTCACCACTTATGGACGTTATACACTTATGGACAGTGTGCCAAAATCTTAAGTTCTTACCTAAAACTGATTTTGAAAAATCATAAAATTGTTAATCACATCTTAAGCTAATAAATTTATGATTTTTCGAGAACTGGTTTAGGTAAGAACTTAAGATTTTTGCACGCTGTTCATAATGGCCTCTACACACTAGAGAAATTTACGTTCATATTGAAGCAAATTCCCTACGCTTGTATGGACATAGATTTCTCTAGTGTGTAGAGACCATAAGTGTATAACGTGCATAAATAATGACTTCAGCCTACATAGTGGTCATTTTAAGAATTTGATAAAAGTTTTTATCTTTATTTTTGCTAGTAATTTTTATTGTATTACTTGCAATATAGGGGAAATTGTCCTATCTTTGTACCTGCTAGACTTTGAATATTCCATTTTTTTTCTTATTTCTCAAAGCAAAGATTTTATTTTCTACAGATTAAAATTATTTGGGGGAACTAGGGCACCTTTAAACTAGGGCAGTTTTAAAACAGAACTTTTTATCTTATTTTTAATTGAAACTGGGCCTTGGCGTTATATAATTCAGCTCCACAAACCAATTTTGAAGCTAAATTACGTCATGATAAGGCTTACTTCAATTTTTAAAAAAAATAGGAGAAAAGATCCCAATTATAAAGCTGCCCCACTTCAAAGACAAATAAGAGAAAAATTTGAATATGCAAAACTCTCCTCACTGTCCTACAATATAACCATTAAATTGCGGTATCTATGTTTTCAGACTGTAATAATACTTTAGTACTTAATACTGTAGCGGAAAATCTATTTATAATTTTATAGATATAATCAGGGGGGTGACATTAGCTCTGTAAATGCGACCAGTTTTAGTGTAATTTTTTTCCTGCTTTCGTACACATTTCACGAGATATCTCCAAAATTACGTAGGTTGGCAATTTGGCGTTTTCGGTTACCTCTTCGTTATTAAATTGGCTTTTATTTTGTATTATTATTTTTTTGCTAATTCATTCTGCATTGACAGAAAACAGATAATAAACTCAAAAGTTTTTTCGGTTCGCTAGAAACATATGGGAAACATAGGAAATGCCATGCCTCTGGATATAATCGTATTACATATTAGTTCAAAAATAAATTAGTAAAAACGTAAAGCTTGGAAAGATTTGTTCTGAATTTTTTAAAATCATTTACAGAACGTAAACAGCCAGTACCGCAAATTTAATAATTTGAGTAGAAGTTGAATTACACACCTCTCCACAAACATAACTTCATGTTGTAAAGATGCCAAATTTTTTACTAGAATTTCCATTGTTACAAAATAAAAGTACACAGTTACCAACCAGAAAAGTAACTCTGCTTTCGCTTTTTCGAATAAATTTACTTTTTCATATTCTTATATACTAGAACTAGATGAGTGTCTATAGAAATTCAAGTATACATTGAGTATCAGAAGGGAAGAGTTATATTTTCAGTTAAAGTATGTATATAAGAGTGTCCCAAACTAATAGATTTTGTGATGTACTATGCGTATTATATGTATATTATTTCTAGCTGAAATATGAGCTTTTTTTCATTCAATAAACCCTGACCTTCTATTCCACTCTACAGTGTTATGTACTTGAGAAAAAAACACGACACACGAGAAGAGTGATTTTCTCACAAAAATATATTATACATTTTCCCCTTTATTATATTATATATACATATTATATATCAACACTACTGTGAGTACACACAAAATTGCGAACAAAACAACATAAGAGTATTAAGCATTATTCTGTTTTCTACTAAAATCATTCTGAACTTTTAGTTTAAGACTACGCAAACAAAAAATATAGTCATTAAAACAAAAGAATGGTACAGTGAGAGACAAACTTTACGTTAAAACTCACAACCATGAGTGTCAGTAATTCAGAATTCAAAGAACTTTTAATAAAGAAGTCCATTTTTTCAAAATCATTCTTAACACGATGCAGCAAGATTTGAATTTTGACTTCAGAAAATTCAAAAAATGGCAATCATATGGATGCAATCTCTGCTTAAGTAAGGGAAAGCGGAGCACCTTCAAAATATGGTTTTTTTCTCTATTTTATTTAATAGAACCATATTTTCCTATTTTTAAATAGAACTATATAGAGAAAAAAGCCAATTTTAAAGGTACCCTCAATAAAAGGTGTCCCACTTACCATTACCTTCAGACTTATAAAAATAAAGTAATTTGTTAAATGCTTTTTAGAAGAAAAAGACGAAATTATAATTTTTCACTCTTACGGGTTTTAAATTTGAGGATCAGCCTAGTTCCCGAACATTTCGAAATCCTAAATAAAAAACAATTCTAGTGATTTTCCAAAAATCTTGCGAAATTAGAGAAGAGAAGCAATATAACTAAATCTTATGTTTAAAGATCGTATTAGGGACTTATAGCATCATCTACACACTAGAGAAAAGTATGTCTTTTAACAGTTTTTCCTAAACAAGCGTAAACAATTTGCTGCCATATGGGCATAAATTTCTCTAGTATGTAGAGGCCATAAGAAATTATGTTCGATAACTGGGCTTTGTTTTCTGTAACGCTTGCTAGGGAGCGGTACTTTTCGATTTTTGTGGAGAGTGTTCATCTTGGGATCTCGTTCATAGAGCACTGCATAAATCCAAAGCATTAAGATATACGAATACCTGGAGGATAATGCGTAAATTACTAGGGCTTACTTGCTCAAAGTTCAATGATAAAGAGTTTTAAAAAATCCCAGGCTTAATTTTTGAGAAAATCTGGGGTTCTTCCGAGCACTCAATTAGTCAAGTGTTAGAGTTTGACTGCTCTTTAAGTCACCAGAAATTTTTCTGGCGGTAAAGGTGTTCCAAGTGCATCTAGTGAGTTGCACTGCACTTGATTCTAGGAAGCATGGAACTGACGGAACTGACAATTCCATCCCTGTATAAGAAAAATTATATTATGGATGTCCCGAAAATCTTGCTAACGAAAAGTAACGCTTATGAAACGTTGTGCTACTATTATTATTATTAGTACTAAGGTTCTCTCAAAGACCGCAAGTCGCTAACTCTTACCGTTTATTCCCGAGGACTCTCATCACACAATAAATTGAAAATCAATCTTAAAAAAGCGACAGTTCATGTAAAACGATAAAACCCATTTTTCCAATTCATTAAAATCAGCGCTGTGATGCCAAAAAGAGAAATAGTACGTTTTAATCTTGAAACTCACAGCGGTAATCCACTAACAAAACGTGGTTCCACTCCCCAACTAGGCGCTACCATCCGCCCACAGCCATGTGCTCGTGTCTCTATACAAATATATGTCTATATGTTTATTGTTCACACTTTTAGAGTGGAAGCAACTCTCATCAATTTTCACAGGCTTTATACGAGATCCACATATAATTTGGGATAGAAATCTCTAGGATTGAGTGCGCAATTCTTCTTAAATTGTCAATAAATCCTTTTTTCATTTGAATGTTGTCTCTTCAGTCTTCTTCATCCCACAACATCTTTAACAATATAATACTCCAACATAGGGGCTTACACTCTTATCACTCTACAAAATTATATACATTGTTTTACAATCATGTTAGAAATTTTAAGAGCTTTTATTATTTGTAAAAATGTGAATTCCTAAGGGAGAAAAGGAAGAATATGTGCAAAAAACGAACAAGTAAAACTTTATTTGATTATTTATGCGTAATTCTGAGTTGAGATGCTTGAGATACATGTTTTTCAGAAATTAACAAAAAAAGCAAACACAATCTAGGAATTATTATAGCTCATACTCTTTTCCTTCATGGAATAAATCCTTCGAGAATATGGTTCTTTGTTTTCCATAAACAAGATCATTTCTCTCCGACGAAAGACGTAAGTTCCTTTTTGTATTTTTAGCGCAACAAGGTTATTAATTTATAACAATTTAATGAAAGAATACAAAATGATGGTTAATATTTTATAAGCATAAATTGTTGCAGAAAATAACTCCTACGCTATACCTTACCCTTTAGCACAGCTCTCTTTCTTCGTTCATTGATTTTATTACTTGAACTTTACAGTTTGTATGTTTTATTCGAAGTTGTAATCTGCGTAATTCCGTATTATAAGGTATTAGCTGATGGTTGTTGTAATACAAATTTCTCAATTTCTCAATACTACAAATTTTCATTACCCCAATAAAAGAATTTGTATTTCTTTATCGTTTTGCGAACACTATGGTAGTGGAAACACTTAGGTGATATGTCGTATAGCTTGCAATCATTTCCAAATAAAGCAATTTAATCAGTTGAACGATACCGCAACGTTGAAGAAAAAAAACAATTTATTAAAAGGTTCACTGAAAAAAATTTGGAAGGTATTTTCTACAAATCGTGTCTTTACATTCTACTGCCTCAAAAGATAGTAGAAAGTACCATCCTCCATATACATTTTCCTTTAGAATACCATCTTGAAAATTTAAAATTTAATATCCTATGGATAGTACATTCTAATAGCCGAATGGTAAAATCCTATAGATTTTACTTTGACCCTGCTAAATTTTAATATCCGGATAGTAAATTTTACTAGCCAGATATTAGATGTTAGAATTTAACTGGAAGACAGTAAAATTTAACGGGAGGATAGTAATTTGGATGGAAATTACCATCCAAAGCAGTAAAATTCACCATTCTGCTGTTAGAATGTCATCCTGGAATATCATGGGTGATGGATGCAACGGTTTCCAATATGCTTTATACATATTATAGCAATTCATGGCGCAACTGAAAGATGCTCGACCGTCATCACAAAGGTTCCATGTTCAAATCTCGGGGCAATCGCCAATGTTGGAAAAAGATTTTCACATATCAAAATGGCTTGGAAAGGGCCCCAAGCCCTCAAACAATGGCCACAAATTAATTAAAAAAGGAAAAATTAAATTTTTCAAAGATTTTTCATTCCTGCTAGTAATTCCGGCTAGTAAAATTTACTATCATGCCAGTAACTTTTACTATCCGACTAGTAAAATCTACCATCCGGGGATATTAGAATTTACCATCCGGCTATTAGAATTTACTATCCATAGGATTGTAAATTTTAAAGACGGGCACGCAGATTCCAAAATTTTTGACAGTCCGATCTTATATCGCGTTTACTGGGTGACTTTTTTACTATCCGGCTATTAAAATTTTGTATGGAGTATGATAAATTTTACCATCAAAATTTTTCTCGGTGTTGTAATAGAATTTTGACAATAGGTACAAATGCTAATTAAATTTTCGTCCATTGATATATATAGCGGCTAAACAGTGAGAGATTGCGACATGAAGACGTGGAGGATATTTCGTTTCCGGGTATGTTTTAAATAGTAATTCTCTAGACACACTTACGTCTTAAGACGAGAGATGGTGTAACGTAATCATAATCAAAATAATGATTCAACTATACCCAGCGAGCACAGTTAGCTGAAAAAAGCAACGTTTTTAGCATATTTTTGCTGAATCGGTCAGCAAAAACATGCTGACATGTCAACAGTTCTCGAACAAAAAGTGCTAACCAAATATATGGAAAATGGCACTGCCTCTCGAGTGTCGTTTTAAGGTTAGCAGAATTTAGCTGAAAATAAATATCTTTTCAACTGAATGGAAATCGGTTAGTACTCGGTGCTCGCTGGTAACTAAGCCGTTTCTCAGCATAAGCCGAGACGCGGATTAGTCAGAACCTGATGGAAATGTTATTGGATCATTATTTTGATTATAATTCCATTAAGCCGACTCTCGGCTTAAGTCGTAAGTGTATCTTAGGGCATAAAAGTAGACATAGCGTCCCTTAGGGCCTTGAAAGACATGAGGATTAGCTGAGAGACGGCTAATTATATTAGAAAATAATGGTTAAAGTGCATTTCCATCATTTTCTATTAACCCTCTAACGGGTAAGACCGCCTCAGGGCGGTCATTCTATAAATCGCATTTACTGCGATAATATTACTTATTTGAAGTTGATATATGTACAGTGTCCTCAGTTATAGTCTTACTAACTTATTTTCTGACGCTGAACTCATTTTGACCTTTCGTTTGCTTACAATCTTCAGTTTTGTGTGACAGGTCAGAGAAAAAACAACAAAATGTCGCTCGCGACATTTTGCGTTTTCAAGTGCAAAAAAGATTGTTTTAAAGTAATCTAACTGTAGTAAGAATCTTATTTCCTGAAAGATATGTTCTTCTAGTTTGTATATTTCAATTGATAAGTGTGAAAAAATTAGAAGTAAGAGTTTTAGAAGAAAAAAAGGAAGACCGCCTGTGGGCGGTCTTATCCGTTCAAGGGTAAAATTTTCAAAAATTACCGTTTTTTTTTAATTTAATTTTTTGGTTGTTCTAGTAAAATATATTATTATTTTGCTAGATATTAATCATGAAAATCAATTGAGATTACACGAAGACTGTCCAGAATTAGTAAAATGGTCGATTTCTGAGAATTAAGGGAAATTGATAAAGAAGCAGACTTCAACAGTGATGATGAGTTCCCTAATTCGTCCTTTAATGCCCCAGATCGTGAAATAGAACCAGAAGATGAGCAATGTATTTCAAAGGACCTTCGAATTATACAAGAAGGTGACATTTTCATAGCTGATCTGTGACCTATTCGGTGAAAATCAGTCTCATTGAAACACCTGGAACTTCATTAACATCTAATTATAAAAGTTATAAACGTTTTTTTCCTAAAAATTACCATTCCTTAGATAATCATACAACATTCATCCATAAAAAACGTTTAAAATTCATTTATTTTACTATTTGTTCACTATTTTTCAATTAAAATATTTCAGTCTTTTTATGCCTTAAACCGATATGACCGCCTGGAGGCGGTCTTTACCTTTTCTCACCTGACGTCCAAACGGAACCTGATTTCCAAACGGAAAGAGATAATGAAGAATGGATGGTATTTTTGAGTTCAGTGGACCATTAATTACCCAAGACAAAATTATTTAACTACTTTTTTTGGATATTAAAGAAAACACCGTTAGAGGGTTAAGTCGTCTTTCGACTAGGGTATTACTCTACATACGGAAAACCTTAAATCATACACTGAGAAAAAAGAGGCTACGATTAACTTTTTTTCGTCATAACTTTAACACTTTTCGGGTGTAAAAATATATCAACATTTTTTAATGTTAATTTTACACCTTATGAGGGTAAAATCAACATGAAAAGAGGGTAAATTTAACCCATAATACACCTAAAAAAGGTAATACTTACACCGATTTCGGATCAATACAGCAGGGTAAAATTAACATTTCCGGAATGTTATTTTGACTTTTTCGGATTTCTCTCACAGTGTACATAAAGATTTTTTAATATAAAAGATTCATCACTTTTAAATTGCGTATTGGACGTAATCGATGGAATAAATTTGGCTAAATTTGAAAGGTCTGTGATTTCCGGACACTTGAGCATGATTCTTTCCCCATGAATTGATTCATAAAGTAGTCAACTTATTCAAACAAATATTGAAAAATTATTTTGAAAGTAAAATTTACGTTTTTAGGGGAAGGCTTTGAGACTTCGCACACACTCTATTTTCGAACACTTCATACTTTTCTCATATTCCTTGGATCTGACCTATTTTTTCAGAAAATTTGTAACTTTAGACTGGGTATTGAAGCCATAAATAGGTCAGATTCAGTAAAGGAATATGGGAAAATTATCAAATGTTCAAAGGCAGACTGTGTGCGATGCCTAAAAGCCTTCCCCTAGTATTCTGTAAACTGTTTTTACATGCCTGTCAATTTTACTTTTTGTCCTCTTCTAAGACAATTAAAAATTAAATACATAAAATTTAATATTCTAATAATTCGCCGGTTGCGTGTACCTCTGTCGTATCTGCATTGGTTTTGTATCTGCATTCGGTGCAAGCTACAATACAGACATCCCCTATTGCGTGAATTGCTGACACAAATGAAATGCAGATACGACAGAGGTTGATGCAACCGACAAATTTTATTTTATTTGGTGAAAAACACAGATTTCCCAAAGCTCAAATTTGGTATAAAATTTCGTTTGAAATATGATCGATATTGCGAAATTAGATTATCAGGTAATGGCTCATTTACTGTCGCAATATTATCAATCAAGAAGGGTGCAGAGGTGATACTTGAATTGCGGTGAGACATGAATGAAAGGCACGTGGCAGACCTTTTTTTCTTTTCGCGCCCAACTTCCTACTAGGCTCTTGTCCAGCATGAAACCCCCTTTCGAGAGCGCCTGGTATGACTTAATGTGATTAAAAGTAAATATTGAATATTGATTAAACTGATGCGATGTAGCGAAAATGTGTACAGTGCAGGTGGGAGTGTAAACAGGGATGAATAACCAAGATTATTTCGGGGGTGTTGGTGCTAGGGAGGTGCTGAAGGCTAAATATAAATTCCATCTGTATGAATTTGTGTAATAAAATCGATGGAATGTGTTGGTTTTGAGGGCGGTGTCTGACCAAGTTTTCCCAACAAGAATTTTCAGGCGTGCAACCTTGGATTTGATTACTCCCCATTAGCGAACGAGATATACTAAACCAAAAACTCACATTTTCATTCTATTCTTATTTAAATGAATATTTTCCCTCCAAATATTTTTTTTATCATCAATCTCGTCTCCAATCAAAATAATAACTATTTTCGTAAAACTTTTCCAACCGCACGATTTTCCCAAAATTGACATTAACTGTGATTATTGGTACCAATTGCCAATTTAAGAGGTAGAATATTTTTCTAAAAAAGTTTTTTTCTACCCACGAAATATAGAAGCATTATTTTTACAAACAAGATCCCATCGTCTTAAACTGCAATATATCATTGAAATCATTATTTTCCCTAATGAAAATGTACAATATATAAATAGGAAAATGTATGAGGATACCTTTCTTTCATGCTACTCGTCTTGTCTTGAAATTTATCACTGGGGCGACTCGGGCACATTAAGTCAAGCAATAAATTGCTCTTTGCAAACAACTTGTTCTTCTTTCTTATTTACTCCCAAAATGTTTATGTTATGTAGAATTCAAAATAATGACTAGTCATAAGAAAAACATGAAAATTGTTTTCAACTCACATTCTTTTGGGGCATTCGATTTTATGTCGAACTTTCAACTCAAGAACTTACATCTATACGTAATATACTGGGTATTTTTGAACACAAAAAAATTAAAATTAAGATCAAAACAACATTACTTTATGCGGGGAAATAGTCATTTATGACAAATTGACAGGCTTATCGCATTTTAATCAAAATCTCATTAATATTTCCAACTTGCGTGACAGGAAACTTTCAATTTCGCCACGCTTTTACCATTATTTCAGGTACAGCGTCCCCCATTATTTTTCAAATAAATCAATTGAAGTGCTTTTTGTTTAAATTTAAAACTTTATGCTCTATATTAGTTCTCATGATCGATAAACTCTGTCATACACTATTGCTGCAGTTAATTATATTACTTTGATAATTGTAATGTAGTTCCTAAGGTAAATTCACCCCTTTTTGGAAGTATGTAAAGTCAAAGGTGACGAAAATTATACACCCTTATCATAAAATATTATATAATCAAACATAATCTGGAAATAGAGTTCATTCTGTTCATTCTGGGGAATTATTTATTAGTTTGTGTATAGGGGAAGGTAGGGCTAATATACCCTTGCACATGAGTATAAAACATTTATTTTTAGTCCAATATTATAATTTAATAATAAGAATTGTGTTATATAATTTTTTGAGTAAAAGCCTAAGTAAAACTTATTCGAAGTTATAAAGGCATTATCAATCATAAGTTTACTTTCTGTGAAACAACTTAATTGTTTAACATTTCATTCCTCAAACCCAGATCTGAAAAACCGTCAGTTCGTCAACAGTCTGTAATTCAAACACTAAAAGATATTCGGTATGCTTATAGTCCTTATAGTCGGAGTTTGATTCTTTAAATGTGTCTCGACCAAAAAGTGTAGCTTTATATTTGGAAAAAAAATATCCTTGATATTCGAAAAATTCAAACAGAATTTCGAATTTTCACACTATAAAAAATTGAAATTCTACGGTAAAAATCTGTCAAAATAGTGACTAACACTGAGAAAAAAAGAGGCTGCGATTAACTTTTTTTCGTCATAACTTTAACACTTTTTGGGTGTAAAAATATATCAACATTTTTTAATGTTAATTTTACACCTTTTAAGGGTAAAATCAACATGAAAGAAGGGTAAATTTAACCCATAATACACCTAAAAATGGTAATATTTACACCGTTTTCGGATCAATACTGCAAGGTAAAATTAACATTTCGGGAATGTTATTTTAACTTTTTCGGATTTCTCTCAGTGAAGGAATTATGAAGGGATTCAATAATTGGTCAGGAATATTAAGAGCTTTGAAACCGATCCGTGTTTTCTGAATAAAAACAAGATGAAATTGGCAAGTAGAATTCCATTAGTTGAACTAAACTAGTTGAAATTTTGAATAACAAACACTTTAATTGAAAAGTAACTAATTAAATAGCAGAATTAGTAAAATTCAACCCTCGGTAATGACTCAAATGCAATAAATAATAATATTATTATAATAGTAATAAAATTAAACAACTAAATGGCGAAAAATTCATTCAATTTACTGGTTGAATATTGCTACGATTATAGTGTGCAATAGAATTAATACGATTATTGTAGCAAAATTATTTGAACTGTTTATCGCTGCAAAAAGTTCATCTGTCATTCACTATCGGTTAACTCGTTCTTCTTCTTCCTTAATTTTGTGTAATTTCAGTGTAACTTTTGGAGGAAAATTTAACTCACTTTGCTTTTTAAAATTTTCACGTATGAACGCTCTGATAAATTTTCGTTTTTCGGTTACCTTTTGAATTTTTCAATAAAAATAAAGTAACAGTTAGATTAACCACTAATATGGCATATTTCTCAACCACTGTTTGATCTTTTAAATGAACATCGGATTTGACCCGTCAGACCAGTAGAGGAATTCTGTAACTCTCTGGCAATGTCATAATGTCATTGTGTTCGAACCTCGGGAAAGCTTTTTCGAAAAAGTGATTATCAAACCGTGACATAACTATGTGGCACTATCAGAAGTCACATATTTGAGATTTCTGACAATTCAAATGAAGAGGAATTTTATTAAGCAAATTAACCAAGACGTACTGTATATTGCATAATATCATTAAGTAAAAAGATTTCATTAAAAAATCAATGAATTTCATTTTTAAACTTACGTGATATGTGAAAAAAGAGCGATTTGCATTGTCAGGTTTCGAACTCACGTGTGATAATGTCACAAAAATTACAGACTTCCTTTAAAGCTACTTGCTTTGAACAGGGCCTCAATTAAGTTCCATCTTTCATACCTTATTTTAAGAAGCTCATACAGAAAATATCCTTTGTTTTAGGATAATTGACTGACGGGTGAAGCATTTTAATGCACAAATAGTGCATTTTACTTAGTTTTTTCTTAATTTTAAGCCTTAAATTCTACGAAACTAAACATAATGCGAAATGGTAGCCACAGATACAGAGGATATATTTTTATTTAATTTAAAAGCTTAAATTATCCACGTGTAATCATCATAAATTTTAAACAAAAGACATAATATTAAGGGAATTTGCATTTGGTAAAAGTTTCAAAATGATCGCATTTGATTTTAATACCCAAACTAAAAAATTAGTTGAACAAAAATGTACCAAGGTTTTGTAGGAAAAATCTATGAGAACGTTCTGCCTTGCCTTTATATTGTAAAGGACATTGTGTTCACTGATAGCGGCGAGCTAATTTCCAAGACATTAAATTATTTTCCAAGACATTTTTCTGTTTTCAAATGTAAGGAAAGATTTTTTGAAATGCCATCGGAATTTAAATAATGGTTTTACTATTAATATAAATTATGCGGCGCTATGTTCTGTAAAAGAGAATTGTGCAATGATAACATTGCAAACTTAAAATACGTATTTTTAATGTTTATTAATATTTTTTTGATTTTTTGGTAACTTTATTTTTACTTTTCTAAGTTTGATAGCGTTATCGCTGGTCAAATAAAACATAACACTGTCCTTGTAATTTATAACATTTCTAGGATATTCGGAAATAAAAGCAGGAGATGCATGAGTAAATTTTATTCGTCCACCATTATTGTATGTGGGAAAAAACATGCCTTAATTCAGGCCAACCTTCCAAATCTTAACATTAAGAGCTCAAATAATGTCAATAGGTGGATATTATTGGAGATCCTAGTGGTAAAACCTCTCAGCCTATTTCAGACGAGGTGTAACATCGATCTAAACCCATAATAAATAATAAATTTCGAATAATAGAAACAGTTAAATGATTGCAACACTTTTTATCTTCTTTTGACACATATGCATTGAAAAAAATCACTGTTTTTCCTGCACAATCTTAAGAAATTTGCTTCAATATTTCAAATATTGACGAAAACTTGTGACAGTGTGTAGAGGTCATTAAAAGTTGTAGGTAATATTGCTCGATACAAAGGGTTTTCAATTTTCAAACGTTTTGCTATATGGTTCTGCTAGACAGGTTTGACCTGAAAAACCGTTTAATAAATTTCTATTTGATTTTCTTTCGTACAGAATGAAGAATTTAACAAGACGGAAAACTCATTAAATTTTGAAAAAATAATCCCCAAATCATGAATAAATCGTACAAAGTATATTTTTCTAAATAGGAATTCCTAAGTTTCTTTTACAATTTCTTTTATTGCTTTGCACTATTTTGGCAAAGTAGGAATAAAAAAAAACTGGAAAAGGCATTCATTTAAAAATATTATTTTCTCAACGTACTATCCGGAAATGTTATTTTTCATGTATATGGAAAGTTATTACAAACTTCACGTTGTGTTGTGAAAATTTATTTGGTGGAAAATTTAGCATGTGCATTGGTTCAATTTTATGAAAATAAGACACATATGGTTTAGTGAAACGCCTGTATGAAAATGGATATGCTGATATATTTTTTTTAGGAAATACATATTTTGCGTCAGTTAACTTTATTTTCATAATTTATACTTGTATGAATGTCATCAAATTTTCCGCAGTGTTGTGTAGAGATAATTCAAGTCCTTTTTACGATGAACACCCAATCATTTGAGCAATGAAAATTACTTTCACGTACATATCCCATCATATTTGTCGCAATATGATGAGGGTATATAAAGTGTATATATATGTTTATATCATACAGCTACTTCCATATTGGTAACATTAATATGTGATGACACAGACTATGTTCATTTTTGTACATTATCACACAGAATTTGCCGTTAGCGCTATACAATTATTTGCCAACATGTGTGAAAATTGAGACATTTTCGTCTAAAGGAAAGTTTCCAGGAGAATCTTCATGCTTCATGATTACAGTAATGCTCTCCAATAATGAACATTTCATTAAATAGCGACCACTATACAGAAGGACTATGATGAGCATAATTTATTTTGGCATAGCAGAGAATGTTAACTTTTACCTCTAATAGAATTTGACGATGAAAGCAGAAAACTACTATATCGTTAGAAAATGACTGGCAAAATCTGGTATATAGTATACATAATATGAACGTATAGGGGCTGTGTATGGGGACAATTATTAACAGTGAACATATAGTGAACATACCCTGATTCGTTGTGAGTTTATCAATTAAATATCAGAGGAATAATGCATGAAAAACCGATTTTTGGTAATTTATTCAACACACTCATTCACCGAAATCATTTAAAATTTCATCGAAATTATCCCCTATAGTCCTATTCAATATTGGTACACATTATTTATTCCACATTACAATTCTATCATGATGAAAATTTGTTATAATATTTTACCATTTCAATAGCCTAAATATCCTCTGATGTATCAAAAGCTCTAGCGTATTAATCAACAACAAATATACGAATTTTAACCGGAAATACTCTTCGATGTTATATTTTGTGTCAGCAGTTATTGTAATATGTATGGAAATCAAAAAAAATATGCAAATACCGATTGTACAATTTCCAACCTATTTTCTTTGGGGGTTTCCACAACATGGAAATGTCTGGAAATAAAATATACCACACACATAAGGTCAAATGAGAATAAAGTTCCCAAGTCACATACAAGAAATAGTCGGGACAATCCTCAATTGGTAGCTAAAAGTGCATGGTAATGTTGTATCATAAATCATCTCCACAAACTATAATAATAATTCTTCCCCACATCTTAACATAGCAATCACTCTCATTTCTTTCAACATGTTACATATGGATTGCCTCCTAGACTACCCCCGTCTCTTGGGATTCCCCAAGATATGCGAGCAAAGAAAAAAATAAAAGATAAAAAAAATTTTAGAGTGTTTTAACCACTATTAGCCATAACTAACCGCTTCCTGTCATTTTGTCCAAAATTAGTTTACTTCTAGAAAATTTTCAATGATATCCTCAAAGGGAAGTATAAAGTTAAAATATAAAAATAAAAATTTTTGAAGTATAGCCTTAAGAAACTTATTGCTCTTTTAGCTTACTTTTCGAATAAACCAACGTCACTTCGAATATAACATTTGTATTTTCTTTAAGGCTACTTCTTTGTGGTTTGTTCCCTTTAAAGGAAAATAATAATTCGAAAATGGGATACGAAATTCTTTTTCAAAAAATCTTGAAATCTGACACTTTTTAAGAAAATCTTGAAAACGTCACTTGTACAGCAAACTAGGTTTTGAACAATATTTAATTGTGGCAAATAATCAATAACCTTTTATTGAGATTAATCTGGATTCTGAAAGTGCATAAAATTCTTTGTAATAATCGAAAAAACGAAAAATATTCGAAATACTGCTCAAATCGTAAAAGTGTGATATAAACATAAACCAGTTTTGTAAATAGAGGACTGGCAGAATGTATCCGGTTTACTTAAGGCAAATTTTGGTTTTCAGCCATAGTCTAGGATCGTCCCTTGGGTCGAGGAGTTTTTATCTTCATCCTTATTTCAAGAATTAATCTTCATTGTATATTATTAAAATATTGTATATCTACGTTCACACGTTAATTTTTTTAGTAACGTTATCGTAGAATATGGATACGTTTGAAATAGGGCTTTTTCTCCAATTTTTAAATGAAATAGAGCCTTATCATAATTTAATTTAGTTTCACAATTGGTTTGCGAAATTAAATTATATCATGGTATGGTCTACTAGTTCCATTTAAAAATAGGAAAAGGCCCTATTTCAAAGGTGACTTACTTCCTTTACTTCTTATGGGATTTTCCCTGGCTATCACTCCCTCTCACTTTATTGATCTCGATGGGAGTGATAGTAAGTCAGCAGCAGACGCACTTAATACGCTTTTTGTCAAGAACACGAATATAAAATAAGGTCTAAAATTTTATTGGTAAAATCACGAGATAGAGCTCTTCGAGAATTAATTTTTCGCATGATCTTTTGGTGCTTACTGGTCCACTAGAGATCAAATTGATTCATAAAACACAAAAGCACTTGAAAATTGGCGTAGCCCGTTTCAGAACTTCAAAACCTTTCCAAAAAACCTAATTTAACCAAATCGGTTGGAAATGGTTGAACTTTGACCTTCAATAATTCAAAATGGCGAATTTCCCAGTCATAAGTAGGGGAAAGTGCCCATGCTTTGCACGGTCCCAAGCTTTACAATGACTAAATTTTTCCTATGTTTCTGAATAAATACGACTTCGCAATATATTTTAAAAACAAGTTTTTCCCCTAGTTTTTAAAATATAGAAGAGATGAGCCACATTTATTGAAAAATATACGAAAAATTTAGTCATTGTAAAGCTTGGGACCGTGTACAGCATGGGCACTTTCCCTTATGTTTGGGCGAAATGTTCGCCTGGACTGCCTCTAAAACATATCTGAAAATCTTTGAAAAACCTTGGGCCAATTTTGAGAAAAACCGAAAAACATGATATTTAAACCGAAAAACGTGATATTTCTTTTTTATTTTGAGTCATCGAAGACTGAAAGTCGATATCTTTTACCGTTTAAACTCCAGGACGGTGAGAAGTTAAAAAAAGACGATTATAGCGGCTCTCTCTTTGAGTTCGAGCAGTAAAAGTGAGTGAATATAATTTGAAAGCCAAAATTGGTCATCTTAACCTAAAAGTGGTAGAGAGTTAGCTCTATGATTCTAATGTCTCAGGTTCAAATCCTCTTTAGGTCCAAATAAACTTTCTGGGAGCAACATTAGGAAAAAAATACACTTAGATTCGAAAGGTATTGCTTCTGAATATTTTTACGCAAGCTTTCAGCTTAGTTCCATAAATGATTTATTCAACAAATGGCGAAAAATGCTTAATCTACCTTAGAGTAGCAAGAAGCACATAAAGTTCTCAGTTGAGAAGATTTATCAAATATTCCATCAATTTCCAATGGATTCAGTTTTCATCTAACCCGTCCAATTGGATTCTTTGGATTAATATATGCCCGTTAAAAAATGAATTTAAATGCCAGCGAAACGTGCTGATAAAGTTAAAAAAAAGAATTGAGCACATAAACTATAAAGACTCCGTATGGTACAATTCACAGTCGATAAATTAAATATGAGATTGTGATTTTTTTTCAGTGAAAATTGCTTCCCTTTTAGGTCTCATACCAATTGCGATAAATTTGCCATAAAAAAGGGTTATTTCAACAGCACGTTTTTTTTGCTCAAAATCTTTCTGCATAGCGTGTATGTATTTTCTCATGTTAAAAATTTTCAATTTAGACTCTTATCGCAAATGTTGATAATGGGGTGAAAAAAAGAGAGCCTGTAACTTTTCATGAAAATTTGTGCTTCTGTCATGTGGCATACAAAATCACTCAGGCATGAGTGAGATTTTGTTGTATAAAATGAGTCCCTGAGCTTGTGTTTTAGCATTTTCAATACACTCCACTAGGTCAAAAATCGTATTAAATTTTATATTGACTGGTGAAAATCCCATGAGGACTATGAGGACTAAAAGGGCATGAAGGTTACACATTTCTTGTCACCCTGTGAACATAAATGTAATTTGTGAGAATCCCTGAGGCGATATAATATAAATACTGATTACAGAATAGAGGAGTATTTAATTTACTTTTTTGGGGTGTTTATACCCATGGCAATTTTAGAAATAATTGTGTTAATGTTATAAATGCAATTAAAATGTTTTGAATTAGATTCTAAAGATGTTGTAAACATATACATTTCAATAGCTCATAAGAAGCTTTCTCAACATTTTAGGTGTTGTTAATCATTATACAGATGCCCAATTCAAGAGTAATGAAAGCTTAATTGTTTACATAAAATACAAAGCTATATATTATTTAGTATTTCAAACAATTCCCATTAAATTGAGGTGTAAATTATAATCCTGTAATAAAATAAACGATAAGATGTATCAGAGGAAATTATAGCTCCCATGCTATATCCTTATGAAATGTACGTTTCAAAGAGAAAGAGATAAGTCTCGAGATAATGTCATTTTAGAAGGGGTCATCGAAGACAGGAAGTCGATATCTCTCACCGTTTAAATTTTATATCTATCAAAAGACAGAAAAATCGCGAAAATACTTTTTTAAAAATATATCTTTTACCGTTACTGTACCGATTGAGACCGATGCAGTCAGTTTTGAACGAATTAGGCCTTTCAAATAAACCCAAATTTTGTCAAATCGATTAAAAACCTGAGTTTATTAAGCTTCAATTTTGAATAATCTTGAATTGGAATTATTTAAGAAAGCAGTAATTCTGATAAATAATTTCGTGGATTAAATATATTTCTTTTTCTCAAATTCTAACAAAATTCACATTACAATATTAATAAATTTGAGCCTGTTTAACTGAAAATCAAATTCAAATGGATTCTAATCAATAAATACTATAAACTACCCCTAACCTTTCGAAATACACCAAGGTAAATCTTGCAAGACTTTTTCAAGAGTTACAGTATTATTTCATCCAGAGAAATAAAACAAAAATAATACTAAAATTAGGGTTACTGTACCAAATTACGGCATTAGTTGCATGCAAGCGCCAAAATCTTAAGTTGCAAGTGTAATATTTTTAATACAAATGGATTTTTTTAAACTTCTATTTAAGTAGTGTTGCTTGGAACCCTGTAGAGAGTTTTTCGTCTTTATTTTCTCTAAAATAATTCTTAACATATTTTAAAATGAATAAAAATGTAGACATTGCTTTGCGGCATATTTCGGCCACCTTCATTCTCATAGTCAAGCCCTTCCGGAATTCTTCCAGTCTTTTTCACATCATTTCGTTCTTCGAAGTGACATTCTTTGTTATTTTTTTTTGCATTGTTTAATATCTAAAGCAGAGGTGTGCAAAAACCGTTGAAACCGAATTAACGTCAAAATAAGTTTGCTATAGTAGCGTTTTAACCATTGACGTACATGTTTCATTTGACGTTTGTTCGGTTTCAACGGTTCTTGCACGCCTCTGATCTAAAGTATGCAAAAACTAAAAATTCATGGAAATTTGAGGAACAAAAAAGTGGCCGAAATTGCAAGCTGGTCGAAATTTGGCGCACTTACCCTAATTGACTAAACATTCTTTTCTTTTCAAAATTTAAAAAATAAGAATGTATAAATCAATTTCAAGGTAAAAGCTTTAAGATTAAACTTTAGGAACTTTTTATACTCAAATGAAGTAAAAGTTTGCCTATGAACAATGTTTTAATGTCAAAGTACCCAAACTTTCGACCAAACACATTCCTTGACTAGAAAACCCATTTAATTTAGATTGTACATTTATAGAGTAGATGTGCAAATAGCGTTTCTATATACATTATGGTTCGCTACTAAGCTTTAAGAAAGATTTGTAAGTTTTTTTCTTGGTTCTATATAATATATATAAGTTATATTCTAGCAGAGTTTTAGAAGTGAGTCGCTTATACAAATTTTGGTATAACTTTTCAGCGCTCTTAACGAAATTATAATTGCGCCGTCGAATATGCCCCAAACCTTTTATATGTGTGGTACATTGCATTTGTGACTGCAAATATGAAAAGCGCAACATAAAATTCTAACTAATTTTTTTTATGCTCAAACTTTAAAGACTCCCATTAGTCCGATAAGTCGCCTTTTATTTTGATTTCGGAATTGCTTCTTGAGTACCTGCTGATTTTTATGTTTTGTCCATATGTACCAGAAATTTAATATATTCTTTATTTTTCCATCAAATGCAAATTTTATACCTTTTTAATTTAGGAAACTATCATAAATTTTATTTAAACTTTTAATTTTTCGTATCTTTCTAATTTTAAAATATATATTATAATTTGAATTAGATATTAATTAATATTCGTATGCTTTAAGTATACATAAAATTCATCAAAGATATTATTTTAGTTTAAGGACACTGTGCCGCTTTTTAACAGACAAATTTATCGAACATAAAACTATTCTTAGTTTGTGCTAAATCGATTTTTCCTATATCTATAGGGCAATCAATTGGGGCACGAAGGAGAAAGAGTTGTAAGAAGCAAACCAGAGAGTAAAAAACATCTAAAGTAGCGAGAAAGTACGACAAAAAGGATGTATGGAAAAAGCTAGAAGACCTTTTTTCATCCCTAACTCTTGTTTTTACGATTATTGACTCAGATTGAAAATAACTTCCCTCCTAAGAGACAATGCAGGAAATTGCTATGCGATCCCCTTTATCCACCAATTTTAGTGCTTTATACATCAAAGCTCTATTCGTTTGATACATACAGTACATATACAAGTGTATATAGATAATAATACACTATTCAGTGTGAAACTTCTTAAAAATGATAAATTGCAATTTTCACGGACATTGCACTTAATAAAAACTTTCTATGCCAAAAATAATGGTGCATATGGCAGAAATGTAGTAGAATTTCGTGGATGGAATTTATTATACTCTTCAAGCTCACATTATAGATCTATATTCTGGTGAGTTTGCACAGCATAATCATGTACATAAACAATACAGAGAAATAATTGCTAAGAAGCTAATCTCATGCAATATCGCAATTACATTAGATTATACATTACTCATCATTTTATCAAATTCTCTCACGAAAGGATTTTATATGCAATCACTTTTCTACGAGCGCATTTAGAGAAAAATTATTTTAAGTAGAGGAACCTGGGGTAAAATATGACAGGAAGAAAATTTGAAAATTCGTTTTCTTTCAAGATAAGAAATCTGGGCTTCAAATTCTCGCCATATATAGTTTTTTTTAATTATTTTAAATGTTCAAAGCTTCTAAGGATACGAGAAAAGAATTTATGAAATAAAAATAATAATATTAAAATTTTGAAAACAGTTTCTTATAGTAATTTAAGGAGGTGTTTTTAAACACGAACACGTAAGTAAAGTGCTCATAATTTGGGACAGCTTTTAATTTTGGACATGGGTAAAATTAAACACTAAAAACAAATTGAATAAAAATATTGAATTTTCTTTCAATATTTATTAAATGATGTATTCTATCTCAATATTTATTCTTTTTAGAAGATGTTACCGCTAAATTCATTACATTTGAATACGATTTGAGTTAAAATTGTTTTGTTGAAAAATCAGTGAGAACGATTTTTTCTTTAATATTTTAAGTAATATTATTAAATTTTCATTGAATATTGTAATAATTCACGGTAGTAGTAATTTGTTAAATTGAGATTTGCCTTGTGAATTACATTTTTCGTGTGAAAAATGGTCAATTTTCTCAGAGATTCACCAGTGTGAGGTGATACTTATTACTTCGGACAGGTGTTTTTTTTCTCGAAATTTTGTAAAGTTTTAGTTTTTGTGATGACTATGCTATAAAAACGCCTGAAGAAACAAAGGAGTATCATCTCTACGAACGAGATGCAGTGCAAAAAGCCTTAAAAGCGTCCCAGAAAGGGCAAGGAATGCGTGAATCCGTGCGTATTGGAGTGCCGAAGTCAACTCACTTTATTGAATGATATGGAAAGTTTCCGGGAACCTTTTGATATTCTACGGTTCCCTCTCACAAACAGAAAAAGCACTTGGTGGGATAGGTTTTTGAAATGGAGTACAATGGGCATCCTATTGAGACAGATTAGCTGTCCAAAATTACAAACAAGGTGTTCAAAATTACAAGCAAGATGTCCAAAATTACAGTCAAATTCATCTCTACATATCAATTCATTTTTAAACGTATTAAGATTAATTCTAGAAAAAAGAAAACAGAATATATACCTTATCAAGTCTCTCTAAACTCTAAACAACATTTTTGTAAAGAGAGTAACAAAAAACTTTAATTTGTATTGAAAATATTGCACTACAAACTTATGACATTGATGCTTTAAGCACCTTGTCCCAAATTATAAGCACTTCCCCTATTTGTTGTCCTTTTTATGAGTTTCGAAGGGTCTCCCTTCCAGAAATTCTTTAATTAAAAGCTTGTAAACACGGGGTAAAATGAGTCAGGAACAACAGAGTAAAATTTTGGAAAATTTTGTAATAAAGTGCACTAGGCTTAAAAGCAAACTGGAGACTATTTGACAACTAAATTAATGATTATCGTATAATAACATTGAAATGTACAAATTACACGATAACTGTCAATTCAAGTGTCGACTTGTCTACAGGTTGCCTTTTCAGGCTTTTCTAAATTGCTGAAGAACTTTTCTTACCAGAAACAGCTTTTGAAAAAGACTTGAAAAGTATATTTCTCGTTAAGATAGATAAAAATTATCTGTAGCAATTATTGAGTAATGAATTTCCTATAAAATTGTCAATAAGATATATTTTTCATTTACGAAAATTCTTAATAAAGCTAATCAAAACGCCAAAAATTATCCCATAACTATTAGTAAGGTAAAGTGCCCTCGAGTCGACCAATTCCTCGACTCGACCGGTGGTCAATATTTGAATGTTTTAATGGTGAATTTCCATTAAATCGTCAGTGATTCGTATTTATTTATGGTATAATTGACCTATTAATGTTAGATCATACGCCACATATTAGTGCAAATATAAATAAATTGAATAAATAACTCTACCGGTCGAATTGAAGAACCGGTCGACTTGAGAGCACTTTACCTTATAAAATAAAATTAGAAAATGGACCAAAATGCCCATTCCTCCTAAAGTTCTAATTAGAAATCACATAAGTCTTCTAGGAGTTCGTGAAAAAATAAACTTTCAATTTTGTCACATTTTGCCCCAAGCATCCCTAAATATCATTAAAGATGTCAGTTATTTGCAAAAAGAAGTTGAAATGTCGTAACCACATTTGTGCAAATAATGTGAGCCATTAAATTGCAAATGAGCCAGTATAATATTGTAGCCTTTGGAATTCTACTCAACAAAGGAAAAATCTGTCTCTATGGTGAAATGACTCTGTGAAATATATATACAAGGGTTAGTTTTCCGGTAAATAAGAATTGTGTATGGGAATTTTACTATTTAGAGAGGGTAAGGAATTGTACTTAAATTCTGTTGACTTGGATTATGGTTGTTTGAAATGCAAAAGTCACGGCACTTCTTTAAAGTCCACATATACAATTGCCCTACTCTCTATCTTCTCTAATAATATATTTTCTTGTTCAGGAGGGGTGAATGAAGGGAAAAATGTAACATTATAAAAGTCATGCTGTATTCGAAACTATAATGACTCCCCGAGGCAATTGTATGGAGCAAATAGGTCAGCCTTAGGAATTGTAATGCAGTGCCATGTTACTGCTATAGTTTCTATTTTACTTTAAAAAGGAAAACCCAGCTCTTTCTTAGCCATATACATAGCATTGCATGCCTAACATCCATATTTGCAATTCCACCGGTCAGGGTTCACTACACCCTCCCAGACAGTCATTAATTCTTCTATACTCTACATATAGCATTGCATAAATAACTTTATGGCGCATGCATGTGATATCGACTCTCATATATTGTCGTTTAGTGTCAATCCATCTGCAGCGATTTTATAGTTGATCATGCAGGTAAATCTCTGATGACAATTTATTCACATCACGGAGCCTGAATCCAATATACATTAAGTGGCTCATTCACACACTTGTTTCATGCATATTTGCACCAACATGGTGCCCAAATTACTCATTCTCACCTTTAGTCCTGGCTCGATTTCCAGCCAGTAGCCCCCATATAGTTCAATCCCCAGAAGCATCGATCTACATTGGCAGGATGTTTTGAACAACCTACTGAATAGTATATAAATTGTTGGACTATACAAAGCGTGCACAAAAGAATAATAAGTTGTAGCATTGGGCCTTGTCCAAACTCAACTTCATAAATCTAAAATTACTGCTTAAATTTTACCGAGAGAGTAGTACATTAAAATCCCCCGATGTTTTCATTTCCTCAATTTTTCATCTAGGAGAAAGTACTCTCCCTTCGAACGTTCATGTCTTCGAATAATGTGAATATCTTTTTATATTTCTTAAAAGACTTACACATAATTATCAATAATTGATAATAAGATAAGTAATATTTAATAGAAATGTATTAAGTCTCTTAGGAAAAATAAAATAAAATTCACATTATTTGAAGGCATAAACGTTCGAAGGGAGTGTACTTTCGTTTTTTCGTTATTCGCGTTTTAGATAATTTCTGAGAAATAATATTACGCTGTTTGCCCGTCTGTCTGTTTGTCTGTCAGGGCATCGCTAGCTTTAACCCTTTAAGGACGATTGGGTCACCAACTCAAAATGAAACTTTTCAACGGCCATATAAAGTTGTGTTTTGCCCTAAAAAGTCAGAAAAAGTGATTTTTTCTGAACCCTGATTTTTGACCCTCTCGTCCTTAAAGGGTTAATGGACAGAAGGACCTTCGGAGGACCCATAAGTCAATTATCAACCGTCTTTTCAATGATTTACAAACCGGTTCAAGTTTGATTCCAATCAAATCGGTTTGTACCGATAACAATTATTTGTTTGTTTATTTATTTCTGAATTTATGTCTCACTCGGTACAATTTGTAAGTACATTTTAGGACATTTTGAACATCCAAAGAATTTTATTTATATACGTAGTATACGTAAATGGTATTGAGTTACATACGGAGTTACTTACTTTTACGGAAAAATGGATGCTTTGTCAACCTTTTTCGTATAAATCGGATTTAATTTTCATCCAATTATTTCTCCTATTTAAACATAAATTTATAACAACATTGCCGTTTTAAAGTTTTTAAAAAAAAGTAATATCCAAATAATCCTTCAACCTTTTTCATCCTTGAGGAAGAACGTTGAATCTTAATTGGCTTGAATTACCTACAATAGGGTAAGAGAAAGTTTAGCAGGAAATTTTCATATCTCCCTCTCAAATGTACTATCACGCTGTGAATAATTAATCCAAAATCTTAAGAAATTGTGCCAAGAGATGACGAGGCTACTCTCTTGTGAAGTTTTGTTTTCGTGCAACCTGACTATGATAATTAGATTATGGTTTTAGGGCTTGATACATAGTTTAAACATTAATGCCACAGCTTGCGACGTTGCGACCACTTCTTGAACTTATTAGTCTACTTTACATGCATAAACTATAACACTATCACACCAAAATACAGTCCTTCATTCCTCATACTGAGTATTTTTTTTTATCAATAAATCTTCGTTTCAAATGTAAAATATTCATTGGCATATACACACAGAGAAGTGATTTTAAGAAACCGGTGTTGAAATTGGGGTTGAATTTGGTGTTGGAGTTGCTTGAACACCAAACGTAGTACCATTCACACCAAATTAACACCTAGTTTTGAATCGATGGTGTTGTGTGAAATACTTTGGCAGTGTTGAAGAAACACCGCCACAAAAATGTCTAAATTGATGCAACAGTAACACCATCAATTCTCTATAATGGTGTTGTCGAAACGCCAAGCGATGTTCTTCACTATCCTTCGTGAGCCCTCTTCATTCCCCGCTGCATCAGTACCAAATTGGCCAGTGAAAAGTGCGGGAGTTATGTTACGCGATTTTCGGTGCTTTATCTCAAGTATTAATTGTGTTAATTCGTGCATTTTAGAAAAGTATTTTTTTACCGATAATTTAGATTTAGACAATATTTCGATGGAAGAAGTGTTTTCTTTCTTTTTTCAATGGGGTTTGCCAGCGGAAACTTCACAGAGATTTCTTGGTGAGTTTACCCTTTGATTAATAATTTATATCAGGAAATTATCCCTCAGTAGGACTCAAAAATCCCATTTATTTATTTAAAATTGTGTAAATGCATGTTTACTAATATTTCTTTTGAAAAATTTCAAGTCAAACTGGGCGAATGACGAATTTAAAGGCAGGAGTCTAAAAATGGCAATTCAGAAGATGTCTCAGGAAATGTTCGTGTTTCATCATCAACGAAATTGAAAAGGCACGAGATTTCTACCAATGTCATCATCATTTTCAACCGATTATTCCTTTGGGGTCGTGGAAATATTGACCAAGGTAAGCAATTTATATATTTTGAAACCGAAATTATAGCTATACTTACCATTTTTTTTCAATGGCTACGGCGGTACATTTTACGGTTAAAAATTTCATGAAATCAAAATTTACATCCCCTTCTCTCTCAAGAGCTTTGCATAATGTCTATCCTAGTCTTTCGCCCTCTTCATTTATTTTGAACATCACACCGAATTTAATTTAGTTTCAATCCAATTTTGAGGACTTATTCAAGTCTTGTGAGAGAGAAAGGGACACGAATTTTGATTTCTTGAAATTTACTGAGCTGAAAAGTGTGCCTTAGGCATGATGATTTATATTGAGAAATCTAAATATCTCGCACACATTTATAAGTATGTAATAAATTAGATTAGATTAGATTGTGAATACATACTTAAACTTATCTTAAGGAGGGTGCCTGTATTAGAAGACTAAAATTTTATGCGTTCTTCTGGATATAACACTAAGCAAAGAGACATTCGCGCAGGACCCAATCTCGAAAGTTTAAATATTCCCCAAAGTCGGGACGCTTTTCCGCCCATTTAAACCTAGACCTAAAATTTAAGAACCGTGCATGATTTTATTCTTGTTTTTAATTCTATTTTTAGTTAGATAAAGATTAATTAAGATATTTTATTAAAAAAATCTCCGTGTTTCATTTAGAAAACTGAATATATAATTTTCTTTTTCAAACATAAAATTAAATGTTTATTTCTAAAAAATTCACTATGCTTTTTATATGTATTTCAGATGAGGAAAATGCTTTAATTGATGGCCTAAGGAAAATTTCTAGCCGTGAGAACAAGTGAAAAAGAGATGTAAAGCCACATTTCAACTGCGATGTTCAATCAGGGAAAAAAATTGTTTCCTTTGGTAAATTGGGAAAAAATTTCTCAATATATAATTTCCTATTGAAAATTTCCGAAAAGGAATACAACCCTACCAATCCAGGTAAATTATTAAAAAAATTAAAAAAAAAAACAATTTTGTATGTGTTAGAATCTTTTTACAAAAAAATGTAGTTAGAAAAATTTGAATTAAAAAAAATTAATGTTATATTATATTTTATGTAAATTTTGTACTAAAACTCTTTTATTAAAAATATTTATTAGAGAAATAAAATTCGTGTTTTATTTATTCTCTTCCGTATGGCTATAGATTTGGATATAAAAGCTTTTAAAAAATTCGTTATATTTAAAAAAAAAGTGGTGGAAAATTCACACTTTTATTGGTGTAAAAGGAACACCTATATTTTCTTGAGATGGTGTGATACAAAATCCACAATGGTGTTCCAACAACGCTAAATTTGGTGTTAATAATTGGTGTGAAATTGGTGTAACCAGAAACCCAATGCCGGTGTTGGTTGCTATTTGGTACCAATTGGTGTATTCTGAACACCGAATTGGGGTTGGTTGATTTTGGGGTTGAGGTTGGTGTGTCCGACAACACCAATTGGGGTTGTCATTCCACTAAAATTTCTCTGTGTGTACAGAAACTGTTGAATTCAATTTTATGCAATTAAAATAGGTGTGATTATGAAGGAATCACACCTAAAACTTTGCATTATGTAATGAGTAAAATAATGCATTTCATGAAGTCTTCTCGGTCTTCCCACATCTTCTCTGATTAATATTAGCACAAAATATCTGGAATTATACTATAAGCTTTTGGAACTTATCCAAATCTATATCTAATGACCATTCAAATTATCAAAAACTTGTTCCAATCGGAAGAGAAAGTTTTCTTAGGAATAATGACGTAAGGTACCATATTCATGGTATTTCGAAGACACATAGTCAATACGTCTTAATATTTAGAATCAAGGTCTGGCAAAGCCATGGACACATTTATGGTATTTAAGACTCTACGCATTTATAGCTTGATTTTCGGAGAAAAATTACTTATCGGTCCACAACAGGTTTATTCCCGGTTGATAACCGATAGGAACTAATTCAGCCTTGTCAGAAATTCTAAGACCTTTCCGACAAAATCAAATATAAACCCATTCGATTAAGAAATACGCTCATTAGAGCCTCTTTAACTTTTGACCTTAAAAAACCCTTATTAGGAATAACTCAACATTATTTTCGTATAAGGGCTAAATGTCCGCCTAGGAAAGCTCTAAACATATCAAAAACTGAAAAAATCGCACAACATGCTTCGAACAATCACAAAAAAAACATAGTAGGGGAGACTTGGATAAAACTTGTCAAAACGCATATTTAATTCTTTCACGAGCTCTGAGAAAACTTAAACGTTTTATAATGAGGATATTCTTATAGGACATTTGCTGCTCTAGAACATTGCAGAAGACTATTTTGCTCTATCTCGAAAGAAATGTGATTTTCGAATCATTTTCTAAAAGTCGATTTTATGGAGATTCTCAAAATTGCTGGGGCAAATTTTGTCAGTCTTCGGATAATTTGTGACGTTTTAGTCTCGCAAACGTTAAAAATATCAAATAGACATATTTTTATAGGAATTTTATTCCTCTATAACTTTGTCGAAGATAATTTTTCTCTATCTTAACGAGAAATGTGCTTAAATTGAGCTAATCAGTATTGATGTTTTCTGTAAGCCAAATATTCCAAAAATAGGGCTCAAAATTTCATTATTTTTTATTTTACATAATCCTTCCTCGAATCCCTTGAAACTTTGTAAGTTTAAGAAAGTTCATGAAGGCTATCTATAATAAAAATTTCAAGCCTCAGTCTCTTTTATTTTAGAAAATAGTGAATATTGAAATTTTTGTTTTGACAAATTTTGCCCCAGTCTCCCCTATTTGTGAAGAAGGGGAAGTATTGGAGGAAAATGGGGTGCATGTTAATAGTATTAGGGTCTACTTATGGGTAGGAGGGGTTCCGAAAGTCTCAAAAATTTATTTCTTGCCTTGATACGTGGTAAACGCCGAATGGACAGACAGGCGGACAAACAGCGTCAGAAATCGTCTGAAACGCGAATGGTAGGAAAAGTGGCCACCAAGGGATGTACTGTTCTCTCTGTTGAATTCGTAAAAAATTAAGTAATTGAGCTTTTTGAAAATTCAAATGATTTATATTCATGCTATTCGTTTAAATATAAACTCTTTGATTTAATGAAATAGGGTAAAATGAGTTAATTTAGGACCATTTACAATTTGGGACACTTGAGATTCCTCTTGAGATTTTCTGTTTCAGATGAGCAAAGAGAAAACAAAGACCGAAAAATAGGAGAAAAAGACGTTTAAGTAGAAAAGGAACAGATTTCTTCAGTGAGAAAATCTCAAATGTCTCAAATTGTAAATGGTTCCAAATTACCCCATTTTACCCTACACATGAGGAGTTGTATGCTGCTCAAGAAGTCTCCTGAAAGGGATCACCATTTGGTTTCATCTGATTTTATTAACTTTATGTTGAAATGAAATGTTTTACCAGTACCAGTGGCGACGAAAGTCGATATTTGGAGTGTGAATTTATATTTGCTTGTGACATATAGTTATGATTCTTTGCAAATAACATCTGAGTATTCGTATTTGTAACTCGAAATGCATACCAAAAATTAGTAAAACTTTCGAGATAAATAATAGCATCAAGTCAATGTTATCGTTTCTGACTTCAAAAGATCAGTTTGGCAGTCGCATTGCAATTCTATATATTACCAAAAGTTCAGTTCACAATTGAATTAGCATATTTCGTATGTGTAGTCAAAGTTTATCACAAAAAAAAGTCCCAGATACCATAAGTTTATCAAGGTTTATTTTTGGTCTTCTAAAATGATTTATATCAACATTTATCTAAATACAAAGCCCTGTCTTATTATTATTCCACAATATCTTGACCTTATAACTTCCAGAAGGGACTCTGAAGTATGACAAATGAAACGAAAACAAACAGCACTTAAAATTGTCGTACTGTGACAAGAAAAAATAAACTTGAGAAAAAAAAAGTGAATAAAAGAAATGGTACTCAATATTTCCATAGTCTTCCTTGGCAGTGAACTGATGAGTTTCAGCATCTTCTTGTCAAGTTCCCGCCCTTTTGGGGCTTACATATTGCGCGGTGGATGTTTGTATAAATCAGTGAAAATCATCATAAAAACCCCAACTTCTGGAAAATTCGTCTGCACAGTGACTTTTTTTTTGACTAGTATGTTGTGCCAAATGTTTTAACATCGAGGTTGTCTCACACACCAAAAACACCCAACTAATCCAATTCCACGTTGATTTATTGTATCAATCTTTTTGCGACACAATTTCATTCATTCACTTGTTTACTGCCTTCAGACGCTCAGCGAAATATTCTATTTCGCCATGGGTTTGTGAATACATAAGAATAAGACTATTTCAACACTCCCTGTATTAGCAAAAGGCATAAGAGGAACTTCTGTAAGGGCTTTACTTGAAATGGGAACACACCAGCAGATCGACAAAAAAGAGGACATCCGAATATTGGGGCTCTTTTTTTGATGACTTCTTATGTGACCACATTATTGGGAGGAACATTTTCCCAAATGGAGATCAATGAATTGTAATTTTATTCATGACGTATTTCCAAATTCGCATTTATTTTCATTTTATGCGACACCCACATTACATATGATAAAAATATGTAAATGGTATTTCATACAGTAAAGCGTTTTCTGAAATTTATCAATTTTTTTTTTAAAAGTCTATAAGAAGCAAACCATTGTATCTACCGCCAACGTCACATTTAGTTTACAATGGATTGGTAAACCTTCACTGAGAGAAATTCGAAAAAGTTAAAGTAACATTCTGGAAATGTTTATTTTACCCTACAATATTGATTCGAAATCGGTATAAATATTATGCTTTTTAGGTGTATTAGGGGTTAAAATTCCCCTTTTCATGTTAATTTTACCCTTAGAAAGATGTAAAATTAACATTAAAAAATGTTGATATATTTTTACACCTAAAATGTGTTAAAGTTATGAGGAAAAAAAATTAATGGCACCCCCGTTTTTTCTCAGTGTTCAATAAATGCTCTCTAGTTTTGATACTTGAAGAAATATATACACACACCTCATAAACACAATCCATATATTTTTTAAGGGTGCTAATAAACCATAACCACGTCAACAAGACGCCAGGAAGTATTCTTTATGCTCCCATTTATACTTTGAGAATAAGCTGAATTTATTTCACCTTAAAGAATGATTTAAGAAAGTTCGACTTAAAACGAGAATGAGTTCCAATTGTTCTACATTTGAGAAGACATCTCATTCACGGTGTTGAAAGAACGCCGCTAGTTCCACGATGTTAAATGTATTTGGTAATGTCAAAAACAAACAGCGTATTAAGTAATTTTTCGTGCACATTGCTATGCGAAAATTTGAATCATTCTTAACAACGATTTTTCAAAGTCAGTGAATAAAAATATTCTTAAAACTGTATTTCTCAACCGATTGCGGCAAATTTCGGTTCTTTGGTAAGGTCTTGGAATTCGTGACAAGTCTATTTGGAAAACCGCAATAATGCGGCGACTAGATCCCTTTTCAGCTGTCGACGACTTTTCGGAAAGATTTTGGGTCTATCACCGAAAATCATATTATGAATGTACAAAGCGATCGTTAGGCCAATAATTTCTTACGAAGGTGTGATATGGTGGTCGAGAGTCGAATTAAAAAATTCGTCGCGGACACTACAACGGCTCCAAAGACTGGTCTGTCTTCCGATACCAGGGGCCATAACGACAGTGCCAATCGCCGCTCTGGAGTGGAGGTCATGTTAAGCTTGCCGCGACTACTGCTTTTCATAAAACCGAAAGCGAGCATGGCAGTCATGGCAGTCCTTAGGTTCGCTCAGCTGGAACTTGGAAGGTTGGTTGTCGCCCTCTAGGCCATACGAGAATACTCGATAAGCCCGTTGCTAGACATCCAGAATTTCTAATGAGAGATGACTTCCACATTGAGGGAACGCTACTTAAGAAAATAATTAAAGCAGTACTTCATACGATTATCGAGTCCGATGCGGTCGCCCTATTCACTAACGGTTCCGGGTTGAATGATCCTCAGGCACCGGTTACCATTGCTCGGAGTTTTAAATTAGCGGATCAGCCACCCTCGGCCAGTATACGACTGTGTTTTAGGCTAAGGTTGTCGCAATCTTGCTTGGTGCTCGGAATATAGGCATCGAGGTTAGAAAAGTTTAAATATTCTCAGATAGTGGAGCTGCAATTCTGTCTATAATACGATATGAGGTGCGTTCTGCTCTTGTGACTGAGAGCTGGGGAATGTTAGAAGCGGCCTCACAGAAATGTGACGTCGGTCTACATTGGGTACCTGGACACAGGGGTATAGCGGAAAATGAAGAAGCGGACTGTAGGAATTTCCTTGCAAATGAGGAAATCAATTATACAAGAGGATTTATTAAAACATCATCGTCATCATTTTCAACCGCTTATCCCTATTGGGGTCACGGGCCCATGACATCCAAATTAGCAGCCAAGAAGTAGCAAAGTAGCAGTCAAGAAGATGTTCGGGTTCGATTCCAAGGCGTTCCAAGGCAAGATTCTGAATTTGATTTAGCCACCTTGTCCTAGGTCCGCCTCGAGGTCGACTTATTGAAACATCATCAAACGGAATGGGCCGCGACTAAGGATTGTCGCGTGTCCAAACTGTTCATGACCAACTTGGATAAGAAAAGGACAGCGTACCTTGTGGCTGGCAGCCGCTGGAGAGCCCGGCGGATTGCTAATCTCCTAACCGATCACTGTCTAAACAAATATCTGAATAGGATGGGTGTCCACTGTAACATAATGTGCAGAGAGGATGTAATCAAACTGAGGAGACGGTCACTCACGATGTGTGCGACTGCCCCAGCTTATGTAACATCAGACAAGTGCTGCTGGATAAAGCGATACTGTCTGATGAAGATCTATCAAGATTAAAGTCGCCCTGTGTAATGGATTTTATCCGAAAAATGGGCTGGTTTGAACCATCTTGCCCTTAATAGGGATTAACTTAATTGGGGATGCATAATGGGCCCAAAAGGAGACTTGTAGAGGAATTCTGTAATTTTTGTGGCATTGTCACGCGTGAGTTCGAAACCTAACAATGCCAATCAAGCTTTTTTGTCATATAATATGAATTCGAAAATGCAATTCATTGATTTTTTTAATGAAATCCCTTTAATTGATGATTTTATGAAAATACAGTACGTCTTGGTTGATTTGTTTAACGAAATTCATTGTCATTGAAATTGCCAGAAATCTGAAATATGCGACTTCTGACAATGCCACGTGAGATGAAATGGCAATGTCACGACTACAGAATCGCATTTTCGAAAAAGCTCTCCTGATTCAAACCCAATTTGTTATGTGGCGTTACCAGAGCGTTACAGAATTCCCCTCCTGGGTGCAGCAGTTCCTGCAAGGAACGCCCCCACTGTAATTTAATTTAATCTAATCTAAATCCCCTGATTTTGTGAATTGATTTAATTCGATCATTCATTTTTATCTGAAAATCATTGGATTACTTCTACACTAGTTTGAGCAAATTTCGAGATGATTTTGGATTACTTTAAAACGGCTATAAACGGTTTCTTTACCATAAATTGGAGAAAATAGAATCAAAATTACGAACTCGAGCATTTCGCAAAGCTGCTAAAGCTTTTGACGTTTCTTTTTTCATTGAATTATGTTTCCGTAGGATTTCAAACACGGAAATACCGTAATTTTTTGTTGTTTTATTTTATACTTATCGCACTAAATTAGCTGAGTCTTAGTTTTAATCTGTAAACAATTTTCGTCTAAGTCTAGGTATTTAACTTATAAACGTGGTTGATTATCTATATTTTCATCCATTTCGTGTTTCTAACGAATAAATTTAGTGTTTTCGGCCAACGTCGCATTTGTGAGGGGAAAAAGAGCAAAGTTCATTGAATACTTTATGCTTCGGGAGCTTTTTTCTCGCACCCCTATTACACTTACAGAGCATACATTAAAGTTAAGGGAAATCCCATGATATTCACCTGGATGAAGTAATGCTGATTAAGCTATTGCTCTTATTCTCTTCAATCTGTATAATACTTTGCAATAAAAAAAGAAACCTTAAAAACGAGAAAAAAAAGTGAAAGAAAAAGCAGAAAATCCCCGTATATGGGCTATACAATTTATTAATAAAATATTATTATGGCGTTATTTCACCCTCATATCGCGCAAAATCTAAATAAACAGTAAATAATGTGTTTTATCGCACTTGAGAGACCTGCCAAGACGAAAGAAAACAACCAAATGGAGAAGAATCCTGTATGAATATTTATTTATGCACCATCACAGTTCTGCAATCGTTTTTGCCAATTCCTTTTAGGGATTGTATTTACTGCTGACAAAAGAGGTCACACAAATATATACATGTATGTCCTTCATGTATTTTATATTTATTTATCAAAATCATTGAATGGGAAATTTTAATTTTCATATTCAAACAAAAATGTCCAAAAAAAATATTGGAAAAAATAATGGAGAAAATTTGAATTCTCTCTCAAGAATTTTCTCAAATTTACATTTCTTGCTATTTTTCCATAGTAATATCGGAAAATATGCAATTTCAACACAATAACCAGATCAAAAAAATTTAATATCGTTGGAAAATCACTCTCAACTACACAGTTATTTCAATTGACCAATTTTATGTGTTGTGTGTACATGCCAAAACTATCAATGAAGAGATTTTATTATATTTTACCCGAATTCTATGGAACAGCGCCCATTTCCCTCAATGGAATTTTACAGAGAGGCACAAGTTCACCCACAAGTTTAGTTTGGGTAAAAAAGGGGTAGTATAAAGCGTCCAAGCTTGATAGAATGTTCAAACTTCAAACTCGTTCGAAATGATACACCCCAAAAGCAGTTTTGTATCATTTATAGATTAAAAAAGTTGTTTAACAATCTAACTCATGGGGAAAAGCATCATACCCAAAATTACAGCATTTCGCTTTTTTTTCAGAGGAATGAACAAAGTTAATTTTATTTCCACTACACTAAAAACAATTCTTTTGTTCATTAAGCTTGTATGCTTAGGGGAAACTGGGGCAAAACGTAACAAATCGAAAATTTCAAAATTCAATATCTTCCAATAAAAAAAGTTAGCGCTTTAAAAATTTTTCCATAGATAGCTTCCATGGACTTTCTTCATTGTCGTAAGTTTCTTAGAATTCGAACAAGGAATTCAGAAAATAGAAAGTATTGCAATTTTTAGCTGTGTCTTTGAAATATTTTCCTTACAGGAGATATTAATTTTTACTTATTTATTTTTGAAAATTGATGCAGTGGTGAATATTTCCTAAATGATTTGGATTGTTTGAATACGAAGCCGCTATCCGTTTTAGAATTTTTCAAAAATTCCTTGGGGTAAAAACAATTCTTTGGGGTAAGGGTAAAAACCAAGGAAATTTCTGATGTGTCACGAAAGAAACGTCCGATTTTTTTTTTAATTTTTGGATATGTTTTGGACATCATCCAGGTGAACATTTTAGTCTTATATTCAAATACCGTTGAATCATTCATAATAACCGTTTTTCAAAGTTAAAGTTAAAAAGACTCTAGAGAGCGTAGGGTAACGTGTGGTATTTCGGGACACTTTTTAGCACTTTCAAGTTTCAAACAGCTTAACGACTTCTCAAATTATTTTTTTCTTTGTTGATACAAATATTTATGTTCCTTATGCTATCCAGAATAAAATTCTGATCGAAAAATATTGAAAAATACATAATTTTTTATACAAAATAGCAAAATATGTAAAGAAGTAAAAGTGGTATATTTCGGGACAGTTGTGCATTTCGAGACAGACAAAAATCGTTATTATGCAAATAAATTTTACCGAGCCTGATTATTTACCTTTAAGTAGAAGGTCTAAACTTCACTCTTACATAAATTTTTTTTTTTAATTTCACTTGTAAAGTGACTTAAATCGAAAAAAAAACTAAGGTTTTGTAAAAAAATCGAATGTGACACTCATAATTCACGCGTATTTCACGTTTTAAATTAAATAAAATTTCAGAAGTTTTATGTTTATCTGATAAATAAAGAGCTTAATCGCAGCGAACAGACTGGGCTTTTCTACATGGTCATTGCTTTTTTACGCCTTCATTGCTTTTTATACGGGGAAAAATTAATCAAAAAATTGCGGCACCAAACCAATTTTTTCACTAATTTGATATTTTTACGCCTTACGAGACAATATTTTTTAAAAAGAAAATGATAAATTAGTAAAATTTTCCGATTATGAGTACCTTGAGAAAAGAGCAAAAAGTAATTGACCGGTTAATTGCTTTTTACTTTTGATTCGAGATGTTTAGATTTGGCAAATTTTACTAATAAATCATTTTCTTTTTAAAGAATATTGTCTCAGAGGAAAAAACATCGAATTGATGCAAAAATTGGTTTGGTGCCGCAATTTTTGAATATTTTTTCCACATATAAAAATGCAATGAAGGTGTAAAAAAAGCAATGACCATGTAGAAAAGCCCAGTCTATTCGCTGTGAATATGTCATATAGAACTTAAAAATAATTAGAAAACAAATATTTATAGCATTTTTGATGTGTCCCCAAAATACCAAGGAAAAGCACCTTGTCCAGAAATACCACACGTTACCCTATTTATCAACCGAATTGGTCATGCTTGGCGTCGTTGGAAAGGTTTCCCTGTGAAGGTTTTGACACAGTGGACGACAGTGGATATTTTCAATCATAAATCTCTTACATAAAATGAACTATGTTATGCTCTTAATTTTTGATAACGTAAATAAAATCCATCTTGTCTCTTTAAAATTCAACTGTTCTAAATGTGGATTTACTTGGTAACTGTATTTCGTCCATTAGATCAGCAACTGTGCCAACTGCATTTGCCTTGTGCCTCTCGTTGCTAACGTCATGCAGCAATGCATTATTTACAACGGCAGACACAAAGCAAATGCAGTTAACACAGTTGCTGATGATTTGTAGCTATCAATAATGAAATGGTTCGTCTTTTGCAACTGATGCAGTTGCAAAGGAAATTCAATTAAAATACTTTCATTTCGAAAACCTATCTATTCAAAATATATTTATAATTAAATTTTTCAAGTGGACATAATTTTCTTGCATCAACTGTAAATGTATATTAAATGCATAACTTCCAAATAAATGCATGGAAGAAAGTAATTTTTCCCTGAAGCACAGAGTAAACGGCAAATTGGAGTGGAAACTTTCATCTAAATAGAGAGAGCTTTTACTGGGGAAAATACAATATTCCAACACTTTAACACGACTACATTTATTCTTTCAATTATGGCCTTTCCTCTTGCTCTTGATCTTTGAAGTCACTTTTTCTCCAAGCGGAAAAATAGCTGCTGTAATTTTCAGTCTTAACAATACTAACCACACTTGAGTGAGACATTGCTGTACAAAAGGAATGGAAGTTGACACAAAAAAGGATGGGAAAAGAAAAAGAAAACCTCTCGTCTTTTGATAATCTAAACTCAGTGTCAGCACTAATTGCATTGTGGCTTCAAAGATGCTGTTTCACATCGTCTTATAATACCCACCCAACACTTGTAAAATGATAACTTATCTTTTGCTATCAGTGAAAAAGACAAGATTTTCCTTTTCCATAGTAAATCACTCCCTCAAGAGATACCAGGATAAGGAAGTTTGAGGAATTACATAGAACAGACATCTCAACAAATTTTCTGTGGTTAACTTCCATGAATATTTGTCAATATATAAAGACATCAAATATGCCACAAGATATAGTCAAGATATATAACACACCCTATCTTAATATTATCTTTCCCTCTGTCCACTTTCCCTTGATTTTTCCTCACAATTCCAATTTTTCGTGATACATATTTTATGTCTTCAGCTTCTTGTATATGTGCTCATGTTACACATTATACGAAATAATTCTTCACGGAGAGAATAATATGTGCAAATTACAAGTCATTGTCCGTTTATTGCTTTCTGTTCCTCATACTGACCCATATTAGTACACTATAGTATAAGTCACACTTAAGTGGATATAACCTCGTGAATCCTATGTAAGGAGGAAGGACATGATCCTCAACGTAATCAACCACTCCCATTTTACTCCCATTGTTAATCCATCCTCCTGGAAAATTTCTCATTCTCTTTGGTCAATTGTGAGAAAATATACTTCATTAACTCTTTCTACAAGTAGTTGTGTGCAAATCTACTAATATATTGCTCAAATAGTAGGTAGTAGATTCATTTGGAAAGTACCATTTAATATAGTTGAGTATGTCGAAACTTTTCGAGTTGAATTTTTAACTTTACAGCTGCCTCGTAAAGTTTCTTTAAAACCAATTGAAATCGTGTTCAAACACTAACATGAATACTGACAGTCTATAAATTAGTTTATCGAAGACACAACTGTCTCTCCTTAACTGTTTGAAATTTGCTTATTAATTTTTAACTTAAATTCAATAGCATTGAAACGATTATTAGTTTTTAAATAATTTTAAACGACTGCAGCAGAATGGGCAGTATTTCAGTAAAAAAAACTGAGTAAACAAAAACCAAATTTGGTCAGTAAAAATAACTAAATCAGTAGAAAAATAATCTTGGTCAGTAAGAAAATAATTTTGGTCAGTAATACTGTAAATTTGGTCAATGAAAATTGCAAACAGGTAAGAAACAAAACGAGCAGTTTAAATTCTTCTAGAAGAGTAAATTAATCAAAATTAGTCAATGAAAATAAGTTACTGCATTTAAAATTGTACTTATGCCTTATTTATAAAAGTCTATGCATCCTTTAGGCATAAAATACATTTTAAATTGAATTAAATTAAATTGGGTTTTGATCTCTAAAAAAAATTTTTTGATCCGTAAGAAAGCCAATTTTATCAGCAAAAAAATCAAATTTGAACGGTGAAGACAGATTTATTTCAGTGAAAAATCAATTTTGATTAGAAAAAATATAATTTTGGTCAGTAAAAAATTGATTTAGTCCAGTAAAAATATTTTTCTGACCAGTAGAAAAATCAGATAGACAATTTCTGGTAAATTTAAAAACTTCAAACAGTGAAATAATCATGTATCTTCTGCTAAAGAAAAAGAATACTCTGTTTTGTGTTCCCTACTGCTATCGGACATGAAATTGTATAAATTAAACCAAATATAATATTTACTGAATTAAATTATTTTTCTATGCGTCCGCCACACCTTTTAGATCGGTTAAATTTCATGAAATCAAAATTCGCGTCCTTATTTTTCTAAAAAGATTTGCATAGGGGAAACTGGGGCACCACCAAACACGGGGTAGCACCAAACACTGCGATTTTTTAATCAGATATACGACTTTAGAGGACAAGACTTATAGGCCTTATAGGCAATATAGGCATGCTTGTCCACTGAAGAAATGGTCGAGATAGTCCAAGTAGTTTAAAAATAATAATAATTAATATTTGGTGCTACCCCGTATTTAGTGGTGCCCCAGTTTGCTCTAAGTTTATCTCTTTCTTTCGGACTTAAAATTAGATTGAACTAAATTTAAATTGGTGTGATGTTCAAAAGAAGGAGAAAAATTCGAAAGAGTAAAATAGACATATGCCAAACTATTAAGGAAGAAAAGGATGTGAATTTCGACTTTATGAAATTTTCCTAATCTAAAGGTATGCCGGAGAAACGCCTTTTGGGTAGGAAAATTTCATGAATTCAAAATTCACATCTCTTTTTCTTCAATATTTTGCATACATTTGTCCCACTACTTCGTACTAAAAATTTATTCGGATTAAATTGAATTTGCTGCGACGTTCAAAGGAAAAGAAGAGTGAAAGGGTGGAATATGAATTTTGACTCTTATCAATTTTCCTAATCTAAAAAGTATGCTGGGAATATTTATGACCAAAATTGATTTGTTGCTAACCCAAATTAATTTATTTCTGGTCAGATTTGATTTTTTTTTAATTATAGTGAATATTAAATTTTACTAAATCAAATTTGATTTCTTGACTGACTAAATTCAATGTATTTTACTGAAAAAGTTGAATTTTTTACTGAATGAAATTGCAATTTCACTGTTTCAACCTTTTATTGCTCGAACTCCACAAAGAGAGCAGTATTTTAATCCATCGATTTTTTCATTCCGCAAAATTTCTAATTTTCACCCCCCGGGACCACTTTTCTCAACATATCTCCACGTTTTAGACGATTACTGAGAAATGCTGTCACACTGTTTGTTAGTCTGTCAGTATTATAACCCATCGCTAGTCCTCCCGCTGTCCGTCGTCGTCTGTCGCCAGCTCAATAAGCCAAACGGTTCAAGATAGAGACTTGAGATCTCCGGAGGACCCCCCCTTAAGTAGGAATTGTTAACATGCCCACCATTTTTCCTCCATCCTTCCCCTTGCCTCCAAAGTATGTGTATTTGGGATTGCTTAAAAACGCATCATGCTATGTTTTTCATTTCTGGATATGTTTATTGCCTAGGCAGATATTTTGTCAATAAATGAAAATATCGGTTTTGTTATTTTTTGTTCACTGACAGAAATTCGAAAAAGTTAAAATAACATTCCGGAAATGTTAATTTTACACTGCAGTATTGATCCAAAATCGGCGTAAACATTACCCTTTTCAGGTGTATTAGGGGTTAAAATTACCCTTTTTCATGTTAATTTAACCCTTAAAAAGGTGTAAAATTAACATTAAAAAATGTTGATATAGTTTTACACATAAAAAGTGTTAAAGTTCTGAGGAAAAAAAGTTAATCGCACCCTCTTTTCTTCTCAGTGTTACAATTACTAATCTTACACAGAATTGATTAAGCCTTTTACAAGATTTAAAGACATTTAAAATAAATTTAAAATTATCTAAGTTGATTGAGAAGTACACTCCCAAGAGCTTTTTTTTAACAATTGACCAACATCTTTCTAATTATACGGATAATACCACTGACGTTGAAATTGAAACCCATTACAAAGGGTTAAGGGTTCAAGTAAAGCCTACAAAGTGTTCGTTTGATTTATCTTTTAAGTGCTTGATAATATTAATAGCTTATTGATAACAATTATAACATTAAGCTTCTACCTAATAACCTTACATGCCCTTCTATTCAATTTGCGAATTATTTATCACAAATTTTCCATGATAATAAATTAAAATAATTTACCATTATCACTTTAACTTTAATATCCTCAGGAAATTAAATAACGATGGACAAATTTCGGAATAAAATTGATAACTTCCTCTTTATACGAATTACCAGTAATTTATAAAATTAATATAACTGTTGAATCCTGTGAAATAATTAAAAGCCAAATAATTTAGGCATAAAAAACGTTCAATAATAAACATTAAATTCAAGAAGATGAGTAAAAAGATCTTAAATATGGATGAAGAGAATAATAAATAATGTATGAAGCTAATTGTATCTCACTGTTAATTTTGAGACGCAATATCACTGGTTATTCTACCATAAAAGTAACACAGCAATGTTTATACAAGAAGGCAAAATATAGGATTTTATAAAAGCTATTATTAATGAAATTTTCCACCATAATGCAAAACGGTAAAAATTTTTGCATAAATGAGTCTGTAAAAGGTTCATTAAGTGGTATTTTTAGTTCAATTGCCTGAAAATGGTTAATAGAATTTTCAATGAAATTTTAATGACATAGCGCGAATAATATACCGCAAATTTTTGGTGTGACATAATAGTAAAATCCTTAAACCACGATTGGGTTTGGATTTTACAATACAATCCCCAAAATGTTGCATCTAACACGCAACTATCTTATTGATCCAGCAAGTTTTCCGTCTCGTTTTGCGCGCTTTGAAATATCACATTATATTTCTTTTGAGGAAAAATCTTATGCTCCATTGAGCAAAATATCCCTTTATGTTTGTGCATCCTCAACAATATGAACAGGATGTTATTGCTTGGAAAAATTCCATGTAATTTAGTTATATCAAACTCTATTTACATCATGTAACGCCACAATGTTTTCCATCAATTTTATTGATTGGAATGTTTATGAAGCTGTCGTTACAATAATGAATTGTTTTTTTTCACATAAAATTGATGAGCAAATGTAAATATAAAAAAAATTGTGGAGTACCACAAATTGTTAACTTCCCTGACAAGTATTAACTGCAGAAATTACTTCCACCTTTTGACTAGAATCAAATTAAATACATACTCTAATGGCTTTCAGCTTTCATGTTATTTACATAAAAGGTCACAGAGATGGCAAAAGAAAACAAGGGTTCCCCATTAAGCTCTACAATAAAAACATCGTATCATAAGCAGAGACTAAAAAAACATTAAAAAGAAGTACTTGTGAAAATAAGTTAATTATTCAAACTTCAATCCGATTCTCTCTTTTTTTTAATCCAATTGAGATTGAGAATATTCTTGGATTTGAATCACCGGTGCAGGATATATACACTGGCAAACTTTGTATACAGACAAGGAGGTATATTAACGAATTGATGCCTCCATACTCCACATGCACGTAGTTATCAAAGCAATATAACGTTCAACGAACTATTACCCATGAACACATATCTTTATTTTCATGCTTCTCAGGTTATAAAAGGGATGCTATTCTACCACAGAATAAAGTTATCTTGCGTTAAATTAGTTGAGTCAACTTTTCTAATTACACTTTCTGTATATATATCTTTTTTCTTCCTCGTACAAGCTTTGTCACATATTATAAGGAAGATAAGTCCTAATAAATTTCATTCATTTTCATCCTTCATCTCACGTCACTGTGACACAAATTATAAGTAGAACATTAAAACTTTTCAAGTAAGACGTGATTACTCGCATCAAATTTAAAAAAAAAATACTAATGGTTTCAATGGTTTCAATGGTTTCATTGGTTTCACTGGAATACAACTCCCTTTCAATTTCCCAATTCTGACCGCTTCTGGTCGATGGTTTCATGGGAAAACAGCACGAATTTTATCGTTTGTACATATTTTGCATTTGAGTGATTGTCACTTGCAGACGAAATCCCAAAAGTAACTAAATAATGTGACATTTTACAGTTCTCTTAACTCATTCAGTTAGTGTACTAGAAATACTTCAGATAAAATGTTCATATTTAGGAATTGGCTTTTTTGAATTATCCATTTAAGGAGATCAAGTAAATACTATGAAACACGAGTATTAACGGTCCCTGAATTTAAGTTCTTTAGACTAAATTCTTTTAAACATAATTTAATTATATAGTGTAACTATCTAAGAAAAGAATTTGTCACCCAGAATTCAAATCAGAAAAGGAAATGAAGGAAAATATTATCAAAATCAACGCAATGTTAAACTATATTTTCCCATCTCATTAAAGAAGCAAAGTAACTAGAAACCTTTTCCCAACAAAAATTCGGGATATTGATTGAGTATAAATAAATCACAGACTTAATCTCATCAGACACATGACAAGAAGTTGGTAAATGTGACTTAATTTGCCTGGAATAAAGGGGATCCTAAGATTATGCACGTTTTTGGGACCAAAAAACCTACGGGAAATGGCTGGTGGTAATTCTAAAAATAAAATAAACATGTTTTATAACACTTTACTGTTCTCAAGTAACTTCTACATAACCGACTTTTCTTTGTGTTGGTACTGGGTGAAACAATTGAGACAAGAACTAACACAAAGAAAAGTCTAATGCAGAGGCACATGAGAACAGTAAAATGTTTAAAAAAAAAACATGTTCAATTTTCATTGGAATAGCATCATTACGTTGATGAGATTATGGTACTATTTTAATGAAAAATGAACATGTTTTTTAGCACTTCACTGTTGTCACGTACTTCTGCATTATCGACTTTGCTTTGTATTGGTTACTATCATTGGGTAAAATAGTCAAGATAAGAACCAACACAAAGAAAAGCCGATAATGCAGGAGCAATTGAGAGCAGTAAAGCGCTACAAAAACAAGTTAATTTTCAATGGAACAGCATCGTTTTGATAATATTCCGATGAAAAATGAACATGTTTTCTTTAACACTTTACTGTTCTCATGTTCTTCTGTATTATCGACCTTTCTTTGTGTCTTGACTCTTTTCGCCATTCCCAGCCGTGTTCTAAAACCACCATCAACCTTCAGTAGTGACAAGAACCATTACAAAAAAAAGTCGATTATGTAGAAGCACCTGAGAACAGCAAAGAGCTAAAAAAAAAACATGTTAATTTTTCATTGGAGTAGCATAATTATGCACGCATAAAATCTGCATACTCACAGAAGATGTCTTTCAAATAAGTTACAAAACCGCTGGAATATATGAAAATCGTTTTCTGTCTGATAAGTCTATAAGAAACTCATATATCGCATCAAGAATATTTAAATAACATTTAGGGGTATATCAAAAATGATTTCACAAATTAGCGTACAAGGTGTCTATCCAAACATTTTTACATAAATTTAAAAATTTTCCAAATAATAGGGGAGAATGGGGCAAAAAGTTACAAAAGGGATATTTTTTTTTTACAAAGTACTCGAACGCCCCAAAAATTTCTTAATTAGCTCAGTTTTCTAGGAAATTTACTGCTCTACAACTTTGTGAAAGTAATTTTCCTCTATTTTTTAAGGAAACACGTTTATCGAGCCGTTTTCTAAAAGGTAATTTTGTGATCATTCTCTAAAATGCTGGGGCAAATAGTATCAGGCATGGGATATTATCATATTTTGATTCGCTTTGTTACGGGATTCCGTAAATTAAAAAAAATACCTAGATAACATATTTTCATAGGAAATTTATTTCTCTACACCTTTGCAAAACACCATTTTTTCTAACTGAACGATAAAAACGATTTTATAGCTATTTTAGAAAAAAAAACACACAAAAGACTGCAAATCGTTTGACCAATGCAAACAAGAAGCGGCGACACATGGCATTGACGTTTTTTTTGCCGTGAGACATCATGAATTGTTTCGTTTTTTTCTTACTTTTTGCTCCATACCTTTTGTTACTTTTTTAGTGGTCGTTTTTAATAAAAAGATTTCTTGAGAGAAGAATCTTTGTATAATTCTAAAATGGATAGCGGCTTCGTATTCAAAGAATCCAAGTCATTTAGGAAATAATCATCAGTGCATAAATTTTGAATAAGTAGGTAATAATTGATATATTCTTCAAGGAAAATATTTTAAAAATGGGGCTAAAAATTTTGATATTTTTTTTTTTATTTTCTAAATTTCTTGTTCGAATTCGAAGAAACATACAACATCGAAGAATGTTTATGGAAGCTATTTGTGGTAAAAATTTTAAGCCGCTATCTTATTTATCTTCACTGAGAGAAATCCGAAAAAGTTAAAATAACATTCCGGAAATGTTAATTTTACCCTGCAGTATTGATCCGAAATCGGTGTAAATATTACCCTTTTTAGGTGTATTGGGTGTTAAAGTTACCTTCATGTTAATTTTACCCTTAAAAAGGTGTAAAATTAACATTAAAAAATGTTGATATATTTTTACACCTAAAAAGTGTTAAAATTATGAGGAAAAAATGTTAATCGCACCCTCTTTTTTCTCAGTGTTGGAAGATATTGAATTTTGAAATTTTCGATTTGTTACTTTTTACCCCAGTCTCCCCTAAACATTTCAATAATAAACTTTAAATTGGCACGTCCATTTTTAAATCGGGTTTTCAGGCATTGTAGTTGAGATCCACACGTTCTACATTCTCTTCTCGGTAACATCTGAAGCCCAAGCACATTTAAGGTGAAATATATAATGCAATCAAATGAAATTGAATATTCAAGTATTATATATGAAATATTGAACTTTTGAATAGAAACTGAAGACGATAGAATGTTCAGTAAAACGAATTTTCTCTTTATGGTTTTGTTCTCTCGAAGTTGAGACAATCTTCATTATTATTTGAGGACATTCTCTCCATTTTTTGATAAAGCAAAAAACTCTTTCTACCTAGTAACCGATACAGATACATTTTTTTTAGAAATTGATATCCACAGAATATTCACCACAAAACCCAATAATCTTTTCTATTTCCTCGATGTCTCCTTGCGGTTATATATTGAAAGGTTTCCCAATATTAACTTCGTCTGTGATAACTATGCCAACATCAAGATATTCGCTGTAGAAATTTCATATCATTTAGGCAAAAACTTGCAAAACGGCAAAAGAAAATATTCGATTTTCCATAAATATTGCCGCACATTCAATCCAATCGATTCCTTCACAATCGTCAAACACGGAGTAAAAAAACTTCTACTATAACTTTTTAAGACTTTTTCCTCTGCGAGAAAAAGTACATTAAATAATTTTCTATCGATCTCGCAAAAAAATACTTCAATAGCATCTCTATGTAGTTCATTAATTTAAAATACCTAGGTGTTTCTTTACCCCTTTTCAGAAAGATAAGTTTTGAAGGGGAAAAATGTAGCAGTGCTGTGAAAACCTGACTGGAATGCGATAAAAGGGCTGACATGAAAATAGTACAACATTATAGTTGCAAAGTGAGCAATATGCAATAGAGAGAACTCTTTTTTTAGAAATTCAACCAACATATGGTCACGAATTTTCCACCACAGGATGATATATGATGTAAATTTTACTTAACCCGCAGAGGCCCTTTATAAATCCTAGATGGTTTTTTTTTGCACTTTGAAAACGAGAAATATTGCACAAGGAAATTTGCTGTTTTTTCCCTGGCCTGTCACACAAAACTGGCAACAGCAACCATACGAAAGCTCAAAATGTATTTAAACCTTCAAAAAAATATTAGTAAGACTACGACTGAGGCTACTAAACCAATTTCAAATAAATAAAACCTTTATTGCCTCAGTAAATGCGATTTTTGCAATGCTACTCTGGAGTAACTCAAATCTGGAGGGTTAATGTACTTATTTAGAAAGAGAAATTTTCAAACGTCAGAGCAAAAGTGGGCTATTTTAATAAACAAATGCAAAAGCGTTAGACCGCTTTTGCTCTAAGCGTCTCAAAGTTCGATATCTCGAGAACGACTTAACGGATTTTTACTATGAGACCATTTTCCAAAACTACTCAAGAAGATCTACAACATATCAAAATAGTTTTCTTTTTCATAAACAGTATTCGAGAAAAATTAAAAAAAAAACGGTTTTAAAGCAGTGTAAAATCAGGTTGTCAAAAGTTATAGAACCAAAAATTTCATGATAAAAAGTTGCAGATTATTACAAAAAGAAAGATCTATCCCTGTTGGTTGACTAAGTTGGAGGATTACAATAAAGGTCTCTACACATTGGGAACAATTTTCGTAAAAAATCGCATTTTGACAAAATTTTGACGTTTCCCTACTACATCAGTGCAAATGAATTCCTTCATAAAAGCAATTTTTGACAAAAATTGCTTCCAATATATAGAGGCCTTAAGCGTCATTTTGAAAAAGTCACACCTACAAACACTTGAAATCTCCTTAAAGTTGAGCTTTCTCTCGATTTATCGTAATAAAAAAAATGTCTACTCGAAATTTCTTCAATTTCCCATCGATTTGAGAAGATTTTGACAATTCTACAGGCCTTCAATTACAAATTGTAATTTATTTTTCAAATACCTAACACTATTTTATGCCTTTTAAATTTTTATTTAGTAAAAATCGCTTGTGCAATGAATCAATGAATCACCACCACAATTTTTCTATACTGCAAAATTGGATTTACATATTTTACTATGCTTGCAAAATATGATTGGAAAATATTCCACATTGACCAAATATTGGTCCCAATATGTCAACAACATTTTAATGGATTTTTTTTCTTCACTCTATGCATCATGTAACAGGGATAGATATCTATGCTGAAGTATAGATATAAATCGAATGGAGTATATTTTGTTCAACTGTCGAGCAATAAATCCCATTTTCCACCGAGTTTACACAGAAAAGGATAGCATGTCGATTGCAGGCATTTGCAAATTTTCAAAGATAACGCTATATTATAATTCGTGAAAATTGGAACAGTCAATAAGTCAATTGTAAATATATGTTGTATATAATTGTGTACATAATGTCCTTTTATTTCTTTTCTTGTAACCTTCGTTAGCAAGGTCTTAGGCTGTAAGATTTACTTTACTGTACAACCATATACCATAATCATTTCTTTAGTCTATCTTTGTCTCATCAGCATTTTGACAACTGTCTAGGAGAGATGATCTAGTTACGACATTCAGCAACGAAATGATGATAACATAATTTAAAAAATATCATAATAAAAATTTTATAATTTTTTTTTAATAAAAAAAGTGTCCGAGGCTTTGTGAGCTGCTCGAACTCCCGAGAAAGAGCTCTGCCTTATATTTCTTTTCGCAAATTTTTCCGGTGCTTATAGTCAAGTGTGCTAATAAGGGCGCTTCGCTATCTGGATCGTTTATGACTAATCCGCTTAAAATAATATTTTTATTTTTATTTCCGTAATATAGTCACTACAGTAACATAATATAATTATTCAAGTTTGAGAAAAAGCAAAAATAATATTTTTATTTATTAAATAAATGAGTGTAATCGACTCATTTCAATCTTGTGCCAACTGGGTTCTAGCAGTTTCTAACAATTTTCTAGCAGTGATATTTTTGCTAATGACAGCTGGTTGATTGAAAGCATTTATTGTTTTTTCCTTGTGAGAAAAAGTATTTTAAATCCAAAGGTTTAATTAAAAGTGAATTAGCGAAAAGGCGACCCAGTTAGTGCATGCTGACTTATTTCAGTATTATCATTATTTTGTAAATTTTCTTTAATATTTTTTTTTATATTATGTTTCTGAATGAAACAGTGAATAATTCTATGGATTTAAAAGAAGTAAAAAAGAATTTCATCAATCCAAAAACAAGCGTTTAAGTAGCACTCTTCGGAAAACGATCCAGTTACCTCACCTTACTATATATAAAATTACTGTCGAATTAAATTTGTCTATAAATCACCAGAAAATCAACATGAAGTTGAAAATTGTTCAAGAGGGTTTCAAAAAATCATTAACCTTTGAAATAATTAATTGAACAAAACGGGTGAAAATTAGGCCTTTGGCCTTAAATAATTCAAGATGGAGATTTTTTCGGTGAAAGATGTCTAAGGACGAAATGTACAAGCTCGACTAACTAAAAAACATATCCGAAAATCATTGAAATCGCTAGGGTCAATTTTTTGCAATGTTAGAAATACCTCATTTTTGACGTATTTTAGGGGGATATGGGACGTATGAAGGGGGAGGGAGAATAACTAAAGAGATTACTTTAAAGGTAATGTAATTTGAGGAGGGGTCATCGAAGACCGGAAGTCGATATCTCTCACCGTTTGAATTTTATATGCGTAAAAAATAAAATTTGATCAATAAAAAGCCTGTAGGGGAGACCGGGGTACCTATAGCCAGGGGTAAAAGTAGACAGTGGATTTTTCTCGTTTTTCTTAAAATGTACATCGAGCAAAGTATTTTTTAATGAAAGTAGGAACACATCCCCATATTACCAGAAATATTTATAACTCTGATCCTGTTATCCTACAATTTAGAAGCATTTTTATAAAATGGGTATAAAATTGTAGATTTGATGTTACAGTTTTTGGACCAGCATTTGGTTTTCTGAGTTTCTAGTCAAGATATCTTAGTTTTACCTTGTTTCTGGTTTAATAAACCTAATTAAAAAATATTTTTCACTTGGATAATTATTATCCACTTTTTTTATATAAGATGATAAGCACTGAAACAGCCCTCGGGGCAGTTGTAGTCACTCTTCCGTCTCGACCCAAAACTATCAATGATTTTTCACTAATCCATGGATAATTGTTAGATGAAAAAGTACTATTGATATTCCAAGCAATATTGCCATTTGTATGAGCAACTTGAGAAATAAATTTTTTCAGAATGTTTGCATTAATTTTGCCTCAATTACAAAAATGTCATAAAAAAGTTGGCTAAAGCCCTTTTCTTTAGGTTTAAGTAACATATTTAGAATCAGTGGGCTTCAGTCTATCAAGTGAAACAATATTTGGTATCTCCAGTTTAAAATTTAATCTGGGAAACTAGTGGCAATTAGTACCCCAAAAGTGGCTATTTCTACCCAGGCTGGGGCAAGTGTAACCAATGTGTCATACTTTTTTCATTATCCTCTCCAGAAAAAGGCAAGGATTTTAGAGCTTTGAACTACACTGTTTCATATAGCCAATATCCTAATGCTACTTATGAAACATAAAAATATTAGACAAACCTTATCATTTTTTCACAAGTCACTCGCGAAAAAAAAGCTTCATTTGCTGGCTAATTCTACCCCTGTCTCCCCTAATATTTAATAAAATGGATTTGATATATAAAATTTAACATCTAAAATATAATAGCAGGTATAATAAAATACAAAATATTGTCTGTTTTAACTTTGGCGAAACTTTCATGATAATATCACTACTCTTAAAGTTCTAAAATAATTGCTGTTCAAATTTGATTTAATTTTTTAATGTTCACTACTTTCTTTGACTCATGTTTAATTAACTAAAATTATGTTTAATTAATTAAGGGTGAAAGTTTTGGAACAAATGATACTTGGATGGAAGTAGAAGTTTTAAACACTTTGTTCTTAATTTTTTTTTTTGTATAAGAACAAAATTCAAAAGTTACAGAAACAAAAGAATACTTAAGTATTAAAATGTGTGACTTTGAAATATGTTCTAATAAAATTATTCTCCGCTTTCCTTTTTTGCAGATATTCATCAGGATGACGATATTTAACTTAGATAGAAGCACCGGGAGAGATTTCTCAGAAATATTTATGCGAAACAAGATGAAAAGTTGAATGTATGATGGAAAAGCAAACAATCTACAGCAATATTCAAAATCAAATCATGAGATAATGCTATAGATGAGATATTTCAAGATACCCAGATTGCAGTATATGTCAAATCATCTTGGTGCAATAAATTAAAGAGTAAAAGACCAACGATATAACGACGAGTGTACACCAAGAACCGACGAGTGAACATTGTGCGCAATTATTATTCAATGAGATACACATCATAATTCATCCTTCATTCACAACAGCTTTCTCCATCATTGTCATCCACTCTGGAGAACAGAAATCCACCCAGTTTTCCGGAATGCTACATATATTGCAGAACATGTATAGGAAAAGGAACACGATGGCGTAGGATTAATGTGAGACTCATAAATAAACAGGAAAGACAATGTTACAGTGAAAAATTTTATAGAAAAATTTCAACGACAAAAATCCACTATGAAAATTAGGATACGAAATGTTACGCCAAGAATGAGAAAATGTATGAAAATGTTTTGTGTCTTTAAGAGCACCGTCCATTAAATTTTCCTCACCCCCCCAAAAAAGAAAAACCACCCAACTTTTCCCCGTTATCATAGATCTAACCAAAGATAGAAGTTGTTGACGGGTTGAAACCCATTTTATATTTTTTGAAAAAGCAAAAATATGCGGTGAAAGCTGAGAAAAATGTCAAGGTGGTAAATATTAAAAAATAAAAAAAATAAACGTGAAATAGCACAGAGATATAAAGAGCAATGAAGAACAGTGCAAAAGGAAAAATAAACGGAAGAGAACGTCATAAATTTATACATTGGACTTGTGGTTGAATAACTTCATGGCTAAATTAATATTTTCATCAACAATAGCCAGAAACGATAAAAAAATCGAGAGCTGCATCTATAAAATAGATAACCATCGGTAAATCAACGATATATTGAAGTCATTGAAGTAAGACCATTTCCGTATGATATTGCAAACTGTTGGTTAAAATGCAAAATATATAAATTAACAGCCAATTTGAAACACTGTGCCGTTTGTCAGTGACATAAAAATAAATGTGAATGGTATCACGTAATAAAAACAACGTAGGGTGGTACAGAACAGAATTGCAATAGAAATTCTGGGTGAAAAAAAAATAGGTAAATACTTGGTGAGAGGGCAGGAAAGAAAAACGCGACTAGATATCCGGATACAATCGTATTATGCCAAGGTGCTGGTGCAATAAAAAGAAACCTACGGGCTATGTTTGTGATGCTGTCAGTCCGTACATCTACCGTTCGTGAACGGCAGGCCGAGACGGGCTCAAACGCACTTGATACCACAAAATACAGCATCAATAGCTGTAGCAACAATAAAAACAGCAATAGCAACATAATCAGCAGCACAAGTAACATCAAAAACAATAATATCCAGGAATACCAAACGACAGCAATCAATAATATCCTCAATATCAATAGCCATCAAGTCTTATTTGAAAAACATCTCACAAAATCATTGTCAGTCACCCCACTTCATAGGGACGACATTATCCTCAAGCCCAGTCTTACCCTACCAGAAATTGGACCACCCACCACCAACACCACCATTCATCAGTCGAGATCAAATCTTGTACTGACAGAATTGAACAACTACAAGCAAGCACAGGCGACCCAAGGGCCAGTGGCCACTATATTGAACGACCTCAGTCCCGTACCAGCACCAGCAAGAATCAAGAATAAAACGGGCATCCAGTTGAGCCCTATGACCCTCAAGGGGCTACAGACCAACACGCCGGACGCAAAGGCCATGCGGTGAGTTTATATTTATATCAAAATCTCATCTCAACCCTCAACCATCAAATCTATATTTGTCTCAATTCCCTCTCTCAATCATGTCACAATTTATCTTACAAAACACATAAATACATAATACAGACCCACTCAATCCTAATTTTCCATACAAATCCATGAAACATCTATTATACAATACCCATGTTAAATTTTAAACTTATAGGAGATTTTTGTCTTTATAAGACCCAAAAGTTTTGTGACTCTCAATAAATATTGCTCTACTAAAATACTTAACATTCATTAAGTCGAGTTATTGAGAAAGTTCATGTAGAATATTTGAGTAGGTTGAAAGAGATTTTACTCAATAATAAACATGAAAACTTTGAAGTGTAGATCTAAAGTTGTATCTTACCCAAAACCCAATCATAGAGAGATTATAATGTTACACCGAAAGATAGAAAAGTATCATTGCATAAGGGAAATCTCAGATAAAATGGAAATTTCCTTTTTTATTCCAAATAATTGGAGTTTTAGCTTAAAAGTGCTTTCACTGAAGGATTGATAAAATACGTCAATTTCTGCTTTCTAATTCTTGTATCCCAACCTGTAATCCAGTGAAAAATATTAAGCTATTGCAAGGTATTTTTGCAACATATTTTTGGTAGTAAAGTTATGGTAAAGTGTCCCAACTTTGAGAAATACACGAACTCATGCCATAAAATGATGTATTTCAAAAGTAATTTTACATCAATTGAATAGCCTTAGGTTAATAAATTCGTTTAGCAGTCCAGATGCTTGAAAAAATCCCAAAAAGCCAACAAATAAAATAATTTACTTTAAAGTAAAAATTAAATAAATTTTGAAAATGGATTTAAAATAGTTTGGACCCCGTTCAGACTTATGCGATGTTGCAAGACCATTTAAACGAACCTAAACTTGTCCGAATTGGTTAAGAAATTAGCTCTAGTTTAGAAATAATTCTAAGTTATTTTCATAGTACATTCGTCTTCACAATTTCTTAATTTATTTACAAAAATTTTGAAACATTTCCAATAATAAAAAACAAATCGTGCAACTTGTTATCAATTAATCTTATAAATAAGATGTTTATGACCGGTGCGGTTGGGGTATTCATCGATCGCGTCCTATGTGGCGGATTGGGATAGGCTGTAATTGGTCCTAGAGTCGGTAACAGCTTGAGTCTACAAGAAGTCCTTAATGAATACTAAACCGAGAACCACCCCAAAACCATTGTCTCTTGGATAACGAAATCTGTGACCTCAGGCTTGAATTAGTATTTTATTTTTTTGAACACTCGAGGCCAATGCGTTCCATACCATTTGCTTACAAAAAACTGATATTGTAGTAGAACTGTTGAGGGTAGAGGTGTCGCTAGGAGAAAGCCCGTCCTGACTAAGAGTCTTTTAAGCCAACGGTACCAATCACTGTTCAGTTGGGATGGTGACCCTGAGGGCTGCTATAAGGGCTAACTTCAGAGGCACTATTACTAGTCTCCTCGGATAGATGGAATATGAGCAGCCGACGGATATATCCCGAATGCTTATACGAATCTACTTCCTCAGTCGACCTTCATCAGTGAAGCTGAGAGGAAACCAGATTCGTGAGCTCTCGAGGAAGAGCAATGGAAGCTCTATTTCGAGAGATTGCGATGAAGGGCGCCCCAGCATGTTCCGGTGTTAGGTTTGTAGCCTTATTGCTACAATATGAGGTTTGGCAAACCTTCCACGACGACAACGACACTTTAAAATGACTATATGGGATGTAAAAATCCCATATAAGAATAGTCTCACAAAGAAATCTCAAGAAAGACACACAAAGAGAAAAAAATTGCTACAAATTCTTAAAATAAGTAGAAAATTGAGTGAAGTGCCCCAGATCCCATGCCATGTGAACCAAAAGATCCTTTGACAAAGAAAGAAAAAACTAAAATTTGACCACTGAAGAAAGCTTGGAGTCCGAGCCGAAAACTTTGGAAAAATTTAGAATTTTTCTATGCTTCTTCTTACCCGACGCTCACCGGTTTCCATACCTATTGAATTAATCGTTTGAAATTACCAAAAATGTAAAAAAAACCATTCAAACTATTGTAAAGAGAAAGCGTCCTCGGGGCAGGCCCGTCAGGTGGCTGTAACGAATTCAGGTTCTTGCCTTGAGTCGTCTTGAGATCGACTTAGAAAACATTTCTGAAGTGGCGAAAGATAGACAGGCGTAGGCTGCTAACCTGGATGTCTTAAGCCCTCGACCCCGATAGGGATAAGTGATTAAAAATGAATGAACAGCTGAATGGAAAGTAAGTAGAGTTGAATTTTCTTGAAAATCCAAAGTCGCTGTATCTGACCGTTCGTTCTGTAAGTCTGGTAACAGCCATATGAACGAATAATTTATGAGAATTTTTCTCAAAGCTTCAGAATTCCAAAATATTGTTTCGAATTTGGTAGGACGGTGCTGGAGGTATCCAGAAGCAATTTATAGGGCCAAGAATTTAAACTCAATAGACTTTCTTTCATTAGCAAAATGAAGGAGTCATAACGTAATTTTCTAGAAGTCGAACAACGTTGGAGGTCAAACTACGAAAGGTGATCTCGGCAAACAAATTAAATTGATCTGTTTCTCGAGTCTCAGTCTTTCTAAATTTAACCCTAGAGAGAATCTTTGTGCAACCTAAAAGTGTACAGATGTAATTAGTTAGAGATGAATAGAGCCTTACTCAAGCAATATAGCAGCATTTCCTTTCATTCATTTGAGGATCAGATGATTTCAACACAAGCTCAAAGTATTTCATAAGGGCACTCACAGGCGGCTTACATCAGAGCGGGTATGAGTTGCTCACATGAAGTATAGAGATAAATGCAAAGTTCACTAAAACACGACACCCACCACATAAATAGCGCCTTATAGCATCTCCAAGGCAGGGTATGATTAAAAGCATACTTGTAACAATATAATTCCTCGTCAAATTCGAAAAATATATCGCTCGCAAAATTATAACAAAGTTCGTATTCTCTAGGGAATAGGAGACTGAACGAATTGTTTTGCTTTTCAGGTTGAATAATTAAAAAGAATTATTTCTGAAACGCATTTCATTGCAGTCAAATTAATACAATATAGTAATCTGCAATATGGTATACTAATGAAAAGGGTATAACTATAACATTATAGCAGATATGCCTGATTTATGATATCAAATTAAATCATATAATTAGACTATCATGAATTCGGCAAATTACCATTAAATTTGTTACAAAGTGTTTATATAATGTGTTTAAATATATGTATGTGTAACATATGAAATGATATTGATTCTGCAGGTACTACAGACTGTGGATCTACACATGCAACGCAGTGCTCTTGATGGCAGTTATTGTATTCTGTGGCGTTGCCGGAAAAGTCCTCTTAGCTGACTACAAGCGTCTCTTGGTGCATGGCTTGAATTTAGGACAACCAAGTTTTGTGTACGCTTACTTCGCTCTGTTGGTGCAATCAGGTTAAAAAGTTTATTCATTAAAATTGTGTTTACTACAATTATTTATGCCGCAAAAAGTAGCAAATTGCAATTAATATCATTTTCAACCTCAAAAACTTGTATAAACCATATTGCAGAAGATACACCATATTGTGGCTTTTCTCGTGTTTCCCATTTAAACTCTCTTGTGTACAATATATGTATTATTCTCAGGTTTTCTACAATTAGTTGGATGCCTTGGTGCCTTACGACTTTCGGAGAAATTACTAAACGCTTACTGGTTGCTTCTTCTCGTGTTACTAATTGGAGATGCCATTCTGGGTATATTTTGGATGTTCAAGTTTGAGAGAGTCATGACTGAGTTGCAACCAATGTTGAGGTAAATTCAAATATATAATGCTCCTGTCATAGAGAATGTATTAAAATTTATTGGTTTTGCTAATATGACATGACAATATGATCACTGGACGTATCATTAAATATTGACAGTCGCACATAAAACCGACTTCAACAAAATTCGGTTGCATATTGCCGAATGAATAAATAAGGTATTAGGTATATCGAAGGTCTTATTCCGCCCCAATTAATTTCTGAAACTTCTCTCCGAAGTCCATAGCCTCCACTTACACAGTGAACTTCTGTAAATACGGATATTCCTATGTTATAACATTTAACGACAGTTCAATTATATTTCATTATATCTTTTATTTGAGCTATCATTGATTTAATATTCACATTCCCTAAGTAATGTACATTTAAAGAGCGTACGACTTATTCGACCATTGTCAACTCAGTCAACGGTTGCATACTGATGATTTATCCCATAGACACTCAAATCCTCACCAACATTTCTGTAGTCCAATGGACGATTCTCTCTAACAAAGTTCAGTTTCCGAATTTTCTTTCTATTATTTTTAATAATGTTTTAATAAGTGCTATCAACACTCAATAATAATAAGGAATTCCGGAAATCATCCGGAACAATCACTCAGGGAAACACATGAACTGTCTCCAGAGCTTTCGGCTCGGTCTCCAAGCCTTCATCAGTGATCAAGTCTTGCAAATTTTTCTCTGAGACTCGTTCAGGGTTTTGGTCAGTTTTGGCACACTTTTGATATTTTCCTTCTTCTTAATACTGAACTGTTAAAAAACACAAAACATATCCGAAAATGAACAAAATCGTCTAGGCCAATTTTGAGGAAAATTAGAAAACCTCATTTTTTACGCATTTGAGGAAGATAGCAAACTAATGGAAGAGGAGAGGGAAAAAGAAAGTGATTAGTCTCGAGATAATATCATTTTAAGAGGGATCATCGCAGACCGAAAGTCGATATCTCTTACCGTTTGAATTGTACATGAGTCAGAAAAATAACGCAAAGAAACGTGAAAATATTATTTTAAAAATAAAGCTATTACCGTTACTTTCCTGACTCATTACCGATTGTGACCTATTTTTTTCAGGTTTGCAATTTCAAAACCTTTCAAATAAATCCAAATTTAACTTCTTTTAAAAAATAGGCACTTCAGAGAAGTTGATCTTTAAATTCGAATAATTCAAGATAGCGATTTTTCCGGTGAACGGACTCGGGTATTAAAGTGAAACCACTTATCTTTTCGAGAAAATTTTCAATTTAAAGTTTTGGAAATGGTTGTCGAGTATTCTTAGAACACATATTTAAGGCCCAAGTAGGGTCAGGCTGATCCTGCAGAATATTTAGCCAGTAAAATTTAGCAGTAAAAATTTATCCCAAACTGTCGTACAGTGAGTGCTTAAAATCTTCTATTAGAGGTCCTTTTGCATAAATTTCCTTTACCAAAACACTAACAAATTTTACAGGTTAGATAAGATTAAGGAAAAGCGTGAGTTTGATTCCGAAATACTGGACGTTGCTAAATTAGAAATATTAGACAGATACATTTCTTCCTGATATGTACGTTACAAGAACAAATCCTTTCATTTTTGCCACAGATGTTTAAGCCATACTTTTTTAAGAATGTGCATTCTAGAATATAGCTTTGGCAAAAAACTCTCTGTCACCTCATTTTTGAAATGTTCATCTCCCTATAAATTCCCTGGAAGTTAAAATACACACTTTGACGATGTTTAAGCTAGGTCGAAAGATATGAAATTATTATGGTGAAAATAACATATGAGATTGTTGAAAATCTCACATAAACAATGTTCTATTTTGCAGTAAGCGCCTAGCCACAGAATATGGAAATTCCCTGGAATTTAGTGATTTATGGGATCGTCTGCAGAATGATGGTCGCTGTTGCGGCGTTACTGGACCACAAGACTATTCAACTACACCAAATCGTTCATATCCTATTTCCTGCTGCTCACCGGATGTGTCAGAGCAGATTACAGTTTCTCGACGTCCACTGGCATCGCCGGTGGTCTTTCGTAGTGACGAGTTGACAACTTTAGGTATTCTATCACGAAATAATTATACCGACATGCCAGAATCAACATGGAGCCATATAGTGAGTGCAGCACGAGAGGAAAGCAAATCAGTGGCCACTTGCAGAGCAGTTTACCAGCAGGTAAATGTTCACAAGAATTAATGTCTTATAATGAATGGCTCTTTGAATTTTCTGAGAAACATATTCTAGACTTCACTTATATATTGTTGAAAATTTAAGACTTCAGAAATTTAGTTTTAAATTCTAGATATTTTAACGTCGCGACGTCTAATTAAATAATATAATAATACTATTATGTCTAAAATATAGGTCTTGAGATTGATTTTCAATAATAATTATAAATTTAAATGAGATCTGGCATTTTGGTTTTTTTTGTAAGATTTGTATTGGTAATGAAAAAAAACAAATTTTTAAAGTTGATATTTAAACGAAAATCGTCAATTTTTAATATATATATAATTCGTAAAATAATATTCTTAGTTGCAAAGCAGCACAAGAATATTTTCTGCTCAATTTTGAATTATTTAGAAACCATTATGAAATCTTGTTCGTATTAATTTTGATTTTTCTTAAATTTCATAACGTTTTGCCCATATCCCGCATGTGATTAAAACTTTTCTAATTATCCATATTAAAACATTTTGTTTTCCATTACAATGTTCTTGTTATTGGAAAAGTTTATGCAAATGACGCCGTAGAGTATATTAAATATTTAAAATTATAAAGGAAGCACAGCTGAGATCGGTAAATCCAGAAAAATTCTCCACTATTTGTTTATAATATCAATCCCAAATATGTTGCTTGGTATTTTTATATATGCCAATTTATATACTTAGTTATAAATTCCACAAATTATATAAATTTATAAAAATAAGAATAATTTCAAGTATGAATCTCGATGATTAGATTGACGTGCATTATTTATATTAAGCATGGATAGAGAAACAAAAAAGAAGATATTAATATTTTTTTTTAACAATTTGAACTTCAATATTTATTTTATTATTTATTTCATTTAATATATCCCATCCGACCAACACATGTAACGAAGTCGGTACTGGCCAAATTCCGAAAGCCAAGATTCCGAAAAACTAAAATGGGTCGAAATCCCGAAAGAGAAAATTCAAAATAGGTCGAAATCCCAAACGTCCAAAATCCAGAAAACCAAAATCCCGAAAAGCCAAAATTCTGAAATTCACAATCCCGAACGCCATGTCGAAATCTCGAAAGCCAAAACCCTAAATAGATCGAAATACCAAATGGTTAAAATCCCGAAAGTCAAAATCGAAAGCCAAGGTCCTGAACACCAAAATCCTGAAATCCAAAATTCCGAACACCATAATCCGGAAAGTTAAAATCTCGAATGGATCGAAATCCAGAAAGTCAAAATCCATTAAAACCAAAATGCCGAGCACCAAAATTCCAAAATCCTGAACGCTAAAATCTCAAATGAATCGAAATCCCGAATGGGTCTAAACCTCGAAAGCCATAATCCTGAACATCAAAATTCCGAAATCCAATATCCCAATCACCAAATCGAACGGCAAAATCCCGAAAGCCAAAATCCTAAATGGTCAAAATCCTGAAAGGGACGAAATTATAAAGAGGATAATGTGTGGATTAATTTCCCAAAACATAAAAAATTACCCTTAGCTTCCAGTAAGCGCGGGTACAATCGTAGAAGTAGTTATGACTCTTTTATGAATTCAACATTTTGGCTTTCTTAATTTTGACCGGAATCCAAAAAAAAATGTACTTATTCTTAAAATAAGAATGCAATTCCAATTATTGCCTGTCGAGACAATAGAATAATTGCAAAATACTTAAAGTAGTAGATTAATTGAAAAATAGTACACACAGATGTGTAAATCATTTTAATTGAATATAGTTCCTTCTTACTCCTTAATCAAATTTTCATATTATATCATAAGAAGTTGGGGAATGGCGATATATATCTGACAAATGATATATCTCACTCAATATATCTGACAAATGATAAATAACTAAAGCAGCGAATAATTTAAAAAAAAATTCCTAAATTGTGAGGCAAGGATTCGTATAAAGACTAACCCAATGATTTCAGTTGCTACTTGCTACATTTTTCCCTGCTGAACTTACATATACTATTCTAAGTTGATCTTGAAATTTAAACAAATAAATAATACCTATTAACAACAAAAAAAAAACACAGTATAATATTTAACAATAGAAATAGGATTTTTCATGTGTTTTAAATTGTTTAAATTTTAAATAAATGTGTTTACGATCAATAAATTGCAAAAATATCGTATGACAATATATCACATAACTTTATTAAAAGGATGTTATAAAACCAAAAATTGACCATTTTATAAGCATCATAAACTTTTAGTGGATACATATTGTTTCACAAATATTTCACAAATTTCGAACTCGTGAATAAGTGTGGAATATTGTTTTCTAAATAAAACTTTATCAGAATTTGTCTAAATAGCATAAAATCTATGGTAATGAAAAAAGTACGGACTGCTCTAAATAATTATTCGTGCACTTCACTGCATAGTTTTGAACTATTTTATCGGTTTTAAACTATTTCATTTTTTTTTAAATCAAAACTTCTTCAATGAGATTTAAAAGAAAAAAAATTGTGTTTGAATTACAAATTGTCTCGTTAAAAACTACAATTGAAAAAGAATCTTAACTAAAATAACAGGCGAAACTAATTTCATCTTTCAATCAATTTAATCTTATATTTCTAGATATAAGATTCTTATCTTTAAAATACAATAAAGTCTTTGAAATCTGAATTTCTGAAATTAAAATGTCGCGTCAGAAGTTGAAATTAAAATCACATGTGAGGTTATGCTAAAATACTGTGTTTCGGATTAATGAGAACTATATTTCTTTGTTTCTTCCTGAATATTTACACACATTCTAAGCGACTAAGACTTGTGTGAAAATACCGGCATTTAATTTAAAGTACAATAAATTCCGTTATTTTTTAAAACATCCCTAGAATTTAGGAAGTAAGAAATTTTAGCTAAGCATTCGAATTTAGAAGACTCTACGGTGTACAAAAATATGTTTTTGGATGGTAAAAGAGGATTGAGAACAAAGGTAGAAAAGAAATCGCCTAGAAAGAGTTGAATGTAGAGGGGTCATCGAAGATCTAATGTAGATATGTCTGAACGTTTGACCATAACCCTAAGAACGAGTGGGACATTTCAAAAACAAAAACAATATTTTTGACTATGGAAAGTTATATTTGTCCTCGAAATAGCCAAAAAAGAATAGTTTTATTTTCGGAACACGGGTGTTCGATTTTTCCTTAAAAGGATAACAGGTAAACGGTAACGATCAAAACTTTTGGACTTCAAATCCGTAAAGCTTTACTTAAATATTATATAATTAATCTTTTAGAGAGAAAGGCAATCGCAGATCTCAAAATTACAGGATTATAAGTAATTATTTTCTCTCAGTTTGAACAAAAAAAACTACAGATCAAACTGTGATATGTAGGAAAATTCTGTATAACAGAATGACAATGGCATATGACAAATTTTGAAATTTGTATATGGTAAAAAAATTTATATCAAAAATAAAGATGTTTATAGAGCTGATTGTAATACCAATTCAATACTCACTGGTCTTTAATGTCGTCTTACTCTCGAGTTTAACCACGAAAATTTGTCATATGACATTGTCATGTTGTTATAGAATTCCCCTAGGGTAAATTGGTACAAGTTGGACAATGGCAAAAGTTGGAAAATTTCGCTGGTACAAGTTGGACGGGCAATTTTTTCTTGATAAATACAGTACTAAATTTTAATTAGTATATTTTTCTATGTTATAGTTTAATTATTTGGTTCCTTGTGCTGCAAATAAAGTGAAAATCCATTCATATGAATAAGATTTAACGTATAAAATTCTCACCTCAATTGACAGTGTAACTTTTCACCGTCGAAAAAATACATCGATCGGCCATTTTTTCCTAATAAAAACACAAGAAGAGTGACTTTGGTTTTTCGGTTCTGTTGACATTTCTCAATATTTCTGGCCAATTTTAGTGGAATAAAGTGTTTAATCTCGATAGTTAACGGTACGTAATGGTTTTATTTGATATAATTACTAACTGTATGAAGAAAAAGTGCTTATTTGAAGCGTGAGCAAAAGTGACAAGTTGGACATCCGGAGATACGATTGTATTGCAGGGGTTTTCTTTTTATTTCAGATGGGTAAAAAGGCAAATAAATTGAAAAAGTACAAATCCTATACTCAAGACCAAGTGAACAAAGCACTGGAAGCTTTTCGTCAAGGAAAGTCACTAAGTTAGGTGTCAGTATTATTTGGGGTGCCAAGAACAACACTTTTTAATAAGCTGACCGGGAAATGTCCGGAAGAATGCTCTGGGGGAAGGCCTCCTACGCTGCCAAAAGATATAGAAGATGAGCTCGTTGAATGGATTTTAGGATGCAGTGACAAGTGACATCCTATAACAAAAGATCAAGTTCTCAACACTGTGCAAATTATTTGTAAGAAGTTCAAGATTGTCAACGAGTTCACCGATGGAAGGCCAGGATACTCTTGGTTCAAGGGTTTTTTGAACAGATACCCAGAATTGAGACTTCGTACACCAGAAGCATACACAACCCAAAGAGCTGGTATTACCACTGAGTGGTTTGAGAAAACTCATGAATATTTAAAATCCAAAGATCTTCTGGAACTTCCTCCTGATCGCGTCTTTAATCTTGACGAAACGGGTGTATAATGCTTTCGCCCAAAGGTGGACAGGTATCTATTATTATTCTATGGAGTTTTTAAATTCATGTTTGAAGTTCTTTGTGACAATTCGTATGATTAAAGAAAACTAAAAGAAGAGGCTATGCAAGAAAAAAAAAGAATTAGACTTCAGAAACAGGAAGAAAGGCTCAAAATAAAAGAAGAAAAGGAGCAAAGCAAGAAAATTAAAATATCCAAGAAAAAGATTTAATAAATAATATATATCTAAGCCTTAATGTTTTTTACTTTTTAATTATACACTTTACCCTAGTGGTACAATTGATTCAGTGTGTATGGCATTCAGTAAAAAATCTTGAAACCTTCCCCTACGCATTGTCCAAATTCCCACGTCCAACTTATACCCACCCTGTCCAAATTATATTGTTTTGCACTCACGTATTTTTCTTGTATTTAAGAACTTTTCAAACTGTTTTTCAAGAATTTCCATGAAACGGTAATATTCTAGAAGAATCGAGGAGCAAATTTATGTATGTCATCAGGGAAAAATGTATTTATAATGTCTTTAATCTTGTATCAAAGTTCGAGCCTCTGGAAATTGTTCCAATTTATGCAACTTACCCTACTGGAAACAAATTATAAAGATAAGTTTGAATACCAAAACGATAAAATTTAATTTTAAAATTTACTTTAATAAGTTTGCACAATGGAAGTACTTACATCTTATAACTAATTTATTTAGTCATGAACTTTCGGTTTTACTCTCACTAAATAGTTCTCAAAAGTGTTTCGAACTCTGCCCCTAGTTGATAAAAAAGCAATCATAAATAAAATTGGTATGAAATTTAGATATTGAATAATACGTCATTTGTAAGCATTCACCGATGTTTTTTGATTTAAGGGATAAACTTTGCGCATGTTGGCTATCACGTTTCCAGACATTCAGTTAAATTTCACTTTTGAAACATGATAAAAAAAAAGAAAACAAAGTTATTGAGAGTTTTCTCTCTTGCAATTGAGCTCAGTATATGATTGATAGAGTGTATTTTCTCTTACAATAGGGCTGCATCGATAAAGTAATATTGTGGCTGAAGAGTACAGCGGATATTCTATTTGTGCTGGGCTATTGTGTAATCGCATTCCTCAAATTGTGCTTTTTGGGAATTCTTCGGTACGAAATCCGAGAGATGATACAAAAAATCAAGCTGCTGCAGACCGAAATGGCCACGGCTATTCTATGTGCTGATGCCGAGACGACTCATCTTCAACCAGTATGAATTGCATGCATCCCTTTTTCCCTCCCAAATAGTACAAAATAAATATAAAAAAAAAGAAAATCAATTATATCATTGGATATCTCCAGTCTCGATTCAAGGAGATAAAAGCTAAATTGATTTTTTTCTCTATCTCTTCTCTACCTTCTGGTCAACTGTAGCCCCAACCATCGCAACCGCCACAGCAAATATCATCCACCTCAATTAATGGTGGCATTCATGCAGAACCAAAGGTGGGAAATCGTGATCGTGAACGTACCCGAATTGGCTCTGGGGAAAGTGAACGGGAGTCATTGCTCGTTCACGACAATACACCCAAATATAATATAAAACACAAACAATTGTTTATGTGTACAGAACAACAACAGCAGCAAGGTATAGATTCAGACACCAATTCCGGCTGTGCCCTTATCGTTGAGGACACAGGAGGCACTCAAGCAAAGACAATAAATGGAAATAATAATTACGAATTAAGCGAGTTTGATAGCAAGACACCAACTTATAGGTATATATCTCTATATATAAATATTTATAAATATTTCAAATTTCCATTACTCTTGTCCTCTGTTAATTCCATATAAATGAACCTTTTACTCTATCCGTCTTTCACTCTATCTCTCTCTCTTCTCTATTTATCTTATAAATATGCAAATTGCTATTTCTAATCCCACTTTCATTTTACTTCAAAAAGGCTACTCAATGCGCCTACAGTAACTAAAATCTGACTACGGTATTATTTGGAGCAGCTCTTCGGTGATCAATGGCGCAAATCCTCAATGCCAACAACAGTCGTTACATCAAGATGCTCCCGAATCTCCAGACCCGGCCGTGGCAGAGAAATACGATTGTACCGGTCAACGGAGTCTGGTGATAGAACTGACTGTGATTGTGAAGATATTTAAAAACTCAATGAATGGTATTAAAAGTGAGACTAGAGGACTTTAGAGACAACCCACAGAGAAAAAAGAACACGTAGTAAGTGAAACTGACCTAAAGGTTTCGAACATAAAATTAATGCTTGGTTTTTTCAAACGGTTTATTCCTTAAATTGACTCTTTATACGGAACGAAGCAAATTATTAAAAAAAACGTTATTTACGAAAAAAAATATTTTTCATGAAGGAAGCACTGTACTTTCTATGCAAGCTCCGCCTTAAAATAATTTTAAGTCACGCCCCATTTAGACATTATCTAAGTGAAATTAATTAAATATTTGAAGTTTAAGGAATGGTACGATTCGAGTAAAAGCGTGTCGAAGAAAAATTTCCCGCAACGCTTGACATTAAGTTAACCACAGTAGGCTTTGGATTTTATCTTTTTCTTTAGTGTCGTTTCAAGAGAATTTAATCCGCTTTCTTTTGGTGAAATTTTTGTTAAAAAATATTAATTTTTTGACTGAGTAATTGCAAAAAGATGGAAAGCATGCAGAGATTAAAAGTTGACAATAATCTCAAAAATCTAAATCCGAGTTATGCTGAAATCGCGTAATAGACCGGGAAGTGTTCCGTTTCACTGTCCGGAAGATTATGATTCGGTTCAAGGAACTCAAGACTGTTGCTCAGAAGCCATGAGTAAGAGAGGCAGTGACCAAAACCTGGAATGCAGGACAACAGGATGGAAGAGAAAGTGATTCAGCAGATACAGATTTACAAGATGCAACCCAATCTTTCCATATTAAACGTTGGCAAAAAGGTGGGAATACGTTGAAGCCTGGTCCATATAATCAAGAAGAGGAATGGTTTGATAGCCTATAAATCTCAGGCTGCTCCCCACCAGACCGACAAACGATCATCTTTTCAAAGAATTCCAAGACTATGGGAAAAATATTTAACCCATCCTGCACTCCGGAAGATTGAGGAATTTTGAAGACAAATGTCAGGAAGAAGGATCAGTCGAAAACTTGCCGGATTTCGAGACAAAGTGGAACAAAGCTCGTCTAGACCGTGGAGTCGGGTTTCTCAGGTCCTTAATAAAGGGAATTAAAGGCGCAAAAATTCGGCGAGAAAGCATTGGATTAAAAAAAAACTAAAAATCTAGAAAAATCCTAATCAAAATACCTTTCAAAAAATATATTTATTTTTTTAAATACTGTAGTTAACATATGTGAGCCTCTTTTCGATGGGGAAAATTTTTCTTTAACACGCCTGACCTCCAATTCAATCTTAGGTGGGCCACAAAGATCCCGTTCATTAAAAATAGTTCTGGACCCCGAATAAAACTTATAATTGTATAAAAATCTTATTAATCTATTTTAAATTTTTATCTTCCCCATCTTAAAAAAGGTTCCCTTGAATCACTGAAAATTGAAAGTTCTTTTGTGATTGAAAGCAATGTTGAAATTATGTATAAATTCTGCTATCAAGACTTTAATTGGATATCAATCTACTACATTCAAACATGTACAAATTTCCAGAGCGTTATTAATATTGACAGCATCAATGTCATGCATCTCTATTCTATACCTGTAAATGATTACTAAGACGAGATAAACGGTAGCGGCAAAACGTTTAGCAAGTGAAGACTGGGGAAGAAATTGTAAGGGGTAGAATTAGACAGTGATTGGGATTTTAAAATTTTCCGTTAACTCGAAGAAATATAAAGCATTTACTTTTTATTTAGAGTAAGTCACTCCCTTTCTATTCATTGAAATATTTATCAATCTAATTCAATCACATTTTCAAAAAATTATAGGCAACGAAGAGCTGTATTTGCTTGTTAATTCTGCTCCGGTCTCCCGTAAACCTACCAAAATATTTACTCTTCTACACCTTATTCAGTAAATACTGGTTCACTGAGAAAAACGGGGGTTCGATTAACTTTTTTTCCTCATAGCTTTAACACTTTTTAGGTGTAAAAATATATATCAACATTTTTTAATGTCAATTTTACACCTTTTTAAGGGAAAAATTAACATGAAAAAGGGTAACTTTAACCCCTAATACACCTAAAAAGCATAATATTTACACCGATTTCGGATCAATAATGATGCAGGGTAAAATAAACATTTCCGGAATGTTATTTTAGCTTTTTCGGATTTCCCTCAGTGTTATTATATTCCAGGTTCAATATTAATTTGGTATATTTATGTAGATTCAGATCCGAAATTATTGATGAATTCATTTTCATTTTACTCAGTACAACCGTAAAATCATTAACTTAGAAGTCAAGATGGGTCGGAGCCCTTTATTACGTAATTCTGGATCATTGATCAACGAGCCAAGACTTTTTTTCGAAAATAGCTTAGCGATTAATCGAGGTCCTACAAAACTTTTCTAGCTTTGGACATCTTTGAGTAATTATTCACAAGAATTGGGCTTTTATCGTTTCTAAATAATGCAAAAACAAATCTCAAAAGTATCCATATTTTACGTTGGTTACTCAGAGTTCCTAAAGACATGAAAGAGTTAATTAATTTTCATGTTCCGCTCGAAGCCAGAGTGGGCTATTTTAATTGGGAAATGCATTGCGTATAGGATAGGCCCTTTTGCTCTCATATTTCTGATTTTACATCACCTTCCGATGATTGCCTCTTTCTAACAATCCTTAGGGCTGTTATCTCTAGATATTCAAAGACAACAGTCATTCTTCCCAAATGCTAGAGAGTAGAGAATTCTCTTGAAATGCACAATTCAGGAACTGTGCAAGGCGGGGTTAGCGAAACGAATTGACACAAGTCATGTTCACTCTCAACGGAATTTAGAGAGAATTTCCACATAATTCAGAAGTGGAATCCACCCATATATCCGAAATAGATTGTGAATTGAGGATTCTGATGAATTGAAGGTGAACAAGAAATTTGCCAGGATGCAAAATTCCAAAGAGCTGTTATTCCCGAATAACAAGTTCTCACAGAGTGGAATCAAATGCCTTCCCCAAATGCTAGATAAGTATAGACAACAACTTTCAGAGGAGTAAGAGTCAGTTAATTCGAAAACAGTGCTAGGTAGAATTTGGGAAGCGGATTTTGCTAATTAATGGAACTTGAAGAATTGCTCGACTTGTACTATCAAGCTTTTATCTTTAACAAAGAACCCGAAAAACCAATGACATCGCAAATCATTGATTTTTGTGTTTCTTTTTCCTTTTTAACTACTCTAAGATACTATACTATAACTACTCTCTACTCTAATGGTTTGTCACTTTCTCGTTAGAAGTTTCTTAAAAAGAAGTTCTTCCATGTAAAATATCAAGTTTTGATAAATCGATTCCCATCTCAATCTTATTAAAAGTTTGCCAAAAGCTGTTTTTATATTAACAAAAGCATTCTCATACAGGCAAAAAAAACATCTTTGGAAAAACTATTAATCTTTTGAGGACGAGTAGGGAACAAGTGACATACCAAAAAATTAGCTGAGTTCTTTGCGATTGTCAAGGGAAAAATTATCATAGAATTATCAGATTTATCAGCCTCAAAGGGTTAAAAATTTCTAGTTGGTTGGGTTTATAAACCTTTTCTGTTAGGGCAACGCTTCTGGGCAATTCAAAAACTTTGTTTCTCAATCCACATTTTTAAGGAGGCGTGGTATATTCAATACAGGGAAAGAACTCTAGACCCCGCCCAGTATAAACCTTCACATCATCCTGTTATTAAACATCGAAAATTCCAAAATTGTAAATTAATTGGGGTAAATTAACCACTTCTCGCTAGTGACCCGTTAAAAAATTAACAAATAAATGAGTCATAAAATTATTTTTTTTATGGATGCTACTTATAGAGACGGAAGATATGTTTATTTCTTTTGATTTTATTATTTTGAGCATGCTCTAGATGCCACGAAATTTTCAACGAACAAAAATTGGGTTTTCTGTTAAATAACTTGTCTATTGAATATTTAATTACACCCGTACAATAAATGAAATTTGTATACAGTTAGTTAATAATTAATTTTACATTATTTTTATGTAAAAATGGAGCGTGGCGGAAAGTGGTAATATTGTTAAACGGATTTTACTACCTATTGCCATTGCTTCTAAATATGTGACGCTAACTTCACTTCGAAGATTGTCAGCTGTCAAATCTGCATTATTTTCTGGACTACACTCAGTCCTGGGGTTATGCACTTTTCGGGACCGAAAAAAACGCGCGAAAATGGCATTCTCCATCGAGAAAAATTGCATAGCTGCAGGAGATGTCTTTTGAATAAATCATCCGTAAAACGAATTTAGCGCAGAGTAAAAGTAGTCAGAAAAAAAAATATTAAACGGTTTAAAAGAAATGCATTAACAGTACTTTTTGCCAGAGTTCTTCAATAAATTAATAGAATATTAAAAAAAAATTTCCTTAACGAAAGAATTAAAGTTTTATTCTGAAAAAGAAACAACGTTTTTTCAAATTTCCCGCATCAAAAATATTATACATTAAGGCGTATTTCAAAAATGATTCCACAAATTGACTCCCAAAATACGAAAGAAGAAGAACGTTCGAAGGAAGAGCACTTTCCCCTATGTGCATAATCCCAAAGTGCATAATGCCGAGACTGATTGTAGTCTAATTAATTGAGTTTTCAAATATAATCGAAAAAAGGTGATCAACTAGAAAAAGCAACGCTGAATATATTCTTTTAATAATATTCTTCAAAATAATCGATTTTGAACCATTTTAAGTATGGCGATAAGTGGTTACAAAGATGGCGAAAAAGTGGTTATTTTTGCATTGTTAGTAAAAATCAGTTTTTAAGTAGTTCGGCGTTAAATTGAAGGACTCGTTTGACGAATCTAGAGCCAATGCAAGAACTTTTGGGTCAAATTTGAGTTAATAATAAGGGTTCAAAAGTTATAATTAATTTCACTTTTTCCTAAAAATGGCGATAGGAGGAAGTGGTATACCTTTGAATTGGGCACCTAGAAATGGGACTTTCTTCTCCTAATTTTAAATGGGACACCTTAACATTATATAAATAGTTTCACAAACTTATTGTGAAACTAAATTACAATATGGTAATGCGCTAGATAGACTTATGCCCTAGACACCCTTACGACTTAAGCCGAGAAACGACTTAGTGGAAAATGATGGAAATGTAAATTAACCATTATTTCTAATATAATTTCGCTAAGCCGTCTCTCGGCTAATCCTCATGTCTGTCAAGGCCCTTACGACTCAAACTGAGAGACGACTTAACGTAATTGTAATCAAAATATTGCCTTGACTAAATTCCCATCAGTTTCCCACTAAATAAAGCCATTTCTCGGCTTAAGCCGAAAGACGGATTAGTCAGAAATTGATGAAAATGTAAACTGATCAATATTTTGTTTAGAATGACGTTAAGCCTTCTCTCGTCTGAAGTCGTAAGTGTGTCTAGGACATATGGCTCAGTCCCATTTAAAAAATAGAGGAAAAACCCAATTTTAAAGGTGCTCCATTTCCCCCTATATCTTCTAAAAAGGGATGTGACCTAAAATTATTTTCAAGTGGACCATAATGGCTCCGGCACATCTTTTAGATCAGGAAAATTTCATGAACTCGAAATTCGAAACCTTTTCTTTCACACATGTTTTGCATATGACTATCTCATTCTTTCGCATACCAAATTCGATTGAGCTAAAATGAATTTGGAGTGATGTTTAAGAGAAGAAGAAGAGTGCGAGGGAATGAGATAGACATATGCAAAACATGTGAAAAAGAAAGGGATCCGAAATTCGACTTCATGAAATTTTCTTGATCTAAAAGGTGTGCCCGAGCCATAATGAAGAAATTCAATAACTACCTTCTATAAAAATATGGGATTTTCCAAAGTTATTTCTAATTCCGCAAAAGTGTCAAATTGAATCGTTTGAAAAGCAAAGCATTACCCTAAAGGTCATTTTTCAGCAACAAACCAACACCAACATTTTTGGATTTCCATACCAAAAAGTTGTTGTTTTTATCATAATAATAATAGGAAACAAAAAAGGTTAAGAGAGAATTGAAGAATATAAAAAAAAATTATTGAAAGTGCCATAAATTATTTCTTCTGTAAATGTTCATTAGAGACTTTAAATTTAGTTAGATTTAAAAACAATTAAAATCATATGCACATATTTTTCCCGCGTATATTATAAAATAATATATATATACATTTAAAATACTTAGAAGAAAAATTCAGAGAATGAAAAATTTATTTATTTTCTTTTGAAAAGAAAAAAAATGAGAGAAGATTGCGTGTATTATTAGCCTATATAATACAACAACAAAAAAATTGAACGCTTAATAGATTGTAAAAATTCAAGGAAACGTTTTATCTTAGTGACAATAAGGGATGAGAAAAGAGATTTAAAATGTCAATATGACGATATTTCCAAGAAAATTGTGTAATTTCACAAATACCATTTCATTTGAAATTATTCCAACAAAAAAAAGATAAGAATGGTACAAGAAAGAGCTCTCAACTTCAATTGGAGAAAATTAATGAGCCCGAAAAGAGACAGCTTCATGTTCAATTTTTGCCACAATAATGGGAAAAATAAAGTCAAATTACCATGAAGTCCTCTTTTTCCCATATACTGAAAACTCCTTAAACGGTTTTAATCTACCCCACATATAGGAAATGAAAAGGAAGAATTGTAATTATATATATATAGCATTATAAAAAATTCCATTCTGTATAACGTACATAAACTTAATATCCTCAGATATTCTCCACATTTGTACATAACATTAAAAATGTAATACTTAAATTCAATTGAAGTTCATGTAATATAAAAGATATTTTAGTGGGTACTATTGGTAAGTGAATAAAGTTAATTGCATCTTAAACATTAAGGTGATTAAAAAAGAAGAAAAAAAAGTGTATAAGAATTGAAAAGAATGACTCCTTTGGTAACAAAAGCTTTGTTGAATACAATTGAGTTCTCTTTTTCTATATATTAAATAAGTAATGAGCTTACGATATAGTGCCTAAAATTGACCATTCGCTTCTCACCACAATCAGACAAAACTCTGACGAAAACACTTTATTAAACTGTTTTCGCTCCTTTTCCTCCCCCTTTTCCCAGAAATACCAATCACAGTAACAGAAAAAAAACCAATAAATAGAAGATCCTTTGGAAATTTCAATGGTGAATTAATCAGATTGAACATATAAAAATCATTTTCTGTTCATGAATAGACTTAATGTGTTCAACATCAATACCCAATTATTGATAAAGTAACTACATATGAACCAATGATAATGCATGAGTGAAAGAATAAACAAAAAAAAGGAAGAATAACCGATCAATGCAATTTAAATATCCCAAAACCAGAACCATTTTAACTTCAACTCATTATTACCCCATCATATTGAATAATCATATCAGAAACGATGAATGATTAATTTGTAAACAAGAGAATAGTGATTAAAATTAATTTAAAAAAGAAAAAAAAACTGAATTCTGACTACACAAGTAAGCTAAATGAAGAAGAAAATGTAATGCCTAATTATTAAGATTAAACCATAACAGAGAGAAATATCTAACATATTTATAGTAAATAACTGTTGTAAATAGTGCTTTGCTTCCTTTGTATTCAGAAGACAACAACAACAACAAAAAAAGTGAAAGAAAATTACCATTGAGGTAGAATTTTAATTATATAAATAAAAAAGAAAAAAAATTATTTAATTGTAGAAAATAATGAAAAAAGAAAAAATATGACTAAAAAAATCAATATAAAGGTTTAAATAGATAGATATTTTTGCATGTTTCAATATTTGATGGTGAATTCAAAGAATTTGAATCAACAATAAAATAATCAAAATTCCATATAGTGAAATGAACGATGTGAATAAAATGCGAGACGTGTACCTTTTCAGATGTAGCAACATATACAACAACAACAACCAAAAAAAAAAGAATATCTCACCACCAAGCAAAAAAATCCAACTAAAATTTCGCGTAACATTCACATTCCAAATACACAGAATCATGTACAAATTGACGTAACAAAAACATAACAGAAACAAAAAGTTTAGAAAAATAAATCAATCCAATATTCCTCATTTGACACAGTTACGATATTTGAACGAAAAAAAAACCCAGAGAGAAGTAACCACTTTAATAGAATAGAAATTGAGAAAAAAAAGAAAAAAAAGATCAAGAAATATATTTGATTGTGAAATTGTTAACCTGTGTATATAGTTAGAAATCTGAAATATTTTAAATAAATCTTCTGAAATTATCAACTGAAATTCAAGTGTTTTCAATAGCCTGACTTAAAGAGTTACGTGCGTAAAATAGATTTAAAAAAACTGCATAATTTCTCTATTTTTTTTTCAATATTCAAGCTCTAAGGCAAATAAAAGTGCAACATTTAAAATATATTTTGTGAATTGAATTTTGGGGGTAAAGAATCGTGTCGGGTCAATTTTATCCATTTCGACCGACAAGGACAGTTAACTCGACACGATTCTTTACCCCCAAAATTCAACTCACAATCGAATTTTCAAGCATTCCGAATTGCAAGCACCCCAAGTTGCACGCATTCCGAGGTCACCTGTAAAAAATCTCAGCTACCATAAGCTTATCTGGGCTTATTAATAATAATGGTATGCATATTGTTTTTGTAGGAATTAGAGAGGGGAATGTTCATGGCATAAGTTTTATAAAACCGATAACAGTAGATCTTGTGCATTCTCAAGTAGGTACTCAATACTATATTTTTATTCTAGGACAATACTCTCAACTCTAATGGTCTATTTTGACTAAAAGACCAAATTTCAGTAATTTTTTAATCTTAATTTTTAAAAGTTTTCAAGAAAGTTAAAGTTTTATTGTAAGAATTTTACGAACTTTAGTTCAATTTTAACTGAATTTATGTACAGAGAATCGTCAATCAGAGCAAGTGACACTCAAATCATCCAGTTTTTTTCTCAGTGGAGATAGGAAAAATTCCTGCCTGCACCCAGAATCGAACTGGAGACCTCTCGTTAACTAGACGAGTGCTCTACCAACTGAGCTATTAGAGGTCACATGCTCTGCTTGACTTGCTACACGACCTTAACCCTTTAAGGACGAGAAGCTTTCCGCTGAGCGAAATTCAACGAAACCAAGTTTCCCTCGATATTTTAGCCTAAATAAGAGATTTACGGTTAAAAAGAAATTTTCCCATCCCTAGGAGTCCTGGAAAACTATGGGTCATATATGACCCAATCGTCCTTAAAGGTAAAAAAGCACAAAATTTTCCAGACGACTCGTCTACTCGTTTTCTCTGTTATTTTTGAACGATAAATAACTTGAATATATTTGTAATAATAAAAAAAATATTTAAAGTATGAGTAAAAATTAAAACGATCAAAAATTAATTTTAAAAAATCTCATTCAATTTTTGGTCTCAAATACTCTTGAAGACTTGTACACAAAAACAATTATTTTTATGAAAAAATGTATTATTGTTTACTTCATTTTTAATTTTTATGATATTCATCGAAACAAATTTCGCAAACTGGTAAGGTAACACAGAGATAAATGTCGCATGCCTCACAAATACAATCTGATAGCACCATGTGCACCTCAGTTTTCTTCGAAACATGTTTGATGGTAATGGGTAGGTGCAATGTTGTTTGCCTCTGGGAATTTAAGACGTACAGTTGCACATTGCTGTGGATCTGGGAGTTCTTTCGGAGTTGATGCGTTTTCGATGAAGACTTCAAAGTCAACTTCATCCACGTCTTGTTCCAAATATATTATGTCGCTTTCGTTCAGGACAAGATTGTCGGCATCATCGCTATCTTACGGGCATAATATGTGGATGATTTCGGGTTCATTGATCATGAAATTTTTTTCCATTTTTGAAGTCATGTAAAAGAGTAAAAAGTTATGAATTTACAACATATACGCAGAAGTATCTTATAAATTATCAAAATATTACCTTCTTCAGTCATTATTGCACTGGAAAATCTCAGCTAATTGATATATCACACAATATTACACGAATAATTATCTATTTTGCGCACACATGGACAAAAACATGAAACAGTCTAACCTCAAATCTCCGAAAATCCACTAGAAGCAAATTCGGTGTTTTTTACCTTTAGGGACGATTGGGTCATATATGACCCATGAAAATTATGAAGCTTTCTTGAAAATACCAATAAACTATAATTTTTACTTTGTTGAGAAATATTATGTATAGTTATTATTAGTTTGTAGTCCCAAGAGGTTTTTGCTTAAAAAAAAATTAGAAATATTAAAAATATTAAAATTCAAGCACCAACGTGAAAATTTGAAAATTCGTTATTTTTGAGCTCAAATATTTTTTATATAGCAAATATCTGGAGATTTTCAAAAAATATCCTAGATTCCTACATCTTTCTACTTTGTGATTTGGTTAAAACATTAGAAAGAAATAACTTCAGGTAGTCAGGAAAATTATTTTCTCTAGTCGTCCTTAAAGGGTTAACCAATTGCATTATGTACTGCAATCGCTTACTCTAGGAGTTTCGAGATGCATAAGTTAAAATTTTATTCATTACTTTCACTATTTCAATTGATTTTCACTATTTTTCACTACTATACTATCACTACTTGACAATTATGTTACAAAACCATATTTTCACTGTAGAGAAAACACAAATTGACATTGACAACCTTTTCTTCCGCATGAGGGCACTGTTTATTCACGCAAGAGGCGCTGGCAACGGTTCTTAATTTTTAGTTTTCAAGCCATCCTTATGATTTCATAAAGTTTAAGACGGGAAAATTGAAAAAATAGGAAATTTCTCTACGATTTCACTCTTTTCATATTTTCATAAAGGATATTGTCAATTTTCTCATTAATTTTATTTAATAAATTAAAAGTCTTTAATTTTAAGATGCTATCGAAGTCTCACTGTTCAGTTTTGTAAATCCACACTATACGCATTGGTATTGAATATTTTTTGATATGTGGATGCAATATTTTCTAATTATAATATTTTAAAATTTTTAGTTCAAAATAACCATTATATAATTTCGAATATATCATGTTTAAATAAAATGATTTTTAGTAAAACAAAATATTACATAAATTAAATAAACTTACCTCAATAGCTTTATCCTCGAGCACAGTGTAGCAAACATCGACAATAGAGCCTCCAATGATAGTCTGAAAATTGGATGACCATGTGTGCACACATTAATTCTCTATCTTAATTTTACTGGAGTCAAAATAGTTATATTTTGTGCTCACCGGGCAATAATTGTGGAGATTATCTCGAACTGTGCTGTCCGATGTTGTATTCATTAGTGCACCCCTTTTAATCCCATTCAATTCCACAGCTATTTGTGCAGCTATTTTGGCATTATTCTTTATTAAAGCCATATTTGCCACTAAACTGCGTCCTGCTGTGATTTTCCCAATGGCACTGAGAAGGTATGGTGTGACCCTTTTTCCAGCAATGCCCCTGTCGCATGCCTCTTTCACTGCATTGCTGATGGCATCATTGATTAGTGATTCATCCATTGCAAATTCTTCCGGTATTGGTACACCAATTAAAATGCCCGATTTTAGGTTCATTTTCACCGATGTATCAATCAATTGAGCCGCCTCGAGGGCTGAATTGAAATTAATGTTGGCCTTTTCACCGCTTTTGCGCGTGTAGAAAGCCGGAAAGTCCAAATCAGGACACTGCCATGTGGCTACGCATACACCCTGCGTTTCCAGATACTCGAGGGTACGTGGAATGTCGAGGATTGACTTGATACCGCTTGAAATCACAGCCACAGGCGTTCGTCCCAACTCCACCAAATCCGCCGAAATATCCATTGTCACATGCCCATCCCGATGTACACCCCCAATTCCGCCTGTGGCAAAAATCCGAATCCCCACAGTATTGGCAATAATCAGTGTACCAGCCACTGTTGTACCCCCATAACCACCCTTGCTCACAATATATGCCAAGTCGCGACGGGATGTCTTAATTGCTTGCAACTCAGGTGATGCAAGAACCCTCAATTCATCCCTGCTGAGACCAACCTTGATCCTCCCATTGAGAATTGCAATGGTAGCTGGAATCGCATTCTAACCATATAGATTGGGGAAAGAATATAACTAAATTACATTGATTAAAACTTCACATTACTCCTGATGCAAACACCCACCTCAGCCCTCACAATCTCCTCCACCTCCAGGGCTGTTTCAAAATTTTGAGGATGTGGCATTCCATGAGTGATAATTGTCGATTCTAGAGCCACAATTGGACGAGAATTCCTCAGAGCATCAGAGACTTCTGGAGCTATGTCTATTAAGTCATGATGGTATTTCCTTCGGAAGACTTTGATGAAAGCCCTTCTGCAACCATGCCAACCACATCCACCAAATTTGCTGAACATTATTCTCTTTGGCAAAGCTTGAGAATTACTACAAAATTTTCACTGCAACTTCCACACCAATTTCAAGCCTGTCTTCTTCAATAAAATCACTCGAATTTATAGCTTAAATATCTCTTAAGACTCTTCCAACTCTGCTGTTGTTTAATTTTCTAAAAGCTATGGATTTGGAGAAACAAATCGCACAATAGCAATTTTAGTGCTGTTTTGAGAATTTGTGTGTTTTGAGATAGAAGCTCTCAAAGACTGAATTTTAATTTTCTTATGCCTCTAGTACACCTTTCAAAACAGGAAAATTTCATGAAAAAAAGATTTCCCAGAAAAGCTATGCAAGCTATTGTGAGGAGACCTCGACTTCAGACCAGGTAGCTAAATCAAACTCAGAATCTTGCCTTAGAGCGCCTTGGGATCAAACCTGAGGCCCAATTTTTGAAATTCTCACTCGCACCCGCGAGAGAAATCCACTCGCACACCCCGCAGATTCAAATCCTTCTGTAACGACTTCTTTATAACATAAAGTACTCTTTGCACGTAATCAAGAATTTCCCGGGTGTGCGAGTCAATTTCTCTCGGCCACTAAATAGCTCGCGGGTGCGAGTGAAAATTTCAAAAATTGGCCCTCTGAACATCTTCCTGAAGTGGCGGAGGATCGACAAGCGTGGGCTGCTGAATTGGATGTCATGGGTCCGCGACCCCAATAGGGATAAGCGGTTGAAAATGATGATGATGATGATGAAATTTCATGAAATCAATATTCACATCCCTTTCTTTCTCACACGTTTGCATATGTCTATCCCACTCTTTCAAAAACAAAATTGGATTCAATGAAATTGACTTTGTTGTGATGTTCATAAGAAGAAGAAGAGTTCGAAAGAGTAGGATAGACATATGCACAACTTTTGAGAAAAAAGAGATATTAAATTTTGATTTCATGGAATTTTTCTGAGCTGAAGCATGGAATCGTTTGAATTTCCCCAACACTTGATATGATTTTGATAGTTTCAACAATTGTTTACTATTTGTTTGTCAGTTATCATTTTTAGTGCATTTAATTAGTTTTATTTTGATACCACTCTCGTTAAAAAATATTGATTTTTGGTTGAGATATCTCAAGAAGATGGAGAGAATTCGACAACAGATAAATAAGATAAGATTTGTAAATGGTAATGACTCAATAAATACATACATACATACATACATTTACCTACAAAATCCAAATGAGACTTATGCGGAAATAGGAAAACTCACCGGAAAGTCGCGCTCAACAGTCCAAAAGGTAGTATTGCGATTCAAGGATACAAAGACGATTGTCCGAAAGCAAGATGGTGGTAGGAAGTCTGGAATTCAAGACCGCGACATGAAGAAAAGGGTACTGGGGTACTTTAAGAGGAACCCTTCTCTATCCTTCCGAGATGTGGCCAAAAAGACGGGTATTTCACACTACAGTAGAGTCTCGCTATAGGCCATCGCTCTATAGTCCACAATTTATCGACCGTTGATTTCAAAACACTGATTTTAAGTTAGGTTATGTTTTTTAGTATGCGACATGCATAATTATTTTAATATTTTTAGCAAACTTTATTGAGTAGTTGTGATAATTGTGATCCATAATGAGGAGAGCGAGGACAAGTACCAAAATCGCAAAGAAAGTGGAAGCCATCGAGCAATTTCAATACTAAAAATCGTTGATAATTTTAAAAAATTACATGGACTATAGTGCGACCCAAGTGTCAAATTTGAAACCAAATATGGACTATAGCGAGACTCTACTGTACCTAGTTCATAAAATTAAGAAGAAGAATGATTTTGTGACTTATAAAGCCCAACCTGCACCTCACCGTACAGATAAGCAACGACAGTCCGCCAAAACAAGGTTCAGAAAGCTGAATGATCACCTTCTTAAAGGTTTTGAAAGGTGTGTTTTAATGAACGACGAAACCATCGTGAAAGCCGACTTCCACCAATTGCCTGGACAACAATACTATACGGCAAAGACTCGCACAGATGTACACAGCAAGTATCGATACAAAAACTACACCAAGTTCCCGAAAAAATACTTGGTTTGGATGGCAATTCGCTCGTCTGATCTTCGAAGTCAAGAATTTTTCATGACCGGGATCATGAATAAAGAGATTTACATCGAAGAGTGTCTCAAGAAACATCTTCTGCCGCTCTATCGGAGCCATGATGTTCCACCATTGTTTTGGCCAGATCTAGCATCAAACCACTACGCGAAGGATACGATTGCGTAGTTCAACGACAATAGAGTCATTTATGTGCAGAAAGAGTTTAATGCGTCCAACACACCGGAACTGTGTCCTATTGAAAACTATTGGGGAATTTTTAAGGAGGATCTCAGGAAAAAGGCTAAACCAGCCAAAGTTTGCCTGATTTCAAGCAAAAATTCAAGCAAAGCGTTTCGCTTTGTTAACGGTTTTCTTTTTTTTCATTATATATGCTTCCAAGAGCGCAAGCTCAAAAGCATTAATTTTAAATAAATAAAATAAATGAATAGGTTGTCAATCAGTAAAAATGGAAAAACGTCGTAAGAGCCCGTGGAGAAGAGCTTGTCAAGAACCTGATGAGGGGAATTAAGAAGAAGGTGCGGGAGTTTGCTAACCAACCATTGGAATTGGAATAAAGCAAAGAAATTGTTTAAAAGAATCACAATAAAATGACCTTTCCAAATCTGCATTAGATTTTTTTATCTACTGCGACTAAGATTTGAGGGCCATTTTTCCATGGAGAAATTCATTCGATTCCACGCTTTAAAAGGTGTGCATAATAGGAATTGTAATAACAATTTAATTTTTAATTTCCAGGAATAGTCCGGTAGTCGTCGAGTGGGAGAACTTTCATGACTTGGTAAGTTAAGTTCTTGAAATGGGAGCAATGGGCATCCTATTCAGGTGAATTAGTTGTCCAAAATTATAAAAAAAGTATCCAAAATTACCAGCAAGGTGTCCGAAATTACAGTCAAAATCATAGCAAGCAACTGAATGTCATAAAAGTCATTTTCACTGTGACAAAAATGTAATATAAACCACCGCCTCTGCCCAAAAAAAACTGTGAGAACATAAAAGAAGCATCCACATTTCAGGGAAGGCGCTTCTGAGCTTTCTACACACGACTTAGTGGATTCTTCCACCACGAAATCAACAGCAATATAACATGATCCCATTTTAACAAGTATTCCGATACGATTAATAAGCGCTATGTGTCACTTTTATTCTTAGAAAAGGCAACTAATATATTTAAAATTTTTGGGTATTTGACTCAGATATTTCAGAAAAGTAGCACATTGCATAAGAATAATTCGTTCAAGAACATTGTTTAATAAATTATTTGGCAAAACTGAGTTTTTTACAATTAATATCTGAGTTATGTGTAACGTAAACTATGATAATATATCACTCTTTATCAAATATAAGAAAAATCTTGAAAACATGACTTAAACAGTAAATGACTTAAAGCAGAAGCGACATGATAATTTATTTTTCGATAGTATCGACTGTCGATTCTAAAACATTTAAAACGATAGATTCACTTTTTGTAGCTAAAATAGTTATTTATCGACAGTCACATTCATTTAAGAATGTCACATTAAATGGTCAAACAATGCATAAAAAGTCAATATTCACTTAATCTAAGAGAGATAGACTTATCGATACTCTCGATTCGATAATATCGAAACGTCGTCATAACACCTCAGGATTTGGAAAATCAGAACAAACATTTTAAGAATAATTGGATACAGAATATACATAAAATTCACTATCTAATTAATAAATGAAGAATCTTCAAAACGTCACTAAAATCGCCGATGAGCGAAACAAAGAGTACAGGAAGTCCCGAGATTATACACATAAGGACCGAAGTAAAGCATGTGAAAGGTCTCATGCACCCAGAAAATTTCCATACGCGCTATACGTCCAGGACATTACCCAGCTAAAGTTTTGTCTGTTTAAATCATTATCTATGTCTACTAAAATATTAAGCTCCGTAAAATATTTTAGCCAATCAGAGATGGTACGAAAATATTTCGTTATTCAAGGGCATATGGATAGTCCTTTACACTGAAGAATTGGACCTCTGATTTTTGTCGATTTTTGTCGCAATTAGAGGAAGCATTCAGCTCGTTCGAGAGGACATTCAGTTCAGAAGAGATTTAAGTGCAAAATTATTGAGAACCAAGCTAAACGAACCAGAAAAAAGCCAGTGATAAGCCTAGATCAGCTTATAAAGGTGCGATTCCTTCATTGAAAATTCGGATTGTGGCAAAATCGAACGATATTTATACATAAATAATGCAAATTTCGTTTAATAATTCTTAAACTGTATGTAACTTATTATCGTTATTGATAAGGCAAATTGGATGAGAAATCCATAAAAGCATCTGAAAATCTTTAAAGTCGATTATCTCGGAAACTTTTAGAGATAGAGGCCTCAAACTTTACATCCGTTTAGAGCCTCATACAGGCTTGAGATGAGCAAAATTTCATTTGAAAATGAGCAAAATTGGACGAGAAATGCATAAAAATGTGTGAAAATCTTTAAAGTCGATTATCTCGGAAACTATGAGAGATAGAGCCCTCAAACTTTACATCGGTTTAAAGCCTCCTACAGGCTTGAGATGTGCAAAATTTCACTGGAAAATTAAGAAAATTGGACGAGAAATGCATAAAAGTGTCTGAAAATCTTTGAAGTCGATTATCTTGAAAACTATGAGAGATAGAGGCCTCAAACTTTACATCCGTTTAGAGCCTCCTACAGGCTTGAGATGTGCAAAATTTCATTTGAAAATTAAGAAAATTGGACGAGAAATGCATAAAAGTATCTGAAAATCTTTGAAGTCGATTATCTCGAAAACTATGAGATAGAGGCCTCAAACTTTACATCCGTTTAGAGCCTCCTACAGGCTTGAGATGTGCAAAATTTCATTTGAAAATTAAGAAAATTGGACGAGAAATGCATAAAAGTATCTGAAAATCTTTGAAGTCGATTATCTCGAAAACTATGAGATAGAGGCCTCAAACTTTACATCCGTTTAGAGCCTCCAACAGGCTTGAGATGTGCAAAATTTCATTTGAAAATGAGCAAAATTGGACGAGAAATGCATAAAAATGTCTAAAAATCTTTAAAGTCGATTATCTCGGAGACTATGATAGTTAGAGCCCTCAAACTTTACATCCGTTTATAGCCTTCTTTAGGCTTGAGATGTGCAAAATTTCATTTGAAAATGAGCAAAATTGGACGAGAAATGCATAAAAATGTCTGAAAATCTTTAAAGTCGATTATCTCGGAAATTATGAGTTATAGAGGCTTCAAACTTGACATCACATTATATTTTCATTTATTTTTAGAAATTTTGCCACCCACGAAAATCGGCGAAAAATTTCGAGGCCCGTGAAAATCCGCGAAAAATTTCGCGACCCGCGAATATCCGCGAAAAAAATCGCGACCCGCGAAAAATTTCGCGGCCCGGGAAAAATTTCGCGACCCCCGAAAAATTACACGACCCGCGAAAATCCGCGAAAAATTTCGCGACCCATGAAAATCCGCGAAAAATTTCGCGGCCCGCGAAAATCCGCGAGAAATTTCACGACCCGCGAAAATTCGCGAAAAATTTCACGACCCGCGAAAAATTTCGCGACCCGTGAAAATCCGCGAAGAATTTCGCTGCCCGCGAAAATCCGCGAAAAATTTCGCGACCCGCGAAAATCCGCGAGAAATTTCGCGGCTCGCAAAAATCCGCGAAAACTTTTGCGACCCGCGAAAATCCGCGAAAATTTTCGCGCCCCCGCGAAAATTCGCGAAAAATTTCGCGACCCGCGAAAATCCGCTGGTATATATAAATAGAAATGTGTTATATATACTATGTTTATGTGTATGTATATATATATACATGGAGAGGGAGTGAGAGAGGGGGAGAAATGGCGCAATACCATGTGTGACGCCGCTTCTCCCGCTTCTTTTCCCACCTGACGCTACGAGCAAAATTTCTTAAAATTGCAATCTTTAACTTGAAATATCTCGAAAAATCATGGAGCAATCTCCAATTTTTTTTTTTTAAATTGGTCTACTCAAGTAGCGCTACAACATGAACATAAAATAGTTCAAATTGCATAAGCCAGTTTCCAGAAAAACTATAAAAACCGGTTTTAAACCCGTTTAGAACCGGTTTTTCAAAAAACTAATAACATAGAAATTATCGTACGCGCAAGTAGAATATTTAAAAAAAAATTATGAAGATATCTCTTTCCAAACCGGAGATATTGCATACTACGGACGGCCGGACGGCCGGCCGGACCCGAAAATGGCGGACTATCATTTTTGGCATCAGGGATGTTCAAAACGTATACCCTGTGAATTTCAGCTCGATCGGAGCACTTTTAGAAAATCGGAGTATCACAATAGGTGTGATTATGAAGGAATCATACCTAATATGCCTAAAAAAATTTTTTTTTTTGATGCCAACTTTGGGGGGTCTATCTCTTCTAGTTTACGAGATATTCGCGTTTAAAGATTTGCATACAAAATATGCCTAAAAATTTTTTTTGATGCCAACTTTGGGGGGTCTATCTCTTCTAGTTTAGGAGATAATCGCGTTTAAAGATTTGCATAAAAAATATGCCTAAAACAATTTTTTTTTGGTGCCAACTTTGGGGGGTCTATCTCTTCTAGTTTAGGAGATATTCGCGTTTAAAGATTTGCATACAAAATATGCCTAAAATTTTTTTTTGATGCCAACTTTGGGGGGTCTATCTCTTCTAGTTTAGGAGATAATCGCGTTTAAAGATTTGCATAAAAAATATGCCTAAAACAATTTTTTTTTGGTGCCAACTTTGGGGGGTCTATCTCTTCTAGTTTACGAGATATTCGCGTTTAAAGATTTGCATACAAAATATGCCTAAAAAAATTTTTTTTTGATGCCAACTTTGGGGGGTCTATCTCTTCTAGTTTAGGAGATATTCGCGTTTAAAGATTTGCATACAAAATGTGCCTAAAAAATTTTTTTTGATGCCAACTTTGGGGGGTCTATCTCTTCTAGTTTAGGAGATAATCGCGTTTAAAGATTTGCATAAAAAATATGCCTAAAACAATTTTTTTTTGGTGCCAACTTTGGGGGGTCTATCTCTTCTAGTTTACGAGATATTCGCGTTTAAAGATTTGCATACAAAATATGCCTATAAAAAATTTTTTTTGATGCCAACTTTGGGGGGTCTATCTCTTCTAGTTTAGGAGATATTCGCGTTTAAAGATTTGCATAAAAAATATGCCTAAAAAAATTTTTTTTTGGTGCCAACTTTGGGGGGTCTATCTCTTCTAGTTTACGAGATATTCGCGTTTAAAGATTTGCATACAAAATATGCCTATAAAAAATTTTTTTTGATGCCAACTTTGGGGGGTCTATCTCTTCTAGTGTAGGAGATATTCGCGTTTAAAGATTTGCATAAAAAATATGCCTAAAAAAAATTTTTTTTGATGCCAACTTTGGGGGCTCTATCTCTTCTAGTTTAGGAGATATTCGCGTTTAAAGATTTGCATACAAAATATGCCTAAAAAATTTTTTTTGATGCTAACTTTGGGGGGTCTATCTCTTTTAGTTTAGGAGATATTCGTGTTTAAAGATTTACATACAAAATTTGCCTAAAAAATTTTTTTTTGATGCCAACTTTGGAGGGTCTATCTCTTCTAGTTTAGGAGATATTCGCGTTTAAAGATTTGCATACAAAATATGCCTATAAAAATTTTTTTTTGATGCCAACTTTGGGGGGTCTATCTGTTCTAGTTTACGAGATATTCGCGTTTAAAGATTTACATACAAAATGTGCCTAAAAAAATTTTTTTTGATGTCAACTTTGGGGGGTCTATCGCTTCTAGTTTACGAGATATTCGCGTTTAAAGATTTCCATACAAAATGTGCCTAAAAAAATTTTTTTTGATGTCAACTTTGGGGGGTCTATCTCTTCTAGTTTACGAGATATTCGCGTTTAAAGATTTACATACAAAATGTGCCTAAAAAAATTTTTTTTTGATGTCAACTTTGGGGGGTCTATCTCCTCTAGTTTACGAGATATTCGCGTTTAAAGATTTACATACAAAACGTGCCTAAAAAAATTTTTTTTGATGTCAACTTTGGGGGGTCTATCGCTTCTAGTTTACGAGATATTCGCGTTTAAAGATTTGCATACAAAATGTGCCTAAAAAAATTTTTTTTGATGTCAACTTCGGGGGGTCTATCTCTTCTAGTTTAGGAGATATTCGTGTTTAAAGATTTACATACAAAATTTGCCTAAAAAAATTTTTTTTGGTGCCAACTTTGGAGGGTCTATCTCTTCTAGTTTAGGAGATATTCGCGTTTAAAGATTTACATACAAAATATGCCTAAAAAAATTTTTTTGATGAAAACTTTGGGGGGTCTATCTTTCTAGTTTAGTAGATATTCGCGTTTAAAGATTTGCATACAAAATATGCATATAAAATTTTTTTTTTGATGCCAACTTTGGGCGGTCTATCTCTTCTAGTTCAGGAGATATTCGCGTTTAAAGCTTTACATACAAAATGTGCCCAAAAAAATTTTTTTTATGCCAACTTTGGGGGGTCTATCTCTTCTAGTTTACGAGATATTCGCGTTTAAAGATTTGCATAAAAAAATATGCCTAAAAAAATTTGTTTTGATGTCAACTTTGGGGCGTCTATCTCTTATAGTTTAGGAGATATTCGAGTTTAAAGATTTGCATACTAAATATGCCTATAAAAATTTTTTTTTGATGCCAACTTTGGGGGGTCTATCTGTTCTAGTTTACGAGATATTCGCGTTTAAAGATTTACATACAAAATGTGCCTAAAAAAATTTTTTTTGATGTCAACTTTGGGGGGTCTATCTCTTCTAGTTTACGAGATATTCGCGTTTAAAGATTTACATACAAAATGTGCCTAAAAAAACTTTTTTTGATGCCAACTTTGGGGGGTCTATCTCTTATAGTTTAGGAGATATTCGTGTTTAAAGATTTACATACAAAATTTGCCTAAAAAATTTTTTTTGATGCCAACTTTGGAGGGTCTATCTCTTCTAGTTTAGGAGATATTCGCGTTTAAAGATTTGCATACAAAATATGCCTATAAAAATTTTTTTTGATGCCAACTTTGGGGGGTCTATCTGTTCTAGTTTACGAGATATTCGCGTTTAAAGATTTACATACAAAATGTGCCTAAAAAAATTTTTTTTGATGTCAACTTTGGGGGTCTATCTCTTCTAGTTTACGAGATATTCGCGTTTAAAGATTTACATATAAAATATGCCTAAAAAAAATTTTTTTTGATGCCAACTTTGGGGGGTCTATCTCTTATAGTTTAGGAGATATTCGCGTTTAAAGATTTGCATACAAAATATGCCTAAAAAAATTTTTTTTGATGCCAACTTTGGGGGGTCTATCTCTTATAGTTTAGGAGATATTCGCGTTTAAAGATTTGCATACAAAATATGCCTAAAAAAATTTTTTTTGATGCCAACTTTGGGGGGTCTATCTCTTCTAGTTTAGGAGATTTTCGCGTTTAAAGATTTGCATACAAAATATGCCTAAAAAAATTTTTTTTGATGCCAACTTTGGGGGGTCTATCTCTTCTAGTTTAGGAGATATTCGCGTTTAAAGATTTGCATACAAAATATGCCTAAAAAAAATTTTTTTTGATGCCAACTTTGGGGGGTCTATCTCTTCTAGTTTAGGAGATATTCGCGATTAAAGATTTGCATACAAAATATGCCTAAAAAAATTTTTTTTGATGCCAACTTTGGGGGGTCTATCTGTTCTAGTTTACGAGATATTCGCGTTTAAAGATTTACATACAAAATGTGCCTAAAAAAATTTTTTTTGATGTCAACTTTGGGGGGTCTATCGCTTCTAGTTTACGAGATATTCGCGTTTAAAGATTTGCATACAAAATGTGCCTAAAAAAATTTTTTTTGATGTCAGCTTTGGGGGTCTATCTCTTCTAGTTTACGAGATATTCGCGTTTAAAGATTTACATACAAAATGTGCCTAAAAAAATTTTTTTTGATGCCAACTTTGGGGGGTCTATCTCTTCTAGTTTAGGAGATATTCGCGTTTAAAGATTTACATACAAAACGTGCCTAAAAAAAATTTTTTTTATGTCAACTTTGGGGGGTCTATCGCTTCTAGTTTACGAGATATTCGCGTTTAAAGATTTGCATAAAAAATATGCCTAAAAAAATTTTTTTTTGATGCCAACTTTGGGGGGTCTATCTCTTCTAGTTTACGAGATATTCGCGTTTAAAGATTTGCATACAAAATATGCCTAAAAAATTTTTTTTGATGAAAACTTTGGGGGGTCTATCTTTCTAGTTTACGAGATATTCGCGTTTAAAGATTTGCATACAAAATATGCATATAAAATTTTTTTTTGATGCCAACTTTGGGCGGTCTATCTCTTCTAGTTCAGGAGATATTCGCGTTTAAAGATTTACATACAAAATGTGCCCAAAAAAATTTTTTTTGATGCCAACTTTGGGGGGTCTATCTCTTCTAGTTTACGAGATATTCGCGTTTAAAGATTTGCATACAAAATATGCCTAAAAAAATTTTTTTTTGATGCCAACTTTGGGGGGTCTATCTCTTATAGTTTAGGAGATATTCGCGTTTAAAGATTTGCATATAAAATATGCCTAAAAAAAATTTTTTTTGATGTCAACTTTGGGGGGTCTATCTCTTATAGTTTAGGAGATATTCGCGTTTAAAGATTTGCATACTAAATATGCCTAGAAAAAATTTTTTTGATGCCAACTTTGGGGGGTCTATCTCTTCCAGTTTAGGAGATATTCGCGTTTAAAGATTTGCATACAAAATATGCCTAAAAAAATTTTTTTTGATGCCAACTTTGGGGGGTCTATCTCTTATAGTTTAGGAGATATTCGCGTTTAAAGATTTGCATACAAAATATGCCTAAAAAAATTTTTTTTGATGCCAACTTTGGGGGGTCTATCTCTTCTAGTTTAGGAGATATTCGCGTTTAAAGATTTGCATACAAAATATGCCTAAAAAAAATTTTTTTTGATGCCAACTTTGGGGGGTCTATCTCTTATAGTTTAGGAGATATTCGCGTTTAAAGATTTGCATACAAAATATGCCTAAAAAAATTTTTTTTGATGCCAACTTTGGGGGGTCTATCTCTTCTAGTTTAGGAGATATTCGCGTTTAAAGATTTGCATACAAAATATGCCTAAAAAATTTTTTTTGATGCCAACTTTGGGGGGTCTATCTCTTCTAGTTTAGGAGATATTCGCGTTTAAAGATTTGCATACAAAATATGCCTAAAAAAATTTTTTTTTGATGCCAACTTTGGGGGGTCTATCTCTTCTAGTTTAGGAGATATTCGCGTTTAAAGATTTGCATATAAAATATGCCTAAAAAAATTTTTTTTGATGCCAACTTTGGGGGGTCTATCTCTTCTAGTTTAGGAGATATTCGCATTTAAAGATTTGCATATAAAATATGCCTAAAAAAATTTTTTTTGATGCCAACTTTGGGGGGTCTATCTCTTATAGTTTAGGAGATATTCGCGTTTAAAGATTTGCATACAAAATATGCCTAAAAAAATTTTTTTTTGATGCCAACTTTGGGGGGTCTATCTCTTATAGTTTAGGAGATATTCGCGTTTAAAGATTTGCATACAAAATATGCCTAAAAAAAATTTTTTTTGATGCCAACTTTGGGGGGTCTATCTCTTCTAGTTTAGGAGATATTCGCGTTTAAAGATTTGCATACAAAATATGCCTAAAAAAAATTTTTTTTGATGCCAACTTTGGGGGTCTATCTCTTATAGTTTAGGAGATATTCGCGTTTAAAGATTTGCATATAAAATATGCATAAAAAAATTTTTTTTGATGCCAACTTTGGGGGGTCTATCTCTTATAGTTTAGGAGATATTCGCGTTTAAAGATTTGCATACAAAATATGCCTAAAAGAATTTTTTTTTGATGCCAACTTTGGGGGGTCTATCTCTTCTAGTTTAGGAGATATTCGCGATTTAAGATTTGCATACAAAATATGCCTAAAAAAATTTTTTTTGATGCCAACTTTGGGGGGTCTATCTCTTCTAGTTTAGGAGATATTCGCGTTTAAAGATTTGCATACAAAATATGCCTAAAATTTTTTTTTTTGATGTCAACTTTGGGGGGTCTATCTCTTCTAGTTTACGAGATATTCGCGTTTAAAGATTTGCATACAAAATATGCCTAAAAAATTTTTTTTTGATGCCAACTTTGGGGGGTCTATCTCTTCTAGTTTAGGAGATATTCGCGTTTAAAGATTTGCATACAAAATATGCCTAAAATTTTTTTTTTTGATGTCAACTTTGGGGGGTCTATCTCTTCTAGTTTACGAGATATTCGCGTTTAAAGATTTGCATACAAAATATGCCTAAAAAATTTTTTTTTGATGCCAACTTTGGGGGGTCTATCTCTTCTAGTTTAGGAGATATTCACGTAAAGTTGATTATCTCGGAAACTATGAGAGATAGAGGCCTCAAACTTTACATACATTTAGAGCCACTTTCAGGCTTGATATGTGCAAAATTTCACTGGAAAATTAAGAAAATCGGACGAGAAATGCATAAAAGTGTCTGAAAATCTTTAAAGTTGATTATCTCGGAAACTATGAGAGATAGAGGCCTCAAACTTTACATCCATTTAGAGCCTCTTTCAGGCTTGATTTGTGCAAAATTTCACTGGAAAATTAAGAAAATCGGACGAGAAATGCATAAAAGTGTCTGAAAATCTTTAAAGTTGATTATCTCGGAAACTATGAGAAATAGAGGCCTCAAACTTTACATCCATTTAGAGCCTCTTTCAGGCTTGATATGTGCAAAATTTCACTGGAAAATTAAGAAAATCGGACGAGAAATGCATAAAAGTGTCTGAAAATCTTTAAAGTTGATTATCTCGGAAACTATGATAGATAGAGGCCTCAAACTTTACATCCATTTAGAGCCTCTTTCAGGCTTGATATGTGCAAAATTTCACTGGAAAATTAAGAAAATTGGACGAGAAATGCATAAAAGTGTCTGAAAATCTTTAAAGTTGATTATCTCGGAAACTATGAGAGATAGAGGCCTCAAACTTTACATCCATTTAGAGCCACTTTCAGGCTTGATATGTGCAAAATTTTGCTGCCCGTGAAAATCCGCGAAAAATTTCGCGACCCGCGAAAATCCGCGAAAAATTTCGGGACCCGCGAAAATCCCCGAAAAATTTCGCGGCCCGCGAAAATCCGCGAAAAATTTCGCGACCCGCGAAAATCCGCTGGTATATATAAACATATATACTATGTTTATATGTATGTATTGTATATATATATATATATATATATATCTACATCTACATATAGAGGGAGTGAGAGAGAGGGAGAAATGGCGCAATACCATGTGTGACGCCGCTTCTCCCGCTTTTTTCCCAACCTGACGCTACGAGCAAAATTTCTTAAAATTGCAATCTTTAACTTGAAATATCTCGAGAAATCATGGAGCAATCTCCAAATTTTTTTTTTTAAATTGGTCTACTCAAGTAGCGCTACAACATGAACATAAAATAGTTCAAATTGCATAAGCCAGTTTCTAGAAAAACTATAAAAACCGGTTTTAAACCGGTTTAGAACCGGGGTTTCAAAAAACTAATAACATAGAAATTATCGTACGCGCAAGTAGATATATTTAAAAAAAAAATTTATGAAGATATCTCTTTCCAAACCGGAGATATTGCGTACTACGGACGGCCGGACGGCCGGCCGGACCCGAAAATGGCGGACTATCATTTTTGGCATCAGGGATGTTCAAAACATATACCCTGTGAATTTCAGCTCGATCGGAGCACTTTTAGAAAATCGGAGTATCACAATAGGTGTGATTATGAAAGAATCACACCTAAATGAACAAAAAACTAGCTTGAAAAGACTTAAGAGGTCCTGTCCTTACTTCTCTGTCTATCATATTTCTAAATTTTTAAGTAATTTATTTAATTTTATGTTTTTAGCTACTCAACTTTGCGAGGATTTTTGGCAAGTGGCAGAAAAACCTGTAACAAAATCTCTTAAAATAGACATTTTATCTATATGCACGAGCTTCCAGAACACCTGCAATTTATAATCATTTCGTTCTTGAAGAAAATTTACCGTCCAATAATTTTGCCACAATGTGATTTTCAAGACATTCTCTAATAATAAAGTGCATTTTGTGGAAGTTCTGCTGCTGCAAATATTGGCAAGCATTGAAAAATGTGTGGGATTTTTATGGCTCTATTGCAGGCTCTCATGAAAAAAAAAACATATCCACTTGGGATATTTATGTAAAATTTACTCCTCTTGACAAATAATTTTTCTCAACTGATAAATTTAATCTTCGAGATTATTAAAGTTTATTTTGGCAAGAATAAGAGCTTTTCGTTCATTTAGAAAAGACATAAATGTCGAACTAGACTTAAAGTTGGCAAAAAAAATCTTTGGAGGAAAAACCCTTAGTAAAACATTAAGAACACAGAACAGATTCTTGTTTATCAAATCCAAATTGTTCTAAAAACATTCACTACAATGCATAAACTTTAGAAAATAAGTTAGATAAAATTGATGTTTCCCGTGACAAAAATATTTTTATATAAGAGCATGATCGATATCCTTAAAACTTTAGACGTGCAATGAGGTCCCTAGTGAAAACCTCTAAAACCAGATAAAATTCAAAACTGCTAAAACTTTTCTAGCTTAAACTTCATCTAATGTCAGTCTTATAATAACTTAGGAGAAAGCGAAACCTGGTGAACACCTTTGTATAATTTTTCTCAAAAATAATAAAAATTTGTAAAGAAATTAAACGATTCGAAAACGAAAAAAATCCAAGAGCGTAGAGCTAACAAGATTGAGAATTAATTTTACTGCTCGAACTCAAAGAAGGAGCAGTTATATATAGATTACAATCTACTTTTTCAACTTGTGGCACGGTCAGAAGCAAAACAGTAAGAGATATCGACTTCCAGGCTACGACGACCCCCCCCCCCCCCATAAGTCAATATTATCTAGGACAGTATCTTTTTTCTTTACCCACACACCTTTCTTTTGATTTTGGCAAACGAAAACAGCTCCTAGAATTTCTTTTACTTTCAAAGATGTTTCGGCGGTAGTCAATGTAAATATTTCGTCCTTAAACAACTATTTTCAGAAAACATTTCGATATCGAATTTTCGAAGGCCAAATTTTAACCACTTTTGGAGGGCCTATTTTTCAAGCGATTTGCTTAAATTTAGAATTTTTTGAAAGATCTTCAAATTTCCAACCCAGTTGCATTAGACTTAGGGCAGAATCACATTGACAGTAAAATGCTCACCGTCACCGTCAAAGCCCTCACCGTATTTCGTTGATTTACGCATTTTTATTGCAATTCTTACGCAAATTTTCCATTACGATATTAACTTGTCTCATACTCGGTGGCAGTAGGTGAAAATAGTATAAGAAAATTGAATAAATAAAGCGAAAATGCGATAAACGGTAAGCAATAAGAAAAACTGTAGGATTTTTTGCTACAGTTTTTCGTACAGTTTTTTTGCTCACCGTTTATCGCATTTTCGTTTTATTTCTTCAATTTTCTTATATTATTTTCACCTACTGCCACCGAGTATGAGACAAGGTAATATCGTAATGGAAAATTTGCGTAAGAATTGCAATGAAAATGCGTAAATCAACGAAATACGGTGAGGGCTTTGACGGTGACGGTGAGCATTTTACTGTCAATGTGATTCTGCCCTTAATCGGAACCGAAGCGGTAAAGTAACACATAAATTAATACTTTTATCGAATTTACTTTTGAGTTTGCCCGTCTGCTTGTTATTCGTGCTAAAATATTCTAAAATGTGCTTTTCTTAAGCAATTTTTTTATTTCGGATTGTTTTTTTTTTAATTTCTAAATCAATTTAATCGGTAATAAACCGGTATGCACCCAAAAACCATGCGAAAAGGTAATACACAGAGAGGTGTTTCTCGTGAGTTCAAGCATTCCGCAAAGCTGGGATATACTTAATTTTAGAAGAGTTTGAAAAGTTTTTTTAAATCGAATCATTTGAAAATACTATTAAAAGTTTTTTCTAAGGCAAAACAATCAAGTAAAATATTTTTACACAATTGATATTGGTTAAATTCCAATGCCATGCGATAATATTTGACATATAAATGGTTTTTAAATTAAATATTAAACGGATATATTTATTTTCGCACAAAATTTAGAGGGAATGAACACAACAATTTTATACTGAATGATACTGAAGTGGAAATATTAACTGTGGTATTTTAATAAGTGTTAATGAGAATGATAAATGTAATACACGGAATAACAATTTCCCAAAACATCATCCATTTCCGAAAGACCATGTAAAATTTGTTAAATCTCTGTTATAGTTGTTCGTAGCCTCTTTTGAAAAACCTTATTCCGCAAAACACAAGTTATTCGTTTGAGTTATTTAATAATTTTACCACCATCGCTATAGCAACTTCCGCAACGCTGTTGTTTGGAATATTCTCTTCGCTCAGTAGTCAGATAAAGTTAAACAATGGAGGGACTTCCCAAACTGCCAGGTTTGCAAATTGAGGACCACACCAAGCAGAATCATCATTTAGCACATAGTCTGAAGATAAGGAATGGGTATCGTGTAGCTGAGGAGCCAATGTGTGGAATCGGGCGTGACGCAATTTTCCGCGATCAGGCTGTTCAATTCATCTCAAAAGCTAACGACCCTTTGCTGTATGACCCAATTCTCACATACGGATGCATCCGAAAACCCCAAATACCACCCTTTTGCCCACATTTTGTGCAATACGACAAGATGATTCTCACATTCAGGGGCTACTTCCGGCAAGAAGTTGCCGAACTTCCTGAGGATGCTAATAGAATTCGTTACGTGAATATTCTGTATTTCCTGGAGGACAACACAATAACCGTACTGGAACCACAAATTCAAGTAAGAGAGAAATCTACCTCAAATTATTATTGCTCATAAATTTATGGAAGAAAATTTGAAAAATTATTAATGAGATCGAAAACCATGAGACAAAATTTTTATATTCTAAAGAGACATGGCAAAGCGTCCCAGCTTTGCAGAATGCTCGAACTCACTAGATACTGCTCTCCGTGAATTATCTTTTTTGGCGTGGTTTTTTGTCAGAATTTAAACAAACGAGAACAAACCATTTGTTCTTGTTAAAGTCCTGTAGAATTTCAAAATTAGGGATTTGGCTAAAATCTATTCGGTTGAAGCAAATTGGTTGTGTTACAGAACCAAAAGGTCCTAGAAATTACATTTTATAAGGATTCCAATAAGAATTTTTATTTCAAATTATTTGAAAAATCCCCAAGTTTTTAATCCAAAAGCCGTTTTATTTATGTATGTTTGAGTTAAATGTTTCTATTTTAAGACTTAACGTACTGACCGGTTTTGATGATTTTTCCTATCGCGCTTCGTCAAATGATAAGACAACGGCAGTTAGGATACTTAACAATTTTTTTCTTGGAAAAGAGGAAAAAATTAAAATTTAGACATTAAAAACTATATTTATATTACATGCATATTTTAAGAAATTCATAAAGTTTGATAGCGACATTATACATATACATTATAGCGTTTAATTTAAATATATGTTAATTTCAAAATGTTTATAAATCGACCAATTTAACCGGTTTTGATAAGTTTAGTATTAATTTTTATTGAGAATAATATACTACCTATTATAACTCTTTTACTGCTCGAACTTCACGGAGAGAGCAACTATATAATCCTTCGATTTTTTCATCCCCCCCCCCGCAGTTTTTAACTTCCGCCCCCGGAGACCACTTTTCTCAACAAATCTTCGCGTTTCAGGCGATTTCTGAGAAATGTCACGCTGTTTGTCCTTCTGTCCGTCCGGCTAGCTCTAAAGGCCAAACGGTAAGAGATAGCGACTTGCGATTGCGACATAAAGGCGACCCCTCCATAAGTCGACCCAAGCATCGTTAACATGCCCCTCATTTTCCCCCCACACCCCACCCCTTCGCCTACAAACCCATGTTTTTTAGGATTGCTGGAAAACGCGTCGTGTGATTTTTTTCATTTTTGGATATGTTTTATCGCAGGCAAGCAATTGACGACGTGCGAAAATGCCATTGAATCATTCCTAATAACGGTTTCTCAAAGTCAAAGGTTAAAAAAGGCTCTAGAAATCGTATTTATCAAACGAATGGAGTCATGTTTAGGCTCGTTGGAAAGGTCTTCCGACAAAACTGTTTTGAACCAATCGGTTTTAAACCGGTAATGAACCGGCTCATAACCGATAACTAATTTTTATTCGAAATTCAATTATATTAGTTCTAAGTTATTTTGGGCAAAGTTTTGAGTGATTTATAAATCCGTTCAAATCGGTTTTGAACCGGTAATGAAGCGTTTATGAACCGATAAGTATTTTTTTCCGAAAATAAATTTTATTCGGGGAAAGTCGTTTGCCTTTAAATGCAGCAGCCTTCAAAAATTTCAATTTTTCTCTTATTTCCCAAGGCAAAAATTCTAGTCTATAAACTATACTTAATAACTAAATACTAACCGTTTTCTATTATCTTCGATTATTCAAATAGAATTTTTGCTTTGGGAAATAAGAAAAAATTGAAATATTTGAAGGCTGCTGCATTTAAAAGACAGACGACTTTCCCTCACTCTTAAATTATTTTGTGGGATCTTTCGAATGATTTACAAATTGGTTTAAATCGGTTGAGAACCGGTAAACGGTAAATGGTGCGAAAGTACTTTTGATAGGGATACCATCTAAGTCACGATTTCGAGCATTTCTCAAAATTCTCTATCCTTTTTTTTTAAAGTTATGGTGGCTCGAAACAGACTTTTTCTGTACTTTAATACTAAGTTGACATTACTAAATCAAGGGCAAAATACAATACGGGTTTGAAAAGAAAAAGAAAAAACGCATAAAGGAAGAATGGAACCCGAGATATTTCAGTTAGTTCTCCGAGACCATCCAGTTACATCACCGACTACGTCTGCTACCGTAGTTTAAATCCTTCTTAAGCTTTTAATAAATCAACAACAAATGTTTTGTACTTTTTACTTTTTAAGTATAATATGCTTTATTTGATGATTTTCCGCGGCTATGTTCAAAGTTTCAGATTTTCTAGATTTTAGCCACTAAGTATGAGTTACCCTATTTACAGACACATAGAAAAAAAATTGTTTGTAAATGTTTGTGAATTCCCACTGGGGACCTACAAAATGCTCGTAAATCGTATAAACCCACAAAAAAATTAGTAAAAGTTTGTACTTTTTCACAAGCATTTTTCGTAGCATGATAACCTTACGAGCATGTTTTGTTCCTTTACAAATTGTTCGTACATTCTTGTTTGTCTGACAAATATATTTACGAACAAATGACACAATTTTACGATCCTTTTTTGTGTGTTTACAAACATAACAAAAATAACAAAAAATGCTAGTCAAGTGATCATGTTACGACCAATATTTAAAAAAAAAGTACAAACTTTTACGAACTTGTTTGTGGATTATACAACTTATACGGGCTTCAAACCTAAGGCTTAGCCATATGGCTTAACTTCTCTAATATCTCTTCAGTCAAGATTTTTTGCAAAATTTTGACTTAGGATTGGATTATTAAGGGTAAATGACCTATTACATTTTGAAAAATCAATAAAATCGGTTGCTGTTTAAGGTTTTGAAACCCTCGGGAACTGGGCTAAACCTCTAGTCTGAAGATGGTTTTAAAAGCATTCCGTAATACGGGCTTCAGATCTAAGGCTTAGCCATAAGGCTTAACTTCTCTAATTTCTTATCAGTCGAAATTTTTTGAAAAATGTTGACTTAAAAATGGGTTACTAAGGGAAATTAATCTTTTTGAATTAGAATAACGAATTAAATTGGTTCTATTTAGGATTTTGAGACCTTCGGAAACTAGGCTTAAACCTCTAGTCTGAAGACGGTCTAAGTCTCCTTAAGGAATTCACAAACATTTATGAACAGTTTTACGAAATATTTTTTTTCTGTGCAAGTTAAATTATAATAATTTCTTGAGAAAGCAACAGGCTATTAGAGAATCTGTTAACCGTCTAATGGTTAAAAGTCACTGCAGGGTAGCATTACAAAAATCGCATTTACAGCGACAATAAAGGTTTTATTTATTCAGAATTGCTATAGTGGCTATAATATTCTCAGTAATACTCTTGCTAACATCCAATCAAGGTTTGAACTCATTTTGACTCTTCGTTTAATTGCTATTTGTGTATTTTATTTAAAACATTTGAAAAAAGTAAAAATGTGAATTATAGAAGCAAAAAGTTTCAAAATTTTTTTATATTTTTGCATTTTTCGCCTAAACTAAAAGAGAAAATGAAGAACGGATGGTATTTTTGAGGTTATTGAACCGTAATTAGTCTAGAAAACACTACATTTTTTTGCATTTTTAAAAATTGAACGTTAGAGGGTTAACATTATCTTGGCTTTTAGGACTTTGCAAGTTCACAATTGCTATGCCAATTTAGCTTCAGTGGTTCAAGCAACAGTGAACTAAGTATATTTCTGTAACATCCTCATTTTAATACTAGAGTATCTGAGCATCGATAGAATCCCAGTTACTGTAATTTTATAATTAAACAATTCTAAAATAATAATGTAGAAGCAATGCTACTTGGGATAGCTGTTCCAATTAAACAATTTTCGAATAATCCGGATTATTTTCCTTTAGAATTCCGGCTTCCCTCAAGGCAGAATAATTCGACGAAGCAGAATAACCAAGAACTCCTCTGGGGAATATTACACTTGGAAGGACATTAATATTGGCAGTCAATTAAATTTGAATGGTATCACCTTCCATGTGACAGGTTGTGATCCATTCACTCGGGAATTCATGCTAAGCCAGGGAATTGAATTAGAAGAACTGGAAACTAAGTACACCCACTCAATGTACACAGATACAGTTGAGAGTTCAGAGATTAAGCCCCAATCGGATGGTAAATTGAGAAGATTTCTCGAGTACCAGGGGAAGGTTTTGCAGTGAGTATTTGCCAAATTGTGTCTGTGTATTTGGTATATTCAAAAATTAATTGCTAAATCTTTCTTCTGTGATAGTTTCGATTGTGTATTGGATGAGACAGATCGTCCTGGAGGAAATTATATGACCTACAAACTTTTCTACTATCTCGAAGATGATACCATTTCGATAAAAGAGTTGAAGGAAAATCGCGAAGGACGTGATAGATTCCCATTGATGCTAAAGAGGACAAAATTAGAGAAAAATCTCCATCATCCACCTGTTGAATATCCCGCCAATGAGAAGGATAAAAAGGATAAATGGGTAGATTATTACAGTCCATCGGACCTGATGATTGGGGAGATAGTCAGTGTCTATGGAAGGAAATTTCTTTTGGTCGATTGCGACGAATTCACCCGGAGCTACTATGCTAAAGTACTTAAGAAGCCCCAGAGGGAGAAGTTTGTCTTTCATCCACCGAAAAAAATTGCCACAAAACCCGATATTCCACCCTATTTGGGCCTTGGAACACCTGAAGATTCTCTAGCTTCCCATTTTAATCTGGTGGCAAAACCACCTAAGAAGGATATCATAAATTATTTGCAGAATGTCAACAAATACCTAAGATATGGATGTAGTTTGGAGTCACCACATCCGGAGGATAAAAACAGGAAATTTATCCTTCAGTTCTGCCTCTCGGATGGCACAATAACAATAATGGAGCTCAAAATACCCAATTCCGGAATGATAGGAGGACGATTTCTCACATCGCAGAAAGTATGGAAACCTGGCTGTGATCCCCATCAGCCGGAGTACTATACACCTAAGGATATCCTCATAGGATCAACTCTAATCATCAACTCACATCGTTTCCTCATAAACAGTGCAGATTTGTATGTCTACCGATACATGCAAGAGCATCCTGAACTCTTCACGGATCAAGCTATGGAAAGTGTCCGGAAGTACCATATTTCAGAGGGAAATCTACGCCCAGAGACCGGGGAAACCCAGAAAATTCCCTTAACTACTACAGAAACCTTCAATGAGCTCACTGAACTTGAGCAACACTTGAAAGATACGAATTTGTGCGATAGGGAGAAAGATCAATTTATCGGCAAGTATCATGAGATTGATAAGGTGAAAGGGAGCTTACCAGGCCAAGAAATTGATATCGCAGACCTTCGTCGTGATGAGTGCAAAGACAAAACAGTGGGAAAGGTTAGTACGGACTTCCATTCAATACCCCCCAAAGAAAGTAATTTTCCAGACAGAAAGACAGTAACATTTAGCAAAATTTCTACAGAAAAAAGTACTTGAACACTTTTTGAAGCACTTTCACTACAAAATACACTAATTTTAGGGTGACTTTATGGTAAAAAACACTATTTTTTCGAGCGTCTATTGCACCACTTTTGTTTTCAAAGCACGCTGAATTTTTGAGGTTATCTCTGTACTAAAAAAGAAATGTTCACCGCTAGAGGCGCAGTGGGTTCCTGAGATTTTCAGCGGGAATTTTAAAATATCTTGCAATAAACGATTTTTTAAAATACTTTTATTTTTTTTGCAAAATATTAAATATTTCAATTGAATGATAACAGGGAAATGATTGTGTTGGATAAAGGTGCAAAATACAGTGGGCTAAAAGAAGAAATAATATAGAAATAGCCCGATTATTGTGAGTGTAGCAAACATTCCTCCGAATAAGACATATTTATCCTCCTTTATTCGTCTCTCGATCATCCTCATGGTCTGATTTGATAGTCCGAGGGTGTTCCCTATGTCCATGAGACGTTTATGGGCCCCCTTGAGCGTCACACGCTGATTTCGTAAGCTATCCAAAATGTTACTTCCTGCAAAGATGATTTTGAGTAAGTTCTCTCTGGAATTGTGCAATATTCTCTCTCACCTGAATTTATCATCTCGTCTACACCTCGGTGGGCATTCTGCATTGCATTATGATGTTGCACAGAATAATCAATATCGATGGACATGTCGGAGTTTGCTGTAAAACGACGATTCAGGAGCTGTTCTCTCTCGCTGATTTCCAACTCTCTTCGCTGCTTCTTCTCCTGCCAGATTCTCAGAGCTGCCTAGAAGAAATCAAGACAATCCTGGTTAGGGAATTGTCTCATTTTAATGAAGAAATCCCAGAGATCTTACTTGCAAATGCCGGATGTCGTATTTTAGTTGATCCACTCGCATTTTAGCATTCTGTCGCTGTGTTACTGGTACTTTGTACAGGAAGACATCCAGCCGTTCGCAGTTCCTGCAATCCCACAGCGAATTTCAAAGAAAAAGGTAGGAAATTCGAGGAAAACATGCAATTACTCACGAGTTGACAGCAGCAATTTTCGACTGGATCTCACTCTCGACACTGGCAACATCAACTTGGGAGGAGTTCAGCTGCTGGAAACATGCCTGAGTGTCCTGAATCAATTTGTTCGTCTGATGGTAGAGGGGCTCCATTCCTAGGGCAGGATGTTTTGTGAGGACGTGTACCGCACGGGCGCTCAATTTGACAGATGCCAACTCAACTGCCAAATCGCGCCAAAACAAAAACAAAAGGGATTTTTTAGTACTCGAGGTTTTTATTTTCCGCAAAAAAAGCATCACCCAAGGAAATGTTAAGAAAAAAATCATTAGAAAAACACAATAATGGACAAATGAGTCGAATACAGAAGGTTCAAGAGCTGCAGATCAGCAATGATGAAAAAAAGATGATTGTCACTCGAAGGGAGTGCGAATAAATTAATCGTCCTTCGTCGAAGAATGGAGTTTCTTCTCGATTTTGCTGTATTCCTCCGTAAGACGATCATATTCCCTGTTGAGGCTTTCTGCCTGGGACTTGAGAGCTTCCTTGTCCTTCCGTTCGCGCTTCAATTCTCCCTCTAGCTCAGCCACTTTCTCTTTCAGCGTATCTACCTCCTCGGAATCCCCCTCCGTCTTCTTATCTTTCTGCTGAGACAGGAGGCTGCGGGCAGCAGTTGTGGCACTTTCAGCTTGCCTAAAGGAAGCCTCAGCCTGGGCCAAAAGGGAGGCCTGAGCAGAGATCAACAGAACAAGGCGACGGATGACGAGAACAAGGAAAATAGCAAAGCCACTGATGTAGAAATTCCTTTGAGCCCGGAACAGTCTCATGCTGTGCTGCATTCCCACATTCAAGTGCGCCTCCTGGGCTGGATCTGCACAACAAAGGGTGTTGATTATTAATAGACAATTTGATATAAATATTGCGTAAACTCACCGGTGTGAGAGTATTTCCTCATTTCACGCACAGCCTCGATGAGAAAGACAACCAACACAGCCAACAAGAGGTAAAAGTACATCTGGGCCTGACGCCCAATCATTGCCAGAAATCGCGATCGGAAGAATTTCTGCCAACGCATAGGACTGGCAATTGGCAGTACCAGGAGCAGCACAATGCCAATCTCTGCATACAGAAACGTCGCAATAAGTGTCCAAACGAGACTCATCTTGGATTTTCTGTGTGTCGAAGGTCAATTCCAAAAGTCAAAGGCTTTTCTTCAAGTCCCCACTGAACTTCCCGGTCAGCTATTTTTAGTCACTTCTTTGAGGAGTATCTCTGCAAGAGCCCTCAGTAACTGTTATTCAAAATGCTTGCTGGAGAGATACTTCTGCGAATTGTACTACTTACAAGCTACAACTGCACGGATTTATGATGAAATTCCACCAAAATGCAGGAGGATTTATACGTGACGAAGAAAATACTCCGGAACTCTGACTCAGAGATACCCTGACATTCTTTATTGGGAAAAATAACCGTTTGAAATATGGACGGAATGTCGTAGGATATTCCAAGGATAATGACAAAGTAAGTCGACAGGAAATCTACAAAAATTCCATCGACAAATTCATTGGAAAAATATTTAATTAAATTTTAAACAATTATGAAAATGTAAATTATTAAAATAATTTTTTCCCTAAAATGCGATAACCAAAATATTTTTAGATTTTTCGAAACAAACTTATTATATTTTCAAACATTATTTTTTCAAATTTTATTTTAAATTAATACAAATTGAAGGGCCTATGAAAATATGAAAAGAAGGATGGGCCGACGATAGACGATAGGAGAAGGTGCCCATGCTTGATACAATTGGAAGCTTCGAAATGACTAAATTTTTCCTATGTTTCTCAGTAAACGTGACTCCGCAATATATTTTATAAACTGGCCACTTTCCCATAGTTTTTAAAATATGATTGCGATGAGTCACATATATATTGTGAAACTTAGAAAATTTAGTCATTATGAAGCTTCCAATGGTATCAAGCATGGGCACTTTCCCCTTTCTTTATGACCCTTCCAGTGAACGTCAGTGTATTGAGCGCAATCCAAAATAAAACACAACTTACCACAGCTTTCGACATCTACGTCATGTACCGTATGTCTTCTTAAGTGATTCTTACCAAAAACTAAGAACTAACCAGAACCTCTTAAGAAGACACGATAAAATAGATATAATACAATAGGTGTCGAATGTTCTGGTAAATTTTGTGTTTCATTTTTTTTATTGTTCTCAAATCACCGACGCTCAACGGAAGAACATTATGTCCTAAAGAAATAAGTGTATGAATATAATGAGGGAATAAAACAAACCTTATTTGTTTTACTAACATTGCTTGTCATTATTATGTTCCGGCACTCAATAAAGGGCACTTTTTAACATTGATTATTCATTGAGAAAAAACAGACTTATCCTACAAAATCGATTTAAAAATTAATAAACTTAAATAGGAAATTATGGTGTCACAATATTTCACTGAATTAAATAATAAATCTTTCTGGTAATTATATCTATCTAGTCTTCTAGACCAACTTGAGTGACGGCCTCTACACACTAGAAAAAAATTATGTCTATATTGAAGCAAAAAAAGATAAAATCACGAAAAATTATAAAAGATTAAATAGGTATTGTAAGTATAGGAAAAGAATCGAATATTGGTGAATGTTTGGTATATTGTATGGGTGGTGTATGTGATATAGCGTGAGTTTTACCTGCTAATATACAGTTTATTGAACATCTGGGTTGAAGAAATAAAACTTTTCTCGTGATGCTAGTGCGGCTTGGATTTTGCTGCTTATTCATTACAATACTCATCTGCTTGCTAACATCTAATTCAATGTACAATAACTACGATATTCTCGATTTTCCTTTCTATGATTAACTTTGCTCAACTTTATTTTACTTACAAATTTTCCTTCCACAAATTTATTTCAATATTTTACTCAAGATAATAATTTTAAATTAATATTTACTCTTTTCACAATCACTCATAGATTAAAAATTTACGAGCTTGGGAGTATCATTCGTTTTAATTTCTTTTTAGACAAAAGACTGTTCCCACCTGATCTGACTCTCTCATTTTCTACACTAGCTATAAATCTCCGATATAGCCTCTTGCCGTATTTCTAAGTTTATATGGGTTTAAATTTCAAGTGGAATACTTTCAATGCAAATTGAAGTTTTTCCTTCTTCGTTTTTAGGAGTGTTCTTTGGAACCTTGTAAAGTGGTTTATCGTCATTATTTTCTCTTAAATTAGGGTAAAGTGATACAAGTTGGACATAGTGTTACAAGTTGGACAATTCACTGGTACAAGTTGCACAGGGATTTTTTCTTGATAAATACAGTACAATTTTTTTAAGCACAAGGAACCAAATTATAAAACTAAAGCATTAAAAATACACAAATAAATATGAAGTACTAAATTTATCAAGAAAAAAACCCTGTCCAACTTGTACCACTTTACCTTAATCCCTATTACGTTTATAAATCAATAAAAATGTAGATGTGATTTTACCTGTAATTTTGGACAGCTCGTATTTCATCCTGTTTATGAGAAGCAACTGTAGGATGTAAGGATGTACCAAGAGACCAGAAACTTTCCATAAAATTCATTAAAGAGAATTGCCTTCGGCACTCCAAGTGTGCACAGATTCACAAATTCTCTTCTCCTTCCGCCACTGTTCTAAAGATTTTTTCCATTATATCTCGTTCGTACAGTTCATGCTTCTTCGTTTCTATTTAAGCCATTTAGGCATTATTCAACCTCGTCGTCATAAATATTTAAAATTTTAAGAATTTTAGAAACAAAACAACAAACTTTCCAAAATTAAACTACGCAATCTCACTTATGGTGAACCTCTACTAAATTTATCTATTTTCCACATGAAAAACGTAATATACGCATTAAATATTCGTAGGTAATTTTATAATTTAAATCAATTTAATTGTAGCATTTGTAGTGTCTAGCTTTTATACTCAAGTGTCCAAATTACACATTGTCCCGTTATACATACGCGATTTTCAAAAAAATGATTCTCTACTATCTACAAACATTTTTATCACTGCGTAGAGACCTATGAAAATAAAATAAAAAAAACACAAGAATGAAAAAACATAATAAATTAATCATATTTACGTGAATTTCCTAATTTCATCATTTTTTAATAGAATAGAACAGTGTGGAATGGACCTGTCTTGTCTATACCATCTTATCTTCTTTTTAATTCAATGGATTTGTCGGATGTCCTAGGAATATCAATCATCCCCAACATTTACTGGGATTTTAGTACACCGGGAAGCGCCGCAACATTTGTACTAAACGGCAGAAAAAGCGGTTGGCTGACATTGACAACCGCCATTGTGGTGACAGTCCAACTTCAAAAAAAGTATCAAACGCGCTAGGTTGCTGCAATTTCGGTCACTAAAAACCAATTTTCTCCTGCAAAATCAATCTTGCTGTGCAGAAAAATTATACAAAATAGTGCTGTGAATATTTGTGCAGTGAATAGTGGTGTTTTCTTGCGTACCCATAGTGTTTTGCACATTTTACAGCTGTATTTTTGTGGGGGTGATTTTCGAACACATTTTTTGTTTTGTCAAAGCCATTTTTCATCCCAGGCCCTTCGATGGTATAAGGCCCAAAATATTTTGTGTTCTCTTGGGGGGAAAAACAACAGCATGGATATCGACAACGCCAAAGAAAACATTCAACCCTTGGCCAGTGGTCGCAACATCTCACTCCTCGAAGCAGCCCTTCACGCCGAGACCCATCAGGATGCACACAGAGAATTGATGCAGAAGCGAGAGTATGTTTCTTTTTCTGTCCTCGAGAGGGAATTCTTTTGTTGGTTAGGTTCTAATGGTCTCTGGGATGGTTCGGTTTCCAGGGAATTTGAGAGACGTATAGCTGAGTATTGTGGGGATGATCCTCTGGAGCTGTGGTATGACTATATCTTGTGGATAGAGCAGTGCTATCCCAAGAGTGGGAAGCAGAGTGCATTTGATGATGTACTGGTCAAGTGTATAACCACCCTGGAGAACGACGAAAGGTATCACCAGGATCGTCGGATGGTTAAGATCTACATTAAATTTGTAAGTACCTCTTTTTTGATTAGAGACCTATTTTTCAAAATTAGTAAAAACTTTTCAAATATCTTTTGCAAAGTGCAATCTAACAGAATTTCTTTATCAAAAAAAAACTTTCACTTTTCAATTTGCAAGATTTATTAATAATTATCAAATTTTATAAATAGTTCTTAGTCAAAAAGTAAAATTCGACTTTAAAAAAAACTAAATAGAAAATGTGTAAAAGAAGTTTAAAAAAAATAGCATGATACTTAGGTTTTCATCCTCGATAAAATTTGGATAATTTATGTTTTTGACCTAACTTATGCCCTAGACACACTTACGACTTAAGCCGAAAGACGGCTTAACGTAAATATAACCAAAATAAAGATTTGAATAAATTCCAATCAGTTTCCCACTAACTAAGCCTTTTCTCGGCTTAAGCCGAGAGAAGGATTAGTCAGAAACTGCTAGAAATGTAATCTGATCATTATTTCGATTATAGTTAATCCCTTTCTCGGTTTAACCCTTTAAGGACGATTAAGTCACCCGTGTCCCATAGAGAAAATAATTTTTCCTGACCACCTAAAGTTATTTTTTTCATATGTTTTTACGTAATCGTAAAGCAGAAGGTTATAGGAATCTAGGATATTTTTTGCAAATCTACATCTATTTGCTATAGGTATATTTAAATTGATTTTAAAATTTATTAGGAGTACTTAAAGTTGGGTTTAAAATTCTGGCAAAACTATTAAAAACACACATTTTTGTTTTAAAATAATTGAAATTCGCTATATGTGAAATATTAAAATTAATCGCTTTTCTGCGGTCTGTTCGTTTGTCCATCTGCTCTTATAGGGAAATGTTGGCATGGTTCGCACAGAGTGAACCTTTAAACAATGCAAATTTTATCTTTGTTTGCAAAGAGCTGGTTCATCGCTATTTAGCCATAAGATGACAAATCGTAAACCAGTTCTTTGCAAACAAAGAGAATGTTCGCATCGTTTGAAGGTTCACCCTGTGCGAACCATGCCTACATTCCCCTAATCGTTGCCAGACCTAGAGAACAAAGACTTAAACCCAAATAGACTCAGGCTGATCCTCTAACCTAAGTACTGTAAGCACTTTTTCGCCACCTACAAATAAAATCACTTTTATGAGTATTATTTCGTGACCTCTAGTCCAACGCATCAGAAAACCATATCAGGTTCTTTGCCGAATAGATTATTTGCAAATTATTCAGAGAAATTTTCGACACGGTGAACAATTACCAAAAAAATATGGAGTTCTTAAGAAATTTGTCAACGCTAAGAAAAATTATCTTGCATTATTTTATGTTTTTGCTCTAGAGTATTTAATATTTTTCACTGAAACTCAATCTCTTATTAACTAACTTTATTATAATATCATGTATAATAATGTTATCTAAAAAAGTTTATAAAATTTGGATGTGGTGAAAAGGGCATACTTTTTTTTGCTGTGTAAGTACTTTTCGTCGACCTCGAAATGCGTGCAACTCGGGGTGCTTGCAACTCGGAATGCGTGAAAATTCGATTGTGAGTTGAATTTTGGGGGTAAAGAATCGCGTCGAGTAAACTGTTCTCGGCAGTGGAAATGGATGAAATTGGCTCGACGCGACTCTACCCCCAAAATTCAACTCACAATCGAATTTTCACGCATTCCAAGTTGTGAGCACCCCGAGTTGCACGCATTTCGAGGTCACTTGTAAAGAATCTCAGCTACCATAAGCTTATCTGGGCTTATCACTGGTCATTTTCTATTTTAAATAGTCTGAGTGGGGAAGACCAACAAAAGAAAAAAAAGTTCATTGAAATCGGTTAATAAACATTAGTGATAGAGTCCGGTCCATATGGATATAGTAAGGGTCGGGGAACAGTGGGTTGGGGTAGATACGGATGGGATCCATTATTAGAAAGATCGTGCTCTCAGATACAATATAGGCTAAAATTTCATCGAAATCGCTTCATAAACCCAGAGAATGCAGTCCGGGCAAGACATTTCTGGTTATAGCTCGCGTCGGAGAACATCGAGGGAGGACTGTGACCCACCGTTGGAAAGGTCTCGACCCCAGCTACAACATATTAAAATTTAAAGAAAAAACATCTCCTAGTTTTCGAAATATTCGAAATAGAAATTTCGAAAATCGATTTTTCAATTAATCGGACTTTCGATTAAATCGGATGAAATTGGGATGTCACAAGGGTTATAGTGCTCCACGAGAGCTTTCCAAAACACCCAAATTTTTCGCATTCCGATAATTAGAACCGGAGATATAGCAATTTGAAAATTGAAAATTTAAGTCCTCTAGCTCTGGTCAGGGGGGTCGGAGGGGGTTAAGTTTGGTATCGATCGAGAGCTCTTAGGCCCAGCTATAACATATTAAAATTTGAGATCGATCCATGCCATAGGGGCGGAGTTATTGTGGGTCTAACATCACCAACTTCTAGCCATCTATCGATATTTAACCTTTGCCGAAAACCGCTTGTCGATATCTCTTTCCATTCTCTCTCCAGAAGTGGTTATACGACGGACGGACGGGACGGACCGTCACGTTTAACGCACATGATTTTCGTGATCTATGAGTGTCAAAACGTGTAAATCCAAATTTTGGGCCTGATCTGACGAGGTTGGATTTCACCTGTGACTACAAAAGCTGAGATTGTAAAGAATCTCAGCTAAAATGTGCAAAAAAATAATTTGAAATTACCTAGTATCGGAGTTAAATATGAAAAAGTACTTTGACGTGTAGTTTTGGAGGTTTTCGAAAGCTGTTGTTTCTTGAAATTCAATAAAATTCTGTGGTGTAAAAGTGCTTAGACAGTAGTGGCGAAAAAGTGTTTACACAGTAGCGAAAAGTACTGAAACGCAGAAAATGTATTTTTTCAACTAGATACCAAAAATTTACCGAAAAGTCTTATGGTTTAAGAGAGAGACAATGCTTCAAAGTATCTGTACAGAAAATTTCATTTTATTTCGCTAAAAATTGTAAGAATTGCAAGGATATAAAACTTTAAGGTGACGAAAAGAGCTTACTCTACCCTAAAACAAATTGATGCAAATGACCTCTAATCGATAATCCCAAGCTCTCGGTGTACGACAGTTTGGGATAAATCTTTACTGTCAATTAACAGGGTAAATGCTCGAAAAATTATGAAAAAAGCCATGCCCAACTTGTACCGGCGAATTGTCCAACTTGTAACACTATTTCCAAATTATATCACTTTACCCTAAATTGCCAAAAAAATGTTCATATTTTTTTTCTTTTTATTTTTAATTGGAATAGCACTTTTGTTTTTTTAAGCCTTCACTGTTCTCAAATGCTTCTGTATTATCGACTTTGCGTTATGTTGGTTCTTGTCTCAATTGTTTTTACCTGTCCTCATCGTGTTTTCAAACCACTAAATAGTCGTGACAGGAACCAACACAAAGAAAATACGATAATGCAGAATCATTTGAAAACAGAAAAATGTAAAAAAAAATCAGGAGAAAGATGTTAAAAGTTTTCGCGCATTATGCAAAGATAGGAAGGATTCTTTGTATCCTCTTTTATTTCATCAAGTAGGGTGGAATAACCAGCTATCGCCATGTTTAGGAAAAAATTAAATTCATTTAATCATAACTTTTGAATCCTTGTTACAAGATAAGTCAAATTTGACACAAAGTTACTTAGATGTATTGGCTCTAGATACGTGAAAACAATAATCCTAGGACATAACGCTGGACTACTTAAAAAACTGATTTTTATTAATAATGCAAAATTAACCATTTCGTCGCCACTTTTTACCACTTTTCGCCAGTTTTGTAAAATTTGTAACCACTTCTCGCCACCCACTTGAAAAGAACCACACTCGGTTATTTTAGGCAATGCTATGAAAAGAATACATTCACCATTTCTCTTTCCTTGTGATCACTTTATTATTACTCTCTTTAAATGATATTTCTTCACTTTTATTTAAGAAATCAAATTATGGGGCTTTTGCAGAAAGTAAACAATGCAGATTTGACAACTGAGAATGTACGAAGTGAAGTTAGCGTCGCCTATTGAAAAGATATGGCGACAGGTGGTAAAATCAATTCCAGAATATTACCACTTCTCGCCATGCCTCATTTTTATACAAAAATAATATAAAATGAAATATTAATTGACTAAATACAAATTTTATGTATTCCACAAGTAATTAAATATTCAATGGACAAATTATTGATCCAAAAAGGTATTTTTTGCTTGATGAAAATTTGATGACACTTAGTATTTTTGGTAAGAAATATTTGATTCGATGCACTTAATAATAATATTATACTCTAAAAAATGCTCAAAATCGTAAATCCAAAACGAATAATTATTATTTTTCGACTCTATACGTAGCAGTAGTAAAGATACAAGTAACTTTGCGGCTCATTTATTTCATAAATCGCGAAAAATAGTGATTTCAATATAAATGGCGAAAAGTGGGGCACTGGCGAGAAGTGATGATTCCACCCTACGCAAAGATAGGATGCTTTATATCCCCTTTTATTTCATCAAATATATTGTATTTCAAAGAACAAATTTGTAAAATTTCACATATTAATTGCTGGAATTGGATTTTCCTCTGTTTCTGATTTAATTAAATCAATTAATGATGTAACTATTTTTTATTTTTTACATTGAGCTGTTTTAATTAATAAAAAAATCACTATTTTCAGTAATTTCACTGAGAGAAATCCGAAAAAGTTAAAATAACATTCCGGAAAAGTTAATTTTATCCTGTAGTGTTGATCCGAAATAGGTGTAAATATCACTCTTTTTAGGTGTATTAGGGGTTAAAGGTACCCCTTTTCATGTTAACTTCACCCTTAATAAGGTGTAAAATTAACATTAAAAAATGTTGATATATTTTTACACCTAAAAAGTGTTAAAGTTCTGAGGAAAAAAGTTAATCGAATCTTCTTTTTTTCTCAGTGTTTAATAAATCTTGCAATTTGAATTTAAATCAACCATTCAACAATTTTTTATTTGAAATTGTGTAATATTTGCATAGTTTAAAGAAAGGGTCGAAAGGGTAGGTATTCAAAGAGAGTTTTCCTTGGCAGATTGACTCTCAGCAAAGTCCTCATGAGCACTATAATACGCTGTACAATCAGGGAATTGGAACATTGATAGCGGATCTTTATATCTGTTGGGCATACTATTTTGAAATTCTGGAGAATTTTGAGAGAGCCGAAAAGATCTATAGTATGGGCTTTGATGCTGGTGCACAGCCCTTTGATGAGTTAAAGCAGGCACATGATCAATTTCTTGTGTCAGTGGCCCAGAGGACTCTCTATCGGGATGAAAAGATGCGTCAGACATTCTTTTCGACCATGGAAGAACGTCGGAATGCTTTGACATCATTGAGTGGACATCGAAGCAATAGGGTTGGGAGTATTCGGACAGGAGGGGTGGTACGTGATGTCAATCCGGGAAGAGTTGAACAGACTTTTGCTGCATCTCATTCCCGGGCACCGTATCAGGCTACAACAACGTCGGGAATTGCCATTTATGTTGATGCTCATCAGGAGAGTTTCAATGGACCACCAGAAGCGAGTACCTCATCGGGAATACGCAGTATTGTGAGTAGTGCGACAAAACAGGAAAATCAATGGGAACCGGGACCGTGGTCAAAGGCCAAAAAACGAACACAGAGCAATGCTCTTTTCCCGTCGGCTGTTGTTGGTCGGCCAAATACAAAATTAGAATTTGACATTATGGAGGATACAGATGAATGGTGTGGACCTGCTAGGCTTCCGGCTAATTTTGCGCGGACAAATTACAAACAGGATGATTTTTCTGTTAATGTGATGTTAATGGAAGATCTACCGGGTGGTATATTTCCCATGTATGACAAAATTCTCTGCTATCCAAATGCCAAAAATATTGTCTTTTCACCGGAAGAGCTGAGAGCCTATCGTTGGTTCAGGAATCGGGGTAGGCGGGCTGCTGTGACGGAAGAATTGAAGGATTTTGTTGAGAATTCCTATGACAATGGTGTGAGATTGCCGGAAAATTTTCGGAGAACAAATGAGAAGCAAGATGTATTTCCGGTGGATAAGTGTAAGGCGGAAGTTTTGGTGAATCAGGAACTTATGTGTCGTGTAGAGGCTATGAATATGCTCAATGACAAGGAAGAGATGAGTTTTGAGGAGCTCCAGAGGGTGAAATATGAGAGATCACGAGCAGCTAGAAAGCGTACTACCAACGAATTCTGTATTCCTCAACCACCACAAACACAGCAAGTCAATATGAATGACACCTGTTCCACACAAACCTTCAATTTCTTCATAAAACCCCAGAGTGTTAGCACTCCAAAGCCAGATCTCAAGAAATTTATTGTAACACCACGTTCGAGTTTATCTCTCTATCAGCCACCGAGTCAGCCGGCTGTAGATGTCCCCAGGCAGCCGGATGTGAATCTGGGGGAGACGGAGGAGGCACCAGTTACCGCCACCACCAAACAATTGTCAACAATTTGGGAAGTGAGTGAACCCAGTACGACAACAAGCTCAAGTGGTACAAGTACTAAGTCTTCAACATCTTCCGCCGATTCCCCGGATAATGTACCCGGAGAACTCAGACCGACAAAATTTCCCCAAACAACGCCAACAGTCATTTCAGCATTTGTTTACCAAGGAGCTACTACTGATGGAAGATGTGCTGGCAATAGTTCAATAAAAATGTTCAGGGAGGAAGTATCGAGTGTTAATCCAATTACCGTTTATGAAGATCCAACAACGGAAAATCTACTGGCACCACCGAAAATCATCCCAGCACCCGATGATGATTACTACAGTGAATTCTTTCAGTCACCACCTGAAGCCACGAAAAGGAAGGAATTTGGCACAAAGATATCACCACAGAGAGCCAATGATTCCCTGACATTCCCCAGTATGCGTGAAATGGCGGTGTCCGGGATGACATCGTCAATTTTTGGAAAGCGTGACATGGAAGGTGTTTTGAATACATCGAAAATTGGTGGCAGTGCCCAGAGAGAGGTGAGTCCAAAAAAATTTCAAATTATACTCATGAAAATTCTTAAAATTTGAAATATTTTTAATAATATAAAATTTCTTGGATTGAAAAACATAATATACCCAAGTAGCACTTTCTAACCAAATCAGAAATTTAACGTCTCGGGGAAAGGTAATTTTTAGGTAAATAAAATTACTTCCAATGCAGATAACTATACGATCGTAAATCTTACATTATTTTACCATTATTAATTTATGCCTGACTTTAACAGACTTAATGAAACTTAATGAAAAAGAAATGGTATATAGGGTGCAGGCATTACTATGGCCACATTAAGGACATAATCTCCTTATAGCTGTTGATCTTTTTGACCAAATAAAGCAAAATTTTAAGAGCAATTTCTTTCATGTACAGTAGACTCAGTCAATCGGATCTTTTTCAATCGGGTGAAAAAATTTGTTGACAATTTTCACATTTGATTTTGAAGCAAATTTGCTCAAATTCCCTGTAGTTCTTCCTATTTTATCGTGATTCTTTATAATTGAGCGCTTTTTGTGGAATTTACAAAGGCTTTGACGCCCAAATCTCTCGATAAACCGGATGACATTTTGCCCCAAATACCCAATTGAGAGAGAGTCTACTGTAGTTTCTTTCGATATATTCAAATGATTTTACTAGGAAAAATCCCTCAAACAACGGAAAATATGTGATTTTCCCAACCATGTAAAATTCATAACTTGTGGCCTCTTTTACGAACTTATGGCCACTCGTGGAATAACTTATGGCCACAATTTCAAATGATATAAAACAAACTTTGTAATAAAATAATTTTAATAGAAAAAAAGAAAAGCATTTTACGCACTTTCATAGGTTTTTATTATTTTTCTGACAAATTTTTCATAGTTTTTCAAATATTTTTCTCATAATAATCGGATACTACTAATATTGATTCTCCCCACAAGTGGCTAGTAATCCTATCCGACTTTCCTGATGTAAAAACTTAATTTGGCTGCATGAAGAACCCAGCTTATAATATCCTCCTCTGCCTGTTCTCTAAGAGCACTGCAAAGCCTCTGTGTTCTAATGTTTGCTCCGGAGACTTTCCGAAGACTTTAACGCAGAGTTTGTGTGGGAATGTGGTACAGCTGGAATGACTGGAATACTTTAGTCGTGATCATTCTATTCTCAATGCTTCTCAATGCCCCTTTTGCATCCTTTGAGTTCAATAATGAGACTTTTCTTTAGTTTTTTTGTGTTTTTCACTGTCCTGGGAGAGAAAAAGAGAAAAAGTTAGGTTACTTACAAGAAAATGCAATTTCATGGAGAAAATCAAAAACACTACTCATTTATAAACAATTTTATGTTACAACTTCTACACTTACCTTAAATTTGATTAAATTAATGCTAGAAAACTCAGATTCACTGAATCAAAAATAACACGATTTACAACTCGCTAAATCAAATATCTGTGGGGGCGCCACACGTCAAATGCTGTAAATTATTTACTGCATGTCAAATGCAGTAAATAATCTTATCAAATTGGCCATAACTTATGGCCTTGTCATTATTTTATATTTTTTGTGTTAAAAATCATCCAAATCAAGTGGTAAAAGAAAATATAGTTATTAAGACAATAAGTTTTGAAAAATAGTACTAAATATTTTTTATTGAATATATAAAATTTAGTGGTCAATAAAAATTGTGAGATCGTCAGTAAATTTCTTAACAATTTAATGTATATTTGACTGTCGGGCGCATCAGTGAAACAATTCCCACAAAATAATTAAAATTGTATCTAAATATAAAAGTAAATCCGTTTAAAAGTTGCATTTAATGATAGCGCATCAAATATTCATAATTTTGTGGTTCTTCTAAATTAATTTGTAGGAAAACATTGAAGATATCTGCAAGGTGGAAACAAGTATAGACTGGCCATAAGTAATGCCGCAACCCTACCACCCTAGTATCAATTTCTTACCAAATTAGAAATTGTTGTGTGGAAAACGTAATTTTTAGGTAAATAATATTACTTCCAACGCAGGTGACTCTACCTTCGCAATTTTTACCATACTTCATTTACATCTCTGGAATAAAATTTCAGTTTCCCATTCATTATTCATTCTCTTCTCGATATTTGTAATAGAAAACTGCATGGGAATTCGAAGTGGAAGTTTGCTAAAGCAAAATCATAATTTATTGTGTTTGAACATTTTTGAAATATTTTTATTCCTGAAAAAAAGCTATAATACTCATTAAAAAAATCAATTTTGACCAGTAAAAAATCTCTTTTGGTCACTAAAAAATAAAAAAGAAAGTTTTCTTAAGGTCCCTTTAAATCATATTGAAAATTCTATGATATTTTGCAACTTCTACATTTTTGCTTTGCCAAATCAGCGTCAAGTTGAATGTTACCTTCGAATCACTCAAGAACAAATCATTTTTTCATAGCTCGTCCAGAGTTCCTCAAATTTCCTGAAAAGGCCATGAATCAAAATCATTAAGAACATTAAAAAAAAAGTTGAGTTGTCCGAAACTTAAGTCGTTCGAAAGTAGCGCGCTTTCCCCAAGGTTTTTCATCTTTTTCTTTATACAATTCGTAACTAACGATTACTATTTATTAATAAAAATTGGTGTGATTATAAAGGTATCACACCTAAAAAAAGACGATTTTGAATAATTTACATCAGAGCAATTGATAGCCGAATTGTTGTGGAGAATAGATGTTTTTTGCTTTTCTGATTTACATCCAACGACCGTCGAGACCATTGTATGCTCGAAATGAACAACAAAACGTAGTTTTTTGGCTACACAATAAAAACAAAATGAAATTGGCAAGTTGAATTGTATTAGTTGAACTGAACTAGTTGAAATTTCGAATAACAACCACTGAAAAAATCAACTTTCAATTGAAAAATAATCAATTAAATTGCAGAATTAGTAAAATTCAACCCTCGGTAATGACCCAAATGCAATAAATAGTAGTAATAATTATTATAATAGTACTAAAATAACTAAAATAGCGTAAACTTCATGCGATTTACTGGTTGAATATTTCTACGATTATCGTATGTAATAGAATCAACATGATTATCGTTGTAGTATTTCAACCGATTACGCAGCAAAAAGTTCAACTTTCAACTACTTTCGTTTGAACTCATTCTTCTGCTTCCTTTATTTGCAAAAGTCGATGAATAAAAAAAAGTAAGATGTCCAAAAAAAAAGTTTCTTCCACAAATTGTACCATTTGAGTTCCTCTAACGAACAGTCCATGTGCGAGAAAAGTGGGTCACTCCTGGTCCCAGAAGTAGATGGCCAAAAAACACGTCGCAAAATGTGTCTTCCTCGACATAAATGGTTCTGAATGACCATGGTTTATCCATAGCAGATTAAGTATACCAGATTCTAAAAGCTAATGAACCAAGCTTTCCAACAATAGTTCACTCATCCAATTATATTCATCAGGAGCTAAGATATACCACTCCAAACTTTCAACCTCTTCTACTGACAGAATATATGTGCTCATCTAATATATTGGAAGTAATCTTTCCGTAATTCTTTTTTAACTCCCAAGACTTATTCAGGGCATATAAACTCCTGATATACACCAATGTTCGCGAGTTTATCTGCTATTTCATTTCCTAGAATAGCGTTATGACCAGGACACCACAGAAGAATAATATTATTATTCTCTTCTCTGCTCATCTACAAAGATTACTCCTGGGGTGACATGATAACTTATTTTCGATACTATCGACTGTCGATTCTGCAAAATTTAAACGATAGCAGGACTTTCTGTAACTAATATAGATATTTATCAACAGTCACATTCTTTTGAAATTGTTATAATGAATGGCCCAACAATGCGTAGAAAGTCGACATTCCTTTAATCTAACAGATATAGATTTATCGATACTATCGTTTCGATAGTGTCGAAAAGTTATCATTCCACCCCTGATATCCTTAACAATTTTAGATGTTATAATACCCTGATATGGCGAAGAAAGTGCCTTTTTGCTATAAGGGATAAGATAAATATTTTTTCCTGTGGGATTTTCGTTCATTAACTTATTCGTTGCAATCTAAAATAAACGTTAAATTAAAGTAAGATTTTCGTAAGTAAAGTTACCTCTGCTAAGTTCCTTTTGGAAGATTAACGACTAATATTAATATCATAATGTGACTTCTTTTTTTCAAAACTATTTTAAAAAAATGTGAATCTACTATCTGAAGATTGTAATTTTTTTCTAATTTTGTTACTTGGGTATTTTTCAATTCTTGGGTATTTTTTAATTTTGAGGTCTCGTTAAGTAAAAATGATGACTTTTTTTGAAGACTATTTGAATCTTCAGCATTAATAGTCTAGTTAGACTATAACCAAAAGCTTCAGGATTCCTTGCAAATTTTGCAGGTAAGACTTGTGAGTGGAAATGGAAGTGGAGCAGCGGGACCAATTTTCAGTGATTCCACAAGACCGACACACTCACAGAATGGTCAGTCTATGGGTCTTTTCCCTCCGGTTGGACCCTTTGCTAGCCGGGTAGTTGAAGAGGAGGATGACGACGACGATGATGATGACAATGATGATGACGATGAAGATGTGGAAATTGTTGATATGAAACAATTTGGCAATACATCGAGATCATTCTATTCACCACCATTGGCGAAGGTACCAAAAATCATGGATGTCCATTCTGTGAGGGAGCCACAGCATCATGTGTGGCACAGTTTGTCGGTCATTAAGGAAGGTCCAGTACCTCCGGATTCTTCATTTACATTCCCACCGAGTAATCTGCAGACATTGGATGGGGGAGCGAAGAAGGAGGATACGGTTGGGAATCTCAATGAATCCGTCACTGTGCCCCATATGGAAAATGTTTGGGCGAATGATGAGGCCAAAGATTGGAGTGGGAGGAAGAGTATGGATGAGCGAAAGTCACTGATTGTGAGTCATGTGAGTGAAAATGATCCCCTGAGGATGACAATTACGATGCGTGATGGCAATAAAAATGCCTCAATGGCCAATAATTCGGTGTATGTGAAGCAGAGTCCACAGAATAATAGAACAGGGAAGATTACACGGCAGGACTTTCCATCTCCGGCTGTCAATGGTACAGACAGTGGACAGAGTATCTATATGATGCCAAACAATTCGGTGAATGGTGCATCCAATCCGGAGGATGATTGGAGTGAGGATGACAATCAGCCATTGTCATCGTATCAGCGCAAGGAAGTGGATATGAATGAGACACAGCAAGTGATTGATGATAATCTTGGATTGGAGGTGATGAATCCCTTCAATCCCAAACTCATCAATGCTTTCCTCGAAAAGGCCGACTTTATGAATTTCCTCGAGTCTCTGGACAGTTGCATCCTGACAAATATTGTCAAGATGATCAAGCCAAATTCCGTGATGGAGATGAATGGAATGACACTGGATGTGGGAAAACTCCTAGGATCCGGGACATTCGGAAAAGTTTACCAGTGAGAATCCCTTTTCTCAATTAAATCAGCTTTTATTTTATGCCTTCACGTATTGATTTCCATTTTTTTTTATTGTTTTCCATTTGCAGTGCAAAATGTCGCGAAACAGGAAATTGCTACGCCCTCAAACAGGAACGTCCAGCCAATTTGTGGGAGTATTATATTGTCTTGGAGCTCAAGTACCGAATGCACGAAATGAATCAGTCTCTGGTGAGTTTTTTTTTGTTTATTTATTTTTTTGTTGCATCATTGAACGTGTATTTTCCGACGATAAATTAAATATGCAAATTTTCTGTATGTCATCACTGGAATTTTACGTCACATTATCTGGATAGATCAACAAAACAATGCAGTTTAATCACTGAGAAAAAAAAGAAGATGCGATTAGCATTTTTTCCTCATAACTTTAACACTTTTTAGGTGTAAAAATATATCAACATTTTTTAATTTTAATTTTACACCTTTTTGAGGATAAAATTAACATGAAAAAGGGTTAATTTAACCCCTAATACACCTAAAAAGCATAATATTTACACCGATTTCGGATCAATAATGTAGCGTAAAATTAACATTTCCAGAATGTTATTTCAACTTTTTCGGATTTCTCTCAGTGATGCTACACTGAGGGAAATCCTAAAAAGTTAAAATAATATTCCGGAAATGTTTATTTTACCCTGCAATATTGACCCAAAATCTGTGTAAATATTATTCATTTTAGGGGTTAGAGTTACCCTTTTTCATGTTAATTTTACCCTAAAAAAGGTGTAAAATCAACATTGAAAAATGTTGATATATTTTTACACCTAAAAAGTGTTTAAGTTATGAGCAAAAATAGTTAATCGCACCCCCTTTTTTTCTCAGTGTATATCAATGAAACGATAAAATTTGTGGAGTAATTACTAAATAGGTTTTAAAAATTCACTACCCGTTTTTTACATTATTGGAATCGGATTAATTTTGTTTGGTGTTCAAATACCTTTCAAATGAATCCAAAATTGTCCCAATGAAAATAGAAAATCTTACTTCTGAACATTTTTTTAGCACTTTACTATCCTCAAGTGCTTCTGCATTATCGATTTTTCTTTGTGTTGGTTCTTGTCTCGACTATTTTGTCAGTCCCCGCTGAGTTCTAAAATCACCAAACAGTCGTGACAGGAACCAATTTAAAGAAAAGTCGATTATGTAGAAGCACTTGAGAACAGGAAAGTGCTAAAAAATTTCTATTTTTTGTTGGAATATTACCATTTCCTTCTTTATGATGTCTACACACTAGAAGCAATTTTCGTCAAAAATTGCATTTTAAAAAAAAAAATCTGACGTTTCTGCGTACAAGGATATACGGGAAATTTTCTTTGCAAAGGCATTTTTTAAAGAAATTACACCTGGTGTGTAGAGGCCATTAGATATATTTAACCCTCGACTTTGAAAAAGCAAATATGAGAAGGAAGATCTAAAGGTCATCGGTGTACGGAAAAATTTTACAATCGGAAATCGGGAATTTTATAGATCGATTGAAATTAAAAAGAACACCTCTATAACTTTACTTTTAGAATTCAGAAACAATAATTATGCGATATTTATTCTACAAATTTTTAATGGAACCTTTCGTTGTATAAGAAAATGCCTTTGAACCATTCCTGAAGAAAAGTTCCTCAAGGTTAAACGTTGAAGAGTGTTTTAGAAAGCCTATTTCTCAATCGATTGGAATAAATTTGAATTCATTGGAAAGGTCTTGAATCCCTATTAGTCTGAAGTAGTTCCATTCTGATATAAGCCGATATTTAATTTTTATCCAAACAGCAAATGCAAGTATTTAAATATGCAATTTTGGGCAAATCTCGAGCTCAAAGCGATAAAACTCTTCTAATTTTCCAATTTTGACTTTTTCTTTAACTTTCACCCGACAAAATTCAATAAGAGATTAAATCCTGGGTCTCTGCGTCAGAAAGTCAAGCTTTGTCCTTAAAGCACTAAAGACACGGATTTAGTATTCTGTCTGTAAATCTTTTACGAATGATTTTATTAAATCATCAGAAGGTTTCAGCAATATTCTCATTATAAATATTGAATTATGATTCCCCGTGAGATATTTTAGTTCCATCGCGTTCGCTGCGATCTATTTTTATTCTGAAGTTAAATATTTAATTACACGTGGTTGTAGATAAATCCTCAAAGTTCAGAAGTATAATTCAATATTAATATCGTTAAAATCCATTAAATATTCTAGTCCTAAAAAATTGAAACTCCTAATGCCATGAAAGCTTTTAAACTCTATAATTAAACAAAGACTATCAAAAATTTATGTTGTGGGATCAAATTTTTATTTGCATTGTTGAGAGAATATGTGTAAACCCTGGAGGATTAAAAAATGTGGAAAATTGTACAAAGAATTATTTAATTTTATTGTCTTTTTTTAAATAAAGAAAGTTTCATGAAATCAAAATTGGCATATTTCCTTCTCAAACGTTGTGTAATTTTCTAATCAGAAATATATACAAAGTTGTGCATAATGCCCAACGCACAATAACTTTTATTTAGTAAACATGTTTTTGACGTTTGAATGAGAATGAGTGAGATCTAGATCTAGTCATCTCGCTCATTCTCATGGGAAATTTTGAAAACATGTTTATAAACAAAAGTTATTGTGCGCTGGTCAAAAGTCTAACCAACTCATCTCCTTCTTCTTCTTGTAACCATCAAAACAAATTCAATTTGGCTCAATCGAATTTTGTGTGTGAAAGAGTAGAATAATAAGGCAATATTCAAAACATTTGAGAAAGAAAGAGATAAGAATTTTGATTTCATGAAATTTTCCTGATCTAAAAGGCCAGTCGAAGTCATAATGGTTCCGGCACACCTTTTAGATCAGAAAAATTTTATAAAGTCAAAATTCACATCCCTTTCTTTCTCAAACTATTTGCATAAGGCTATCCCATTTCTTCGGTCTCAAAATTGGACTGAACTAAATTTAATTTGGTGTGATGTTCAAAAGCAGAAGAAGCACAGTGTGCAAGATCAGGATAAACATATGCAAAGCTTTTAGAAAAACAAGAGATATAAATTTTGATGTCATGAAATTTTCCTGAACAAAAATGCTTTTTATAAAATAATTTAAAACAAAATACAATACATTCTCTAAACCGGATATCTGATTGAACCGCGGAGAACTACATGCCAAAAATTTCACAATGAATCGTTTAATTTTAGTGGCGTCGACGTATCTTTTAGATTTGGAAAATTACACGAAACCTAAATTCAGTGCCTTTTCTTTTTCAAGCATTCTGTATAAGTCTATCCCACTCTTTCGCACTGAAAATTCGTTTCTTCTCCTTCCTTCTTTTTACGTTTTGGCTGTCGGAATCACTCAGGTCCATATAACCATTTCGCTCACTCTTATTCACATACGATTTCCATCTCTTATTTTTCCATTGTTTGTTTTCCTCACTTCTGCCTATCTTTTTTATTACTTTTTGCTCCATGACAAATCCTTTTTTGCTCCCGTCTTTTATCATACTTGCTCCTTGATTTTACTGCGTTCAATTTGTATTTGTAGTTTTTACCCACTGAACTACCGAGACCCCTGAAAATTGGTTTGGATTAAATTGAATTTTTTGTGATGCCCAAAAGAAGAAGAAGAGTGCGAAAGAGTGGGATAGATATATGCATAATATTTGAGAAAGAAAGAGATGTGAATTTTGATTTCACGAATTATTTTCAACCAGTAGGGGAATTCTGTAACCGAATGACTATGCCACACGACAAATTTTAAACTTTTCAAATTCAGAAAAACTATTCGGATATACGATTCATATTAGTCACTGAGAGTTTCATAGAGCCACTTCTAATGATCAATTGATGATCACTAGGCTTTAATGTTATGCCCTAGACACACTTACGACTAAAGTCCAGAGACGACTAAGCTCGTTCATAGCTAAGTCAGTTCCTGACACACTACAAACGAGGCTTAACATTCACTGCGATTCACAAAACATAACTTTTGGGGTTTTTTTATGCATTTCTACTTAAATGCATTAATCTTCTTTGAAAATGACATTACTTGTAAAATTACTAAAAAAAACTCAAATTCTATGTTTTGTGGATACCAGTGAATGCAATGCCTAGTTTGTAGTGTGTCAGGAACTGACTTGGCTATGAACGAGCTTAGTCGTCTCTGGACTTTAGTCGTAAGTGTGTCTAGGGCATTATTCTACGCCCGAATTTACCACGAAAATTTCTTATATGACATTGTCATATTGTTGCAGAATTCCCCTACAGGATTTATTGTTCTGTAAGGGAATTCAGTAACAGTATGACAATGTCATATGACAAATTTAATATTTTTTGTGTGCTAAATTCATAAGAACTATAATTGTAAATCCGACTCATATCTACTAAAAATTTCATGAAGCTCCTTGCAATGGCCATTGAATGCTCACTGGGCTTTAATGTGGTCTTGGCCCGAATTTTACCACGAGAATTTGTCATATGACATTGTCATACTTTTACAGAATTCCCCTTGCGATCTGAGATGATTAAGGAAGAATTAATAAAGGCATCGAATAAACGAGCAGTAAAAAGTCAAATTTGGTCAGCAAAAAATTCGAAATGATCAGTAAAAAATAAAAAAAATGGTCAGTAAAAAATAAAAAAGGGCAGTAAAAAGTTTTAAAAAATCAGTAAAAAATTAAAAAGAGCAGTACTTTATTAAAAGCGGTCAGTAAAAAAATGAAAAGTGGTCAGCAAAAAAAACTAAACATGATCAGTAAAAAGTAAAAGGTGATCAGTGAAAAATAAAACATGATCAGTAAAAAGTAAAAGATGATCAGTAAAAAACAAAAAGTGGTCAGAAAAAAATAAAATTTTTTACTGACCTCTTTTATTTTTTTGCGGACCAATTTTCATTTTTTACTGCTCCTTTTTAATTTTTTGCTGACCACTTTTTAATATTTCACTGATCAATACGAATATTTCTACTGCTCATTTTTAATTTTTTACTGCTTTAATTTTTTTGCTGATCAACTCGAATATATTATATTTATACTGCTCATTTTTAATTTATTACTGACCCTTTTTTCTTTTTACTGACAATTTTTAATTTTTTGCTGATTAATTTTTAATTTTTTACTGATCAACTCGAATATATCTACTGATCAATTCGAAGTTATCACTTACCACATTTAACTCTTTACTGACAAAATTTTACTTTTTACTGACAAAATTGAAAATTTTTGCTGATTATTTCGAATTATTTGCTGATCAAATTTGATTTTCTGCTGACCACTTTTGACTTTTTACTGACCATATGTTTTATGCCATTAATAAATAATAAGTAATTGTGTGAAATGAATTTAATTTTTCTGCAGATGTCAGCATTCGTGGATGTTGAATTCGCGATGATTGGAAATAATGCAAGTATTCTAGCACTGCCTTTCTGTCGATACGGGACATTGGTAAATGTTTGCAATGTCCATAAATTCTCAACGGAGAAGAATCTTCATGAGTTTATTGTGATTATGCTGGCGACTCAAATTTTCTCAATCATTGATCATCTCCATGCGTGCAATATCATTCATGCTGACATCAAGCCAGATAACTTTATGCTGACATCCAAGTGAGTGCTTTGTGAAGAGGGAGATTTCTTTTTGTCAGGGAGAGGGAGGGATTATGATTTGGTTGGTTTTCTTTTTCTTGCAGATTGAATTATGATTCGCCTTATTCTGCCCTCAAACTCATTGATTTTGGCCAATCAATCGACATGAAACTCTTCCCGGAGAATACAACGTTTAAGTATGTGGTGAAGACGGAAGGATTCACGTGCACGGAGATGTTGGAGGATAAACCGTGGACTTACCAGACGGATTTGTTTGGTGTGGCAGCAACGATTCATGTGCTTCTCTTTGGGAAGTACATGAATGTAACTAAAGGGTATTCAGGTTGGGTGATGACGACAAAATTGCCCAGATATTTTCAGAAGGCAATGTGGGAGAGAATTTTCTCCAAATTGCTCAACATTCGGGATTGTCAGTCCATGCCCAATCTCCAGGATATGAAGTTGATGCTGAAGAAGGAACTGGCACTAAAAGAGCAAATGGTTAGAGATCAAATAATTAAATTCAATTCTGTCCTAGATAATTATAAGCCTGGTTTGTGAATATTTTAATTATATTTCGACTATTTTTTTTAAAGAGGAAGATTAAAAATTTTAGCGTGAAAGGCACAACATTGATGAATTTATTCAGGCGCCCCTAAACTCAATTTTTGTTTTTAGAATCTTGATTTGTGGATAGTTGATGACCCATGGTAATTCCGGTAATTCCAAACCTTCTTTCTGAAAATAGAGAGTGCTTGAGTTCATGGGTGTTGAGCTGATTATATAATTAAGTAATTTAAAAAAGGAAAATTAAATTGAGTAAAAGAATTGAAGATGATTTGTAAGCGAAAAAGATATTTTTAACAAAAAAAAAAGTACGAGAAATGTTTGAGAAAAAAAAACGTTAGGAGCGTGGTAGGAAATTTGAAAATTGTACTAAAAAAGATGAATATACGAAGTGAACTTCAGAGTGCTTTGACTTTTTTTTTCGAACAAATGAGCGTGCGATTTCACAAGTTCTGGAAAATTGCTAAAAGCTTCTAAATTTTGAGTGAAAATTCCACGAAAAGTGTATCCCTCAGAAAGATCTTGGTGTTCATCAACTGCCAGGCTTGAAGGATTCCAGAAATACTTAAGATATTCCCCGGGAAATTGCAAAGGGAAAGATGCAGGCGTCTCGCAGTTGTGCGCAACAAATATGGCCTCGTCGTTTGATTTCAACTAGTGAGTGAAAATTTCATTTTAATGAGAATTACTCTGGTATTTCTGGTGGAATGTTCTGGGAAAATGGGCTTGAGAGATGATTTGGTAATTTGAAATGCTTTTCCCAAGGATTGCTTCCGAGAAAAGGGTCAGTTCTCGATGAAAATTGGGGGATTGCATCATCGAGGATGTACTCGAATTTGCAGGCCAAAGTAATTAGCACCAAGCAACTCACATTGAATGACTGCATGGGCAGGAATCCCTGCTACAAATCTGCTTCCAAAAAGACGATGGCATCTGCTCCAGGTAAGAACATTGGGGGATCCAAGAAACATATAAAAAAGCTAGTGACAAGGGTATTTTAACTTATGGGAGCTATGATTCATAATCTGGAATATTACGTTCGAGCCTATTGAACCCAATGTCGGTTTATCCCTAAATTTGATACTATTCGATTTGATTCCATTTGTTTGAAAAGACCTGATGAACCTTATGGTGAAAATTTGATTGAAAATTGAATTCAATATATTAAAATTAAATTTTAGATCCCCTATAGCTCGGGTCAGTGGAAGGGGATAATTTCTTTTTTTTATCGAAAGCTCTTAGGTATTTAGGCCTTCAGAGCCAAATGGACTCAAGCTTGTCCTCAAGAATATTTAGCCTTTAAGATTTGGTAGCAAAGGCAATTTACGCAATGGATTTCTAATCGATGATCGTAAGCCCTCAGTGTAACACTTTTTGGGATAAATCTTTAATACCAAATTTAATAGGTCAAATATTTTCGACCCTAATGCCCTAGACACACTTACGACTTAACCCTTTAAGGACGATTGGAACACCGATGTCCCATAAAAAATTTTTTTTCCTGATTACCTAAAGTTATTTTTCCTTAATGTTTGTACGTAAAATAGAAGGTTAAAGGAATCTAGGATATTTTTTAGAAGTCCAGCTATTTGCTATATAAAGTGTGCGAAATTCCAGCCAGCTTGCAATTTCGGCCATATTTTTTGTTCCTCGAATTTCCATGAATTTTTAGTTTTTGGATACTCTTGAGATTGTACAATGCATAAAAATAACAAAAAATGTCGCTTCGACGAGCAAGATGATCTGAAAAACATATTGAAAGAATTCTCGAAGGGCAAGGAACAATGAGAATGAAAGTGGCCGAAATAGGCCACCAATGCTATGTCAACATTTTTATTCATTTTAAAATGTAATTAAGAATAATTTTAGAGAAAATAAAGATGATAAACTGTCTCCAAGTTTCCAAGCAACATTCCTTATAAAAAAAATAACAAAAATATTCAATTTTTATTAAAAATATTATATTTCAAACTTGAGACTTTGTCGCTTGCATGCAACTATGCCGAAATTTGACACACTTACCCTAGTAAATTTGTAAGCTGAAAAATGTCGATTTTTTAAATTCTCATAATGAAAATAAATTTTAAATAATTTTTATACTTCCAATTTTTTATAAGCAAAACCGTTTTGGGAAAAGAAACTACAATACTCAAACATGTTATTTTTCATTAGATTGAAAATTATCATTCATTAGTATTGTCAGAAAAATTACTTAAATTTTTGGGCTATTTTTGTCTCTATCGTTCATAGAGACAAAAAAATACACCAACTCAGACTCTGTTGGATTTCCTTGGGTTACATGTAAGACCTTTTACTGATTTTGTTTATCGGTTTCATTTTTATTGCTGATTTTCGGTCCACGAAAACTGTCTCGTCGTCAAAGGGTTAAGCCAAGAGACAGCTTAACGTAATTATAATCAAAATAATGATTAGATCACGTTTCCATCAGTTTCCGACTAATCCGTCTCTTGGCTTAAGCCGAGGAACGTCTTAGTTCGCTCAGTTAGTGGGAAACTAATGGGAATTAAGTTCGTCGGCTTAAGTTGTAAGTATGCCTACGAGGGCATAAGCATGGATCTGATATCAACTACTTCTAGCCATCTAAGTTTTGCCAAAAACCGCCTTCGATATCTCTCGTTCCTTCTCCAAAAGTAGATATAAGACAGAAGAACGGACGGGACGAAACATTCACGAAAATCGATTTTTAACGTAAATGAAAATTTTAGGCCCGATCTGACAAGGTCGGATTTCACCTAGAATCACAAAAAACTGAGATTGTAAAGAATCTCAGCTAAAAACTTAAGTGCTTCGGACACCGCTGTCTCGAACTGTAGGAATATTCAAAAATTCAGCGACAACGGTTCTAATTAGGGGGAAGTGGGGCACCTTAAAAGTGGGGCAGCTTTGAAATTGAGCTTTTATGGTTCCGGCACACCTTTTAGTTCAGGAAAATTTCATGAAGTCGAAATTCGAATCCCTTTCTTTCTTACATGTTTTGCATATGACTATCTCATTCTTTCGCATACCAAATTCGATTGAGCTAAATTGAATTTGGTGTGATGTTTAAAAGAAGAAGAAGAGTGCGAGAGAATGAGATAGACATATGCTAAACATGTGAGAAAGAAAGGGATTCGAATTTCGACTTCATGAAATTTTCCTTATCTAAAAGGTGTGCCGGAGTCATTACCTCAGATTTTTAAATAGAATTGAGCCTCTTATCACAATGTAATTTAGTTTCGCAATTGATTTGTAGAGCAAAATTATATCATGATAAGGTCAAGTTTTATTTAAAAATAGGAGAAAAAACTTATGTTAAAGCTGCACAATTTCAAAATGCCCCACTACCCCCTAACACTTAGACCTAAATTTTTGTTCGTGGGTTCGTTCCGTATAAGAATTTTGAGATGACAGTTCAAAAATACAGGGAGTTCCGGCTTAAGTGAAAACGGATTGAAAGAATTTGATATGAATTGCCTACTATTGGGAGATCATTCATAAAAAAAAATTGAAAATTTACTTAATTTATGTAAATAAAGAGTTTTTTGGTAGGAGGGAAATATAATTTGTTAATCACTCACCAATTTTATATTACGTCTTGCTCGCGTCGCGGTTCGTCTTAAACTAAATCTCCTCTCTCCTCGATTTTTCGCGCGGATTGCGCCATCTATTGACTATCCTACACGGCCTTTCCTGATACTACATCCGCCCCGGATGTACCGCCTGGCCACTTCTTTAGTAGATCCGCTGATCCATACGTCGCTTCTGGTCCATCGAAATGACCTGTCTTCTTCAGCTTATACCGGTCTCTCGGCAGGATCTCGGTAATCTCATATGGCCCAATGAACTTCGGCTTCACTTTTGAGCCAGTCTCGAACTGTGTTTTCTTGAGAGCTACAAGATCACCAGAATTGTACTCTCGTGCCGGCTTACTCCTGAGATTGTACGTCTTACGATTCTCATTCTGCACCTTTTCAATTCCTAGTCGTGCTTGCTTTCTTAACTCATCTCGTTGCTGTCCGAATTGAACTCGCTGCTCTTCTTCGAGAATTTCAACAATTCTCTGGTCCTCTGGGTGCTTCATCTTAACACCGGTCATCACTTCGAACGGCGTAGTCTGGATACATCTCTGATAAGATGAATTGATATATTGCTGAACTCTTCCAACAAATTTAAACCATTCGTCTGGTTTGTCGATTGACAACTTCGTCAGGGTAGGAATAATGATCCTATGCATCCTCTCAACCTGCCCATTTCCACGGGGAACGCCTGTAGCAATATGGTGCAATTCAATCCTTCTATCTTCGCAGTACTTCTTGAATTGTGTTGAGGTGAATGCCGTCCCTCTATCGGCTATAATACGTCTCGGATCACCAAATACCTCAGAAATCACGTTTAACTTCTTTACCGTCTCGTCTGTTGTTGTAGATTTCACAGGGAATATCCACACAAATTTTGAAAATGCGTCCACTACCGTCAGAATGTAATTGTAGCATTTCCTCGTCGATGGCATTGGTCCTAGATGATCAATGTGCAGCGTATCTAGCGGCACTTCTCCTTTGGCTATGGGATGCAATTCTCCTTCTCGCTTCCCGCTCTTCCGCTCAGCCAAAATACACTGAATGCAATTTTCAATGCAACGTCGTATCTTATCGTCAACACTCGGGATATAAAATTCATCTTCAATGAGCTCTTTGGTTTTCTTCACCCCAAAGTGTCCCCTTGCATGCATTCCATTCACAATCTCCATCTCCATTGAACTTGGAATGACAAGTCGCTTCTTATCGTCTTTCTCAACGTAAAGGATTCCATTGCTGCAGACAAAATCTAGATACGGGCCACTCTCAAGTGCTGTTTTTATAGCCTTTATCTTCTCGTCCTGATTTTGTGCAGCTTTCACCTTTGAAGTAACGTCATCTGTCCTCTTGACTATCATCACTGTCGCTCTGGATAGAGCATCCACGTGAACCATCCGTTCAGCATTTCGGTGTTCAATCGTATAGTCAAACTCTGACAGTTGTAATGCCCATCGTGCAATTCTCGTGTGAAGTTCTTTCTTCGCCATTGTCATCTTGAATGCGGAGCAATCTGTCACTAACTTAAACTTCACTCCAAGCAGATACACTCTAAACTTTCTTAAGGCTTCCACAACAGCAAGAAATTCAAGCTCATATGAGTGGTATTTCTGCTCAGCGTCATTCGTCGTCCTGCTATAATAATAGCACGGGTGCATCTTTCCGTCTTTATCCTTCTGCATAAGGATAGCGGCAATTCCCATTTTGCAGGCGTCTGTGTGAACTTCTGTTTCGTCGTCTAAATCAAAAAGCTTAAGCACCGGATAGTTGGCGAGTAGTCTCTTGATTGTCTCAAATGCAGTCATCTGCTCGTCGTTGAACTCGTACGGAACGTCTTTTTTCAGCAAAGAACTCAAAGGTTTTGACAGCACGGCAAAATCTTTGATGAATTTCCGGAAATATGAAGCTAAACCACAAAATCTCTGAAGCTGCTTTGCTGTCTTTGGGACTGGATACTTCAGTAATTTCTCGACTTTCGCCTCTGACGGCTGAATCTTGCCCCCACTGACAATGTATCCCAAAAATTCAACCTCTCGTCTTAGAAATGCACATTTCTTCCAGTTGAATACGAGACCATTCTCCGCTGCAACTTCTAAAACACGCTTCAATTTTTCCATTCCGTCTTTTTCGTCATTGGCTGGTATGATTAAATCATCAACAAACGTCAAAAGTACGCCCTCTTTTATCAAATTACTGAACACAGAATTGATAAAACGTCCGAAATTATTCCCACTTATGCACAGTCCGAAAGGAGTCTTCATGAATTCGTACTGGGCATCATGCGTCACGAAAGAAGTATATTTCCTACTCTCTTCTTCTACTGGGACATGGAAATATGAATTCTTCAAATCTAGAGTGGAATAAACTCGAGCTTTGGACAATTTATCCAACTGATCCTCTATTATCGGCATTGGGAATCGATCCTTCACGACTTTCTCGTTTAATTCACGATAATCGATACACACTCTATAGGACCCGTCTTTCTTCTTTGCCAGAACAACAGGACTGGCGTAATCGCTTGAGGATTCACGTATAATCCCTTCATCTAGCCATTCAGCTACTTGCTTGTCAACAATCGTCTTTTCGAGAGGGGCTAGGCGTCTTGGGCGCTGGTACACGGGTGTGTCATCCATCAAATTAATCACAGTTTGTGTACTTACATCTTTCGGCTTCTCGGGATGGTAGTTCCCAATCATCTCTCGAATCTCGTCAGCATATTGCTTCGGGCAATTGAGGACATCATCCTCAATCTCAATCCTCATGATTGATGCGACATCTTCCGTCATAAAGTTCGTCACTGGATCGTCTTCATGTGACACGTCTGTCACAACATCGTCTTTACCCACATCTCCAGATGGAGCATCAGCACACTCATCGTCTTTGGAATCGTCTTTAGAAATCTTTGGCTTGATACTCACATGTCCTGGGGTAATTGTGTAGTCGACACTCTCAAGGAAATTCCTTCCTATCAACAGCTCAGGATCCATGGCATTATTCCTCACGATGTGGCACAGAAATTGGAATTCTTCTCCATCAATGGTCACTTTCAGCATCACTTCAGCCTTGGCTTTGCCATATGCACCTCCAAAACCACGCAATTTCACATTAGATGGCTCAGAATTCGCACAAGACTCTTTCACTTTGTCCCATAGACACTCTTTCATCAAGGACACATCACTGAAACTGTCAATGACACCAATCACTTCATGCACATCGATTTTCATCAGGATCACGTCGAGCTTTTTCTTCATATCTTCGATCATATTCACTTTTGCAACACTTTTCTTTACTTTTTCGTCCTTTTTCTTGCAGTCCTTGGCAATATGATCGAATCCGTTGCATCTAAAACACTTAAGACCTTTGTCCTTATCAGGACAGTCAGTGGACTTATGTCCTTGTTCCCCACAATTGAAGCACTTCACTGATTTGTCACCACTCTTTTTGACACTTGGCTTCTTTTCGTCGTTGATCGTCTTTTTCTCAGCATTTTTCGTCTTTAATTGCAGCTTTTCGAAAGTTTCCAGCTTTTTCTTTAACTCCTGAATACTCGTGGCCTCGTACAGCATCGTCTTCTTCGAAATATCACCGGGAATTCCATCACAAATATATTCACACACTGTCACTTCATCTACATTTCCAGCCTTTGAAATACGTAGCATCTCGTAAATGTAGTCTAGTAGACTCTCAGAAGCTTCCTTCTTGCGATTTTGCAACTTGCGGTGGATATCAGCAGCACTCAGCTTCAGGGCAAACTCCTTGAGCAATGCTCGCTTCAATTTAGCCCATGTTGACAATCCACTTTGTGTGAAAATAAATCGTCGTGCTGTTCCAGTCAGAACCTTCTTGCACATCACCAATTTCTGAAGATCGTTCAATCCCACTGTCTCAGAAATGTCTTCGAAATCACTAATCCACATTGTGATATCTTGTCCATCACTGGCACTGAACTTCTCCATGGAATCTTCGATGTCTTTGAGGCTAAACATCCTTCCATATCCATCATCGACACGAGTACTGGGTGTTGAGGTCTTCTTCCTCTTTTCCACGACTGTTTCGAAACCTTCAAAATCACTTTCACCGTCCATCGAATCCATATTTGCGTCTTTTTTGGATTTTCCTCCTTTGTTTACATCTTGAGGAACGTCGTTCGAATCACCTTGGCCGTCACCATCGTCATTTTGTGGATTTATTTCGTCGAATTCCACAATGCGCTGGGCAAGTGTTGATTTATCACCGTCTTGAGGAAGTCCTCTTCGCTCGCACTCAATTACAAGCCCCGTCTTCGTCATCATTGTGACCAAATCCTCCACTGTTTTGATGTTGGTCGCCATCTTCTTTGTTTTCGTCGTTCACGTCACTTTTGGCACACACGAATTGGGCAACACTAATTCTCGTTCCACAATTTCGCTGTCCCACACGTCGTTTCCACACTCGGCTTTCGTCGTTTTTTCCAACACCAAGATGCCGGAAGTCGTCTTTTCTAGCCACGCGGACTCGTCTTATCCAATATGGCTCACTTTTTTGCACGTTCCAGAGGAAATGTGCACGTCTTTTCGTCGTTTTGTACTATGAAAGTACCGTCTTCAGAGTCTAGAAAATTCGCGATTTTTCGTCTTCACGTCTTTCTGCGTATCGAGCACTACTTTTCGCGACCCGAAACACTACTTTTCGCGATTTTTCAGACTATGCGTCTTTAGCGATTGCACGCGTCTCGCACAAATCACTTTTATCGTCTTTTCGTCTTAAGGCACGGCTATCCTTATCACTTCACAAATGATATTTCACGCTCCTATCCCGGTTGAGAGCCCCCATAAAGAGTTTTTTGGTAGGAGGGAAATATAATTTGTTAATCACTCACCAATTTTATATTACGTCTTGCTCGCGTCGCGGTTCGTCTTAAACTAAATCTCCTCTCTCCGTCTCTCGTCGCTCCTCGATTTTTCGCGCGGATTGCGCCATCTATTGACTATCCTACATAAATATTATTCACGCGGTAAATTTGTAATACATTTATAATGAATCATTGGCGCTTAAAATAAGCTGAAAAACTGGCGCCGAAAAATGCTTGAATACATTACGGTGTATTCGTAAGTTATTCCAAAGATATCTCCTGCAGGTATGCAATTTTACTGTAACCAAACGACATCGATCCATTCAGCTGGAGGTCAGGGCAGTAGTAGACGGCTCCTGAGAAGTTATCAAGATGTGAACCTTCTGTAAATAGAGTAATATGGGCTTCAGACCTAGGCTTAGCCATCTGGCTTAACTTCTCTAATTCCTTATCAGGCATGAATTTTAGGAAATTATAATTTAGGATTGAATATTAAGGGCAAATGATTCATCAGATTTTTAAAAATCAATAAAATTGCTTGTTATTTAGATTTTTGAGACCTTCGGGAACTGGACTAAACCTACAGTCTGAAGCCGGTATAACGGCTTTAGGTTCAATATAATTTGCCCTTCACGCTCACTCCAATCGGCTTTGGTGTATATCATAGTTTTTATTCGTTTTTTAATAAGTAGTTTGTCTCTTCCATAATCATCCTTTATTAAAAGGTCATGCTGTTTCTGTTCTTCTTAATCGTCTTTTTCTTCTATTTCTCGGTCTTTGTTTTCTCTTTGCTCATCTGAAACAGTGAGAAAGTTTCAATATCTCAAATTATAAATGGTTCCAAATTAACTCATTTTACCCTAATTTTATTTTTGCAAATTCGAAAATGGCATTTTTTGTAATCTGTATTCTACTTTGCAAGCTCCCCAAATTAAACAACGTAAAGAAAATGATACGATGGTAAATTTTGAAGACACAGTCCCTAAAGACATATCCCTCAAGATTAAGAAACTCTTTCCTCTCGGCTATATTGCAACGGGTAAGGAAAATCTTGAAGACCTTCAACCAATCCCTAAGACGGTAGAGTCAGTAGAATCAAATAAAGAAGAAGAAGTCCAAGACGGCATTCCCAAGCCTCTTAAAGTGAAGAAACTCTTCCCAATGGGCTACATTGCAACGGGTAAAGAAAATCTAGAAGACTTTCAATCAGACTTGAAAACAGTAGAATCTTTTGAGAAAGAAATCCAAGGGGGTCATTCTGAGTCTCACAAAGTTAAAAGTGTTTCTGCAATTGATAAAAAATGTCAAGATCTTCAACTTATCTCTAGGAAGGTTCAATTAAGTAAAAAAGACAAAGTTCAAGTTGATATTCCTAAACCTCTCAAAGTCAAGAAACTCTTCCCTATGGGTTATATTGCAACGGGTAAGGAGAATCTTGAAGATCTCCAACCAAAGTCAAAAACAGTGGAGGTTCATGTAGAAGAAGAAACCCAAGAAGGAGTACCCAAACCTCTCAAAGTTAAGAAACTCTTCCCCATGGGCTATATAGCAACGGGTAAAGAAAATCTTGAAGACTTTCAATCTACCTCAAAAACATTAGAATTCCATAAAGAAGAAGATACTGAAGATTTAGAAAAGCTTTCCAAAGGCAAGAAATCGGTTCCCATTGACTCTGTCGTTAGTGATAAGCCTTTGAATTTATCAGATAAAGCTACAGAACCTGTTGCCTTTTTTGGGCTATTTTCCAAAAAGAGCCCTCCTCCTTCGTCTAGTAAAGGCGGATGCAATGGTTTCAATATAAATCCCTCAATGTTCAAAATTGACTCAGATGATCCTGATCCATGTGGAAATTGGGATGGGAAGATGCCTCCAATTATTGTGGAAGATCCATCAAAGAATTTGGACAATAGTGACGCCTATGCTTCTCCTGCTCTTAATGTTGTCCCTTATCAAATATCTAAGTCATCGCCATTTCAGAATTTCTCAGAAACTGATCCTAAAAGTCCCTGTTACCGTCACAATATAAATCCCTCGATGTTTTCCTTTGAAAAACTTGATCCTGATCCCTGCATTGCTATGGCAGATAGGGAGGATCTAAAGTCTGCTTACGTTAAGGATAGAAGCGTAAAGTATCCAACACGTTTGGGTGATGCAGAGCACGAATCTGTTACAATGTTTGTGAGTAAATCTAAGGATCCTTGTAAAGATGTTGCTTCTTCCGTTGCTAAGCCAGGACCTAATATTCTGAATGTTAATCCTTGTGGAAAGACTGTGACAGTACCTTCTTCCACGACTTCAAACGTATCTCAGTTTAATAAAGAAAAGTCCGGCATAGTTGATGATCCAAATAGAAATCCATTCATAACTCTTCTCTTGCGTTTTGGCGCATGTGAAGATCCAGATGAGGGCTGTCACGGTTCAAAGTCCATAGATAGTTCTGGCAAACCCAAACCACCTGTTTCTACTGCAGGAGTCAACGTTGACACCCTGAAGAACATTGTGGGCAAGACAGTAGAGAAGATTCGGGAGAAAGGAACTAACCAGACGAAGAAGGGAAAGGTAAGTTTGCTTTTCTCTTTTTTTTTATTCCTCATCAATTAAAAAATCCTATCACGAAAATTTTATTTCTCAATTAGGTAAATTTTTTTGATATTGAAAAATTCAAGTGGAAACCCTGGTAATTTGAAGAAGATTAACCATAGTCCAATTTCTCCTACAGTTCTGTCTTAGAATTGGGACAAGAAGATAAATTGAAGAATAACTGAAGCTTTCAAGATTTTTTTTTCTAAATGTCTTTCAAGTGACCTCTAATAAAATTTTCATGGTAAAAGTATTTTTTTTTGAAAGAAATTTCCGCTAAAGTGTAGAAAATTGTCTGATAAATTGCCAGGTGATTGCGGTTATTGGAGCTGTTGTGGATGTAAGTTTCGCAGAAGATGAAGGTGATCTACCGAGTATCTATACAGCCCTCACAGTTGATCGCAAAGATCGCCCTCCGCTTGTCTTGGAAGTTTCTCAGCATCTGGGAGAGAGGGTTGTGCGCACCATCGCGATGGATGGCACTGATGGGTTGATTCGTGGGCAGGATGTCTGCAATACCCTTCAGCCTATTTCAGTGCCAGTGGGACCTGGAGTCCTTGGGAGGATCATGAATGTTACAGGTACGTTTTACTTTAAGAAAATGTTCCTACACTGAGAGAAATCCGAAAAAGTTAAAATAATATTCCGGAAATGTTAATTTTACCCTGCAATATTGATACAAAATCGGTGAAAATATTACCCTTTTTAGGTGTAAAGGGGGTTAAAGTTACCCTTTTTCATGTTAATTTTACCCTCAAAAAGGTGTAAAATTAACATTAAAAATGTTCATATATTTTTACACCTAAAAAGTGTTAAAATTATGAGGAAAAAAATTTGATCACACCCTCTTTTTTCTCAGTGTATTATAAAAGAGATGGCAAAGCGTCCCAGCTTTGCGGAATCCTCGAATTCACGAGATAGAGCTCACTGTGAATTAGTTTTTTTGCATGATATTTTGGTATTACGATCTACTAGAGATCAATTTGATTCACAAATCACAAAAGCATTTGAAAATCAAAAAATGGTACTTAACCGACTCATTACCGATGAAGACCGATGCATCCGAGTTCGAAATTTTAATACCTCTCCAAAAAATCCAAATTTAACCGGATGGGGTGAAAAATTACCCTTCTAAAGTGATTGACTTTTGACCTTCAATAATTCAAAATGGCGAATTTTCCGGTCATTGGTATGTTTGGGCGAAATGTTCGCCTGGGCTAGCTCTAAAAAATATCCAAAAATCATTGAAAAAGCTTGGGCCAATTTTGAGAAAAACCGATAAAACATGTTTTTAGGGGTGCTTTTAGGATTGCTCGAAAGCGCGTCGTGCGATTTTTTTCATTCTTGGATATGATTTAGAGATTACCCAGGCGGACATTTCGTCTATATACGAAAATACCGTTGAATCATTCCTAATAACGGTTTTTCAATGTCAAAGGTTAAAAAGACACAAGAGAGTGCATTTATTAAGCGAATGGGGTCATATTTGGGCTCGTTGGAAAGGTATTGGAATTTCCTTTGAAACTGAACCGGTTCCAATCGGTTCTGAACCGGTAATGAACCGGTTCATAACCAATTAATAATTTTTATCCGAAAATCAATTCTATTGCTTTTTAAACAATTTTAGAGAATCTTGCATGATTTATGAATCTGTTCAATTCTGTTGTAAACCGGTAAATGGTAAATGATGCGTAAGTACTTTTGAGGTAATATAGCTTCTAAGTTACGAGTTCGAGGATTACGCAAAGCCTGGGACGCTTTGCCACGCCTTTTTTCAATAGATTTGGTCAAATTTGGATTTATTTGAAAGGATTTGCAATTCCAAATTCTACCGCATCGGTCACAATCGGTAATGAATCGGTAAAGCATCGGTACTTCCTTTTAAATTAAAATATAGCTTAATGTTTTTGTGTAACAGGTTATAACATTTATTTTAATCAAAATTGCTTTCAAGATGATATTATACTGGTTTATAGACAAATTTAAATTGTTATTAAACCGATATAATAATCAAAATGTTTGTGAAAAAGATTATTTACAAGGAGCTCCTTCTTGAGAATTGGAGCACCCGCAAAGCCTCGCACGCTTTGTCAACCCTTTTTAAGATGAGATCTTTTTTTTATGATTTTTGCCTTAAGCGGTCTTCAGACTAGAGGTTTATCCCAGTTCCCGTAGCTTTCCAAATTTTAAATAATCAAATAAATTTAATTAATTTTAATAATCAAATCCTAATTAAAATTTTTCCTAAAAATCATGATTCATAAGGAATTAAATCAGTTAGGGTCATTTGCCTAAAGCGAGACAGTTTGGAAAGTTGGACAAAGCAGTGTTGAATGTGAGACACCTCCTTAAAAACTTGATAATAAATCAATTAAATATTTATATTTTCGATAAAAAGATTATTAAACTTAATTTTATGATCATTTCAGAAGTTAAAAATGCAAAAATCGTTATAAAACAATCAAAGGGTGACTTGCAAGAAGAATTTAAAAAATGTATTGCATGCGTGACATTCATAACCTTGACACGGTAGTTGTCATTTTCTCTGTTTCTTATGGAAGTTGCTAGGAAAATATCGAAGTGTTTTGTTTGATTTTTCGGCATAATTTGTGAAATATTATTAAGTCCGTAGTGAAAATCGAAGGACATACATCCATTTAAAATGTGAATAAAAAATATTTGTGAAATATTACATTTAAAAAGGATAGAAAAGTGATTTAATTTTTTCGTGTTGCATTAAAAACAAGTTTTATGAAATAGAAAAATTGATTTTGTGAATGAATTTGGTGGTTTTGTGCAGTGAAATCATGTTAACAAAAACGACAAAGATCCTTAAGTATCCGGAGAAATACTATAGTTGCAACAGCAGTTAGCAGCTGATAAGGAGAAAATCTCCTGGAAAAGGCTGCAAAGATTTCCAGAGTCCGAAGACCACTTTTTCTGATAGAGTGGGTAGTAAATATCGCAAAAACTCCCGAAGAAAGACAAATAGGAGCCTCTACAGAACTCCCAAAGCAAGTGGAAAAGGACTTGGGCGGATGGGGAATTGAAATGTCATAAAAATTGCATCCGTTTTAAAACTATAACTGCTGGACAGCGCAAGGCGTCTGTGAAATTTACAGAACCTCTTTTTGGTTGGACGTCCAGGAAATTCTTGGTAATTAGCGTTCCTCAACTGTTACCCGGACATAAAGGAGGGATTAGAATAACTATCAAATGTGCAAGTATACAGAAAAAACCCTCAACATTTGATTTTCTACATATTTTGTATGATATTTTTTCATTAATATCACTATGTCCAACTTTCCAAAAGTTTTTGTCCAACTTTCCAAAATTTTGTCCATCTTTTCAAAATGTGTTATTTTTTAATTTCCTTGACTTTTCCGATTATTCGGTTGCAATATTTAATAGCAACTACTGTTAAGATTCTGTTAAAATATTTGTCAAAGAATCCCGTGTTACAAAAAATGGTAAAAAATAATTATTTATTCAGTTTAAAAATGCATTTGAAATTGAATTTTTTCTTAAGTGTCTCGCTTTCCACCATTTACCCTAAGCCATATTGCTAAACCTTAGGTCTGAAGCCCTTGCTTACTGTTCTTATCTTTTAGTTTGATATTTTTTTAAGTGTTACTGTTAGTGTTTTATATAACCTATAATTTGCGCCATAAGGATAATAGGGATAATCAAAAAATGTTTAAAGGAACTCAGCATTTGTTATCGATTTTAGCTGAAAAATGTTTTTATACAAACGATTTTTTAGGTGGATCAATTTCAATTGAAAAAAGTATTTTCAAAGAAATGTAGTAAACTTTACCTTGAACTGTTTTTTATTTGAAAAACATTTCGTTTTACAAAGTCGAAAATTTACGGTTTTACATTCTGGGATTTTGAAAAATCTCAATTCTGAAGAAGTAATGATTTTTGCAATCATAAGCTCAAGCATTTGTATGACGTGGAAAAATTGTTATTAGGTGATCCGATAGACGACAGAGGCCCTATCAAATGCACAGATTATCGCTCAATTCACACAGATCCTCCGGAATTTGTGGAATTGAATGTCCAGCAGGAAATCCTTGAGACTGGTATCAAGGTAGTTGATCTCCTAGCGCCTTACACAAAAGGCGGCAAAATTGGCCTTTTTGGAGGAGCTGGAGTGGGAAAGACTGTCTTGATAATGGAGCTTATTAACAATGTGGCCAAGTCTCATGGAGGATACTCGGTGTTTGCGGGAGTTGGTGAGAGAACCCGTGAAGGGAATGATCTTTACCACGAAATGATTGAAGGTGGAGTGATTTCGCTGAAAGATGACACTTCCAAAGTGGCTCTGGTCTATGGGCAGATGAATGAGCCGCCGGGAGCCCGAGCTCGTGTGGCTCTGACTGGATTGACCCTTGCTGAGTATTTCCGTGATCACGAGGGTCAGGATGTATTGTTGTTCATCGATAACATCTTCAGGTTCACTCAAGCTGGATCGGAAGTATCAACGCTTCTGGGCAGGATTCCGTCAGCTGTTGGATATCAACCGACATTGGCCACTGATATGGGAAATCTTCAGGAGAGAATCACCAGTACAACTCGTGGTTCTATCACATCTGTCCAGGCTGTCTATGTTCCAGCTGATGATTTGACTGATCCAGCTCCAGCAACAACTTTTGCCCACTTAGATGCCACAACTGTTCTCTCCCGGGCCATTGCTGAGCTAGGAATCTATCCATCTGTGGATCCATTAGATTCAACATCTCGCCTTATGGATCCCAATGCCATCAGTGAGGAACACTACAATACTGCTCGAGGTGTTCAGAAGATTCTGCAGAGCTACAAATCTCTTCAGGATGTCATTGCAATTCTGGGAATGGACGAACTATCCGAGGAGGATAAGTTGGTGGTGGCCAGAGCCAGGAAGATCCAGCGCTTCCTGTCACAGCCTTTCCAGGTGGCTGAAGTCTTCACCGGAATGCCAGGTAAGATTGTTTCATTGGAACAAACAATTCAGGGCTTCAGCAAAATTCTCAATGGGGAACTGGATCACATTCCCGAGATGGCTTTCTATATGGTGGGTGGGATTGATGATGTGATGGAAAAGGTGAAGGCCCTTATTGCTGATTAATTGTTGTTTTTAGTCCATTGTGATGCGATAGATGTTGAAGTTACCTTCGTAAACTCCAGTTACTAACCATTCACTAGAAAAAATTTGTTTGAATTAGTTTTTTTTGTGTTCAATCTTGTGAATTAATTAATAACTCTGCAATAATATCCTTAAATAAAATTAAAAAGAAAAAAACATTAAGACAACAAGGTCATAGTCTTATATGTTCTTATACGGTCTTCAAACTGGAAGTTGAACCTTGTTCTCAAAAACTCCTTAAAAATTATAATTTCAAGTGGAATATGGTCCATTACAGATATTGCATTTCGATGTTTTAAATTTTCGTTATTTAAGCTCTGCTTTTTACTGCTCGAACTCAAAGAAAAATCCACTTTTTTAAATTTATGGCACCACTAGAGGCCAAACGGTAAGAGATATCGATTTACGGTCATCGATGACCCCCCCCCCCCCCACAACTGTTTATTATCTATGATAGGTTTTTTTCTGTTTTAGCGCAGAATCACATTGACAATAAAATGCTCGCCGTAGCCTCACCGTATTTCGTTAATTTACGCATTTTCATTGCAATTCTAACGTAAATTTTCCATTACAGTATTACCTTATCTCATACTCGGTGGCACTAAGTGAAAATAATAAAAGAAAATTGAAGAAATAAAACGAAAATTCGATAAAAGGTGAGAAAAAAACTGTACGAATTATTTCTCACCGTTTTTTTTTGCTTACCGTTTATCGAATTTTCGTTTTATTTCTTCAATTTTCTTTTATTATTTTCACTTAGGGCCACGGAGTATGACATAAGGTCATACTCCGTGTAAATAGGGTAATCGAGAATCTGCGTAATAATTGCAATGAAATTGCGTAAATTAACGAAATAGGGTAAGCATTTGATTATTAAGGTGATTCTGCCCTTATCCTCACCTCCAAAACCCTGTTTTTTTTTATTTATTTCGCAAACGGCTCCTAGATTTCTTTATCATTTTCGTATATTTGGTCATTTTAACATATTGGTAATCAAGGTGAATATTTCGCCATAAGCCGTCTATACACTAGCAGCAATTTAAAAAAAATGCTTTTGTAATGAAAATTTCGCTTTTTGTAGGCAAAAACATATTTTTTTTAATAGGGCAATTTTTGACGAAAATTGCTTTTATTGTGTAAACACTGTTAGACACCTATTTTCGAAAAAAAAAAATTGATATTGAATTTTCGAAAGTCACAATTTAACCACTTTGGAAGGCCTATTTTTCAATTGATTTGCTTAAAATTGAATTTTTTGAAAAATCTTGTAATTTACAACTCAACTGCATTGAACTTAAATCGGTCATAAGTCGGTATAATACCCGTAATTGATGTATCTTTCTCAAACATTTTTAAGAAATATATTTTTGTTCGAAAGTTCGTGATACGTCTAGAGGCGAAACGGTAAGAGATATTGATTTCTCCAAAACCATACTTTTTTGGTTTATTTCGAAAACGGTACCTATGATTTCGTTCATTTCCGAATTTACTTCATGAATTAATCGCTAAAGTACCCGTAAATGATATACCTTTCTAGAATTTACGTTTTTATTTGTCCATCTGCTTGTTACTCATGCTAAAATATTCTGAAATGTGCTTTTTTTATTTCGGAATGTTTTCTTTTTAATTTATGAATCAATTTAATAGGTAGTAAAGCGGTATGCACCCAAAAACGATGCGAAATGATAATACACGAAAATCTCTTTTGTATGAGTTCGAGCACTCCGCAAAGCTTGGACGTTTTGTCAACTCTTTTTATGTTCTGTTTCTCCTTGTTCTTGCATATTCATTTATTTGTCTGATTTGTCTTGGGAGTATCAAAACCCTTTTTTTACCGTCCTTGTCTTTCACTTTATGTATTTTTTATGTGCTCATTTTTACTTGATTTTAATTTTGTGGCTTTTACAGATAGAGAAAACATAATTTCCAATATTTGTGTTTTGAAAGGTTATTCGATTAAGGTTCAAACTGCGGACGCATGCTTCCTAAAGTCCGTATACTGTCTATTTAGGTTTTAAAATAGTTCTACATAATTTTACTGTTTAAATCTAAAAAAAAACAGTAAATACAATCCGATTTTTAAAAATTTATCAACCATAGCTTAAACGGTAATAAATATCGACTTCCAGTATTCGATGACCCTCCATCAAACAAGAGATAGTTTGTTTGTTTTTTAATTTTTCCTTCATCCCTTTCATACCCATTCATAACCAGGTTTTTAGGGTTTTCTCGAAAAGGCTGGCTACACAGATTTTTTTTTAAATTTTCGGCTGTGTGTTGGAAATAATTCAGGTGAACATTTAAGGTAAATATTCTAATTCAAAACCATTTCCAGACGCTTTAATTTTGACAAAAGATTCAACACAATAAGTTCATATTTTTACTGAAGAGAATTACATAAATTTGCATCTTGACTCTTCTAGAATGTTACTGTTTAGAGAAAATTCTTTAGATATAATTTGAAAACTTCTTTAATACAAGAAAAATACGCGAGTTTAAAATGCTGCTATTGGAAACAAATTAATCCAAATGGAGACAAGGGAAAGTTTCTAATTGGAGACAAACAATGTAAGCGAAACCGCCGACGAAAGGCTTCCAAAACCTTCTTGAGTTGCTCTTGAGTCAGGATTTGTTCCTATTCCTGGTTTTTTCTTCTTTCCCATGTGAAACAATAAGAAAATATCTCCAAAAAAAAATCATATTTCCGAGGTTTCCTATTAAAGCATTTGCAGACACTTCAGAAAAACCCTTTTTTGTTCACGAAATAAGTAACTATTTCAGTTGAAAACTTCACGTACCGTTAGCAGTGAAGATTATCACATAATTTAACTAAAATTAGCCAGAATTATGACATAAATGTTAAACAAAACGAATAAAGAACAGTCATCTCATTGTGTTTTTCATTGGAAAACATGGTCGATCGATGAAAAATTCGATGGTGAAAAGGTACACTTTTAATTTTTCTGAGAAATTAACAAATTAAAATTCGTGAATATGAATGGATTTTCGCTTTATTTGGAACAAAATTAACTAAATAATGAAACTGTGGTATAGAAAATATGTAAATATAATAATTTAGTACTGTATCATGAAAAAATGACGTTTCCATTTGGAGTACCGAATAATTTCCATTTGGAGAGTAGGTTTTGAATTAGCTTAATTTACCCTAGGAGTCGTTATAAAATTACACATTGCATATTATTTCAATACTAAAAAGCTAATTGAGCTTTAAAATCTTATTTTCTGAAAAGAAACCACGCTCCTTACAATATTTGCCAGAAGTATAAAAAAAATTATAACATTCAGAGAAATATTTATAATTTTTTCTACATATTTCAGTAGGGTGAAAGGAACGTCTATTGACACTTTAAGAACTCGTGTTAGCACCTATTGACATCCTAATCTGTACCATTTGGGATATGAAATTTGAACATCTCTGTTTATAGTAAAAAGTATATTACACAAAAAACGTTATATTACTTATATTTTACTAGATACATTAAATAATTTTCACCATTTTTACAAAAGTGTCAATAGGGGTTCCCTGTTGAACAGACGTTCCTCCGACCCTATGTACAATTACATTGATTATAATATAAAATAGTATTTAATCTACATGTTTTTTCCTGTTTGAAGAAATAGGCCACGCCCAGAAATTTTTTATGTATAAAATATTATAACTACATAAAAATCACTTTAATAATATTTTTAGGAATACTTTGGGAACTGCAAAAATTTTAGGAATAATATTTTTTACAAATCGTTCAAATTACTATATTTTCCTAGTTACTGCAAGATTTGTCATGGGCCTATTTTTCAGTCACAGAAATTCATAAATTTGCTTGTTTCTGAGAAACTAATGTTTCTTTCGCCTACCACTTAAAATTTTATACAATTTATTGTTTAATAGAGATTTTTGCTAAAGGACGTGATGTATTTTTTAAGGAGGTTATCCATTTAGGTCTACAATTGAATTTGTGGGAGTGGCTTAAGTTTTTGTTGAGTTTATACTTGTTATAAATTAGAATAAACGTACCTGTTATTGCTGATAGCCAAGAGATTTCCTCTTCCTCTAAGATTTCCCTCAATTGAGGATTTTTGACCAGAAGATGCTGTAAAAATCTCAAGGCTTCCAAATTCTCCAGGACTTACGATGAATTTCAGATTTTTCCCAATAGCAATGGTGTTTTTGAATGGAAGTGGCATTTTTAGGATAACAACGGGTTCTGAGGTTGTTGATCTGATGATGTCGTGAAAGAAAACTTCTCCAGTTACGTCACAACTGGCCAGAAGTTGTTTTCCTCCATGATGGACCATTTGCAGTGAAATCACGGGAAATTGATGACTTTCCAGGTCAGCTATAGCCGGATCATAGACATTCTTTGCTCCCCTGATGGTTGATAGTTGATTAGCTGAGCACAAAATTACCCTTCCATCCTCAGTTCCAACAACAAATTCACTCCTATCGTCAATTGAAACGATTGTTCTCAGAATTGTAGTTTGATCGATGGCTGGAAACTTTTGTCCTTTAGATGAGATTTTGAAGGTTTTTTCGTGAATGACTTGCATATTTGTAAGGATTTTCCATGATTCTACAACACCATCAGCATGGCAAGTTAGGAGATTAACATCTTGAGATGATGGGCGGAGTTTTAGCCAGGACATGGCTACAATTTCACCATTTTGTGTTGTTCCCGAGAACAATTCCTTCACGGAGTCACTATCTTGATGGTGTTCCTTGTGCCAGACGTACAAATCCCCAAGAACACTCCCTCCGGCAAAAATGTCCCTGTTGTAGGTGTTTGTCGATAAGATCTGTATGCAGGATTTCACAGGAATTACCTGAGATTCTGTGTAATTTAGACCAGTTATTCCCTGATAATCTGCCCTTTTAGGACTGAATAGGACAATATTTGGTGTGTTGTGTTCACACCAGGAATCATGGATTGTTGTACAGGATAGAGCTAGGGTTGGAGCTCCGCCAGTTGCTAGAGAAAGCCATGTAGCTGCTCCTCTAATCAATTTCTTACTTGCAACATCGGCTACTTTAACACTAAGGCATTCAATGAAGTTGATCTTAGCTGAAGATTGCGATTCTCTTCCCGAAATCCCTTGAGGACAAGGTGATATGCCCATTTTGAGTTCTTCCTCAACCAACGGCAAAATTTTCTGAAGCCATTGAGCCAATTTCTTCTCATTCCCATCCTTGAGCTGGACTATCCCCGTAATTGGTGATTCCGTTTGGATTGAGACACTCCGGGGGGAGATTGTGTTGGTAAAGGCATCACACTTTTCAGCTGGAGGGTCTGTTATTACACTGCGAGATAGTAAATCAACGGTCCTACAAATACAAATTACGATTTGTTTAATATAATTTCTGCTGACCAATTGAAAGTCCTCTTACTGATCGTATTTGAATGTTGATTGAAATTCAGTAACGTCGGAAGAAAAAGTGCTAAACATTATTGCGTTATTACACTTGGGAACTGTTCTAGCAACTATTAGTGCTTGTTGGTATCAAAAAGTGTTGTCATGGATACAGCTCGTAACTTGCATCAGCATTTGATGTAATCGAAAATTTATGTTTTTTCGTAGATTCAGAAATCTCTTTTCTTTAATTTCGAAATGCGGTTGCAAAGCACGGCAGCATCCATTGATGATGCACAAAAATTAAAGATGGGGGAGTAAGGTAAATTAAGCTAATTCAGAACCTACTCCAAATGGAAATTTTTAGCTACTCCAAATGGAAACGTCATTGTTTTCATGATAAATACAGTACTAAATTATTATATTTATATATTTTCTATACCTCAGTTTCATTATTTAGTTTATTTTGCTCTAAATAAAGTGAAAATCCATTCATGTTCACAAATTTTAATTTGTTAATTTCTCAGAAAAATTAAAAGTGTACCTTTTCACCATCAAATTTTTCACCGATCGACCATGTTTTCCAATGAAAAACACAATGAGGTGACTGTTGTTTGTTTATTCGTTTTGTTTAATATTTATGTCTAATTTCTGGCTAATTTTAGTTAAATTAAGTGCTAATCTTTATTGTTAACGGTACGTGAAGTTTTCAAATGAAATAATTACCTATTTCGTGTGTAAAAAGAGTTTTTCTGAAGTGTCTGCAAATGTTTCAATAGGAAACCCCAAAAATATGATTTTTTTTTTGGAGAGATATTCTTATTGTTTATGATGGGAAAGGAGAAAAGACCAGGAATAAGAACAAATCCTGCACTCAAAAGCACCTCAACAAGGGTTTGGAAGCCCTTCGTCGCGGTTTCACTTAAATTATTTGTCTCCAATTAGAAACTTTCCCTTGTCTCCATTTGGATTAATATGTTTCCAATTGAAGCATTTTACGCTCGCGTATTTTTCTTGTATTTAAGAAGTTTTCAAATTATATCTAAAGAATTTTTACTAAACAGTAACATTCTAGAAGAGTCAAGGAGCAAATTTATGTAATTCTCTTCACTAAAAATATGAACTTAATGTGTTGAATCTTCTGTCAAAGTTAAAGCGTCTGGAAATGGTTTTGAATTAGGACATTTACCCTAATCAAGAGAATCAGAATGATAATCGTGTATTTTTTAAATTTTTTTTATCGGCTTAGAGCACAAACGGCATGAAATATCTATTTATGGTCTTCGCTGACCCCCCCACACTCCCTACCCAATATAAGTGATCATTTTCTAAGGCAGTTTTAAAAATTATTATTTGTACCGGGATATATTTTTTACAATGTGACCCTGCTGCAAAGTTGTATATACCGTGTTGGAAGTTGGAAAAATGTGCTAAGTCAGTTTGTAGACCGCCCAGAAGCGCCCTCTCCGCGATGTGGATGCTTCTTCTGTGCGCCTGGAATTTTTGAGCTGAGGCAGTGCATTTTATTATGTTTTATTTCTTGTGAAAATGTTTTTTTTTTAACATTAAGTCGCTTGCACCGGGCGGAACTCGAACTCACAGCTATAAGAGTCGGAGTCAGAGATCTTGTCCGCCCAAGACCCAATCATTTTGCCTATTGCGCCAGGAAACTTTAATGTCTCCCTTGATTGCTTCGGCAGAGTTCAAATTTTTAGTACTCAAACTGTTTTACAACGATCTCTAATAAATAAATAAATAAATAGTAAATAAATAATAAAAAATAGTAATTGTAAGACCCAATATGTGGAGAACATGCTGGGGTTCTGCTGGATAATGGTGCTATTCCAATAGATAATGAAAAAGGGCATCTCCTTCTCCTGAACATATTTTTTAGCACTTTACAGTTTTCAAGTGATTCTGCATTATCGACTTTTCTTAGTGTTGGTTCCTGCCTTGACTATTTACCCCAGTCCTCGTCGTTTTCTAAAACCACAAAATAGGCGTGACTGTCGTGACAGGAACCAACGCACAAATAAAAGTCGATCATGTAGAAACACTTGACTTAAAAACAGTAAACTGCAAATGGTGCAATAGCACCATTATTCCAGGACCTTTCCTCATTCTGTTTGTGCGTCTGTGTCTCCGGCCGTTTCCACACCCAGAGACCAAACGGTAAGAGATAGCGACTTGGAACCTTCGGGGGACCCCAATAAGTCGACTCAAGGATCGTTCACATGCTCTCATTTTCCCAACTCCTTGAAAACCATATTTTTTTTGGGATTGTTCGAAAACGTGTCGTGCAGAAATCGTCCATGTTTTAGACGATTTCTGAGAAATGATGTCATGCTGTTTGTTCGTCTGTCGTTTTCATTTTTGGATTTTTGGATATTAGAGATTACACAGGTGGACATTACTTCCTTATACGAAAAAACTGTTGAATCATTCCTAAAAACGGTTTACAAGGTCAAAGGTTTAAAAGACTTCAGAGAGAGTGTATTTCTCAATCGAATAGGATCATTTTTAGGCTCCTTGAAAAGGTCTTGGAATCTCCGACAAAACTGAACCGGTTCCAATTGGTTTTGAACCGGTTATAATCTATAACTATTTTTTATAGAAAATAAAATTAAATTACTTATGAGGTGTATTTTGGGAGATATTTTGAATGAATTATAAATCGGTTCAAATCGATTGTGAATCGGTTATGAACCAATAAGTAATTTTTCTCCGAAAATAAATTTTATTACTCTTTAAACTATTTTGTGGAATCTTTTGAGTGATCTTTTGAATCGGTTTAAATCGGTTGAGAACCGGTAGACGGTAAATGTTGCGAAATTATTTTTGAGGTCTAGCGCCTAAGAAAGTCATAAGTTCGAATATTTCGCAAAGCCTGGAACTCTTTGCTACCCCTTTTAAAATTTTAAATGAAAATCTTAGAAAATATAGTTTAAAAATGTTCTACTTTTATGCTTAAGGCGTCAAAATTAAAAATAAGGCAATTTTTAAAGAAAATTGCTGAAAATTGCATATTTGTTACTGTAAATGATCTTTTCCATTTTAGAAAGATTTCTTAAAGATCATTAATAAAGTAATTAATGAAATAATTATCTTATTTTGAACGGTTAGTTGGCATTAAAGAGATGAAAAACACTCTAAACTTATATTTTCCAGTGCATGCAAAAAAATAACAAAACTTACGCATCCAGTGTACACCACAATTTGGCCAGTTTAAGTATTTAAGATAATGATTTATTATCCTAGTTAATGTTTTCTAAAAGTCATCTATCCGTGAAATTTCCCTGTTTTCACCTATCAGAAAAAACTTAAATAAATTACCTCGGTAATAAGAAGAGATAAAAGAGGCCTTAAAAATTTTACAGTCTCTCCAATCTTTTTCTATTAGTTTTGACCTGTGTTGAACTCCAGTTAAAAAAGTAAAGCTTCTGTGATGAAAGGATAGGGTTAAGTGGGGCCACAATAATATACGATTTTTTTTGCATATTTCTAAAGGAAGTTATAAGACTTAACATAAATTAATTTAGCTTTACAGTTGTTTTGTGGAGCTAAATTACATTACGTTAAAATCTATTTTCTTTTAAAAATATTCGAAAAATCGTATAAATGTAGCCCCGCAGCTCAAAGTAGCCCAACTTGCCCTACACTCCAATCCAATGTATTTACCTTTTTTATTCACTCCTGTGTTGCAAGTAAAAAAATCCACAAATAAAATTAAAATCAAAAATTGTTGATTTACCTTCATTTATTTTCTTTCTCACTTTATCATATAAATATAATGCATATCTGCATTTCATTTTTTATCTCTCTGTCTTACTTCTTCCAAAAAAAATATTGGTAAAATATATTTTTTTTATTCAGTTTCACATTTCGGTAAATTTTATCAAATTTGATTATTACATTTTTGTAAAATAAATGAATATTCACTAAATCAATTTATTCTACGACACATATTATTTTTTTTTAATATTGCCACAAAGCATCTCTCCCTAGACATTTTTTTCTTATGATCAGGTATACAGTTATTCATAAACTATAATTGTTTTTTTATTTCTTTTTTTTCACTGGGTCTCTTTGCAATGAGTTTATTTACTAAGAGATTATAATGCTTTGTAAAGAAAATTGAGGTATTCAGTGGCGCGTTTTAAAATGGTTTAAAAGCCATTGTATTGATGTGTGTAAAATTTTTGAAATCATTGATATTTTTCAGAGATTTTAAAATAATTTTTAATATTTTCTTCGCCAGGAAGGTGCTATAGTTTCTTATTTACACTTCATAAAATACTTGTAATAAAAGAACTATTTTGATTTTTTTAATTGCACTCACTGCACTACCTCTAAAATTTTAAAATTTGAAGTTTGCTTTGTAATATCAATATAGGTTGATTCAAATAGAGTTGTCCTGTTAAATTAACAAGAACTTAATTTCATTCCTGTGATGATTATGTTACGATAAACACTGATAAGAAGACACAAGACAAAATTGCTTTCCGTACATGTGTCTCAATTAAGACATTCTCTCCATTGATTGATGTGGATTAAAAACATCCACATGAGATCAATTTCTTTGCACTTGAACACTTCTTGTTCCTCCTTTATCTCTTTAGAAAAAAAAAGTTAATTGGTGCATATGGCAATTTGTCATTTTTCCTCTGTTCTTTGTATTAGATTTCCTTTCACGATCTTTGAAAGTTGCTTGTGGAAAATATTATAAACGTATTGTCCTTAACTATCCCAAACTTCGTCTCGTTGTTTTGCTGCCAAAAGTTTACGTTCTGCAAATAAAAACAAATGAAAAGAATGTTTAGGGTAAACTAAGCTAATTCAAAACCAAATGCTCCAAATGGAAATTTTTTGCTACTCCAAATGGAAACGTCATTGTTTTCATGATAAATACTGTACTAAATTATTATATTTATATATTTTCTATACCATAGTTTCATTTTTCAGTTAATTTTGCTCCAAATAAAGCGAAAATCCATTCATATTCACAAATATTAATTTGTTAATTTTTCAGAAAAATTAATAGTGTACCTTTTCACCATCGAATTTTTCATAGATCGACCATGTTTTACAATGAAAAACACAATAAATTGACTGTTGTTTATTCGTTTTATTTAACATTTATGTCATATTTCTGGCTAATTTTAGTTAAATTAAGTGCTAATCTTTATTGTTAATGGTACGTAAAGTTTTCAAATGAAATACCTATTTCGTGAACAAAAAGGGTTTGTCTGAAGTGTCTGCCAATGCTTCAATAGGAAACCCCGGAAATATGATTTTTTGGAGAGATTTTCTTATTGTTTTAGATGGGAAAGGAGAAAAGACCAGGAATAAGAACAAATCTTGTAGTCAAGAGCAACTCAGAAAGGTTTTGGAAGCCTTTTTTGGACTGTTTGTCTCCAATTAGAAACTTTCCCTTGTCTCCATTTGGATTAATATGTTTACAATAGAACTATTTTATGCTCGCGTATTTTTCTTATTTAAGAAGTTTTCAAATTATATCTAAAAAAATTTCACTAAACAGTAACATTCTAGAAGAGTCAAGGAGCAAATTTATGTAATTCTCTTCAGAAAAAATTTGAACTTAATGTGCTGAACCTTCTGTCAAAGTTAAAGCGTCTGGAAATGGTTTTGAATTAGGACATTTACCCTAGCTTGAGAAATGTGTAGTGTGACGTCATCATATTTTTTGAGCACACCTCGTAATCCAAATCAACTCCCAAGGAACCACTCATGCAGAATTGCACTGTGCATCAACGGGGACTCTCAAGAGAGTTGACTCCATGCCATTACGGATATTTCTGTCTGCGTTTGTAATGAATGTGTGTAAATACACAAAAAGTGTTTGTAAAATTTTGTCATTTGTTCGTAAGATTTTGCCGTTTTGAACAAAGTTTGTGAAAAAGTACAAACTTTTACGAACTTTTTGTGACTTATACGATTTACGAGCATTTTGTAAGTCTCCAATGTACTATGAAAAAACCTAAAAAGCTAAAAAAACAACTCTATGGCAGAGATGAATTAACTCTACGAATATCGATGTAATTATTACTCTTTTTCGATGTAAAATTTCATCTCGACTGAAGTATATGCTTAAGTGTTTTCGTTTTAAGAATATACTTCAGTTAAGAAGATTTTCGTGTGACAAAGTTCATATGGAACATCAACTATAGAAATAATGCCTAACAGTGTTTCATGAAGACATGTGCGTGCGCCATACGTGATATTTCGCTCGGAACGGGAACTTGAGGTCAAGAAAATATTAATAAAGAAAATTATAAAATTAAAAAAAGAAACATAAAATTGCAAAACATTTTCATTTTGGGATTTGAAAGAAGAGTAATTTTGAACCTAAATTTTTTTTTTACTCTTGAAACGAGTTATTTTAACTCTTAAAACGAGTTATTTTCAGTCTTGAAAAGAGTTATTTATACTCTTTTGTCATGTAAATTTTAGGAAGAAAAAATTAAAAAAAAAAACAATTCTTCCGAATATTACACCTAAATAGAAGTAAAATCAACTCTAAATTATAGTTAATCGAAAATCACAATGAAAAAGAGTTAATCCAACATCAATTCGAGTAAGTTTTACTCGATTATTTTTCTGAGTGTGGGAATTCACAATATTTGCGAACAATATTACGAAATATTTTTTTCGGTGTAGTAGAATGGCCAAAAGTTTTCGGCATTAAAAGTATGCAAAACTTCATCCAATAATATAATTTATTCTGAATCATTCAACTGAGAAATATCTCCAGTTTTGTTACTAAATTTAATCGTCTTTATCTGTAGAATTTACAGAATAATGTATACGATTAAGATCAAAATAGAAGTAATTAGGTGTTTAAAGATCTCACATGCAAAGAAAAAGCTATGAATCTTGATAATTTATTAAAATTAAATACAAATTAAACCATTGAACTAATGGTATAATGATCTTCAAAAGCAAGATATAAATCACATTTATCGTTTTACTCTAGACTAAATTCATAAGTATTCATAAAGCTCGTAAAAATTAAAGCTGAAAGATGTAGTTCTCATGTTTACTTAACCACTGCAAAATTTTGCAATTGAAATGGTATAAAAGATTGCAAAACACTGAAAAAATTACCGCGCAATAACGTGTCAAATTTACGCAATGATTTTCTAATGGATATTTTATTTGATTGTTGGCAAACTTACCTTTGGCAGCACGTAGAACTCTGCGTTCGTTCTCCAACTCCTCTCGTGTTGTCTTGAGTCGAACCCCCAGGGCTCCCGTGACCAAACGACGAGCGAGTGCTGCACAAGTCTCCGGACGTGCACGATAGGGTTGCAGAGAATTTGAGCACTTTTTCGCTTTGCTACGGGATTCCGCTGTGGCTTCGGCCAATGGCTTTAGGCAGACAAATGGATGGCTCGTGGCAAGAATTTCAGCCGCTGCAAAATGGGATTTTTCTTTTTAAAATTTTCTCAAATCTTCTCTTAACAAAGTTTGTAGCCTTACCGATCTTTGAACTGCTGAACACAGCCAGTGCATGAGTATCATCCACCCATTTAATCTCAAATCCCGACTCCTTGTACGCCGAAAAGATCATTATTAAGTCTTGTGTTTTAAATTCGACTGGGAAATTGGACACTTCCAGCACATGTGGGAATTCTTCTTCACTGAGAAGATCCTGTTTGCTCTGGTAGAGTCTATAGTCTGTCTTGGGTTGATCAATTTTCACTTTTCCAACTGCTGTGGTCAACTCTTTGAGCAAATTGGGATCCAGGCAATCACCATTGTCATCAAACATTGTGTCCCAATCATCATTTTCCGGATCAATAACTCGTTTCTTTTGACTTTCGCCATCTTCATTGGTTTTTTCCTCATTCTTCTGCTGAGGATCAGAAATCTCCAAGACCGAAGAATTGAACGTTTGCTTGATTATCCTTCGATTGCTCCTGTTGATTTCCTGTTTGGATAATGTTTTCATTCAATTTATCAAACTTAAAAAAAATAAATTTAATCCAGGATTGCCATCCTGAATGCGTGTGTATAACTTTATATTTAGAGAACATAAGGGAAGAGTACCAGCGATCGGCAGTGATCCTCGGATCGTCAGCTTATTACCATATTTTTGCACCAATCTCAAATATTTTTTTTAAAAATTATTAGCTACTTTTTACCATATAACTCTCACAAGAATGCAGTGCATTAGTTCAAATTTAATATACAAAATTATTTTTCCGTGAGGCACCTGATTAAACTTGTGACGATCCGAGGTACAGAGTGCTAAGTTGCAATTAAATATATTTTTTTAAAAGTTATTGTAAAATTTTAAAATTCAAATGCACATTTATAGTTAAATGGATCACAAATAAACCGATTAGCATACACAAAAATATCAAATAATATTTTGAGACTTGAATTTTCAACTGAATATCGAGCATGTCTCTTAACATTCCGATCCGGGGTACTCTTGCCTTATTTCTTGACTGATATTGACAACATGAGATTTTTTTTTTTTTGAATATTTTGAAAACATAACAACTTTGCCCTCCTGGGGTTGTTTCGCTTGCCTCTACATTGGCTAAGAGCCATCAGATATAAATTACAATAACTTAACTCAAAGCATTATAGTTGTATGGATGTCTGCATGGTATGCAGAGTACAATAAGAGATCATTTGGAATCGGACTCAAAATTAGATTTTTTTAAATTTCTTCATGAAAGAGTAAGATCACGAGTACAAGCTACCGAGATGAGGTACCTTCGAACAGTTAATGGAATCACTCATTGAGATCGAGTGTGAAACGTAGCCTTTCGTAGACTCGAGGAGTTTTTTCTTCCTATAATTGAGGAGCTCAGAGCAAAAAAAAAACGCTATTTTAATAGGGAAATGCATACGACTTACGAGTTTTTTTGCTCCGAGCGCCTCAATTAAGCCTAAATAATGCAAAAGGTACTCTACCTCATATTATTACTTTTTTCATGATTGTTTATATTTTTCCTTGGCAAAAATATTCGTCCTGAGTTGTCTTTTTAAGCGAATTTTGACATTTTTCCGAAGTAGGGGAAAGTACTCTCCCTTCGAACGTTAATGCCTTCGAAAAATGTGAATTTACTTTTATTTTTCACAAAAGATTTACACATTTTTATTAAATGTTAGTTAGTTTATCATCAATTCTTGATAATGATGTGATAATTGTATAATGTCTCTAGGAAAAATAAAGAAAATTCACATTATTTGAAAGTATGAACGTTCGAAGGGAGAGTACTTTCCCCTATATAAGATATATAGGGAAAGTACTCTCCCTTCGAACGTTCGTGCTTTCGAATAATGTGAATTTTCTTTAAGTTTTCCTAAGAGATTTAAACATTTCTATTAAATATTAGCTAGCTTATTATCAATTATTGAAAATAATGTGACAATTATGTGGAAATCTCTTAGGAAAAGTAAAAGAAATTCAAATTATTCGAAGGCATGAACGTTTGAAGGGAGAGTACTTTCCCGTACTTCGTATACAGAAAGCGATTTTTTACGAAAACACCCAGTGTGTGGCGGCATCCATAATTCGGCAAACAACTATTTTTACACTTGGAAAAAATCGATCAAAAGTTAATCGAAACGATGAAAAAATCAACCCTTTTTCGTAGTTATATTCACTCTATTTTAGAGTTAATTTTTGTTTATTAAGAGAGTTGTTCAACTCTTTTCAGACCATCTCTTATACTGTATTACTCTAAATTTTACATGAAAATAAGAGTTTGAATTACTTTTTATTCTATTGGGGCCACGCGGATTCACTGTACTCATTTAATTAATACACTGTATTAATTTAATAGATTATGAAACGGCTTTTATAAACAAAACTGGATTGGCTCTCTACTGTTTGCAAGGAGCTATTCCTAAAATCGTCTACACTGAACGACACGGTCTACTAAGAAGAGAGTTTTCCCAATTTTCTACTTGCATATTTATTCATTACGGATAGTCCTATAAGATACTTCTTGACCGTCGTCTTCACCACCCTCAGAGCAGAGATTCTGGTCCTGGAAAAAAACTATCGTATCGAAAGAACGGGAATTTTGCCAAAGCGAGCCTTTGTTGCTTTATGGCATGTTTTCTTGTAGTTTAATTGCGCTATACAATGGATATACAAAAAAAATAGAAGAGAATTGCGAAGAACTGAGCTTACGGAGACACGAAGCGCTAGAGGATGATCCAGCTCCGCAAGATACCGTGGTACTGTACCACTGGTACACCAACGCAAAGTAGCCGTGAGATAAAGTCAACAACTCTCGATAATTTGGGTGACATTTTGCACCATACGCCCGATTGAGTCTAATGTATATACACACTGAGAGAAATCCGAAAAAATTAAAATAACATTCCGGAAATGTTAATTTTACCCTGCATTATTGATCTAAAATCGGTGTAAATATTACCCTTTTTAGGTGTATTAGGGGTTAAAGTTACCCTTTCTCATGTTAATTTTACCCTTAAAAAGGTGTAAAATTAACATTAAAAAATGTTGATATATTTTTACACCTAAAAAGTGTTAAATTTATGTAGGATAGTCAATAGATGGCGCAATCCGCGCGAAAAATCGAGGAGCGACGAGAGAGGAGATTTAGTTTAAGACGAACCGCGACGCGATCAAGACGTAATATAAAATTGGTGAGTGATTAACAAATTATATTTCCCTCCTACCAAAAAACTCTTTATGGGGGCTCTCAACCGGGATAGGAGCGTGAAATATCATTTGTGAAGTTATAAGGATAGCCGTGCCTTAAGACGAAAAGACGATAAAAGTGATTTGTGCGAGACGCGTGCAATCGCTAAAGACGCATAGTCTGAAAAATCGCGAAAAGTAGTGTTTCGGGTCGCGAAAAGTAGTGCTCGATACGCAAAAAGACGTGAAGACGAAAAATCGCGAATTTTCTGTACTCTGAAGACGGTACTTTCATAGTACAAAACGACGAAAAGACGTGCACATTTCCTCTGGAACGTGCAAAAAAGTGAGCCATATTGGATAAGACGAGTCCGCGTGGCTAGAAAAGACGACTTCCGGCATCTTGGTGTTGGAAAAAACGACGAAAGCCGAGTGTGGAAACGACGTGTGGGACAGCGAAATTGTGGAACGAGAATTAGTGTTGCCCAATTCGTGTGTGCCAAAAGTGACGTGAACGACGAAAACAAAGAAGATGGCGACCAACATCAAAACAGTGGAGGATTTGGTCACAATGATGACGAAAACGGGGCTTGTAATTGAGTGCGAGCGAAGAGGACTTCCTCAAGACGGTGATAAATCAACACTTGCCCAGCGCATTGTGGAATTCGACGAAATAAATCCACAAAATGACGATGGTGACGGCCAAGGTGATTCGAACGACGCTCCTCAAGATGTAAACAAAGGAGGAAAATCCAAAAAAGACGCAAATATGGATTCAACGGACGATGAAAGTGATTTTGAAGGTTTCGAAACAGTCGTGGAAAAGAGGAAGAAGACCTCAACACCCAGTACTCGTGTCGATGATGGATATGGAAGGATGTTTAGCCTCAAAGACATCGAAGATTCCATGGAGAAGTTCAGTGCCAGTGATGGACAAGATATCTCAAGGTGGATTAGTGATTTCGAAGACATTTCTGAGACAGTGGGATTGAACGATCTTCAGAAATTGGTGATGTGCAAGAAGGTTCTGACTGGAACAGCACGACGATTTATTTTCACACAAAGTGGATTGTCAACATGGGCTAAATTAAAGCGAGCATTGCTCAAGGAGTTTGCCCTGAAGCTGAGTGCTGCTGATATCCACCGCAAGCTGCAAAATCGCAAGAAGGAAGCTTCTGAGAGTCTACTAGACTACATTTACGAGATGCTACGTATTTCAAAGCTGGAAATGTCGATGAAGTGACAGTGTGTGAATATATTTGTGATGGAATTCCCGGTGATATTTCCAAGAAGACGATGCTGTACGAGGCCACGAGTATTCAGGAGTTAAAGAAAAAGCTGGAAACTTTCGAAAAGCTGCAATTAAAGACGAAAAATGCTGAGAAAAAGACGATCAACGACGAAAAGAAGCCAAGTGTAAAAAAGAGTGCTGACAAATCAGTGAAGTGCTTCAATTGTGGGGAACAAGGACATAAGTCCAGTGACTGTCCTGATAAGGACAAAGGTCTTAAATGTTTTAGATGCAACGGATTCGATCATATCGCCAAAGACTGTAAGAAAAAGGACGAAAAAGTGAAGAAAAATGTCGCTAAAGTGAATATGATCGAAGATATGAAGAAAAAGCTTGACGTGATCCTGATGAAAATCGATGTGCATGAAGTGATTGGTGTCATTGACAGTTTCAGTGATGTGTCCTTGATGAAAGAGTGCCTATGGAACAAAGTGAAAGAGTCTTGTGCGAATTCTGAGCCATCTAATGTGAAATTGCGTGGTTTTGGAGGTGCATATGGCAAAGCCAAGGCTGAAGTGATGCTGAAAGTGACCATTGATGGAGAAGAATTCCAGTTCCTGTGCCACATCGTGAGGAATAATGCTATGGATCCTGAGCTGTTGATAGGAAGGAATTTCCTTAAGAGTGTCGACTACACAATTACCCCAGGATATGTGAGTATCAAGCCAAAGATTTCTAAAGACGATTTCAAAGACGATGAATGTGCTGATGCTCCATCCGGAGATGTGGGTAAAGACGATGTTGTGACAGACGTGTCACATGAAGACGATCCAGTGACGAATTTTATGACGGAAGATGTAGCATCAATCATGAGGATTGAGATGGAGGATGATGTCCTCAATTGCCCGAAGCAATATGCTGACGAGATTCGAGAGATGATTGGGAATTACCATCCCAAGAAGCCGAAAGATGTAAGTACACAAACTGTGATTAATTTGACGGATGACACACCCGTGTACCAGCGCCCAAGACGCCTAGCCCCTCTCGAAAAGACGATTGTTGACAAGCAAGTAGCTGAATGGCTAGATGAAGGGCTCATACGTGAATCCTCAAGCGATTACGCCAGTCCTGTTGTTCTGGCAAAGAAGAAAGACGGGTCCTATAGAGTGTGTATCGATTATCGTGAATTAAACGAGAAAGTCGTGAAGGATCGATTCCCAATGCCGATAATAGAGGATCAGTTGGATAAATTGTCCAAAGCTCGAGTTTATTCCACTCTAGATTTGAAGAATTCATATTTCCATGTCCCAGTAGAAGAAGAGAGTAGGAAATATACTTCTTTCGTGACGCATGATGCCCAGTACGAATTCATGAAGACTCCTTTCGGACTGTGCATAAGTGGGAATAATTTCGGACGTTTTATCAATTCTGTGTTCAGTAATTTGATAAAAGAGGGCGTACTTTTGACGTTTGTTGATGATTTAATCATACCAGCTGATGACGAAAAAGACGGGATGGAAAAATTGAAGCGTGTTTTAGAAGTTGCGGCGGAGAATGGTCTCATATTCAACTGGAAGAAATGTGCATTTCTAAGACGAGAGGTTGAATTTTTGGGATACATTGTCAGTGGGGGCAAGATTCAGCCATCAGAGGCTAAAGTAGAGAAATTACTGAAGTATCCAGTCCCAAAGACAGCAAAGCAGCTTCAGAAATTTTATGGTTTAGCTTCATATTTCCGGAAATTCATCAAAGACTTTGCCGTGCTGTCAAAACCTTTGAGTTCTTTGCTAAAGAAAGACGTTCCGTATGAGTTCAACGACGAGCAGATGACTGCATTTGAGACAATCAAGAGGCTACTCGCTAACTATCCGGTGCTTAAGCTTTTTGATTTAGACGACGAAACAGAAGTTCACACAGACGCCTGCAAAATGGGAATTGCCGCTATTCTTATGCAGAAGAATAAAGACGGAAAGATGCACCCATGTTATTATTATAGCAGGACGACGAATGACGCTGAGCAGAAATATCACTCATATGAGCTTGAATTTCTTGCTGTTGTGGAAGCCGTAAGAAAGTTTAGAGTGTATCTGCTTGGTGTGAAGTTTAAGTTAGTCACAGATTGCTCCGCATTCAAGATGACAATGGCGAAGAAAGAACTTCACACGAGAATTGCTCGATGGGCATTACAACTGTCAGAGTTTGACTATACGATTGAACACCGAAATGCTGAACGGATGGTTCACGTGGATGCTCTATCCAGAGCGACAGTGATGATAGTCAAGAAGACAGATGACGTTACTTCAAAGGTGAAAGCTGCACAAAATCAGGACGAGAAGATAAAGGCTATAAAAACAGCACTTGAAAGTGGCCCGTATCAAGATTTTGTCTGCAGCAATGGAATCCTTTACGTTGAGAAAGACGATAAGAAGCGACTTGTCATTCCAAGTTCAATGGAGATGGAGATTGTGAATGGAATGCATGCAAGGGGACACTTTGGGGTGAAGAAAACCAAAGAGCTGATCGAAGATGAATTTTATGTCCCGAGTGTTGACGATAAGATACGACGTTGCATTGAAAATTGCATTCAGTGTATTTTGGCTGAGCGGAAGAGCGGGAAACGAGAAGGAGAATTACATCCCATAGCCAAAGGAGAAGTGCCGTTAGATACGCTGCACCTGCACATTGATCATCTAGGACCAATGCCATCGACGAGGAAATGCTACAATTACATTCTGACGGTAGTAGACGCATTTTCAAAATTTGTGTGGATATTCCCTGTGAAATCTACAACAACAGACGAGACGCTAAAGAAGTTAAACGTGATTTCTGAGGTATTTGGTGATCCGAGACGTATTATAGCCGATAGAGGGACGGCATTCACCTCAACACAATTCAAGAAATATTGCGAAGATAGAAGGATTGAGTTGCACCATATTGCTACAGGCGTTCCCCGTGGTAATGGGCAGGTTGAGAGGATGCATAGGATCATTATTCCTACCCTGAAGTTGTCAATCGACAAACCAGACGAATGGTTCAAATATGTTGGAAGAGTTCAGCAATATATTAATTCATCCTATCAGAGATGTATCCAGACTACGCCGTTCGAAGTGATGACCGGTGTTAAGATGAAGCACCCAGAGGACCGGAGAATTGTTGAAATTCTCGAAGAAGAGCAGCGAGTTCAATTCGGACAGCAACGAGATGAGTTAAGAAAGCAAGCACGACTAGGAATTGAAAAGGTGCAGACTGAGAACCGAAAGACGTACAATCTCAGGAGTAAGCCGGCACGAGAGTACAATTCTGGTGATCTTGTAGCTCTCAAGAAAACACAGTTCGAGACTGGCTCAAAAGTGAAGCCGAAGTTCATTGGGCCATATGAGATTACCGAGGTCCTGCCGAGAGACCGGTATAAGCTGAAGAAGACAGGTCATTTCGATGGACCAGAAGCGACGTATGGATCAGCGGATCTACTAAAGAAGTGGCCAGGCGGTACATCCGGGGCGGATGTAGTATCAGGAAAGGCCGTGTAGGATAGTCAATAGATGGCGCAATCCGCGCGAAAAATCGAGGAGCGACGAGAGAGGAGATTTAGTTTAAGACGAACCGCGACGCGATCAAGACGTAATATAAAATTGGTGAGTGATTAACAAATTATATTTCCCTCCTACCAAAAAACTCTTTATTTATGAGAAAAAAAAGTTAATCGCACCCAGGTTTTTTCTCAGTGAATTAATTGGTTCAAATTTCTAATAAAAACTGTTAAGATTCTGTTAGAATATTTCACAAGCAATCTCATGATCCAAAAAAAGAATGAAAAAAATAATTTATAGTAGTGTCCCCCTTTCCACAATTAACCCTATATAAGTTTTATTACTGATAAAAAAAAAATACTTTGTGAATTGTTTTTTTTATTCACCGAACCTCATGTTTCGAGACAAATAGTCATTCTTTTTCCTTATTTTTAAAAGTGAGATGAAGTAGCGATCAAACTATTAGATTTGTAAAGGTTTTTTAACCTTTACACAACTTATGCGATATTTATTGCGGTATCTTTTATGCTATTTAGGGTGTATTTCTTAAATATTTTATTTTTTTTTGTTAAATAAGTATATAAAATTTTATGTTGTGGGAAATACTGATAAAAATCGATATCATTAATATTTTATGACTATACAGATTTCACTCTGCTGCTACAAAAATAATTTATAGATAATATCACAATGAGTTTTAGTTTCTATTTTTTCACTAGTTATTGAGAAAAAAAATATTGCTAAGAATATTTATCAAAAAAAAATAAAGAAGCGGTTTCTTAATAACTATTTTAACTAGCTAAAATTATAATTAAGGGATGTTATAGAAATTTTTCACCTTACCTGGGAAGCTCTTCGAAATTCTCGTTCTTCCTTGTCTTCCTTGGTCTCCACAACACTTCCATTAACCAAATCATCTTCAATTCTCAGACTTTTCTTTCCACCTTGACTCTTATCACCACTTTTATCCATCACCACTTTACTCTTTCTACTCATATTGACTTCGTTGTTTTCAGTGATTGTCGTATTTTCTTGCTTAGCATCTGTCTCGGAAATTATTTCATCAGACACACAATTCACTATCACTTCTTCTTTTTGGGTTTTTGGTACCGAATCACAGTCTGTTGCAGTTGGGTTATTTATCTCTTCTTCATCATTTACACATCTTTCACCATCGCACAGATAATTGTCCTCGTGATCACTTTTATCACTTTGCTCCTTTGATGCTGGAGAACATGTGTTGTTTGTGGGATTGCTGCAGCCCACTTGCTGTATTGCATCACAGTTCTCTTTGCTGATATTGCTGATGGTTGTTTCTGTTGGTGATTGTGGCGAAATCACAGATTTATTACACGATTGTTGTGACAGTTGCTTTGATGATGGCGAAACATTCGTCAATGGTGGTTCTGATATTGTTGCTGGTTGATTTGCACATGAAGATGTTGATGGTGGTGTTGTTTGACTTCGTCGGGCTCGTGGAATGTAAACAGCACGATCTGGACGTCTTTCTCTCTGCCTTGGTGTTGCTATTGTTGACCTAAAAGTGTTTTTGTTTAGAAAGAAAAAAAAAACACATTCATAAAAATTCTCATGGTAAAAAAATTAATAATTGCTATTCATATCGTCGCTTGAATCAGCAATTGCCGAAACTTTATCGCCCCCCTTAATTGAGTTACGATAATATCAGATCCAAGCGACAGACGTTTCATTGCGTTAAGTAAACACAAATATATTGTCAACAACTAAATTAATTAAAAACCTTAGATTTCAATCGATTTTTAAAAATTTTCACCAACTCTTTAATATGAATAAAAAATTATAATTTAATTAGAATGATTACAAGCAAATGCATGAAATATTTTATTAACTCTTTTCACAAGGAAGGAAACTGCTTGTAATATTTTTTTGTAACAATGCAAATTAATTTGAATACAAAATAACAATTTCTTCTAAAGAATAATTATGCTTAAGCTTTTTAGTAACGCCTCTCACCAAAAACCTATTGAAATTACTTTACAAAAAACCTCAAGCATAAACTTGCGCATTAACAGATGTTTATTCAATAATCACATTCCTAAAGTTGAATCGAAGATTAAGTGCTTAAAAATTATTTTGAGATCACTGTTTCAAGTTTTTGTTTTAAAATTCTCAACATAAAATTCACTTTGAGCGTAGCTTCTCGGCTCTTCTAGATATTTATTTTGACCAATTCCACTATTGACGGAGTGAAGTACCAAAAGATTGGTCTTAATGTTGCAATATAAAAACGAAAAAAAAGTAGACGGCCTTGTAGAACTTTTCATTTTGGAATTACAGATGAATGGCTGTAGAGAACAGTAGGGGAAAGTACTCTCCTTTCGAACGTTTATGCCTTCGAATAATGTGAATTTCTTTCGTTTTTCGTAAGAGATTTACACTAAATTATCACGGAATTATCAACAATTGATGATAAGCCAACTAATATTTCATAGAAATGTGTAAATATGTTAGGAAAACTGAAAGAAAAATCAAATTATTCGAAGGCATGAACGTTCGAAGGGAGAGTATACTTTCCCTTATATAATAATCCCCTGATTTTCACTTTTTATCTTTTTTTTCGACTTTACCCAAAAAGGGTCGAGTTTTGGTAGAATTTTGGAAATCTGAAGTTTCGAATTAGCTGAGATTCTTTACAATTTCAGCTTTTGTAATCACAGGTGAAATGCGACCTCATCAGATCGGGCCCAAATTTTGGATGTACATGTACACGTTTTGACACGAATAGATCGCGAATATCATATGCACCAAAAATCGATTTTCGTGGGTGTCCCGTCCGTCCGTCCGTCGTATAACCACTTCTGGAGAGAGAACGGAAAGAGATATCGACAAGCGGTTTTCGGCAAAGGTTAAATGTCGATGGGCGGCTAGAAGTAGGTGATGTCAGATCCACCCCCCACCCCCTTCTTCCGCCATTTTGAAACCCCCAAATTTTGTTTTCTCAATAATTCAGCCCCTATGGCATGGATCGATAGTATGTTATAGCTGGGCCGAAGAGCTTTCGATCGATACCAAACTTAACCCCCTTCGACTCCCCTGACCCGAGCTATGGGGGGTCAAAAATTCAATTTTCAAATGGCCATATCTCCGCTTCTGATTATCGGATTTGGAAAAATTTCGGTGTTTTGGAAAGCTCTCGTTGAGTACTACAGCCTCATGACACCCCAATTTCATCCGATTTAATCGAAAGTCCGATTAATCGAAATATCGATTTTCGATTAATCGATCTCGAATATTTCGAAAACTAGACAATGCTTTTTCTTTAAATTTTAATATGTTGTAGCTGAGGTCCAGGCCTTTCCAACGGTGGCTCGCACTCCTCTCTCGATGTTCCCTGACCCGAGCTATAACCAAAAATGTCTTGACCGGACTGCATTTTTAGTGTTTCTGAAGCGATTTCGATGAAATTTTAATATATATTGTATCTGAGATCGAGACCTTTCTAACGATGGGTCCCATCCGTTTTTACACCAACCTACTTTACCCCGACCCTTACCATATCAGTAAAGAATCGCGTCGAGCCAATTTTATCCATTTCGGGGGCCGAGAACCGGTTGCTCGACGCGATTCTTTACCCCCAAAATTCAACTCACAATCGAATTTTCACGCATTCCGAGTTGCAATTGCAAGCACCCCAATTCTTCATCAAGCATATTTTTTTAGGAAATTGTTGTTTAGGATTGAATATTAAGGGCAAATGATTCATTAGATTTTGAAAAATCAATAAAATTGCTTGTTATTAAGATTTTTGAGACCTTCGGGAACTGGGCTAAACCTCCAGTCTGAAACCGGCAATAGCTCTGGAGACCGTGAATGTCTAGTCTAGACTGTGAATCAGAAACTATTTCAAAACCCGTCCGCTATCCACGATGATTTATTTCCCAAAAAGTTACGTTTAAAATAACAGGTTCATCGTAAACCTCTTTCAAAAAAAGAATCATATTACTCGATTCTCCGAAAGGTTCAAAACGAACTTTTACGGTTAATAAACAACCCCGAATAATTCATTATTAATCTTTCGGAAGATCAAAAATGTGACTCGCTTTTTGAAATGGTTTACTGCGAGTGTTAAATTCTTTATTTATTTGAATTTAATTATGAATTCACTAATCTTGCAAATTTAGCAAGATTTTTTACGGCGTTATCACACTTGCACATTAAAATTTTAATGTGATTCACATTAATTGTCGCTTGTGAGCGTCCAAATACGTTATTTGTGTCTTTGAGTCACTTAATATTTGGGGTTTTTCTATTTATTGATAAAGAAGTAGACTTGGCCTGCAAAAATAAGTTTAAATTTACCTAAAGCATAAATATTTTTCACATTAAAAAATTAAAGAGAAAATCGCATTAAGTTTTCGCATTAATGCTATAAATCAATTTATGTCAAATTTTGCGGGCCAAGTCTACCTTTTTATCAACAAATAGATTAAATTTTGAATATAAAATGATTCAAATACACAAATTACACATTTGGACTCTCACCAGCGACAATTAATGTGAATCATATTAAAATTTTAATGTGCAAGTGTGATAACACAGTTAGAATATTCAAACCTATTAATGCTATGTTTAATTTTTACCAGAATCTAACTCTAAAGCTCAAGCATACTCCGATGTTTTATCCACTTCATCATTTCTTCTGTCTCTTTTTTCTCACAATAAAACCTTAAACACTTATATGTTATTATGTACTCCAACATTAAAGAAACAAGGCTATGCTATTTAACAAATCCATTGTTTGTTTTCTAAATAATCTTTGTTATGGTATTTTCAAAAAGTTATTTGAAGTTATTGAAGTCTGAGAACTCTGTTTATAAGTTAACATTCCAAGGTTTATTTTCAACTGGAATTTGTCAATGTTTAAAAGTTATTGAATTGGTTTTCTGCGAAAATAAAACGTCTTGTTCGTTCCAAATGCACTTCCATCTCAAGCTCGTAAAATAAAGAACGTTAATTTTCAACATCGATAGTCAGATGTTTTGCTTACATATTTCAGTTTTTTGCAGAACCAAATAACATTGTTCGTTTGAAGGAGTGAACATTAAGTTTTAATGACTCCCCCATTAATTATATGAAGTGTGAATATTGAATAATGCAAATGTACTGCAAGAAATAAAAACGTATTCTTTTGGAGTTATGAAATAATAATAATTAAGCAATAATCTTGATGAATACGTGTGTGCAGATATCTTGAGCTCTTCAGCATCATCATCAAACTCACAAGTTACTTTTTCTTTGAGGCACAACAAATCACTTGAGCAGCAAAAAAAAACTTGAGAATTTTTGCATTTGTTTCTCACACTTTTAAGCAAAATAAAATCCATCACTTAATTTTTTTTGCACTAACCTGTTTTGATTAACAATTGCACTTGTGTCTGGATTCTTGGTGTGAGATTGATCACTTTTCTGTGGCACTTGATTTCCTGTGCTACCTCTGTCACCCGCAGTAGCACCTTTGCTATGGCCACTGACGCGTCTGGCTGCAACTATAGACTCCTCTGGAGTGTTTTTGTCTCCGCATTCCTCCTCGCTGGGGGTCTGCTGCAGCATGGCTTTCCTGAGCGGTGGGGGTCGATACAATTCCACTCCGCCACCTCCTCCTCCTCCTCCACCACTAACATTTCCCCCATTGCTCGTGCTCGTGGAACTCGTGGTTGTTCTTGTACGTTGCAATGGTGGCACATTTGATCGATTTGCTGTTCGTTTTCGATACGCAAAATGAGACATACAAACACCAAGTACGTTAATGGGTGCAAAGAGGATACATTAATATTCCAAGCCATAATTCCCCAGGTGTTACGATTTATTCATCTTCGTATTGCACACATTGAACCCTATAATATGCTTCCAAAATAATTACATAATTATGTGACTTTATTTTTTTCTCTCTCTATAAAACCTCCATTTAAACCCCACCTTTATTAACCTTATTCTGTAATGTCTTTAGCGCTACTTGACTTTGCAACATGAAAATAAGTCGTACAATTTACAGAAAAAATTATGCAATAATTGTGACCTAATGGGAGATTGCACCTTAAAATCTCAAGCCTAAATGATCAATGTAATTTATTGAAATGAGCCAAAGACCTCAAGGTTTTTCCCCAAAAAAAATTCAATGCCTTCAGACAGTTTTTCCTAATAACAAAAGTAAATATGAAAAGTACAAATTGTTTATCGTCTGTTTCACCATTCCTGTATTATCTATTTGTATGTTTATATACAACAATAAAAAAGTGAAAATTTGAATAATTCATCAGGAAAATCGTGAGTGATGCAAATCATTCACTCTTTTGCCCATACACATAATTTGTGCCTTCGTTTCGCGTCTGAAAACGCAATCTTACCCGGACAAGACCTAAGGTTCATTGATTTTTTTTTCAAAGAGGCAATTTACTCAAACAGCACTGCATCGTGAATACACTAAACAACATAATAATCAAGTCATTTCAAGCTAAATAATGGTGCTATTTCAATAAAAATGAAGGGGGGAAATCTTTCGTCTAAATATATTTTTTTAGTACATGACTGTTCTCATGTGCTTCTGCGTTATCGACTATACTCTGTGTTAGTTGCTGAAACGACTATTACTCGAGTCCTCGTCGTGTTTCAAAGCGACCAAACAGTCATGACAAGAAGCAACACAGAGAAAGATCGATAATGCAGAAATACTTGAGAACAGTCATGTACTAAAAAAAATGTTCGGGGAAAGATTTCTGTTGTTACGGTACTATAATAATAATAATATTGGTGGCACAACGTTCCATAGAGGAACTTAGGCTTTCTCGCAAGGGGAGTTTGGAGCATCCATTATTATTTTTTCTTATACGAAATGAGATTGTCAGTCCCATGACACGTGGAATCAAGTGAAGTGAAGCTTACTGGATGCAATTCGGACACATTTAAAGCCAGAAAAATTCCTGGTGACCTAAAGGGGATTCGAACTCGGGACACTTGCATCATAGAGCGAGTACTCTACCACTTGATCCGTTGAGTACCTATGTTCTGTAGCACTTTACTGTTCTTATGTGTTTCTGCATTATTTACTTTTCTTTATGTTGGGTTTCCGTTTCGACTGCTTTACCCAGTCCTTGCCATATTTTAAAAGCATGAAACAGTCGAGACAGGAGCCAACAGAAAAATGTCAATTATGCCTAAGCGCTTGAGAACAGTTATGTACTAAAAAAATGTCCATTTTTCATTGGAATAGCACCATTATTCTAATAAAAAAATGATCAAGTTTTTTAACACTTCACTGTTCTCAAGTGCTTGTACATAATCGACTTTTCTTTGTATTGGCTCCTGTCTCGACCATCACTGAGTCGACTTATTGCGGCCCCCGAAGGTTCCAAGTCGCTATTTCTTACCGTTTAGTCTCTAGGCGTGGTAACGGCCGGAGATACAGACGCACAAACAGAATGAATTGGAATAGTGGTGCTATTGCATCATTTGCACTTTACTGTTTTTAAGTCAAGTGCTTCTACATAATTGACTTTTGTGTTGGTTCCTGTCACGACAGTCATGCCTATTTATGGTGGTTTTAGAACATGACGAGGACTGATGAAAATAACCAAAACTAGAACCATCACAAAGAAAAGTCGATAATGCAGAAGCTCTTGGGAACAGTTATGTACTAAAAAAAAAACTTGTTATTTTTCATTGAAATAGCACCATTACTTTTCTCATTTTTCAATGGTATAGTAACACCATAAATAAATTGAATATTTAGAAGATCGCAATGTCATGAATGTAGAGGGAGCTGAGGCTACTTTGAGCTGTGGGGTTACATTGAAATACGATTTTTTTTGCATATTTCTGAACGAAACTGAGCTTAACCATAATTTAATTTAGATAGACAAAACAATATTAGATCTAAATCAAATTATGGTAAGGTCCAGCTTCCTTTAGAAATATATGAAAATTTTGTATTTCAATGTAGCCCCACTGCTCAAAGTAGTCCCACCTCACAAAATACGCTAGACACAAAAATATGCTAAATTTAAATTTTCTATGATTAACCCATTACAACGGTGTACTAGAAATGCTAATGATAGAATGTTCCTTTACTGGATTTGCTTAGTGTATCTAGTGTAAGTATTATTTAAGAAAGCAATATGTTATTCAGAATTCAAATCTGGAAAGAGAATGAAGGAAAATATTATCAAAATCTGCGCGATGTCAAACTTTTATAGCATAACTTCGTGTACAGGACTTTGCCTGACTTGCCACGAAGTTATAAGCATGCAACAAAATGTATTTCTATAATTTTGTTAGGCTAGTTTTCCAGGTCATTGAAGAAAATAATTCTCTTTACAACAAAAAATTCGGATATAAATTGCGCAGAAACAAATAATCCAAAACAATCTAATTTTCGTAAGTTGTTTAATGCGATAGATATGAATGGGTAAATTCTACACAGAAAAAAATAGTTCGTAAGATTGTTCGTAAATGTTTGAGAATTCCTACTGGAATATACTAAATGTTCGTAAAACGTATAACCTACAAAAAATTCGTAAAGTTTGTACTTTTTCACAAATATTGTTCGCAATTTGTGCCCTTCATGAGCATTTGTTCGTACATTTTTGTTTCTCTGACAAAATTTTACGAACAAATGACAAAATTTTACAAACATTTACGAACAAATGTTCCGTAAAAAAAACAAAAAATGCTGATCAAGTGATTATTGTTTCTGAAAAGTACAAACTTTTGCGAATTTTTTGAGTTATACGATTTACGAGAATAGCATAATTCCCCGGTAAAGAATGCACCAATATTTACAGGCAATTTTACAAAATATTTTTTTTCTGCGTGTATTTTCATTCCTTCTATCAGGAAATTTGAGATATCGAATTGTTTTGGTAACATCGTTTTTAGGGACATTTACGATATTTTGTTTATCAATTGTAGTTTTAAAATTTTATCGTTTTTTTTTTTGTAATTTATATGGTAATTCATTGGTAGCCAATCACTCAGCGAATTAAACAAATTTCGAATTTTTTGTAACAAAAATTGTAGAATAACGTGCTTTGCAGATTTATATTAAAATATCTTAGATTGTACTACAATGACACAATCGTTGATTCGTGTGTAAAATTCATTTTGTGAATTTTAAATTCAAAATAAATATTTATTTTCGAGACATTTTTTTTTAATATTCAAATATTCTCGTATAAAAAAGCCATAAGATTGTGCAATGACTTTTATTTTCAAAATTCATTATGAATCATGCAAATAAAAGCCTCGTGTTCGTAAATGTTTCAGTCAGTGTAATTTCATATGCCAATGTGATATCATGGAAGTTAGGGACTAGACCTCTCTTTTAAAGCTAAAGAGTTCACTTTCAATTAATGAGAGCAGCAAGTATGAAGAAAAAAAGCTATCGCATGTAATCAACATATCAGTTAATATTTTTGTTAGCGGCATTCGGAAATCGTTACGCTTCTCCATTAAAAGCCATCATGTGGAAAACTCGTGTGTGGATTTCCGCGTAAAATGTATTGTACATTTCACTTCTCTTTCTTACCACTTCTTGCACCTTTTTCACTCTTTCTTTCCAATCAATGGCGAATATTAGCAATTAAAGTCGCACTACGAAAAAGGTGAAAACACTCTCAATTGTTGTTTCTTTTTAAGCTTCTTTTGTGTGTATTTTTTTTTAATATTATTATTAAAACAAGAAGAAAGATGTCGAGTTTCCAATTGACGATTTGTTATTTGTCACGCAAATCATTATGCTAAATTTAATTATTACTCATCATATCAATTATGATGTTGGTGCTAAAAAGTGCAATGCGTTGATTTATGTAATTATATCTTTGTCATGCAATTGTTTCTTGTGCTTTTGTTTAGTTTTAGGAGTAAAATAAAAGCCTTTCTAATTTAACTTCGTGGTGGAACAATTAAACATTTTGCTATTCTCACAAATTTTATATGAAAAGGTAAAAAAAATAATTGGGAAAACGTGTTTTTAAATCCCATCTCTTCCAGGGAAGTAATAGGAGAAAGCTTTCAGGCTTCGCAAACACTCTCGCTTCGAACACTTCATAGTCTTCTTATATTACTTGCATGAATCTGACCTAATTTTTTTCAGGAAATTTGTGACTTCAGACTATCTTTAAAGCTATTATTGCCTTTAAAGCTATTAAGGGAATATGGGAAAAAATATGAAGTGTTCGAAGCCAGAGACAAAATTTTAAATTTTTAAATCATTTTTTCCTTTAATTTTTAAAGATACTGCACTCACGCAACTTTATTTTTTATACAACCAGAAAGGTTGTATACCTTTATTAAATAAGCCACGCCCCCTAAAAATTTTATGTATAAGAAACATTAAGCTGCCTGTTCTGGCAACTGACACCAGAGGCGCTGTAGTCTCATATATGTTAAATAACATGGAAAAATCGAAATTTTTTAGCAAATTTAATCAAAGATATCTTGAAAACTAAAACTAAAAAATAATACCAATGATCCTTTAATTCACGGATTACTATATTCCTGGGTAGTAGGTAGACATTCTTGTCTCCCATAGTAGTGCAAACAAAGTGAATAAAAGCACAAATAAAGTCGAGTTATGGATGAATGTTCTATGATTATCTAAAAAATGATAATTTTTAGAAAAAACGTTTAGAATTTTTAGAATTAGACGTTAATAAAACTTAAGATAATGGCAATAAGACTGATTTTTAACGAGTAGGTTATTCTTTCGCACTTAAAATTTGATTCAACTAAATTCAATTTGGCCTGATGTTTAAAAGAAGAAGAAGAGTCCGAAAGAATAGGATAGATATATGCAAAACGTTTGAGAAAGAAAGAGGTGTGAATTTCGATTGCATGAAATTTTTCTGATCTAAAAGGTGTACTAGAGCCGTAATGATTCTGGCACACCTTTTAGACTAGGAAAATTTCAAAAAACTAAAATTTACGTGCCTTCCTTTCTCAATAATCTTGCATGATCTATTTCATTCTTTCGCATAATCTTCTTCGTTTATATCACCCCAAATTTAATTTAGTTCCATCTAATTTGAAGTGCGACAGCATGAGATAGACTTATTCAAAATGTTTGAGAAAAAAAGATGTGAATTTTGATTTCATGAAATTTTTCTGATCTAAAAGGTGTAACGTAGGCATAAGCAACTAATTTCAAAATATGAACATTCTATCTCAAGTATTTCTATATTGACTGAATGGGTTATCAAGCGTATTGCACATGACTATCCTACTCCTTGTGTTTCCAGTGCAACTTTCAGGTTAGGAAAATTTCATAAAATTAAAAGTCAGATCCCTTTCTTTCTCAAACGAAATGCATATGTCTAACTAATTCTTTTGAACTTAAAATTGGATCGAATTAAATTGAATATGTTGCGATGTTCAAAAGAACGGTGCAGTGTGATAGACATAATCGTTACTTGGATCAACAAGTGATCTACCTAAATTTTCTTAATGTCTGAATTGAATATATTGCAAACGACAATTTGACCCTATTCTGTCCGTGTAATTATTTTTTCCAAAAAAAATTAAATATTATGTATATCGTAATTTGGATGAAGGATGAACACCAAATTTTCACTTGTTGTATAGTCGACTTGGAATAGTACAAAATGGTTCTGTCGAAATGCAAAAAGCAAATGTTATACACGGTAAAAACTTTTGGACACTCACTGGACCAAAATATTGAAACAAGTTTTCCTTGGAACAAATTTTTTTGGAATCAATTTGTATCTTGAGAAGATATTTGTTAGCTTCAAAAAGTTTTCTTTATAGTTTTGTTACGAAATATAGTTACTATTTTGTTAGAGTTTTCTTTTGGAACCGTTTTGCTACGGTGGAATGTCTATAAATTTGAGTTGATTTCGTTTTATACAAATTTATTCCTAAAAATTGGAATAGAATTTGTTGCACTCGGCTATTTTGTTCTCACTGTCAGGAACAAATTGGTACATTTTTTTTAATAACAATATTATTCCTACATCTGTAATATATTTGTTCCAAAAATTTTCGGTGTTCGTAGACGAGGTAATTTTTGGAACGAAATCGTTACTCATATGGGGAATCTTTTTGTTCCCATTGTTGGGAACAAATTCGTGTAAAAGATTTCGTCTTACAGTTAAGACTTATACTTCAGTCGAGATGGATTTCGGTGGCGAAAGTTCATAAGGAACATCAAATAAGAATCAACTTAAGTGTTTTATACAGACGCGTGCATAACGAAATAATTGCGTGTGCTGGCAGCAGGAGGGCAAGGGAATCTCGAATTAAAAAAGTAAAACTATGTAGCACGAAAACTGATATAGATTTGGCGTACTACTCGCCTCAGTGACGGGTGACTGAGTGTGAGAGGAGGGATACGATTTTATACTAGACGAGCTATTTATTGGAACAACTTTGTTACTAATATTGGGTATCTTTTTGTTTCTCCTAGAAGGTACAAATTTATTCCAAAAAATTTCGTTGTCCGTAGACAAGACACGTTTTAAAACAAATTCGTTACTAATATTGATTATCTCTTTGAGTCTCGGAAAATGAACAAAATTGTGCCAAAAATTGTGGTGTCCGTGGACGAGCTAGTTTTTGGAACAAATAGGGTAAAGTGATATAATTTGGAATTAGTGTTACAAGTTGGACAATTCGCCGGTACAAGTTGGACATGGCTTTTTTCTTGATAAATACAGTACAAAATTTGTTTTTAAGCACAAGGAACCAAAATATAAAACTAAAGCATTAAAAATATACAAATAAAAATGAAGTACTAAATTTATCAAGACAAAAAGCCCTGTACAAATTGTACCATGGTCCAACTTGTACCACTTTACCCTATGTGGCGAATTTTTTTACCGTGTAGTTGCTGATCAAACTGACGGTATGCAAAATGTATGAGAAAATAATGGTTTTTTTTATCTTATAAATTTTTCCTGATCCAAAAGATTTAGAGGCATTACTGACCTAAAATCATTTTTTTTACTATTCATTTGTTATCTGTCAAACTATTGCAGATGCATATACGATAGACTGTTTTTGCTCGCAGCAACTCATATAACTTTATTGTCGTTCATAACTCATTCAATTAGGTATTCAGTAAAGGCAAAATAGGTAAAAGTTAATAGGTTTAAGTTAACATTCCATATAGAAAACATTTGTATCTGCATAACAAAAAAAAACTCTAAAAAGTTCACCATGTTTTGTCTTACTTTACCCACTTCTTGTTGCATATAATAGTGTTGTATAAAAAAAAAATTGCCATTTCGTAATACACGTCTTCTGTGTCATGACTTGGTTAACTGGGATAAGTGAAAGTGAAACTCACGATATCATATGATGTTAAACCTAATTTTGTCTTTTGAGAATAAATTGCTCTTTTCTTTACTGCACGAATTCTCAACAACGAGAAGGCAATCAAGTTGAATTTATTCTTGTTTGCAATAATTTTACTTGTTTCTTGTGTGCTTTTCAAATACGAAGATATCACCCCAAAAATAATTTCTTTAAGTGTTTTTCTTTTGCTACTAGGGTAAGTGTACCAAATTTCGCCATAGTTGCATGCATGCGAGCGCTAAAGTCTTATGTTTGAAATGTAATATTTTTAATACAAATTGAATTTATTTGTTACTTTTTTATAAGGAGTGTTCCTTGGAACCTTGTAGGCAGTCTATCGTCTTTATTTTCTCTAAATTCACTCTTAATACATTCTAAAATGCATAAAAATGTGGACATTACATTTGTGGCCTATTTCGGCCACCTTCATTTTCACAGTTCCTTCCCCTCTGGAATTCTTCTTATGTTTTTTTTAGACAATTTTGTTCGTCGAAACGACATTTTTTGTTATTTTTTTCATTGTATTATTTCTAGAGTATGCAAAAACTAAAAATTCAACAAAATTCGAGGAACAAAAAATGTGGCCGAAATTACAAGCTGGCCGGAATTTGGCACACTTACCCTATAAATGATAAAAAAAATATATATTCAATTGTATAAAACTCACATTCAACTCCCATTCTCCACGATTTCGTATCACTTTTCGGCTTCTTTTTCCGGAATGCGTCCCAGTCGTGATTTCGAGCGTTCAGTGTGTCTTTTTCCAATCTTTGCAGCAGGAACATTTTAACACAGAGAGACAAAAAAAAAACAATAAAAAGCGGACCCCGTAAATATGACTTAATGAAATTGAAAGTTGAAAATTCACTCAACCATTTGAGGTGTGAGAGATGAAAGAATTTTGTTGTGTCTGCCATAAGGTATTCACATATACATAAAAATTGTCTTTAAGGCATATTTTTAACTATAATGAACTGTAATTTTGTGTCACAACTCACTTGCTCTTGTTGCCTGAAACACTTTCACAATTTAAATTGGATTGTGACTCCAGCAGAGATTCTCTATTGATTAATTGACTCTTGGAGCAGACAACAGTGCGTCTCTCGTGACCTTGACCTATTGAGAAAGTGGCAATATTGTAAAGTGTCGCCAATTCTTCGCATGTTTTGTGTATCAGGAAGCGTCGAAAGTTGTTCACCGGTGGGAAGATCAACACTCTGGAGGGATAGTCACATACACCAACAACGAAAAAAAAAATGAAACAGAAAGTCACAATCTCGTTTTGCAATTAAAAGATAGTTAAATTTATTAAACAAGTGCGTAATTAATGATTTAGAGTGAGGAAAGACAAAAAATGAAGGAAAGGCCTCTCAGGTATTTTTGGCGCTTCTCGATGATCAAATTAATTTAATTCACGTCATGACGCTCTCTCTCTATCTCTTTTTCTACATACAATAAAATGCAAAGGCGCACCCGCAAAATTTTGTTGCTAATTGAACACACATTGCAGGGATGTGTGAAATAGGAGAGGAATGCTATTTATGTCGACAATGAATTTTATTTTTAAAAAATTCTCGTGTGATAAGATGAATTTTTTTTGTGAAAAAGTGAGTGTGAGAAAAATGAAGGAAAATTGTCTTGGTGATTGAATTCCCAAACACAACACCATCGCACACACAAACATTTTTTATAGTCAAGGAAATATTATCAAAATATTTGATGATATTGAAAATATGCAGAAAGGCCATTATCAACCTTAATTTGTTCCACAGAAGAATATATATTCACTAATCACAAAGCACTTAATAGAGATATTAATGTTATATAGAAAAAGACTTTCAATGAGTGGACAAATTGTTCTAAAATAAACTGTTTCTTCTTATCTCAATCACTTTGAAACGCAAAGATCTATTTTTGAAGACATCATATTCAAACGACAATGACCGAGATTTTGCACTAAGATAGTTCTTAGTTATTTTATCATTTTATTTTAGTCATATCATTCATTAGAAAGTATACTAATAATACGCATTGAAAAACAAAATTATCTAATCCTGAAGAAGTCATAAATAACAAGCTTTGTACGTAACTTTTTTTTAAGTAAAAGTCTTCAAATTCTTTTCTTCCCATTTAATACGCTTTTCAAAGCAAATGAGATGCGAAGTTTAACGAGAAATTTTTAGCACAAATTTTGATATTTTTATTAACCCATTCGCTTCATGCCCAGCGCACAATAACTATTGTTTTCTAAACATGTTTCCGAAACTTTCTGTGAGACTGAACGAGATGACTAGCTCTAGTTTTCATTCACTCTCATTGAAACGTCAAAAATATGTTTACAAAACAAAAGATATTGTGCGCTGAGCATTATGCACAACGCACAATAACTTTTGTTTTGTAAACATGTTTTTGACATTTCAGTGAGAGTGAATGAAACATTGTTCTAGTCATCTCGCTCTCTTTCACAGGAAATTAAAAAAAAAATGTTTACAAAACAGAAGTTTACATGTAAGAACTGGGTCCTTTTGTAAGACTGTTCCCTGCCGCACTGAGAGAAATCCGAAAAAGTTAAAATAACATTCCGAAAATGTTAATTTTACCCTGAAGTATTGATCCAAAAGCGGTGTAAATATTACCTTTTTTAGGTGTATTAGGGGTTAAAAGTTACGCTTTTTCAAGTTAATTTTAACCTTAAAAAGGAGTAAAATTAACATTAAAAAATTTTGATATATTTTTACACCTAAAGTGTTAAAGTTCTGAGGAAAAAAAGTTAATCGCAACGCTCTTTTTTTCTCGCTGTGGTTATATACAGTGCCCGCTTCGTAATCCGGATGATTGGGAGACAATTTGACAGATGTCCGCTTCGTAATCCGGATGGATTTTTTGAATTTGTTCAACGTCTTGAAAATATAATACAAGGTTTTTTTCCGAGAATTAGAATAAAAGTTTTAAAGAAGTTTAAAAGGACAAAATTAGAGAATTCTATGCTATTATACTTCATTTATTGAACAAAAACTTCACAGGATAATTCATTCTCATTGCTGAACACACATGCATACATAACCTCAAAATGATTTTAAAGGTAACCGTCGATAACTCGTCCGGATTACGGCGATCCGGATTAGAGAGCGGGCACTGTATTATAATTTTTTTCGTATAAAAGGATAGTAAATATTATCAATATCTAAAAAATTCATATTTCCTATTAAATTAAATATTATAAACTCATGAGGTCGGATTACTTACAGGAGACCTCAGAGTTCTTGTAACTCTGAGTCATTGCAATTCGATTGTCAGTTGAATTTTGGGGGAAAGAATCTCGTCGAGCAAATTGTGCTCGATAGTCGAAATTGATAAAATTTGTTTGACGCTAGCCCCCAAAATTCGACTCCAAATCGATTTTTTACTCATTCTGAGTTGCAAGCACTCAGAGGTCACCTATAAAGAATGTCAGTTACCTACCATAAGCTTTTCTTTCTAGATATTATTACTGATCATTTTCTGTTTTAAATACTTCGCGAAGTTCTCGAACTCGTGACCTAGATGCTATCTCAAAAGTATTCTACTCTTTACCGGTTTTCTACCGATGTGAACCAATACATAAATCACTCAAAAAATTCTCCAAAATAGTTTTAATTTTTTTAAAAATGAAAACGGTAGACAAAATCAGTAAAAGGTCTTATAAATATGTAACCTTAGGAAATCCAACAGAGTCTGATTCGGTGTATTTTTTGCTTATATGTACGATAGGGACAAAAATAGCCTAAAAATTTAAGTAATTTTTCTGACAATACCAATAAATAATAATTTTTACTCTAATGAAAAATGTTGTGTTTCTGTATTATAATTTCTTTTTCCAAAACGCTTTTGCATAAAAAAGATTGAAAGCATAAAAAATATTTAAAATCATTTTTCAATATGAGAATTTAAAAATTCGTAATTTTTTAGCTTAAAAATTTACTATACAGCAAATAGCTGGAAACTGGCAAAAAATATTCTAGATTCCTTCAACCTTCTACTTTGCAATTACGTACAAACATAAGGAAAAAATAACTTTAGGTAGTCAGGAAGAATTATTTTCTTTATGGGACACCGGTGTTCCAATCGTCCTTAAAGGGTTAAGAGTAATATAATTGATTTTCAGATAAAAGTTAATTATCGGTTATTAGTTTACTAATTCTCTGTAAGGTTCAGAGTATATTGATATTGAAGAGGAAGGGGGTGACTCGATGACAGCCAAAATCCCGAAAAGGCTAAAATCCCGAAAACCTCTTCTTTTGCAATTGTATCACTGCTGTTGATGCTGTTGATTAGCTATATTCTTGTCGTCCGTAACGGGTTAAGAAAATGTTTGGGCCGGCAAGTTGTTTATTTTGTGTACCAATCAGTTGTATTTTGTAAACATTAGTATAATTTGTTTCAACCGTTTCAACGATATGAACAATAATATAAGTAAATTTATTTATAATTAAGTCACTTGTCACATAAATCTTAAAAGCAAGTTTGCAAAACCATAACAATTCTGTTTGTGAAATTATTTCACTTTTCATGATTATTTAAGTAAAGGATAATAATTTGACTGCCAAAGTGCAGAAACGTGGAAATTTTAAGGGGTAAAAAAATTGAGGAATTATAATGATGTCACGTGTTTCACCATCTATCCGTCCGTTTGTTACCATGACTAGAGTCCAAACAGTTCGAGCTAGAGACTTGGAACTTTCGGGGGACGCCCAATAAGTTGATTCAAGTATCATTAACATGCCCCTCATTTCCTCCACCCATTTCCCCCTTTCCCCTCCAAAATTATGTTATTTGGGATATCTCGAAAACACATTATTTTTGGAAATGTTCTAGAGACTACCTAGGCGGGCATTTTGTCCTTATGGCCTCTACACACTGTGAGAAATTTCTTAAAAAATGCCTTTTTAAAGAAAATTTCCCCTATCCTTGTAGGCAGAAACGTCAGAATTTTTTTTTTAAAAGGCAATTTTTGACGAAAATTGCTTCCAGTGTGTAGGGGAGACCGGGGTACCTATAGCCAGGGGTAGAATTAGTCAGTGGATTTTTCTCGTTTTTTTTTTAAATGTACATCGAGCAAAGTATTTTTTAATGAAAGTAGGAACACATCCCCATATTGTCAAAAATATTTATAACTCTGATCCTGTTATCCTACAATTTAGAAGCATTTTTATAAAATGGGTATAAAATTATAATTTTGATGTTACAGTTTTTGGACCAGCATTTGGTTTTCTGAGTTTCTAGTCAAGATTTCATATTTTTACCCATTTTACCTCGTTTCTGGTTTAATAAACCTAATTAAAAAATATTTTTCACTTGGATAATAATTATCCAATTTTTTTATATAAGATGATAAACACTGAAACAGCCCTCGGGGCAGTTGTAGCCACTCTTCCGTAGCGGGCTAAAACTATCAATGATTTTTCACTAATACATGGATAATTGTTAGACGAAAAAGTACTATTGATATTCCAAGCAATATTTCCATTTGGATGAGCAACTTGAGAAATAGATTTTTTAAGGATGTTTGAATGAATTTTGTCGCAATTACAAAACTGTCATAAAAAAAGTCAGCTAAAACCTTTTTTAGGTTTAAGTGACATATTTAGCATCAGTGGGCTTCAGTGTATCAAGTAAAACAATATTTGGTATCTTCAGTTTAAAATTTCGTCTGGAAGTGGCAATTAGTACCCCAAAAGTGGCTATATCTACCCAGGCCGGGGCAAGTGTAGCCAATGTGTCATACTTTTTTTCATTATTCTCTCTAGAAAAAGTCAAGGGTTTTAGAGCTTTGAATTACACTGTTTCAAACAACCAATATCCTAATGCTACTTATGGAACACAAAAACATTAGACAAACCTTATCATTTTTTCACAAATCACGCGCGAAAAAAAGCTTCATTTGCTGGCTAATCCTACCCTGGTCTCCCCTACACACCATTATACGAAAATACCGTTAAATCATTCTTAATACAGTAGACTCTCACTCAATCGGCTCTTTCTTAATCGGGCGACAAATTTTGTTGACAATTTTCACGTTTAATTATGAAGCTAATTCACTCAAATTCGCTGTAGTTCTTCCTATTTTATCGTGATTCTTTATAATTGAGCGCTTTTTGTGGAATTTACTAAGATTTTGACTCTCAATTCTATCGCTAAATCGGTTGACATTTCGCCCCAAATGCCCAATTGAGAGAGAGTCTACTGTAATGGTTTTTCAAGGCCAGTTTTTAAAAAGGCTCTAGAAAGAGCAGTTCCCAACTGAATCTCGTTGTAATTTGGGCTCGTTGTAAAGGTCCTGGAATTTCCGATAAAACTGAACTAGTTTCAATCGGTTATGAAATGGTAATGATGCGGTTTGTTACCGATTACTAATATTTATACTAAATTCAATTATATTACTCCTAAGGTGTATTTTGGGCATTATTTTGAGTGATTTTGATTCGTGAAATCTGTCGTGAACCGGTAATGAACCGATAACCGATTTTTATTCGAATTCGAAACGGTAAATTATGCAAAAATACTTTTGAGATACAGCATCTAAGTCACGAGTTCGAGAACTTCGCAAAGCCTGAAACGCTTTCAACTAACGGTATTTAATGTTACTCTAATTTGCTATATGAACCCGAATATCGTGTTACTAAAGCAAAAAAAAATGTTAAAAAGTCGTCCACATAAATTTACTGGCAATTTGAACGGAAGGAACTTATTACACAGACAATTAAGGCGATTTGACCTCAAATTATGCCACATCAAAGATGATGAATGATGAATGTGGAGAAAAAATATATACAAAGTTTTACTGGAATCTCATAAATATCGCATTTGAAATACTTTAGAGGAAGATTGTAGGTGGAGCGAAAGATTTTTTTTACATAATAACATTACACGATGTGCAAGAAATTGAGGTAATACGGAGAGTCAGAGAGGGTTTCAATCAGTGATTCCGGACATAATGCTCCCGGGAGTTATGCTTGGTTTGAGTTCATCTCTTCTCTCAATTTTTTTTTTTTTGGAGTTGAATTGGAGGGAAGAAAAAAGAAGCAATTTCACTTTCTCTTTCACAATTGCATCTTCTCTTACCGCACATTTTCAATTGCAATTTATAATTGTTAGGAGAGAGAGATAATGCACAATACAAGTTTGTGGCTTGTGGGGGATTTCCTCCAACTTCTCTCTGCCATGTTATTTAATTGATCCAGAGTGAACAAGAGCCGTTTGATAAGTTTGTTTGCTTTTTCTCACTTCTTAAGCGGTTTGTTTTTTTATTTATATTAATTTTCTTGCAATCTAATGAAGTAAGGTATTGTGTATGGTTCATGCAACTCCTTGCGGATTCTTTTGTGTTCCGGATTATTGATTTTTTTTGTGTGTGTTGTAAAAGGAAAAAGGTGAGAATTGATTAGTGTTCCATTGATGTTGTCCAGGTTGACGACAGCTGCTTCTTTCTCACAGACGTTTCTATTTTTTTTATTATCAAATGAGACTTTTTTTATCTTGATTCATTGGCCTCTTTCTCTCTCTCTTCTCTGCTTCATCCTTGAGATCTCGACACTAAAAATCTAGCCAATTTTTGCTTTCATCAATCTTTCTCTCATCACCTCAAGCGCCCTGCCTCATTGGTTTTGTTATTTTTTTAGGGGATGTATATCAGGCCTGTCCAGGAAGACTTCCAGCCTAATTTCTATGCAAATCAGCCCAATGGAATTTTGCCATATTTTTGTGGGCAACGAAAAAAAAATAAGTATTCATGCCACGAGCATGACGCGCATTTTCGTACGCACCAAAATCGTCTTTTTCCCGTCCGCACAAGGCACACTGTGCGACCTTGAGAGATCAAGTCACCATCCCACAATCATCCCATCCGGAAGTACTGGCCAAATTTCGCAATAAATTACCAATTGCTTAGTTTTTCCTTACCTTTTGCCGTGATTTAGTTGTTCGGAAAATTCTCTAATATCCCGATCAATGAGAAACACAAACTCTTCATCATTGAGATCTAGATTTCGGCCAAACATAGAGTGTTATGATATTTCACATTCAATAACAGTTACGGTGGGTTTATGGGGATGATGTTAACTTGTGCAAATGATCAAAAAAACAACACCAAAGCTCTGAATTAATTAGAAAAAGAATTGCCTTATTGAAGCTCTTGGGAAAAAATCACGACACATTGAAATTTCCTTTTTGACAATAAAGTCAGTACGAATACCGGACACGGGTGGCGCTGGTGTCGTGGAGAGTTTGTGACAAAATATCCCGCGCAATTTTTGGAGAGTTTTTTGTTTGGGAAATTCAACTCCCGGATGAGTGAAATGCAAAAATGCTTTTTCGCGTTGTTAAGTGTTTTAAATGCAATTTTTACCAGGTAAAGTGGCTATTTAAAACTTGATAGAGTCTTCATACATCAAAAGGTTATGGATTTTCAGGTGGACAGTGTGAAAAAAGCCCAGAAATGGCAATGCAAAATGTGTGGAGAGAATCAAACACTTCAGACGGAATATTCAAGAGGATCAGCTAAGGATTGCAGGCTTCAGGTACAGAAACTCAATATAGCAAATGCAGAAAATTCTGCCCAGAGATACCAATTTGCTGAAAAGGTACTATCTGGGGAGATTCATCTTCCAGAACCCGCACAAGACCAAGAAGAATCAGGATCCTTTGCAGGAAGCTCCAAATGGGCAGATTTATTAGACCAGGAAAGCGATGATAAGACTGAGGAATCAGGAGACACTAATACAGAATCAAAGCCTCTGAAATCGTGGAAAACAACCTACGAAAACAATGAAGATTCAACAAGAAACAAGAAGTTTCACAGGGATTTCTTATCTGCAAATAATTTCAAGGAAACAGACCTTAAGGATAAGGTTTATCCCAAAAAGTCATTTAATGAATCAAATCCACCTTCTTGGAAAGAATTTTACGGAAAGAAGCGTGAAAGTGCAAAGGAAAGAAAGGAATTTGAAGAAAAATCCCGGAAGTTCTTCTCTCCAAGCTATTCCACTTACCAGAATCGGGATAATAGAAGCATGCCGCTTCCTAAACTCCTGGATTATACACAAATGCAAAGAGGACGTCAGAAGAAAGTCCAGAGAACTTCTAAAGAAGAATCTTCGGATTTTTTGGGGAGTAATGAAGCAGAACAAAAGCCGGAACTTCTGCCGCCAGCAAAAAGATACAAGGCGGAAGAAGGATCTTTTGTAAAGAACCCGATAGGGACAACAGCATCATCCATTTGGGCCTCTTTCTGTGATTCCGATGAGGAGTGATGATGAAGGAGATAAAAATGAAAATTATCAAGGGGGAGATATTAGGGTCGGAAGTGATGTACAGCTGAAAATAAAGTGCTTGGAAGTCTTTGAAAGTGGGAGTGTCTAAAAATAAAGTCTTCTCTGTTTAATTCCGAATTTTGCAGACTAGGGGGAGGCTTTGAACTTTCGCACACGAAAATGATGTTGAAGTTCAGTGATTTTTTCTGACTAACATGCAAACCGTATCGATTTTCCAACTATGCCAAAAAAGTCTCTTACTTATAGGGTTCATAATCCCACCTCACATAATCCCAGGAAATTCTCAGATTTTCCTCTAGAGGAAAATGAAAATTTAATGGCGATTTGTGCGAAAGTTCAATCAAGTTTCCATCTTCGCACACGATTCACGTCATCATTGAACACCCTATTTTTACCTTAAATTTTGCACCAGACACTAAAAGTTGCACATCATTGTTTAAAGGGAACTCTAATCTACTTGATTAAACCGCCTTTCTAAGGAATGAAACGAATAAAACGTTTTAATATCACTTTTTTGGAACTTTTCTAAGACATATTTTCATGACACTAGAAACCACTTTTTTGTTTGATTCCATACATTCCACAGGAATTTCATTCCTGGAAACGGTAAATCTGGTAAATGCTTTCTTGAAAAGTCCAAATATCACCATTTACACTAATCAATGAGTTTTTTAAGCTAAAAATTGACCAAAAATCTTCAGGCGAGAAGACCGCATAAGATTCCACCATTCCTCTATGGAGCCGGATATGCTCAAAAACGTTTGAATGCGCATCATTGAAGATTTCTCTGTCCCTACAGACCCTACAGCTACAGGAATCGGGATTTAGCACAGAGATTGAGCTTCAGCAGGTGAACAGGCTAAAATTTTCACAAAACAGCTTCTCACGGACAATTTTTTTCTTTGACGTGAAAACAACACAAAAAGTGAGGTTATGTCAAAAACCAGTTTTAAACATGTTTGAGCTTATTGTAGATTCGATTCTTTCATTGTACATTCAGTTTGTGCAAGCTTGAAAAATATGTTTACATCAAAGAAATGCAAAATTGCCTAAAAATTACTCAACTGCGGTCTATTTGAGTCATATCACTTCTTGTTTATCAACTTTAAGATTTTTAAGTTTTACTTTATAGTGGTGGATCAAATCGGTAGAATACAATAGATATGAATATGAGGGATCGCATCTAAAATGAAGTTTCCTGGAAAATGTGCGAAGAAGTAATGTCTTCTATGTGCGATCGATCAATGTGAGTCAAGTTTGTGAAATTTGTTCCACCCACAAAAGCGGCCTTCTTCACACCCAAAAGGTTTTTACATAAATATAAACTCTAATAACCCCTCTATCTCCTGTAATAGTCGTTTTTCAGAAAAGTGATATTAATTGTGCAAAATTGTATGAAGTATTACACATCAAAATTACAATTTTGGACCTGTTTTTAATTTTTTCTTCGTGAAACTAGGAAAAATGGATTAGACTCCCAATTTTTTCAGGAAAGGTGGGATTTAAGACTAGCTATTGAAATATATAGCCATGGGTAAGATTCATAAATGAATATGGACGAAATACGAAGTGTTTGAAGGTAGCGTATGTGCGAACGATCAAAGCTTTCCCCTACGCTACTTTGAGCTCAGATTTTTAATTCGAGTGGTAGTATTATTTGAATAATTGCGAAAAAGAGTTCTATAAGGGCTAGATTGGTTGATACCCAATTGCGAAAAACCTTTATGCCAATCTGGTGGATAGGTTAAGTGTTGCAATATCAAGGTTAGAACGTTTAGCTGGAGCCGTATCGAAAGACAAGTGTGTGATCTCTGATTGATGAACGATAGGCAAATTAGTATTGTTATAGTCCCTTGCAACTAGAATTAGACCAATAATTTCTTCCAAGAAGTAAATCTAACTCGGCGCACAAGAAAGAGTAAAATCCAAACTACAAGATACTTTCCAGTGGTAGCGATTTCCCTCCTGATATTTTGGGATAAAGTACCTTTTCTAGATCAGATTTGTGACAGGTGTTGTTGAGAAAATGATCTAATACAGCAACAACGGAAAAGGTCTTGGAAAAAAATAGCCAGTGTTGATTGCAAATTTTATGGAATTCCTGGGCTACTACAATGCCATCCTATAAGCACAGTGATTAATATTAATTCATTAGATTTAATGCGTTTTTTTTAATAAAAAAGTCCGATTTTGGACGTAAGAAAGGGCATATAAGCTTGCAAGTCGACAGCACTAAATCATGCGTCGTACAATAGGCACTGCCAAAATTTCAGAAGTTGCAATGGAAAATTCTCCAGAACCTAGAATATCTTTCAGGACCCTTCAGATTATCATTTGCTTCAATCTTGAATACTCCTTGAAAGCTGTCTAAAACCAGAAAGACTCTCCAAGACAGTTTCAATCAATTACAAACAACAATACTTTTTTTTTAGAGACTCTCTCTTTCAAAAGTAGCTCCACTAGTGTTTTAGAAAATCCGTAGAAAGAAATTCTGTTGGTCATAAAACACAGATAATATTAAAATATCGTTTTCCTAATTAGATTTTTTCATAATTATTAAATAAATTATTGATTCCTAAGTATGAGAAGTGCTGGAAGTATTGCAGCTTTTTCAGGAGTCTTCCGAAATGTTGGAAGTGCGAAGGGGTCTTCCATACAAATTGTGAAAGTGTCTGGAAGTGTTGTACACATTTTCATCCTAATATCTCCCCCTTGAAAATTATGGATTTTCTACAATAAACCGTTACATTTAAAAAAATATCCCAAATAAAATTTCCCTTTGATCGATTAGTCAATGATTTCCCCTGCCAAATTTTTTTTGGAGGATTTTGGACGTCAATTTCTCGGTGAGATTATTCAATAATTTTCCTTAAAATTTTTATAGAAAAACTGGTTAGAAGTTGAGTAAAAGTCTTTCCATTTGAAATTTAAGGTGTGAGAATCGCTGTGGTGATAAAATGTTCCGATCGGTGGCTACTCAGTTTGTGAAGGTGGCTCGTGGCTCCGTGGGGCTCACAGCGCCCCGCTTGGGTGCCGTTCAGGCTGTTCGTCAGAGCCATGGGGGACCCGTGGAGACTGACGAGGAATTTGATGCACGCTATGAAGCCTACTTCAACAGACCCGACATCGATGGATGGCAAGTCCGGAAGGGGATGAATGATATCCTGGGAATGGATCTCGTGCCAGAGCCCAAGATCATTATTGCTGCCCTGAAAGCCTGCAGGCGCGTGAATGACTTCGCACTGGCTATTAGGTGGCTGGAGGGTGTTGTGGACAAGTGCGGTCCCAAGAAATCTGAAATTTATCCCTATCTCCTGTCCGAGATCCGACCAACCCTCGACCAGCTGGGCATCAATACACCCGAGGAGCTGGGCTACGATACCCCCGAATTGGCCCTCAAGACCGTCTGGGAGGAATAAAAAGATAGATTTGTTATGTAATCAGAGAGAGTGAGGTTATGTGTAGCCCGTTCCAAGCCATCGAGGTTTTGGAATTAATGTATTTAACTGGGATTGTACCAAAAAAATAAATGGTCAAAATTTAGCAATTCACAATTTATGCTGCTTCCATGTCTTGAGAATTTCAGCAGCTTTGGCGAGATTTTCATCCTTCTTGAAGTAGCAGTAGCGCACAAAGTTCTCTCCCAGAGGCTTATTGGGGACACTGTAGAAGGCCGAAGGAGGAATGCCCTGCAATCCCACCTTCTTTGTCATCCACTTGGTGAATCGATAATCCTTCTGAGCATCATTCTCACTATTCATGTCCACATTATCAACTTAAAAAAAAAAGCAAAATCTCATCAATTCCAAGAAATACTCCCAAAAAACCTTGATCCTTACTCAATGGGGACCAATCTGCAATCATAAAGTATCCTCCTTGAGGAACAGTTGGATGCATTCCAATCTCCTTCAAAAATTGCGCCATGTAATCCCTCTTGGCCATTAATTCGTCTTTGATGGAATGGAAGTAGCACTCGGGAGAATTCATCCTGGCCAGTTCCTTCTCAAATCCAATAGCTATGGCTTCCTGGATCGGCGTAGCGCAGGTATAGACACAATTCTGATGCACCATTTGAACGTTTTTCATCAAATTGGCCGGACCATAGGCCCAGCCCATCTTCCAGCCAGTTACCGAAAATGTCTTTCCGGCTGATCCCACTGTCAGTGTTCGCTCCCACATACCCGGAAGAGTGCAAATGCGAATGTGTTCGTATGGCTTGAACACCATCCATTCATAAACCTCATCGGCAATGCAAAGAACATTCCATTTCTTGCACAGATTCGCAATTACTTCCAATTCCTGGCGATTGAAGACTTTACCCAGAGGATTGTGAGGAGTATTGAGGACTATGGCCTTTGTCTTGCTGTTGAACAGTCCCTCGAGCTCCTTTTCATCCAACACCCAATCACCAGCACTGATCTCCCCTCCTGTGGATTTCTAAAAAGGAGGGAAGAGTATTATTATAATTCTAATCTAATAATTAATTTCAAATTAAATTGAATATAAAAATATATTAAAATACATTATCATTAAAAATAATACAAAAATGAGTTTTCAAAAGATTATTATTCTTCGGAATATAAAAACTTTCGGCGATCCCGTTGATGGCGCTGAAATCGTACCAAACGGTTTTTTTTATTCAAAATTTTGTGTCACGTGAGTTTTCACATTTAATAAAATTTTATATTTTTAGTAAATATAAATATTATAGTAGATAGAATTTAGTAAAAAGTAAAAACTAACTTAAATCACCAAAAACACCATATCTAATTAATTTTTATCAAATATTGTTTTCAGAATTTATTATTAAATAGGGGAACCTGGGGTAAAATGAGACAACTTTATTTTCATTTCATTTGAAAATTTCAAAACTCGATTTCTGCCAAAACAGAAATTTTTACCAAAAAACTAAACGTCCTTAAAATATCTTTAAAAGTCTAATAGATTCTAGTAAAAATAAAAAATAAAGGATATTTTCTAAAATAATTTTTCTTCCTGGAGATCAACTAGGCCGATTCGGCTTTATTTTCTTATTCTAACTATTCTAGGTTTATTTTTTTTGTCTATAAAATTGTGGTGTATACGGTGTATTTAACATCAAAAGCCAGAGAATATTTTATTTGTTTAAACAAATGATCTTAAATCAATTTAAAACTATTCGTATCTATCGCCTAGTAATCGTCTATTAATCTGGAAAAAGCTAATTCCAAAATACGAAAATTCTATGTCCCGTATCTAGTACATTCTCTGTCAGTTCTAACCCCAAAAAGCCTAGAAAGTTTTCGAAGAAGTCTTAATGCAGTTTTAGAAGGAACTGTCTGAAAGGTGTGAAAAAATAAAGTACACAAAGTAGATTTATATTGGTAAAAATATATTTTAAAATCATTTGGCTTTAAAATCAAATACAGTAGTAGACTTTCGCTAATTCGGTTTTTTGTTCAGGCTACTTTTTAATTCGTGTGGTATTTAAATTTGAAAAAAAAATAGTTTTGATGTGATTTTGCATTACTATGTGGTTTTCATGAAATTTACCATAAATAATATAAGTAGGGTAAAGTGGTACAAGTTGGACAATGCTACAATTTGAACAATGGTACAATTTGGACAGGGCTTTTTGTCTTGATAAATTTAGTACTACATTTTTATTTGTATATTTTTAATGCTTTAGTTTAGTTTTATAATTTGGTTCCTTCAGCTTAAAAACAAATTTTAAACTGTATTTATCAAACAAAAAGTCATGTCCAACTTGTACCGGCGAATTGTCCAACTTGTAACACTAATTCCAAATTATATCACTTTACCCTATGTAAACTTGATATGAGTATGCAGCAGATGAACAAAAATCGTTGCAAATCAAAAATAAAAATTTTCAAATCTATTAAATTTTCATTTAATCTATTAATTAATGAGTCAGTAAAGAAAAATTTGCGATAACACTAAAAACTTGAGTTTAAATTAGAATGGGTTTAAATTGGTATTTTAGGATTTTTAAACACTTTGTTTAAAACACAATAATATTTATAATCGAGCAATGTTTTCATTACATCACTTTCTTATTAGTCCGAAAACTTTAATTTTATAATTAAATCCATTAAATCTGTGAGTGCAAGGTCTTTTGAACTTATGAGCATCAAAAGATTATTAAAACGTTTTATAATGTGTCTTTTTTAATATAACAGTCCTTTTATGACATTTTAAAATCATTAATACTCGCAATAGTCGCAATACTATCAAAAGTACAGAATATTTTGCATGAAGGTTGTAGCGAAAGGGAGACCAAGAAGGGCAGTTGCCTTTCTCTCCCAAACTCAATATTTAAAGAAGAATCAAACCAAAAATAATTCAACATTAGGCTCACCTTAGGGTGAAGTAACCACTTATCGCCACTTTTAGAAAAATATAAAATTAATTTGATTATATTGACCCCTTATTATAAGAAATCTCAAATTTGACACAAAGTTACTGAGATGTATTGACTCCAGATTCGTCAAAAAAGTACTACTCCAATTTAATGCTGAACTACTTAAAAAACTGATTTTTTTATTAACAATGCAAAAAGAATCACTTCGTCGCCACTTTTTACCACTTTTCGCCAGTTTTTTAACCACTTCTCGCCACCCTCTTGAAAACGTCCGAACTCGATTATTTTGGGCAATATTATGCAAAGAATACATTCTTTCCGTACAGAAGTAGATCTTGAAAAATTCGAAAATCTATTTGAAGTTCCAAAAAAGAGACTTTCTTACTTCTTAATACTTTCGCAAGGTGGTGGAAGTTACATCCTGTTCGAATTTCGAAGTGCTCAAGTGTCAAAATGTGACGGTCTTCACATTGTTGTGAAGAAAAAAACTTAACAACGACGTTTACTGTTCTCGCCCCAGTATTTAATCACTCCATAATCACTGAGTAACTCCTTTACTAGCTTTATAGTGTGATATTAGATAAATTTTCCCCAACTTGTTCGAAAATTTAGTATGAAAATTCGAAATTGAATTTGAATTCTTCGAATTTCAACGACTTTTTGTGCAAATAGAGTTCCATTTACCTTTCATCCAAGACACTATTGGAGAATCAAAATCTACTTGTGATCGGGCTCATTCAGTATTTCTTTTTCCTCATGACCACCTTATTGAGCCCGATCACAAGTAGATTTTGATTCTCCAATAGTGTCTTGGATGAAAGGTAAATAGAACTCTATTTGCACAAAAAGTCGTTGAAGTTCGAAGAATTCAAATTCAATTTCGAATTTTCATACTAAATTTTCGAACAAGGTGGGGAAAGTTTATGAAATATCACACTAAAAGGCTCTCCAGAGAGTTACTCAGTGATTATGGAGTGATTAAATACTGGGGCAAGAATAGTAAACGTCGTTGTTCTCTTTTTTTCCTCATAAAACTGTGAAGACCGACACATTTTGACACTTGAGCACTTCGAAATTCGAACAGGATGTAACTTCCGCCACCTTGCGAAAATATTAAGAAGTAAGAAAGTCTCTTTTTTGGATCTTCAAATAGATTTTCGAATTTTTCAATATCTACTTCTGTACGGAAAGATTATTACTCACTTTAAATGATTTTTCTTCGGTTAAGTTAGCGTGGCCTATTAAAAAACAATGGCGACAGGTGGTAAAATCAATTCAAAACATTACCACTTTCCGCAAAATTTGATGGCACTTGTTATATTTGGTAAGAAATATTGGATTCGATGCACTTGCTTAAAATATTGCTCTAAAAAATTGCTCAAAATTTTAAATAAAAAAAACGAACAATTGTTATTTTTCGGCTCTATACGTAGCAGCAATAAAAATACAAATAAATTTGCGGTTCAATAATTTCATAAATCGTGGAAAATAGCGATTTCGATATACAGTGAGTGTCAATAGTTTGTTGCCCAATGGATGTTTGAGAAATCAAGTGAAAAAAATGATAGAAAAAAATACTTTTCCATTTTTTTCTTTTTGCAGATGAGTTCCTTGTAATCCGTAGATATTATTTATAATTTTCAAAAAAAATAATTAATTTTATTTCATATAAAAAATAATTGTTTTCCAAAAGTTGGTCATTTTTGAAAAATCAAAAGTTTGTTGCCTCATTAAAAAAAACTAATTCAAAATGGTGAAAACGTGCAACCAACTTTATGTAAACCGGTTATATTTTGAGCTTATGTCATTTGATAGGCAAATGGTGGATTTGTACATTTTTAAGGCTGTCAATGCTAAATATATAGGTGTAAGAGTGATGATAAATAACAAGAAATAATCAGTTTTTTGATAATTCATAATTTAGGTTATAATGGCAAATTACAAAAAGTTGAAAGGTGGGATATTGTCCAGAGATACTGCTGGAAAGAATCGGCGTCGCTTAATTGCCAAATTTTATGGAAATTCATGAAAAGTTATACATAAAATGGTCAAATATTATAGTTATGAGGCACGAGTAAATCTGAAAAACGCTACTGGTGGACCCAGGGTTTCGACTCAGAAAGTCGATAACCGCATTCTAGGTATCTCTGATAGTAACCCCATGATGTTTGCTTCAAAAATTCAGAGTCGGCTGGTTACAGAAGGCATACAGGCTTCAAAACCAACCGCAATTTAATGAAAGTGGTAAGAATAATTACTTGATTTGCAGGTTTCCATTGGTAAACAAAACCAATCTGGTTAAAAGGTTGTAAATTCACTTGGAGCATACTAAAAACGTAAAAATACAACCTCTTACGCAGTTTGGTTTTGCTTACCAATGGAATTTTGCGAGCCAAGTACCTATTCTTATATTGTCTTTCATTTTGAGTTTGATTTTCGAAGCATTTGAAGCCTGTATGCCTTCTGTAACCAGCCGACTTTGAATTTTTGAAGCAATCATCATGGGGTTACTATCAGAGATACCTAGAATGCGGTTATCGACTTTCTGAGTCGAAACCCGGGGTCTACCAGTAGCGTTTTTCAGATGTACTCGTGCCTCATAACTGTAATATTTGACCATTTTATGTATAACTTTTCATGAATTTCCATAAAATTTGGCAATTAAGCGACGCCGATTCTTTCCAGCAGTATCTCTGGACAATATCCCACCTTTCAACTTTTTGTAATTTGCCATTATAACCTAAATTATGAATTATCAAAAAACTGATTATTTCTTGTTATTTATCATCACTCTTACACCTATATATTTAACATTGACAGCCTTAAAAATGTACAAATCCACCATTTGCCTATCAAATGACATAAGCTCAAAATGTAACCGGTTTACATAAAGTTGGTTGCACGTTTTCACCATTTTGAATTAGTTTTTTTAATGAGGCAACAAACTTTTGATTTTTCAAAAATGACCAACTTTTGGAAAACAATTATTTTTTATATGAAATAAAATTAATAATTTTTTTTGAAAACTATAAATAATATCTACGGATTACAAGGAATTCATCTGCAAAAAGAAAAAATTGGAAAAGTATTTTTTTCTATCATTTTTTTCACTTGATTTCTCAAACATCCATTAGGCAACAAACTATTGACACTCACTGTAGGTGGCGAGAAGTGGGACACTGGCGAGAAGTGGTGATTCCACCCTATCCAAAAAGCAAATAAAACGATTTTTGTAAAAAATCGAGTTGTTCGACTTATATTCTGAGTGATCAAAATGAGCTCCCAGTAGTATGCAATTTATATCAAATCCTTTCAATACTTTTTCTCTCAAAGCGGTACTCCCTGTATGAGGATTTTATTAATTTTCGAAAATGTCAAAGTTATTCGTTTTTTATAATCAAAGACCGTTTTTTTTTAAGATAATTTTCTAAATTTATTCCCCCCTTACTAAAATCCTAGTTACTCGAAAAATAACTAACTTTTTCTAGAGACGAAAGTAATAAAAATTTATCATGTTCCAAAAATCCCCGCTGTCCCGTATAATGCTAAACGATATTGCATAATGCATATGCCGCATCGGCTTAAAAATTCCAAAGGCAATGCAGGGTTAAAATTTCATTAATCTCTCTTATTGAGGTAATAAATTAGCACCAATGTACATAATGTAAATAATGTTATCTGCTATAATTATATCGCAATCAACCTATCTTTAAGAAATTCCTCAGAACCCTCAGAAAGATCAAAATAAATGTACAAATAAATTGCATTGTTGTAAGAAGGCTTTATACCTCTTGTATGATATTGCAAATTTGGTTTTTTTCCAAGGTTAAGCTTTACAATCGGGTTTAAGTAATCTGTGTCAGTGTTTTTACTGTATCACATCACAGCCTCTCATATTTAACTGGTTTCAATGCCCTTTAACCCGGATTTTATTACTTATTTGATAAAGATTTTCTGTCTAGAAGTTGACGGGAGACTTCTTAGAGGAATGGAATGTAACTCACCGGTTTTAGTGGAATAAATCTGGGAATTCCTCCTGCAGCCTTGACCATGGGCTCGTAACAATCGAAGAATGGTTCAATGATGATCACTTCATCACCATCATCTACGTGGCCCTGCATAATGCAGAAGAGAGCTTCGTAGGCTCCCACTGTGACTAGGATCTCGGTTTGTTCATTCAGATCCTTCCCTACGAGTCCCGAGTAGAGTTTTTTGAGCTGTGTCACGAGTCGCGGATGTCCAAATCCCCGGGTGTATTGCATCAGCAGGGGATTTGTGGAGGAAGCTGTTTGAAGGGCTTCAGTGACATAGGATGGAGGTGGATAGTCCGGAAAGCCCTGACCGAGATTCAGGGGCTTGTACTGAAGAGCCAGCTGGATGTATTGTACCCTGCAAGGTCACTTGGTTAGGGACAGATTGGGAGACTGGAAACTACGCAGTTTCCCAAGGATTTTTTTTCCTTACCAGACACTCTCAGTGCTTCCACGGTAGCGCTTTGGAAAGTCAAATTTGTCTCCGCTCATGATGCTTGTGCTAAAGTTCCGATCAAACTGAAGAGTTCGTGGTAATGTTTGACACTGTTTCACCAAATCCCTCGTTAGCAATCGAAAGAAGGTGCTCATCTGCGGAAGAAGAAAAGCCGCAAAAACCACTAAGCACACGATACACAAGACAGATAAGGCCACTTCACAGTAATTTTACATAAAAAATACACATCTGATAGTACTCTGTTGATGTGTTAGAGTGAATTGGGGAGAATAATTATCACAATTGAGGTTTTTCAGTGGAAATTTCTGTGAATTGTTTACCATTCCCTCTCAATGCTTCCCAAAGCATGATCCCACCCTAAAACCATTTTCCCCTTACGTACGGCTTTGATTCTTTGGTAGAATTTAGTAAATGCAATTGTCCTATCACAGAGGAAAAGAATACGTAGATTATGTAAGATTTTTGTACGAAAAATTCGCGATAAATAGATAATTTCCCATAAATACATACACAAAAGATCATATATGGCGCGAAAAAAACAGCTGATTGGCATCCCTCTGGTGGTGAGACGCCGCAACTAAAACGCATAAACGTCATGTTGTGGTTGTGACACGCAAACAGTCCAGAAAACGCGATTTTCTCTCAAGTTTTCATCTCAATTTCTCAGTGTTTTGTGCAAAATCCAGTGCCCAGAAATGGATGTTACGCCCCTCTTTAAGGCCTGTGTCAAGACAATGCGTCTGAAGAATAAATCCCTGCCTGTACCGGACAAAAATCGCATTCTCAAAAAGCGTCCCGTCACCACGGACGTGGACTTCAATGGCCGGTCGAAGGATATTCGGTACAAAATCACGCAATTGAGGGATTTCTTGGTAGAAAATCGGGCTGCTTACATGAAATTCGCTTGCCACTTGAAGAACTCAGCTCAGATGAGCGATGAAGAAAGAGATTTGATAGACCAAGAGTGCGAGAAGGTGATAAACTTCTGTTCACAGTTGATCCTCGATTTCCGCCAAGATTGCCGCAGCATTGAAAAAAAGTCACCACAGCAGATGCGGGAACACATGAGAATAGTCCTGGAAACTCTAACAGAATACCTAAAGACCATTAATGATTTCCACATGCGACAGAAGAAGCACCGGGTTCAGAGAGAATTGGAAACTTACAAGTTCATCAAGCTAGAATCAGACAAGAGGAAGATCCCAGTGATGCCATTCACAGCACCAAAAGCTGCAAAGAGTGACAGTGAGAGAGATTCAGCAGAGGAGGAGGATGAAGATATGCCACTAGATCGGTCGGATGAGGAGAAAAAGAAGGATTCGCTAAAGGAGAGGAAATCTCTCTCAGGACGATTGTCGCTGGATGAAGAGATCGCCCACAATCAGTCTTCCTACGATGAAGGAGACAAACTCAGTGCCGAGGATATTCAGATGTTTGAATCGGAGAATGTACAGCTGTATCATGAGCTTCAGGGATTGGCTGAGGAAGTGGAACAGATTGAGAGGAATGTCGTGGACATTGCTCAGTTGCAGGACATCTTCACCGAAAAGGTTTGTTTACTCATTTATTTATTTATTTATTTATTTATCGAAAATAGTTATGCTAGGCGCACAATAACTTTTGCTTTGAAAATATGTTTTTGACTTTTCAATGAGAGAGAAAGAGATCTAAATAGTCGTCCCACTCATCCTCATAGGCATTTCCGATAAAATTTTAGGGGAATAGGGGTTAGCTAGGGAGTAGGGGCTCCAGGGGGTAGATGTTAGCCATTACTCTAAGTAATATTCTTTTAGAAAGTACTATAATTCCAATTCCTTGTTAAAAAAACTAGCGGAGGCGAGATTTGATATCTAGCCCTTTGAATGCGAATTGGTTAAAAATATTTTAAAATTTGTAAGGGTTAAGGTTTGTAAAAAGAACGTTTTTCTACATTAAATTAAAAAAAAAAACACATGACATCGATGAAAAACATGCTTGTAAAAAAAGAACATTGAAAATCTTTCTTTTCATAGTAATAATTATAAGCGGAATAGTAGAGTTTAAAAAGCTCAAGATCAAATCTTGGCTTCCTCCACAGAAGTTTGAGATTGTTTGATTTTTTTTTTTTACTTTTTTTTTAGCGGAAAGAAATTGTTTAGCCAGAATATTCTTTTTTTTTAACTTAACAGAAAAAAAATTATATTTTATTATGTTGTTGAAAGTGCATTATCATAAGTCTGTTCTATTTTGTCACCATGACTTTATTTAAATATAAAAAACAAACTGTCGCTAAATACTTAAAAAAATGAAAAAAAAAAAGATTTGAGGCGAGATTTGATACCGAACTCTTTCAGTTCGCGTATGTTAGTCATCATAATTTTTTTCTACACTCCTATTGCTTTTAGGGAGGTTAGCTGTATCAACTAGAGCCTTTGAGTATACTATACAATAAGAGTTTAATATGCTCCAAAAAATATTTTTTATTAAATATTTAAAAAAAAAACAATTCTGTAACATTTCCAATCATCCTCTTTAATTGCTTATTCCACCATTATTTTTTTTATATTTATGCACTTGCAAAGCTTCCTGTTACACAAAAATTAAATTCAAAATTCACATTTTTAAAATTTTGCACAATTTAAATAAAATATCCAAAGAAATCAATGGGCATCCTTTTGTAAAAAATACTTAACTCTATTCCAAACAAGTTTTTGCAATATACAAACATTTATTTTTAAATTTTGGGTTGCATTGTATATTGGGTTGTTACAAAAATATGGACCTTTTACTAAAACTTTGCAAAAAAGCAAATTAGCATTTGAATGAAATCGGAAAATGTAATAAATTTTACCAGTATTCGAAAGATTATATATTTTTTTAAAGACTTTAAAAGTTTTGAAGTTTTAATTGGAAGTTTAAAAGAAGCTTTGAAGTTTTTACTGGAAAAATTTCTTACGGATAATTATTGCTGTAACTGTAATTTGTGCTCGTATAATTTTTCATGCCCTTGAATATTAATTTTTCTTTAAAACTCTAGAAATTTCTAGAAATTATGCTAACCAGAACTGGTTTCAATTTAAAAAAAAAAATGAAAAAGTTTTTAAGGCAAAATTTCAAAAAGTACCTACCTACTTTTATTATTAAGATTTTTTTATCTTACATTCTGTAAATTTAATAAATCCCTCAGTTTTCTAATAAGTCTTCAATCGTTAAATCTTGAAATCTGTCATTGAACATTTCGTTTATATTTTCCGATTAAGGTGTTTAATGTTAACTCTTTGATTAGATTACCCGGGTTACCGGTGACCAATAGAGAAAATCTGTTTTTCTAACTATCTAATCTAAATTCAATTCTGTCTAATGTTTTTACATAATCGTAAAATGGTTGTAGGAATCTTAATTTTTTTTTTCAAATCTTTAACTATTATGTAAGAGTGAGGAATTTTAAGGTTGATTGGGTCACCAGTGACCCAATCCTACGATTCCTACGATCTTCTAAAATCTAAAGCTCTGTTATGCTATAAAAAATATTTAGAGACGGATGTATTGCACTCAATCGGGATTTAATCGGTAAAGTAACTCGAAAAATGATTTATTTTGTTTAAAAATTTTTATTTATTGGTTGTATATATTTTTTCGATCTAGCTAGAGGCTAAACAGTGATAGATATCGACTTCTAGTTTTCGATTAGGCACCATAAGTCTATAGTTTTAATCTATAGTCAGGTTTTTTGGTTTCCTTTATTTTCGAATATGTTTTGAAGGTAGTCTATGCAAACTTTCGTCCATGACCGGAACTATTTTCGACATCGAATTTTCGAAGGACAAAGTTTAACCACTTGGAGCGACTTGGAGGGCTTATTTTTCAATCGATTTGTTTAAATTTGGAAAACTAAACGGAAGTGAACGTGGGTAAAAAAACGCGCGAAAGATAATACACGGACAGATCCAGGGGCATGATATTTCCTATCTTTCCCATATGTTTCTAGCGAGCCGAAAAAATTTTTGAGTTTATTAGCTATTTTCTGTCATTGTACAATGAATTAGTAAAAAATATTAATACAAAATAAAAGCCAATTTAATAACGAAGAGGCAACCGAAAACTCTAAATTGGCAATCTACGTAGTTTTGGCGATATCTTGTGAAATGTGTACGAAAACAGGGAAAAAATTACACTAAAACTGGTCGCATTTTTCAGAGCTAATGTCACTCCCCTGGACAGATCTATCTCACGAGTTCGAGCATTTCGTAAAGCCAGAACGCTTTGCCATCTCTTTTTCATTATAGTTAAGAAGTGAAATGCTATAATTTTTACATTTTTAAAAACATTGCAAATTTTTATTCAAATTGAAAATGCAGAATTCTACAAGTCCCTCGCTTTGAATAAAAATCGGGTTTTTTTTTTAATGTAAAAAGGTTTTTTGAAGTCCTTTTTATGTATTACACATTTTTTCTTTTAAGCCTTTAAGGACGATTGTATCACCGATGCTCCAAATGAAATAGAAAAATTATACAAGATTTTTTTAATAGTAGAATAGATCTTTATTTTTTTGGTGAAAATACAGTAGACTCTCGCTGAATCGGCTCTTTTTCATTCGGGCGAAAAATGTTGTTGACAATTTTCACGTTTAATTAAGAAGCTAATTTGCTCAAATTCGCAGTATAGTTCTTCCTATTTTATCGTGATTCTTTATAATTGAGCGCTTTTTATGGAATTTACAAAGGCTTTGACGCCCAAATCTCTCAATAATTCGGATGTCATTTTGCCCCAAATGCCCAATTGAGAGAGAGTCTATTGTGGTTTCCAATTTTTCGTGGTAAACGGAGAGTCAATTAAAGGGCTCGAACCACAGGGCTCTGTGTAGCAAAGTAAGGGCTTTATTTGCAGAGAAATGGATAGTGTTATGCATGTTCCGACCTCTGAGCTTTTTTTCACTTGAAATCATCGACCATATGAAAAATATTTTGTAAATTTTCGTAATAAATTGTAATTTTGTTTTAAAAAGGGCAATCAAGCAAGCAATACTTACCGTTGAATTTTCGCATTCAGGTGACTCTCCAGAAGGCTGATATTGAGAGAATTTCCAATACAGTCGTGGGAACGACTGAGAACGTCAAAGACGCCAATGAGCAGATAAAGCAAGCAATTCAGAGAAATGCCGGACTCAGGGTATGGATACTCTTCTTTCTTCTCGTCATGTCCTTTAGCCTACTTTTCCTTGACTGGTACAATGATTAATAAATCGTACAAGGCTAGGTGCTTTTATCAAAAAAATTGTTTTATTTCGGTGAAAATTTTCCGCGAGAAATGTCAGCATTTGAATATAGTTCTGGTTCTGAGGAGTCCCAGTCCCAGGACTCCCAAATTTCCTCGGATCCTCTGAATTCCTGTAAGTTAATACTGAGAGGTAAACCTTTTTTGCCACAAATGTCCCGGAATAAAAGCTAGAATGATTTTTTCTTCAAAAGGTCTGCAAGGAATTGAGGCAATTGTCCTTTCCCTGACTGAGTTCCTCAGTCAAAAGCTAGAACATTGCGAAAAGATGCTCCTGGCCATTAAGCAGCAAAAGGAACAGCACTTCAGGGACTGCAGGCATGAGCATATTCTAGATTTAGATGGAGACATGGCATAAAAAACTGTGAAAATGTGTGATTTTATTTAAAAGCAAAGAAAAAAAAGCAATATAAAAGAGGGTCATTGACGCCACCCAACCCAAGAGAAAGATATTTTTTTTGTGTGAGATAATGCTCCAGTGAAATCCATCGCATTCTTAGAGCTTCAGAATATCCGCCACGGCTGCCACGATGCAGCGTGCTGAGATGCCAAAGAGATCAATCAGGACATTCGGTGGTCCAGATCTTGGCACCTTGGACACTGCCAATTGCTTCACTACAACATTTCTCTGCTGAGCCAGAGCAGACATCACTGCCTCTCCCAAGCCTCCCTCCCTGTAGTGATCCTCCACGGTGATAACTCTGCCTCCGCACTGCTGTGCATTGGCAATAATGGCCTCCTGATCCAGTGGCTTGACGGTGAATGGATCGAGGATGCGCACGTGAATTCCAGACTTTTCGAGCTCATTGGCAGCATTGATGGCTTCATAGAGAGTTATTCCAGCTCCCACAATCAACACTTGATCATTCTGAGACTTCCTCACGATCTTCGCCTTTCCAATCTGCAGAAGAAAATCAACTTTTTGGTAAGTCTCAATTTTTTTCTCTTTTCTAGCTTTAATTCTTTAGGAGGGAATTAAATTACTTTTCGAATACTGCTTAAAACCAACTCTTTTCAAATTTATCACAATTCTATAGATCAAACGGTAAGAGATATCGAATTTTGATCTTCGATAACCCCCTCATAAGTCGATGTCATCTCGAGAATATTTTTTATCGTCCCAACCCTCTTTCTCACGCAAAACCATGTTTTTTTGGTTTATTTCGAAAACGGCTCCACAGAGTTTATTTTCGGATATGTTTTGGAGGTAGCCCAGGAGAATATTTTGTCCATACACAACTATGACCGAAAAAAATCAACATTGAATTTTTGAAAGTCAAAGTTTAGCCAGTCTGGAGGGCCTACTTCTCCACCGATTTGGTTAAATTTAGATTTTTTGGAAAGGTCTTGAAATTTCCAACCCGGCTACATCGGTCACAATCGATAATGAATCGGTAAAAAAACACTTGTAAATTACTCAACTTTTAAAAGTATTTTTTTCTGTCAGCAAACTTATAATCCAATTAGAGGCCAAACGGTAAGATACGAATTTCCGATCTTCGGAAGACCCCTCCCCCATAATACGGGGTTTAGACCTAAGGCTTAGCCATATGACTTAACTGCTATAATTTCTTTTCAGTCGAGATTTCTTGGAAAAAATTTACGGAGGATTGAATTATTGATGGCAAATGTTCTATTAGATTCCAAAAAACCAATAAAATTGGTTGTTATATAGGATTTTGAGACCTTCGGGAACTGGGCTAAACCTCTAGTCTGAAGACCGTTTAAGTCAAACCAAAGGATCATCATTTTGATTTTTATTTCCCCCCACCCCCTCTAACCCCACCAAAACCATGTTATTTTTGTTTTTTTTTCGAAAATGACTCCTATGATTTCTTTTATTTTTGGATATGTTTTGAAGGTGGTTCGGGCGAACATTTTCTCCAAACATACCTATGACCTAAAAAATCGCCATCTTGAATTTTTGAAGTTTAAGGTTTATCCACTCTAGAGGACCTATTTTTCAACCGATTTGGGTTAATTTGGATTTTTTGGAAAGGTCTTGAAATTTCCAATCTGGCTGCATCGGTCTTTATCGCTAAAGTACTCGTAATTGACTTGACAGATTTTCTTTTTCTCGAATATCTTTAGAAGGTAGCCCTGTAGCCCATAGTTGAACATTTCGTTTTATAACTGAAAAAATTGTTCACATCAAATTTTCGAACGTCAAAGCTCAACCTCTCTGAAGGGCCTAATTTCCAACTTATTTGATAAAATTTGGATGTGTTTTCGAAAACGGCTCGAACAATTTATTTTTGTTTCTATTTAAAAAGTTTCAAAGTAAATATTTCATCAGTGCCAACCTCTTCAATTCATTCCTGTTTAGGTACTTTAAAATTATTTCAGTGCTAGTATTTATGAGGTAACCCTCCCTAAATTTATTATCAAATACTTAAAAATTCGTACTATCTTATAAACTTTCAATTTCAGAGTGTTTTTCTGATAATTTATGGGCCAGTACTGGCCCATAAATAGTAGTAAACCGTTATTACGGAGCCGACGGAGACAATAACTGTGCGTAAAAGATAATAGAGAACTCTATTTCGTGAGTTCGAGTATCCCTTAAAGCTGGGATGTTTTAACGATCATTAAAATCGGTCAACAATATCAAATTTAGCAATTAAATTTTTTGATAATTTGTTTTTCTTTCAATTTCTAAACACGTAAAATCCCATAGTGTTGATGATTTATCGCAAGTCAAAATCAAAGTAATAAAACACCAGTAAGACACTTAATAATCAAAAAATTCTGGAATAAAAAATCGATAGAATTTAACGAGAATATGTTTAACATTTTAGTCAGTCGCCAACATTTGCACATTTTTTTTATTATTTCATACACAGAAATTAGTTATCTGAATAATCATGTGAGATAATGGTTTCTCATCCTTCTTATCTGTATACAGACTTGGTAAATAACTTAAATATGCAACTTAAGATTATTCTTGATTATTGTACCTTCTTATCTATTCCATAAACTTGGCAATTATTCCGGTTACGATTAAAAAAAAAGAATCAAAAACAAATTCAATAATCTCATACATCACACCATTTCTCTTTTATCCGAGATGCTTTTTTCTCTTGTAGAGAGAGAGAGAGAAGTGAAATTAGTTTTATAATAAAAATTTATTCATGTGAAAATTTGTAAATTTACGCATTAAATGGATATTTTGCATGTACAATCTGAATAGAGGGTTTTGCAACGCTAAGACGGCGGCGGTGGAAACCTACAAATTTCTCAAATTGTTAAAAAAAAATTATCAAAAAAGCGAGAAATTGTGAAAACCTGCACAATGTTTCCACATTTTGACTTTTTCTTCTCGTATTTAGTTAGACAACTAAAATTTTGTTGACAATTTTCACGCTTGATTTTGAAGCAAATTTAATCAAATTTGCTCTAGTTGTTCTTATTTTATCGTGATTCTTTATAATTGAACACGTTTTGTGAAATTTACAATGACTTTGACGCCCAAATCACTCGATAACTCGGATGATTTTGCCCCAAATGCCCAATTGAGAGAGTCTAATGTACTAACATTAAATAAAAAACAATGCCTGGATTTCGAAATATTCGACATTGAAATTTCTAAAATGAATTTAACGATTAAACGGACCGTTGACTAATTTTGTATGAAGTTGCGGGGTGTCAGAAGAGTTGTAGTACTTTCACCTCGGACCACAAAATCTGAGATTGTAAAGAATCTCAGCTAACAGTTTCTTTAAATCAGTTCCGGTTTTCGAGATATTTTTTTTATTGAAGTGACTAAAAGGGTTAAATTTCTAAAAGAGGTTTGAAACGAGGATACAGCGTCTCTGGTGTCGGTTTTACCAACTTCATTAATTCTACTGAATTGTCAATTATTTAAAGGTTAATTACCTTTCCCTGATCAATAATTCAAGTATGTTCAGGATAATTGGAGCTATAGGGCAAATGTCCTAATTCAAAACCATTTCCAGACGCTTTAACTTTGACAGAAGATTCAATACATTAAGTTCATATTTTTTCTAAAGAGAATTACATAAATTTGCTCCTACACTCTTCTAGAATGTTACTGTTTAGTGAAAATTCTTTAGTTATAATTTGAAAACTTCTTAAATACAAGAAAAATACGCGAGTGCAAAATGCTTCTATTAGAAACAAATTAATCCAAATGGAGACAAGAGAAAGTTTCTAATTGGAGACAAACAGTGTAAGTGAAACCGCGACGACAGACTTCCAAAACCTCGTAGAGTTGCTCTTGAGTGCAGGATTTGTTGTTATTCCTGGTCTTTTTTCCTTTCCCATCTAAATCAATAGGAAAATCTCTCCAAAAAAAATCATATTTCTGGGGTTTCCTATTGAAGCATTTGCAGACACTTCAGAAAAACCATTTTTGTTCACGAAATAGGTAATTATTTCATTTGAAAACTTCACGTACCGTTAAGAATGAAGATTAGCATTGAATTTAACTAAAATTACCCAGGAATGTGACATTAAATGTTATGCTCAACGCACAATAAATTTTGTTTAGTAAACATGTTCTTTGCATTTCAATGAGAATGAGTGAAATCTACATCTAGTCATCTCGCTCATTCTCATGGGAAATTTTGAAAACATGTTTACGAACAAAAGCTATTGTGTGCTGGTCATTAAACAAAACGAATAAACAACAGTCACCTTATTGTGTGTTTTTCATTGGAAAACATGGTCGATCGATGAAAAATTCGATGGTGAAAAGGTACACTTTTAATTTTTCTGAGAAATTAACAAATTAAAATTTGTTAATATGAATGGATTTGCGCTTTATTTGGAGCAAAATTAACTAAATAATGAAACTGTGGTATAGAAAATATATAAAAATAATAATTTAGTACTGTATTTATCGTGAAAACAATGACGTTTCCATTTGGAGTAGCGAAAAATTTCCATTTGGAGCAGGTTTTGAATTAGCTTAATTTACCATAGTCGCCTAATAACTAAAAACAACAAAAACGGGGTTTTGCCTAGATTCCAGGCGCAAAAACAAATTGAAATCAAATATTAGATGAGCACATATATTCTGTCACTAGAAGAGGTCGAAAGTTTGGAGTGGTATAACTCAGCTCCTGATGAACATAATTGGATGGGTGAACTATTGTTGGAAAGCTTGGTTCATTAGCTTTTAGAATCTGGTATATGTAGTCTGATATGAGTAAACCATGGTCATCCAGAACCATTTATGTCGAAGAAGACACTTTTTGCAACGTCTTTTTTGGCCATCTACTTCTGGCACCAGGAGTGACCCACAATTCTAACACATGGACTGTTCGTTAGAGGAACTCAAATGGTACAATTTGTGGAAGAAACTTTTTTTTTGGACATCTTACTTTTTTTATTCATCGACTTTTGCAAGACCCTCCAAACTTTCGACCTCTTCTAGTGACAGAATATATGTGCTCATTTAATAATAAAAAAATATGTCTGGTTTCTGGTTAGAAATCGATAGAATATGTTTGAGTGAACTGGGACATTATAATAATTGTGATTTTGTAAGGATCACAGCCAAGTAAGAGCAAATTATTGATTTTCACGATAATTCCTGCAAAAACCACGAAGAATTCAAGGACATAGAATAGCTCTTGTAAACTTACCTGGAACACTTCGTCGTTGCGATAGATAACAGCAGTGTTGGGTCGTGATGTTCGGATGAAGCAGACTCCCTTCGTGTTGGCAGCAATCTCCACAGCCCGTTCACAGCTCACGGCATCCGAAGGATAGAAGACCGTACTGCCGGGAATTGTACGGAACATGGCAATGTCTTCAAGTCCCATCTGACTGGGTCCATCTTCGCCAATACTGACACCACAGTGGGAACCAACGAAATTAACATTGGTCTGGGAAATAGCACCCATGCGGATTTGATCAAAGGCACGAGTGAAGAAGGTGGCAAAGGTGGACACAAAGGCCACAGTACGATCACGACAGGCTGCCCCAATAGCCACTCCAACGAGATTCTGTTCGGCAATGAAGCATTCAATGTAGCGATCTGGGAAGGCTTTCTTCAGCTTCTCCGAGAACGTTGAGTTCTTCGTGTCACCATCGAGGCCAATTACGCGACTATTGTTGACGGCAATCTTGGCCAGAGCCGTACCGTAGGCCAGGCGAGTGGCTACGGTTTCGCCTAGTTTGTAACTTGGCGGTGATGCTAGTTGGATATTGCGAATGTCCACAGCTGGAGCATCATCTCGCAGGGGTTTCTGTGGAGCAATCTGCAGAGGTCCAGCATTGTTAATTAATCCTGCCAGATGCTTAATAACTGAATCTGCTTGATCTCCCAAAGGTTTACCATGCCAATTCTCAAGATTTTCAATATTAGGGAAGAATTTCCCCTTGAAGGTCTTGGCAATTACGGCAGTTGGACGATCAGCTGTATTGGCAGCTTCGAAGAAAGCCTTGCACAACTCCTCAATATCATGTCCATCCACAACAATTGCATTGAAACCAAAGGCTTCAAGACGCTTGCGGTAGATTTCCATTTGATGCTGAAGCGAAGTTGGCTCTGACTGTCCCAGACGATTGACATCGAAGATGACACAGAGATTATCGAGTTTGTAGTGTCCGGCAAAGTGAAGACTCTCCCAGATGGAACCCTCTGCCGATTCACCATCTCCCACCACAACGTAGGTTCTATAGGCAGCTTTGTCAAAATTCTTGCCAACATAGGCCATACCAGCAGCTACAGCTACTCCCTGTCCCAAAGATCCTGTACCAACATCAATAAAATTGAGCCTTGGTGTTGGATGACCCTCAAGATCTGAGTCGACTTTGCGCAAATTTGCCAATTCGGACACTGGGAAGAGACCAGCTTCGGCCCAGGCAGCATAGAGAATTGGTGCTGCGTGTCCCTTGGACAAAATAAATCGATCATTGGATGCATCACGTGGTGCAGATACTTTGTAGCGCATCGTATGGAAGAAGAGGACCGACATGATCTCGGCAATGGATGCACATGATGTTGGATGTCTATATACAACAAAAAAAAAGTCGTATAGTAGTAATCGCACTAAGAGTCATACACCAAAGTCCTTGACACACAAGTCTTCAGCATCTCGTGCAAGAACACATTCTCCACGTGAATGGATTTTAATATGTGTAAATGTAAAATGTAAATCTCTCTATCGCGGTTCACTCTTATTATGTTTTATTGCCCCGCGAGAGTGAGTGCAAAAATCCGTAATTTACGTAACGCATAGGGTTTATCAATTTATAACATTAATGGCTTTTCAATAAGCTGTTACATACAAGCTGATAACGACTACTTTCCCACGTTGCAATACTGATAACATACGGAAATGGAATGGGTAACAATTTGAAGTATATAGTACGAGGTAGTGGTATTAGTATTAATCGCTTAAACGGGTGATTTTGCTAAAAATACTCACAGTTTGGGAATGGGGAAAAGGTTTCATGTGGTCAGAGATAATTTGAATATTATCAAAAACTACTTTTTTCTTGTTGTAAAACTGCTCTACTTTGATTTTGAGTAGTTTTGTGCTGAATTTTGCAAATATTGTACTTCAACTATTTTTTTCTCGTTTTGATAAATGGTTTTCATGATTTAAATTATTTTGGTATACTGATGAGAGAAATCCGAAAAAGTTAAAATAACATTCCGGAAATGTTAATTTACCCTGCAGTATTGATCCGAAATCGGTGTAAATATTACCCTTTTTAGGTGTATTAGGGGTTAAAGTTACCCTTTTTGTGTTAATTTTACCCTTAAAAAGGTTTAAAATTAACATTAAAAAATGTTGATATATTTTTACACCTAAAAAGTGTTAAATTTATGAGGAAAAAAAGTTAATCGCACCCCCATTTTTTTCTCAGTGTACTATATCTCAAAAGTATCTTTACATCATTCACCGTTTACTGGTTCACAACCGATTTGAAAATTCACCCAATACAGATTAGAAGAAAAATAATTGAATTTATAATAAAAATTATTTATCTGTTTATAATCGATTGGAATCTGTTCAGGCGTGTCAGAAATTCCAAGACCTTTCCAATGAGCCCAAACATGATTCCATTTGGTTGAGAAAAACGCTCTGTAGAGCCTTTTTAACATTTGACCTTGAAAAATCGTTATTGTCAAGGGCATGACGTTTCCTATGATTTTCATCGGTGGCAGCCAAAATCCCGAAAGCCAAAGTTCCGAATTTCAAAATTCTGGAGGTGATGAAGTTAGAGTCATTTGCCTAAAGCGAGACAGTTTGGAAAGTTGGACAAAGCAGTGTGTAATGTGAGACCTCCTTAAAAACTTGATAATAAATCAATTAAATATTTCAATTTTCGATAAAAAGATTATTAAACATAATTTTATGATTATTTCAGAAGTTAAAAATGCAAAAATCGTTATAAAACGATCAAAGCGTGACTTGCAAGAATTTAAAAAATGTATTGCATGCGTGATATTCATAACCTTGACACGGTAGTTGTCATTTTCTCTGTTTCTTATGGAAGTTGCTAGGAAATTATCAAAGTGTTTTGTTTGATTTTTCGGCATAATTTGTGAAATATAATTAAGTCCGTAGTGAAAATCGAAGGACATACATCCATTTAAAAGGTAAATAAAAAATATTTCTGAAATATTACATTTAAAACGGATAGAAAAGTGATTTAATTTGCTTTCAAAACAAGTTTTATGAAATCATGGACAAGTTGATTTTGTGAATGAATTTGGTGGTTTTGTGCAGTGAAATCATGTTAACAAGGACGACAAAAATCCTTAAGTATCCGGAGAAATAGTTGCAACAGCAGTTAGCAGCTGATAAGGAGAAAATCTCCTGAAAAAGGCTGCAAAGATTTCCAGATTCCGAAGACCACTTTTTCTGACAGAATGGATAGTAAATATCGCAAAAACACCTGGAGAAAGACAAATAGGAGCCTCTATAGAACTCCCAAAGCAAGTGGAAAAGGACTTGGGCGGATGGGGAATTGAAATGTGCTAAAAATTGCATCGGCTTTAAAACTATAACTGCTGGACAGCGCGAGGCGTCTGTGAAATTTACAGGACGTCCAGGAAGTTCTTGGTAATTAGCGTTCCTCAACTATTACCCGGACATAAAGGAGGGATTAGCATAACCATCAAATGTGCAAGTATACAGAGAAAACCCTCAACATTTGATTTTCTACATATTTTGTATGATATTTTGTCATTAATATCACTATGTCCAACTTTCCAAAAGTTTTTGTCCAACTTTCCAAAATTTTGTCCATTTTTTCAAAATGTGTTATTTTTTTAATTTCCGTGAATTTTCCAATTATTCGGTTACAATATTTAATAACAACAAGCAAACTGCACTCTTCGCGCCTTTTTATACAGTACATGCTATAAAAAGTTAGGGAACAATATTTCATAGATTTCATTGTTATATTTCATATATAACACTAGCCGTACTCACTATGGCGCTGTTACTGTTATCTTGTAATATCGTTATCTCGTTATCTCGTTATGTTCTCGTAATGTATTTTATAAATGAAAAATTATAACAAGATAACAGATTACGGAGATTACGAGATAACAACGCCATAGTGAGTACGGCTACTGTTAAAATTCTGTTAAAATATTTGTCAAAGAATCCCATGATACAAAAAAATGGTAAGATTGAGTTTAAAAATGCATTTGAAATTGATTTTTTTCTTAAGTGTCTCGCTTTCCATCATTCACCCTATATGAAATCGTGGGCTTAGCCATGATACTTTTAAGAATTCGGGATTTTGACTTTCGGGATTTTGACCGGGACCTGATTTCCATATGTTTCTAGCGTACTGAAAAAACTTTTGAGTTTATTAGCTGTCTCCTGCCAACTTAATATAGAATAGGAAACCAAAAACCCGAAATTGGCAACCTATTACGTAGTTTTGGAGATATTTCGTGAAACGTGTACGTACTAAAACAGGAAAAAAAATTACACTAAAACCGGTCGCATTTTTCACAGCTAATGCCACTCCCTGGTTATTGTATATGATTCAACGCATCAGCAACCAAAATCCCGAAAGGGCCAAAATCACTAATGATCAAAATCCAGATAGGGTCGAAATTATACGGAGAATAATCTAAGGGTCTTATCACACTAGGATTTTCACAATTTAATTTTAAATTCAATTGAGCCAATTGAGCATTAAATTCCCATAAATCCGGGACACACTCTCGTTTTCTAGACAGATAGACTAAATAGCCTTATAATCACATAAAGACTGATCAACTAAAATTATGTCTCAGTTTGCTAGGTCGTGGATTTGACCTCTAGTCTAGAAATAGGGTGGAATCACCACTTCTCGTCAGTGTCCCCCTTTTTGCCACTTATATTGAAATCGCTATTTTTTGCGATTTATGAAATAATTGAGCCACAAAGTTATTTGTCTTTTTATTGTAGTTACGGATAGAGTTGAAAAATAATAATTTAATTAAAATAACAATTTTTAGGCCAATATATTAAGCAAGTGTATCGTATTCAATATTTCTTACCAAATACACTGTCATCAAATTTTGATCTCAAATGAATCTCAATTTCGAGGTTAAAAATCAATCGGAGAGAAAAGTTGTACATAGATAAAAATGTAGCTAATAAAATTCTGCATTAAACCCACAAAACAGATTCTTGGGGACAGTCCTAGTTTTCGAGATATTTTTGATTAGTTGCTAAAAAGTTCGATTTTTCATGTTTTCTGACATATATGAGACTATAGAGCCCCTGGTGTCAGTTGTACGAACTCCTTCTGTCCAAAGGATTTTCGGGCATGTACAGTATACTCTCTCTCAATCGGGAATATGGGGCAAAATGTCATCCGGTTTAGCGATAGAATTGAGCGTCAAAGCCTTTGTAAATTCCACAAAAAGCGCTCAATTATAAAGAATCACGATAAAATAGGAAGAACTACAGCAAATTTGAGCGAATGAGCTTCATAATTATACGTGAAAATTGTCAACAAAATTTGTCGCCCGATTGAAAAAGAACCGATTGAGTGAGAGTACTGTAAAGGAGAACAAATATTCCCATATTAAGAAATAAATCGATTCAGCAGAATCGCAGATATAAGCACCCAAGTATCAAAAAACGGCAAAAACGGTTTTGCCTAGATTCCAGGCGCAAAATCCAAATGAAATCAAAATGATAAGTATTTTCGTAAATCATTTGACCCTAGCAATAGAAAAAATAGCATGAGAACCCAGGGACAAAAAAGTTTGAAATTGTTGCACAGTGTAATGGATATCCCGCAAATCTCGTTTGCGAGAAGGCCCAGTTCCTCTATGGAACGTTGTGTATACATTGTCCTATTAATTCATTTTTTTTTACATTTGCAAAAATGTATTTAAAAAAAAAATATTGCATGATTTTCTAATGGTGATAAACCCCTCGAAATAGTGCGGCAGATATTTTAGTGTAGTAGCGATTATTTTCTATCACACTGTCGTACAAGATAATATCGCAAAATGCTCCACAATTTAATAGTCAAACTCTCTTGCATTTATGCAACATTTAAATATTGACATGAAAATACTTTATGTACACAGCTGAGGTCATTTACAGGTCAACCCAAAGACTCTACATGTGTGCCCGTTTTCCAGGCAAGTCCGTTGTTTTTTGTTTTATTCCAACTCTTTCTGCACCACATTTTCAATTAAATTGATTAATGGAGCAGATTTTTGTACAGTTCCAATTGGAATCAATTTGAGAGGCAAATTGTAGAATTGGTCAAAAAATCGTGTTATCGGGAAAATGCTTTGTTATCAGCAATGCGTGAAGATTGACACGCTGGAAAAATCTTTGAAGGGGAAAAAAGTTTGAATTTGATAAGATTTTCCTGGAATTTCTTTTTTCCGGTAAACAAAAGCCTTTGCTATCTCTTTCGCACTTGCATGTAGCACTTGTTTCGGCCATTCAAGGTCATCCCGGCCCTTGACGCAATTTCAGAGCAAAAATTTTGCCCAAGCTCAGAAAAACCACGTGGCGACCGCGAATTTACTTAATTTATTGGCTATTTGGACAAGATTGGGTACTGGAAAAGTGATGTAATGCAAGATCATGCCATTGGCGGGGAAAGTGTATGGAGTGGTGACATGGAGAGACAGTGATTACTCGGCAAAAATGCCTACTTTATGTAATGGAAGATTTTTTTTTCACTGGAACTTACCCCGATTTCGAGGCTTGAGTGGATGTAATTGAATGAATTCGCAAACGATGAGCGATATCTTTCAATTCCTGAACAGTTTTAGATTCGGGTTTGTGGTAGTTGGGCATTTTTTAGCTGGTACTTCACTTGATTAGGTTGATAGCACTTCAATTGATGAAAGTTTCAAGGAAAATTTTTGATGGACACTGCGAGCTCAAAAGGGGCTACTCGATGAGACAAGAGACGATTGCCGACTGACTCCAATACGACTGGAATGCCGACTTCGGCTCACACGATGATGCTCGAGAAGGGGGGAACATGTCAATTCTAGCCGGTAGAATGCGCACTGGACACATTTCCAGTATCTCTCCATGCATGCTGTCCCTTTCCTTCCAATTGGAAAAGACAAGAGTCCGGAATTTTGGCGGGAAAATGACTACATCTCTAAAAAAATAAAGGATTTGGGGGAGGTGGGGCTACATGCTGGTTTTTAACATGATGTAATTTGGATAGACAAAACAATTGTGGATCTTCTAAATAAAATAATTGTAAGGCATTTATTCATTTAGAAATAGGCGGAAAAGTCGTATAATAATCTAGCCAAACAGCTCAAAGTAGCCCCACCTTCCCCTAGTTTAAGTTTTATGATCTTATAAATTTTTATTATTTCTATTACATATGCATACGAAGAATGATCAAAAAATATTTTAAATTAAAAGTGTTTTGAAATATTGCGTTAACATCAAGTTAAATAAAAACTATTCAAAATTGCTTAGAATGTCAAAAAAAAAATCCCCGATGTCATTGATTATAAACAATATGAAAAAAATGATAGTTTTCGCTGTAAGAATGAAGAAATTGCCAGTTATAAGCTCAGATGGGCTCATATTTGATGGATATTCTTTACAAACGAACTGGAAATATTTTCAAAGTGAAACAACTCACAGTGCTTTTGTAAGGTTTCTTTGCCGTATTAACACGAAATCGACGAATGCGCAAAATGGGGCATGTCAATTGAATTTTAGTATTTTTTTTATTACCCTTTCACCATAGTCACGGTCTCACGGTAAAAAAATTCGACACATATTTGTTCCAAAAAAACAGCTCGTCCACGGACACCATAATTTTTGGAATAAATTTGTATCTTCTAAGAGAAACAAAAAGATACCCAATATTAGTAACAAATTTGTTCCAAAAAAAATAGCTCGTCTAATAAAATCGTATTCCTCCTCTCACATTCAGTCACCCGTCACCAACGAAGCGAAGAGGACGCCAAATCTGTGGCAATTTTCGTGCTACATGGTTTCACTTTTTTAATTCGAGATTCCCTTCCTCTCCTGCTGCCAGCACTCGCATATGATTTCGTCATGCAGGCGACTGTATAAAACACTCTTAAATTGATTTTTATTTGATGTTCCTTAGGGGAATGTAGGCTTGGTTCGCACAGAGTGAACCTTCAAACGATGCGAATTTTCTCTTTGTTTGCAAAGAGCTGACTTACCATTTCTCATCTCGTCTCATGGCCTTAATAATTATCTATCTTATGGGTAAGAAATGACGAACTAGCTCTTTGCAAACATAGAGAAAATTTGTGTTGTTTGAAGGTTCACTCTGTGCGAACCATGCCAACATTCCCCAATGAACTTTCGCCACCGAAATCTATCTCGACTGAAGTATAAGCCTTAACTGTAAGACGAAATCACTTACACCAATTTGTTCCCGACAATGGGAACAAAAAGATTCCCCATATGAGTAACAATATCGTTTCAAAAACTACCTCGTCCACGGACACCAAAAATTTTTGGAACAAATATGTTACAGATGTAGGAAAAATATTGTTATAAAAAATATGTACCAATTTGTTCCTGACAGTGGAAACAAAACAGCTGAGTGCAACAAATTCTATTCCAACTTTCAGGAACAAATTTGTATAAAACGAAATCAACTAAAATTTTTAGACATTCCACTGTATCAAAATGGTTCCAAAAGAAAACTCGAACAAAATTGTAACTATATTTCGTAACAAAACTGTAAATAAAATTTTTTGGAACAAACAAATATCTTCTCTAGGTACAAATTGATTCCAAAAAAAAATGTACCTAAAACAATTTGTTCCAATACTTTGGTCAGTGTCCAAAAGTTTTTATCGTGACAGATATAAAAATTTGGATTTTTTCAATGATTGAGCTTAATGCGAGTTTTAAACTTTGTCTGCATGGATCAGTTTTAGGGCTTGCAAACCACTGTGAAACTTATGTGACTAACTGCAAACAATTGATTTATTTTTAAGAGGAGATGTCCGTATCCGTGGTATTTTTATCACTTTAGAATTAATTTCAATCTTAAGCGGTCTTCAGACTAGAGATTTAGCCCAGTTCTCGAAAGTATCGAAATCCTAAATAACTTAAAATCACTTAATTTTTTTCCAAAAATCTTAAATGTTGATAAATTAGGGAAGTTAAGCCTCAGGTCAGAAGCCTGTATTACAGAAGTTAGCGTCAGTTAAATCAGCATTTGTCGTAACTTTATTTTTGCGATTTTAGAAATTTAGAATCGGTGTATATAAAAAGAAACTATAAATATAAAAATAAACTTTTAAAAGCTCAATAAAAATTATTTTAAACAAAAATTATCGTAAGTGCCCTTAATTAATAAAAATTTATCAGAATTTGTCGTAAGTCCCATTTTTGGTGAAGTTACGACAAATTTTCATAAAAAATTGCTATTAAATCATTTTGCAAAGATTTTTTCGAGTTAACTTACAGTTTATTAGTGCTACTTTTATTATTTTGACTCAAAAGTATCGCATTCAGGGCTCATTTTTTCAGAAAAATAAAGCTGAACTGAAAATTTCGTCTCCTGAAAAGTTGTCAAAAGGAAGTTACGACAAATGCTGATTTAACTGACGATATGATTTTTTTAAAATAACTTGCTTACCTAGTCAGTGTTTTATTCACTACACAAATAACCTGTAATATTCACTGATAGCACAACTATTTATCACATTATTAGTGTTTATCAGTCCTTTCTCAACCAATAACTAGCCAAGAAAATGTCCTGCAGAAGGTGTAATGGCCAGCGCACAATAGCTTTTGTTTGTAAACATGTTTTCAAAATTTCCCATGAAATGAGCGAGATGACTAGATCTAGTTCTCACTCACTCTCATTGAAATGTCAAAAACATGTTTACTAAACAAAAGTTATTGTGCGTTGTGCATAATGTCCAACGCATAATAACTTTTGTTTTGTAAACATGTTTTTGACATTTCAATGGGAGTGAATGAAACAGAGATCTAGTCATCTCGCTCTCTCTCATATGAAATATTGGAAACATATTTACAAATAAAATTTATTGTGCGTTGTGCATAAAACTCGAAAAATGTTAAAATAACGAAAAGCAATCTCAGCGACTTTTTTTGGTGTTGCCATACCTGTCGTCCATTGATACTTTTTCCTTGGTTCCTCTGTTCAAAACAAAATTTCTCATTTTTTTTCTGCCAATAAACTCGTTATATTTTTATCTGAAATTATTATTGCTTTCACTTAATCGCTAGATATTTTAGATGTTGACACTGGACACTTATGTTGATAAATTGAATCGGGCTATTGATCTCGTTTATATTTAATGGGAAAAAGGCAAAATTAAATCGTTTTGTAGGAGAGACATTACACACCGGTTATGTTGATCAAGTCTCAATACTCTGTACTTTTGAGCCATTAATATGGATATAGCGAAAGAAATCGTAGGCAGAATTAATCAATTATACATAATGACAAATAATTGCTAGTCTCTCACGCCTAAATAACATGCATCAATAAAAATATTAGTTATCATTTGAATGCAAATTTGTAAATTCATGTATCACATCGTGTTTCTCTTTCACTTTTCATTCGAATGGATTTTTTTTCTTCATTTTAATCGTCCTAAAAATTTACAATAGAAAAATATTTAATGTGATTTAATGATTGATTGTGAATTTGACGAGAAATTGATTTTAGAAGTTGATCTCAACGTATCGCTGAAGAGCACTTTTTTCATCGTCATTGAGATGATTGGTGAATTCCCTAAAATGTTCATCTCGACTGAAGTTTTGTAGGAATTTCGTTAGATTCTCCTCCATGGAATTCTGGAACATTGGCTCTTGCCTGATGAGCTCCTCAAGGAGGGGATCATTGTTCTCAATTTCCTCTGCAATAACAAATTAATTTGCAAAACCTTAGCCAAAGTGAAATTTTGAGTGACTCCTTGAATTTGGCTTAGTCGACTTTCTCAATTTTGTTGTGTTATGCCTTTGGCACACCTTTTAGCTTGGTATAATTTCACAAAATCAAAATTTACGTCCCTTTCTGTCTTAAAAGATTTGCTTAAGTCTATCCCACTCTTTCGATCTCAAAATTGGACTGAACTAAATTTAATTTGGTGCGATGTTTAAAAGAAGAAGAAGAAGAGTATGAAAGAGTAGAATAGACGTATGCAAAGCTTTTAAGAAAGAAAGGGATGTGAAATTTGACTATATGAAATTTTCCTGATGTAAAAGGTGTGCCGGAACCATTAAGAATTAATTAAATTTTGATTCTTATGCCCTCGGTACACATTCCACATCAGGAAATTTTCTTGAAATCAAAATTTACATCCCTTTCTTTCTCAAACGATTTCTATATGTTTATCCCATTCAATGTTTAACCACTCTAGAGGGCCTATTTTTCAACCGATTTGGGCTAATTTGGATTTTTTGGAAAGGTCTTGAAATCAGTAATGAATCGTTTAAATATCCGTAAATGACTTATCTTTCACATATTTATATCTTTTGTTTGTCCGTATGCTTGAAACTCATGCCAGAACATTCTCTAGAATGATAATTTTTATTACCAATTTTTGATTGCTTTTGCGAATTATGAAGGGCTGCGATTTTTTTGGTCAGTAAAAAATAAAATTTGGTCAGTAAGAAAATAAAATTTGGTCAGTAAAAATTTAAATTTGGTCAGTAAAAAATCAAATGTGGTCAGTTAAAAATAAAATATGGTCAGTAAAGTCAAATTCAGTCAGTAAACAATCAAATACGGTCAGTAAAAAATAAAATACGGTCAGTAAAAAATAAAATATGGTCAGTAAAAAATAAAGAATCTGGTCAGTAAAAAATAAAGAATCTGGTCAGTAAAAAATAAATTTGCTTAAAAAAAAATTTTGGTCAGTAAAAAATCAATTTCGGTCGGAGAAAAGTCAAACTTGGTCGGTAAAAAGTTAAATTTGGTCAGTGAAAAATTAAAATTGATCAGTAAAAAATGAAATTTGATCGGTAAAATATAAAAAATGATCAGTAAAAAATAAAGAACCTGGTCAGTAAAAAGTCAAATTTTCTGTGCTTCGGGAAGTTGTCTGTATCGCCTGTTGAGGCAAAGGGAAATTTTCTGTGTTTTGGGAAGATATCAGTAGCATCTGTTTAATTTTTGTACAAAATTTAGGAAAAACGAAATATGAAATACGAAATAGTAAAATACGAAATGTACTAAAATACGAAGTTTCCGCAATACGAAATGTGCAAATACTGTTTATCCGGATATGCAGTTTTAACTTTATTGATTTCCTTCTAGTTTTTTATTCACTAAATTATTATTCACTGATCATATTTAATTTTCCACTGATTAAATTTCACATTCTACTGATTTAAAAAAAATTACTGACCAAATTAGACTTTTTAACGACCAAATTTGACTTTTATCCGACCGAATTTGATTTTTTTCTGACCAAATTTGATTTTTTACTGATCAAATTTGACTTTTCACCGACCAAATTTTATTTTTTACTGACCAAATTTAATTTTTTCCGATTTTTTAAAAAGTTTTTTACTGAACATATTTAATTTTTTACTGACCAAATTTGATTATTTACTGACCAAATTTGACTTTTTACTGACCATATTTATTTTTTTACTGACCAATATTTTATTTTTACTGACCAATTTGATTTTTTTACTGACCAATAAGATTTTGCCATTATGAACCAATTTGATTTCTAGTAGATCAGTGAGCACCAAAGATCATACGAAAAATCTCTTTGCCACTTCTTTTATATTACAATTAGAGGGATACCCCCAATTATTTATAATTTATATTAGTATACCGCCCGACGTACTCTGTAAAAGATCTTAGGTGATGCCTGAAAACTACATATGACTGAAAAAATAGACCACGCCCCAAAAATACTTGCATAAATAATAAAAAAAAATATTTTTAAGTTTTAGGGGGAAATGGGGCGATTTACTCTGTATTTTAGAACCATTCATTTTTACCTGCTAAACATACAATCATACAAAATTGTCAAAATGTGGGCGTGGTTTCAAAGGGGGCGTATCTAGACAAGATTTCCTGGTTCCTATTTAATAATAATGACTTTATTGGCGGGAGGTCCTCCCGTGGACGGGGTTTACGTGTGCTCTGCATTTTCACAAAACTACTTTTCTTTATCTAAATTTTACACAATTTGGCTTCTAAAATAAGTACTGCAATGGGCGTGGCTTATTTATTACAGGGAAGCTCTTTTTTTAAGCTTCACCTTAAATTTAATTTATGGAAATGGCTTTTCCCACGATTCTTAAATATTTCTATGTACATCAGGATTGTATTTAGAAATTCGAGCACTCCACAAAGTCTTTTGAACTTTGTTAGTAAAATATTCAATGACTTACCTTCGTATCGATTGAAAAGCGTCCCGGATTGATAAACTGTAACTTCTGCCGTTGGATTGGGAACTTCCTCTTCGTCTTCTGTCTCCTGATCGGATTCCTCGCCCGCCAGTTCATACTCCTGCAGATACACTAGCTCCCCAATGATGAGCTTGAAGATTTTCACGAGAATGGGAATGGCAACCCATTGATCAACGGTTTGTGATCGTGTTCGTGGCTTTGTACTTGTTGCCTGCTTCACGGGTTCTTTAATTGTCACCGATGTAATGCGAATGTCCTTGCTAGTCACACCGTACTCAAAAATCTTGCACAATGCCATAATGCTCACTTTGCGTTCGTACGTCCCGTAGAAATCTGCATGGCGATTGAGCCAATTGCCAAAGACAAAAGCCATGGCAGGTTCACCCGTTGGTCCGGGAACTGTACTGAGAAAATTCAGAACAGCTTCCATTTGTGTGAGAAACAGATGGGCAAAGGTGAGCAGGAGGCTCATGGCAATATTTAGAGCACGAACCAATTGGAGTTTGCTGATGACACCCTTTAGCAGCAAATCAATATTTTCTCCCAGGAAATTACCCGCCTTCGTGATGAGCGTGATGACAAGTTTGCCCACAAAGGCGGCTGTTGTTTCATTATTCGTGGGATTGAGGAGCATCGTTGTGACTTGCATGATGTAGTTGAGACCTTCGCCATTTTTGTACTTGAACACCTGTTCTGGGGCCACGTGAACAAATGCCCTGAGGCATTCACCTCCATTTTGCATCACAGCTGGATCGTCTGAGCGTAGGATGCAGTGTACCATGGCGGGAAAGGCGCTCTCGATTAGGCTATCACTCAGCGGAGGCTTGCAATTCACCACAAGTGTCTGCAGGACTTCCAGGGCTGTTGCCGGTGTGAAGGAACCAGCTTGTTCACGCTGCAAATTGAGAATGCTGACAATTGTGGGAATGAGTTTCTCCTGCAGCGGCTGCAGACAATACGTGTTTTGCGACAGAGTCTTGAGGAGATTCTGCACCAGTTCTAGAGTGAAGGGATCATCGTGATGCTTGAGGAAGACAGCTATGGTCAATGGGATCATTTTCGTCTGGATGGATCCCGTGAATTGCTGATCAAACTGCAATTTTAAAAGAAATTCTCTTTTATTTTAGCTGAGATCCTTTACAATCTCAGAACAAAATTCACTGGAAATTCCTTAGAGAGCACTGAAAATGCAACTCTATGGCAACTCTATCAATTGGAATTCTTCAAGGAGTCTCCTTAAATAGAGTAAAGCATCAAATTGATCTTTAACATCTACTTACTAATCGCAAAGGAAATTTCTTGAGGAAAATTCTGGCGTTCCAAAAATTTTCTTTTCTTTTTTATTTGGCTTTCCTTTTAAACTGCTCTAATATAAATAAAGAGTAAAAAACATGTCTTCACAGACATAAGAAAGAGATTGGTCGTTGTGTAAAAATGGTTCAATGGTCTTCAAGTTGGTTATAAAATCAGGAAAATATGAAGGATTGTCAAGAAATAAATTTTTATACTGGAACCCAAACAAAATATTTAAGAAGTCTCTTTTTCTTCTTATAAGGAACACATAGAACAGCATTTCGTCTGTACCTAAACTCCTGCTTTGATTAATAGAAAACCCTCATTTCAGTGATTGAGGCATGGCTAGAGTCACCAGAGTCACCTTATGGCCTCTACATATTGGGAGCAATTTCTGTCAAAAATTGCTGTTTTGAAGGAAATTCCCTGCAGCGTTGTAGGGGGAAACGTCAAATTTCTGTCAAAAACGCAATTTTTGACGAAAATTGCTCCCAATGTGTAGACGCCTTTATACAAAAAAATTATATAAAAATTGAAATCTGTCCTCTCCTTTTCACAGAAACTATGTTCCACATTATTTGAAGATATTTAAAAAGAATGCCTTAATTTCCTGATTCTTTTAAAATCACATCTATTGCTATTTTTATTGACTGGGATTCCTCAGGAGACCCATGAGTTAAATCAAGTACTATTCATTAACCCTCTAACGGGTAAGACCGCCTCCAGGCGGTCTTCACAAAAATCACATTTACAGCCACAATAAAGGTTTTATTTATTTAAAAGTGCTATAGTGTCCTCGGTAAAAGTCTTATAAACATCTCTTGAAAGTTTGAACTCATTTTGACTCTTCGTTTTGTTGCTATTCCCAGTTTTGTGTGACAGGTCAGAGAAAAAGCAACAAAAAATATTTGTGCAAAAAAAATCATTTCCAATTTCCATAAAACAAATCGATTTAAAGTTATCTGACTATAATAAATTTATTTTTTACTGAAAGATATGTCATTCTACTTTGTATATTTTATTTAAAAAATTTGAAAAAACTAAAAATGTGAATTTTAGAAGCAAAAAGAGTTTTAAAAAATTTTTATATTTTGTCACCTAGCGCCTAAACTAAAAAAGATAATGAAGATTGGATGGTTTTTTCGACTTTATTGGATCATAATTATCCTAGAAAACATTGTTTTAGAACTTTTTTTCGCATATTAAAGAAAACACCGTTAGAGGGTTAACCTCAGCTCTTTTTCATCTTACCAAAACACAATAAAATCAGAAAACACCTAAAACTTCACTACACTAAATAACCTGTCCTTGAAATTTTTTGCCACAAAAAAAAAAAGATAATTTGAAATTGTTTTGGGTAAATTTAAAGTACTTTTGCGGTATACCATCGAAGTCATGAGTTTGATCAACTCGCAAAGCCTGGGGCGCTTTGTCGCCTCTTTTTTCTAAAAGAGGATTATACAAAAATATTTATATTTAATATTCTTTCACAATTTTTTGCACTCAAAAACTTATATTTTTTTATTTTTTTATTGACCCTGTTTTCATATTTACTCAAATTTCATAACCGCTTTCTTTTGAAACCTATGCTCCACAATTTTTTTTTCCACAAAAAGACTAACTTTTTCACGTAAATTTTTCACGATGTTTTCTTTTAGCTTTCTTTGATAATTCTTTTAATTTTCTATTTTTTTTATTTTCTAATCGCTCTCTAAAATCGTGTGTAAAATACGCACAGGGCTAGTAAGAAACATACCTAGAATCGTTTGCAAAACACGCACAGCACGATTATAAAATGGTTAAGAATGCGCTTAAAATCACGCACAGCTCAATCAGATAACGGTTAATGCGCTTAAAATCACGCACAGCTCAATTAGAAAATGGTAAATGCGCTTAAAATTACGCACAGCTCAATAATAAAACGGTAAATGTGCTTAAAATCACGCACAGCTCAATCATAAAACGGTTAAGAATTCGCTCTAAGGAATTTCCAGTAAATTTTGTTCTAAGCTAGAGTATTTGTATTTTTGCAAGGAGCCTCTATCACACAAGTGAGGCATTTCTAGTAGTCGGAACGAGGGCTCATGTAGATGATAAGTAGCCCTAAGTATCCTTTACAATTAGCAAAGGACAGCACCTCACTGTTTTGTTACGTTTTCTGTATATGAATTTTCAATTGACCAACTCTAGGGTAAAATTTTGGTGTTTTTAGGAAAATTTCATATGTGAGCCACCTAGAGGCAATTTCTCAAACTCAGTATGTTCTTAAATTTGTAGTATAACTCAATAGCTTTCCAAAGAGCCCTCATTTATTAATTTCTGATCACTAGAACATGAATTAGAAGCGAATATATGAGTTGGTACATTTTAATTTCTGAACATTGTGAACTTACCAATTTTTTTTTTCAAAATCTATTTTTTATCCGATCTCAATGAAATTTTGCAAAAACATAATTCACTAAATGAGCAATGTTCCTCTAAAATATTGAGAAGAAATTCTCAATAGTCTCCCGCAGAGAAATTTATTCCTGGCGAATTTGTGAATTTTCGTAATTTTTCACTACAAAGATTGACGTTGAGCCACCTCTAAACAGCGTCCAATTTTATTCTTGTCTAAGAAGCATTTTATTGTCTCATCATATAGAACAATTTTCCGGCAGGGGCAAAAAGAAATTAAAAAAAAAATTTTTTTGGAACACCCTAATATTATATGCTAATGCCTCCGGCACACCTTTTAGATTGGTAAAATTTCATGAAATCAAAATTCGCGTCTCTTTCTTTTTCAAGAGATTTGCATAAGTCTATTTTATTCTTTCGAGTCCAAATTGGACTGAACCGACTGAACTAAATTTAATTTGGTGTGATATCCAAAAGAAGAAGAAGAGTGAAAAAGAGTAGGATAGATACATGCTAAATTTTTATGAAAGAAAGAGATGTGAATTTCGATTGTATAAAATTTTCCTGGGGTGACATGATAACTTCTTTTCGATAGTATCGACTGTTGATTATAAAAATTTTAAATGATAGTTACACTTTTTATAGATATTACCAAATCTTTATCAATCGTCACGTTACATTCTTTTAAGAATGGTAACAATAAGTGGTCCAATAATGTTTAAAAATCTATTACACTATGCAACACGGTTTTGCTGACGGAGATCTCACATGGTACGTTTGATAGAGTCAAGTCCCCTGATTAATAATCTGATCTTGGTTTTGCTCCATCACGTGACAATATTTTTTTATTAATACTTTTATATTTTTTCTGTTTTGCCTTACATTATCCGTTATATATCAGGTTCTAGTGAACAGAATTTAAAAAGTGTGGGTCCGTTAGAAAGTTCATTAGCTGTACTTCAATTTTGACAATTACAAAAAACTAGTACCATATGAGATCTCTGTTAGCAAAAAAAGTTAGATTTTTTAATGATCTACTTAAATAGGTTTACAAAGTGAATTTAAAGTGATCGAAAAGGTTTAGTCACAGTTCGACATAATTTTAAAAAAACGTATTTTAATTTTTACACAATATTACCGAAAATAGCACCAAATCGGTGATTAGGCGATGAAAGTTCACGAAATTTAAACCGCCATACTTCTGGTTCTACCTGATTGAATTTGATGAGTAAGAGCGCAAATGAAAGGCCTTGTAAAACACTACAACTTTTTAGAACATTTGAACTTTGTACGACTAATGCTAGGGATGCCAGGGTCGGAAAACTAATTTCCATTACACATAACCTCAATTATCTCAACAAACCGATTTTGATTTCGACATTCGTATTTTGTCCAAAAATTGCATTTTGTTTAGGGAATTGATTCAAAATTAACTGCATAACATCTCACAACTTCAGCTCCACTTCGAATTTGCATGTAATTTGCATTTGGTCACATTAAGAATCTCACTTACAGTAAGCTGATTTAAGCTAGGCTTTTATCTACTTCAAGCGCTGGAATGGCTGAAATAAAGTCAAATGGATAAATGATAGTAACTCACCGAAATAACAGCTTGAAGTGTTTCCAGGATTAAATTCAGGAGATTTTGTTTGCCCATTCCGGCCAGAGCTAGGATCCCCTCAAAGCAACCACTGAGCTTCGACAGCAGCAGATTCCTTTTCTCATCTGGAGCCCCCTCGAGATTCTCACAGAAACAGTGAACTGCCCTAATGGCACTGATACGCAAAACTATCGGCTTGTCGCCGCCGATGTAGTTGAGAGTTGTGTCCAGCACCTCGGTTAGGAGTTGCATGGTGTAGACGCTGGATTTGGAGAATTGACTCATGAGCCAGATGCATCGCCCCGACAGAAAGGGTGATACCTCGTGATTCATGAGATTTCGCACCAAATTCAGATATTCCGACAAATTGAAAGCGTTCTCACCCTTTTCATCCTGCTCCACAATTAACACCTCATAGTTACCCACAGTTAGCATACAGGCCTCATGGATCTTCCACCAGTTGCCATTCCCAGCATTCTTTTCAGCATCTGCCACAACGCAGTGCCGTGACAGAGCTTCAGAGAGCGACGGGAGGACTTTCAGTTCGTATTCCTGTGAAAGGATCAACAGGACATCTTGAGCTGAGACACGAATTGAGAAATCAGTGCCTTCCTCATCGTCATCCTGAACAAATTTCTCTGGATCATCAGTCCAACTCTCGATTTGTTCTTCTGTAATCTGCATGTAGACTATCATGATGTAGATAAGGTCTGTTAGGACATTGTGAATGGTGGACTTGAATTTTCCGGATTCAATGATGCCCTGAATGAAATCAAAGAGCTGAAGGATCATCGACGAGAAATTTGATTTCTCATCATCTGAAATTGGGCAAGTTGGATTTTCTTTTTCACTTCTCTGAAATTACTTTCGAACTTTCTTCTTGTGAGGAAGTAATGATTTTTAGAAAAATAGGCCACGCCTCTTTTCGAAAAATTAAAAAAAATAATAGTCTCTTGCGAGGAATCTAGAAAAGGAAACAAAATAATTCCTTTTCTACACTGAGAGAAATCCGAAAAAGTTAAAATAACATTCCGGAAATGTTTATTTTACCATGCAGGATTGATCCGAAATCGGTGTAAATATTATGCTTTTTAGGTGTATTAGGGGTTAAAGTTACCCTTTTTCATGTTAATTTTACCCTTAAAAGTGTAAAATTAACATTAAAAAATGTTGATATATTTTTACACCTAAAATGTGTTAAAGTTATGAGGAAAAAAAGTTAATCGCACCCCTGTTTTTTTCTCAGTGTACGTATATACTAATAGTAAATTATTCTCAATAAGTTGAATAGTATCTTTTGTAGGCGATTCTTTTGAATATTTCTGGGTTCGAAAATATTCAGCTCAAAATACTTCACACCATTCTCGAGATATCGCACTTTGAAAATATAATTTTTGAAGATATTATTCAATTTTGGGCGCTGAAAAATAGTTGATAGGTTGATAGCCGTCGGAAAACTTTCGGAATAGCGTGAACTATTGTAGCATAAGTATAGTAACCTTATACTTTTCAATTATCCACTAGAACCATTTTTTTATAATTCTAAATAGCTTTTAAAATCTTGTTTTTCTATTTGGGTACTCAAAGTATCAAAAACGAGTCATAAAGAAGTAATGGCAGATCGAAAAAAATTGAAAGTAATCTAAATTAGATGCTTATCAGTATTTGATAACTGATACTTCAAATTAGAAGTCTTGCAAAAAGCTGTAACTCTTTAGAACATTACTAATTTTTGTGATCACCGCTAGGTGTTGTCGCTAAAATCGAAAAAAAAGGGTGGCAAAGTGTCCGAGGCTTTGCAAGCTGCTCGAATTCCCGAGAAGGAGCTTTGCCTTATATTCCTTTTCGCAATTTTTTTGGTGCATATAAAATTATTGTCGAATTAAATTTGTCTATAAATCACCACAAAACCATCTTGAAGTTGAAAAATGTTCAAGAAGAGGGTTTCAAAAAATCATTAACCTTGAATAATTTAAGATGGCGAATTAACCGGTGAAAGGTGTCTAAGGCCGAAATGTTCAGCTGGACTAACTACAAAACATCCGAAAATCATTGAAATCGCTAGGGCCAATTTTTTGCAATGTTAGAAAAACCTAATATTTTACCTATTTTTGGGGAATAGGGAACGCATGAAATGAGAGGGGGAATTTAAAGTAAATAAAATAATTATCTTAAAATAAAATTATTAGTTTCGAGATAATATCTTTTGAGGAGGGGTCATCGAAGACCGGAAGTTGATATCTCTTACCATTTAAATTTTATATGGGTCAAAAGACTGAAAAAGTGCGAAAAACAGTATTTTTAAAATAGGGCTATTACCGTTACTTTTCCGATCAATCACCGATTGTGACCAATGCAGTCGGATTCAGAATTACAAGATCTTTCAAAAAAGTCCAAATTTAACCAAATCCGTTGAAAATTAGGCCCTCCAAGGTGGTTGAATTAACTTTGAATAATTCAAGATGGCGATTTTTTCGGTGATAGATGTCGAAGGACGAAATGTTCGGCTGGACTACCTCACCTCCAAAACATATCCATAAATGAACGAAATCGCCAGGGCCAATTTTTTGCAAAGTTAAAAAAAACATGTTTTGGAGGGGATAGAAGGAGTGGGGGTAATTTAGGTAAGTTATTTCGATAGAGAATATTGGGTCACCGAAGACCGGAAGTCAATATCTCTTACCGTTTAGCAGCCAGGATGGAGAAAAGTTGAAAAAAAATACGATTGTGAAAACTGCTCTCTCTTGGTCAGAAATTGCTTCGCTTTTTGTTACTTTTTGCTCTATACCTTTTGTTACTTTTTACCCCAAGTGGCCATTTTTAATAAAAGGATTTCTGGAGAAAAGAACTTTTGTGAAATTCTAAAATAGATAGCGGATTCGTATTCAAAGAATCCAAATTATTTAAAAAATATTCACCAGTGCATCAATTTTGGAAAATAAGTAGGTAATAATTGTTATCTTCTGCAAGGAAAGTATTTCAAAAATAGGGCTAAAAATTTCGATATTTCGTCGGTTCCGAAGAAGACTATTGTAAGTCCAAAATGTAAACTTTACAGGAAAGAGGTTTAAAGTTTGACAGCTAAAATTTATTTTCATTAATTTCACTGGAATTAGTATACTTTCAGCTTTTGAAACTATTTTATCATACTTACGCATTGAATATCTTCTAGTTAACACTATACTTTTAAATTATTTATAGCAAAATTGTGGGCAAAAAACTCAATAATTGGGCACGCTGATTTTAAGTTTTTTTCTTGTAACTTTTGCAGGAATATCTTAATCAACATAAAATTTTGTGGGGATATAGATCTAAGGTTTCTGCATCCAATGATACCATCTTTTTATACTATTGTAAGTAGACTTACAATAGTCTTCTTCGGAACCGACGATTTTTTATTTTCTAAATTCCTTGTTTGAATCCTAACAAGGAAAGTACTCAAGTCATCAAATTCAGAAAAATCTAGGGCTTTGCTCAACTACGCAGAAAGGCATCAAATTAAACGTGGTATATTCAAAAAGTGCGAAATTTGGTTAATCTTTTTTAAAAATTCCCCAAAGTTGAAAATGCGACACCTTACGCAGCACATAAAAAAGAAAATTTGAATGAGACTGCATGCAGCGGTGGCTTTAATTACGACATTGAAGAAGGTCTAAGGAGGCTATCTAGGGGAGACTGGGGCAAAAAGTCACAAATCGAAAAATTCAAAATTCAATATCTTCCAAGGTAAAAAAGATAGCGGCTCATTTTTTTCTATAGATAACCTCCATAGACCTTCTTCAATGTCGTAAGTTTCTTATAATTCGAACAAGGAATTTAGAAAACAAAAAAATCAAAATTTTTATCCCTATTTTTTAAATATTTTCCTTGCAGAAGATAACAATTATTACCTACTTATTTTTTCTAAATTGATGCACTTGTGAATATTTTTTAAATAATTTGGATTCTTTGAATACAAATCTGCTATCTGTTTTAGAATTTCACAAAGGTTCTTTTCTCCAGAAATCCTTTTATTAAAAACGGCCACTTGGGGTAAAAAGTAACAAAAAGCGAAGCAATTTCTGATGTCTCGCGGCGAAAAGAAACGTCATTCCCATGTCTCGCCGCTTGTTGTTTGTATTGGTCAAACTAAACTAGGTTTTTTTCTAAAATAGCTTGAAAGCGCTTTTCTCGTTTTCTCACTTTTCACGCAGAGAAAACGGTGTTTTACAAAGGTGTAGATGAATAAATTTTCTATGAAAATATGTCCTCTCCGTATTTTTTCATATTTTCGGAAGCTCGTAATAAAGCGAATCAAAATATGATAATACTCCATGTCTGGTACTATTTGCCCCAACATTTTTGAGACTGGTCACAAAATTACCTTTTAGAAATCGGCTCTATAAACGTATTTCCTTACAAAATAGAAGAACATTACTTTCACAAAGTTATAGAGCGGTAAATTTTCTAAGAAATTGCGCTAATTAGAAATTTTTGAAGCGCTCGAGTAGCTTAAAAAAATAAAATATCCGTTTTGTGACTTTTTGCCCCAGTCTCCTTTATACAAAAATTTTGAGCCGCTATCTTTTTTATCTCGAAAGATATTGAATTTTGAAGTTTTCAATTTGTGACTTTTTGGCCCAGTCTTCCCTATCAACTGTCGATTCTGAAAAATTTAAACGATTGCAGGTCTTACTGTAACTAATAATAGATATTAATAAACAGACACACTCTTTTAAGAATGGTATAATGAATAGCTCAACAATGCGTAAAAAGATCGACATTCACTTAATCCAACAGATATAGATTTATCGATACTATCGATTCTATAGTGTCGAAAAGTTATAATTCCGCCCCTGTTCTTTTTTTCTTAATTTTGATAGGCTTTTAGACTAAACCGTTAATTAAAATTCTACCGGTGAATTGTAAATATTAAAAAAAAAATAGCCAAAAAAGCAATTTGATTGCCATAAATCCCAAAGAGGCGTGGCTTAAATTTTGTTAATTGGCCGGACTTCGAAAGGCCTGCTTTTTATTTTTATGAACAGAAAATTTCCAACAAAAAAACCTTACCTTCGTCGTTGTCGGCAAAGGGAGACTGGACACTCCTGTTGACTGACACTTTCACGTACATATCGGCCATTTGGGTCATGAGCTGCCAAATGGGCGGCAGGATGGTGTTGATGTGAGGTTGGATGAATTTTGGCATGTCCCGGATCATGTAGCAGAGCACCTTGAGGATGGACTTTTTCATGGTGAAGTTACTGGTGGGTCCATTGGGCAGCGTGAGGCTGGTAATCATTTTCTCCAAGAATTTTGGCAGAACAGGACTGAGCATGTCAGCCTGAGCCTGCTTCGATGGGATGTGCGTGTTGATTGCCTTGAGAAGAGCCTCAAAGATGTCAATGGCACTGGAACGGGTAGTAACACTGAAAACTGAGTCTGCCTCAAAGATTCGACACACCTCGGAGATGATGATCGGACCAACGTCTGTAATTTGCTGTCCCAGGTCATAAGTGAATTCCACGAGAACTTGCATGGCACCGTGAACGGAATCATCATTGCCCTCCAGGCACTTCACGATGATGTCAAACAACTCATTCCAGTTATTTGGCCAATCCCAGGATGCTATTGTGGATATTGTGTAAGCCACCGCCGAACGGATCTGACCACAATAAACCGTTAATCCTATTGTATTCTCCGGAACGAGGAAAAAAGGCATTGGCACCACTTACCTTGCTGTTGGGATCGTAGAGGCCATTTGGGAGAATGTTCTTGATCATCTTCTTCGCCTGCTCACACGCTGAGACCTGTGTCTGGTCTTCCGGACACCAATGGGCTTCCACATATTGCTTCAGCATCACTGAAGCCAATTGCCTGAGTGACAGGTCGAAGGATTGATTCATAACAATTTCCGCCAAGTAGACTCCATATCCTGAAAAGGAACTAAATCTCGTATTCCAAGAAAAGTTTCAACCAGAGCCAAATGTTACCATCTGTGAACTTGAGCTGAGCAAGACGCTCTTCCGCCGAGTTTCTCGTGGACGTCAGAGGACTGAGGATATTTTGCAATTCCTCGTATATTGCCTCTTTAATCTTGTCGGCGTTTTGAAACATTGTATAAAGGTGAAGCACTGGACAATAAAACAAGCAATTTCACAGGGTTTTTTGCGAATTTTCCGCAGAATCGCAGAGAAAAACTTTGACACACACTATACAGTTTTTGGAGGTTATGTTTATGATGTCAAAAATCCGGCGCGCGCCCAAATAATACAGTCTTCCGTGAAGCATATGCAGCTAGCATATGCTTCTTCTTAATAGTCCGTGAAGCATAAGTATAAAGCCTTTGAGATAAGATAAGTTTAAATTTCAAATAAACGATATCTAGATAAAAAGTATTTTTATTTTATTTTACGATCGTGATTAGTAATTTATTTATTTTAGTTATTATTTAGAGGATTGTTTGCCTTATCTTTATGTCCAAAAGTCCAAAAGATATATTTTCAGTTCAATAAGGAAATTTGAAAGAAAACAAGCTGAAAATATCAACCTTTGATATCTTTCAACATAAAAGAGACAGACTTACAAGAAGTTCTGTTTAGATTTCTAGAAGAGCATTTTCAGAACTAAAAAACGCCCACACTGAGAGAAATCCGAAAAAGTTAAAATAACATTCCGCAAATGTTAATTTTACCCTGTAGTATTGATCCAAAATCGGTGTAAATATTACCCTTTTTAGGTGTATTAGGGGTTAAAGGTAACCCTTTTCATGTTAATTTTACCCTTAATAAGATGTAAAATTAACATTAAAGATGTTGATATATTTTTATGCCTAAAAAGTGTTAAAGTTCTGAGGAAAAAATGTTAATCGCACCCCCTTTTTCTCAGTGCACGAATGACCTCTTCCACAGAAAATTGCAGACCTTCAGGAGATTTTTTAGAATAAGTTACAGAAACGCCTTGATGTATGCAAAACTTTTTCAGTGCCAGTTTTTGCCAACTGCTGTTCACAAGAAATTATATTTCCAATTACCGTCTCAAATTTTTTGCATACATTCAGGGGAATTCCAAAATTAATTTTATAAATTAGATTTGAACAAGTCTGTTGTCACTAAATGCGAAACTCTACGTAGGGTCGGAGGAACGTCTGTTCGACAGGGAACCCCTATTGACATTTTTGTCAAAATGTTGAAAATTATTTAATGTATATAGTAAAATATAAGTAATAGTATAACGTTTTTTCTGTAATATGCCTTTTACTATAAACAGAGATGTTCAAATTTCGTATCCGAAATGGTACAGAGTAGGGTGTCAATAGGTGCTGAGACACGAGTTCTTAAAGTGTCAATAGACGTTCCTTTCACCCTACACTCACGTCCCGGCATTAAGTCCTTCGGGATTATGCACCTGACAGAATTATGTACACTCAACTCTTCGTTATCCAGCACTTCGATATCCGGGTGACAGCTGCTAAACACTGGCGGTTGATATATTCAAAATTATTTTCACTAAACATGAAGTTTGTCCAGAGTGAATTAAAGCAGAGGTGTGCAAGAAACCGTTGAAACCGAATTAACGTCAAAATAAGTTTGTTCAGGTAGCGTTTTGACCATTGACGTACATGTTTTATTTGACGTTTATTCGGTTTCAACGGTTCTTGCACACCTCTGAATTAAAGTATTATTGTATCGAAGTTTTTAATACATAATTGTGATAAAAAATGAAACATAAGCACACCATGAAGAAAATTCTCTTTTTCTTTGTCAGACAGAAAATAAATTCACACTGCACAAAATAGAAAAACCGTTGATCATTCAAAAAACCTAAATGTCATTTTGTCCCCCAGTCAGCCGGATATCGAAGAGTGTACTGTACATACAATTATTCACTTTTGCCTACCATTAGGCGTTAATTTTATGAAAACTTTTTTAAAATACGCCTGAATGTATACTATTTTGCGACGCGGGAAATTTGAATAGACTATGCCTATTTTTCAGGATAAAACTTTAATTTCTTTTATTAAAATAATTTTTTAAAAAATATTCTAACCATTTAATGAAGAACTCTGGCCAAAAAGTACTGTTTGTTAATGCATTTCTATTAAACAGTTGAATCTTTTTGTTTGAAATACTTTTACTCCGCGCGAAATTCGTTCTTTATTCGTAGATTTATTCAAAAGAAATCTCCTGCGGTTATGCAAATTTTCTCGATTCATAATTCCATTTCGTGCGTTTTTTCGGTCCCGAAAATGTCCATAATCCCGGGACTGAGTGTACTGCTTTTGCAGAGGACACCCTCCGGGCTCCGGGGTGATTTTGCCCCCGGCTATTCATAAGATTTTCTTTAACTAGTACTTATTGGTGGTCTTGGGCCTCAGTGGATCAGTGGATAGAGCAGTGGCTCTGTGACTGTGAGGTCGAGGGTTTGAGACTAGGCAGCTGCAGATTTTTCAGCTGCTGTAATAGTCTCGAATTCGTCCAGTGAATGAATGGAAAAGTAATGTCAATACATTGACAGTGAACCGCCTAAAAAGAGAGGTTGGTATAGGAAATAAGTTTCGACATGCAGAGTTCAGTCGAATACAAATACTCATTCACTGCCCAGATCCACAAACCAAGGTTGGTTTACCGTGATATAAAGCGGTACTGTGTGTATCAGAACGCACACAGAGCACTGTGATATGGAGCAGATTTACTCACCTTGGGGGTTAAGATAGAACAGGAGAATGGGGAGTGCATAATGGGCCCAAATAAGTGGCCTGAGCGCAGCGGTTCAGCAAGGAATATAACCGACCCATAGACAAATCTTAAATCTTAATCTTATTGGTGGTCTTCACTGATCCGGTTTACCATGTCAAAGTACATTATAGACATAGGCTAGGCATAGATCTTTACTGCATTGTAATGCCCAACGCACAATAACTTTTGTTTAGTAACCATGTTTTTGACATTTCAATGGGAGTGAGTGAGATCTAGATCTATCCATTTCGCTCAATCTTATAGAAAATTTTGAAAACATGTTTACAAACAAAAGTTATTGCGCCTTGAACAGAAATGTTGGGTTTTGAGCCTTAAAAATTTTTTGCGGGATCCTTAAGTTTTGTATTTTAATTTGAAATCGAGAAAAAAAATGGTAGCATGAATTACATCATTTTTTTGGGAACAGTGAAGATGTATCATTGAAAATTACCAGTAAAATTAATTTTAGTGTTTCCGAAATTCCGATTTGGACACTGCAAATAGAAAGACCAGAAAGATCATAAGCCAACTGGGGCGTTGATCTCGAAATGTTTTTTTTTTTTATATTTATTTTGACTGAAACCGAGAGAAACTATTAATAAGCATCACTTAATAATAAATTATTAATTTTTGATTTTTAATTATGTATGGCTTCAAAAATTCCCAGAATGAAACAAGAACTGTAAATTTTTTTGACACACAGATTTTTTACACAAATCACCATTAATGTGAATTAACACAATAATCAATGAATATTTAATAATATCACTGAAAAACAGCGAGGAAAATTGTTAGTACTTCACGACAGCTAAATAAGACTGAAGTGAACACGAAATTCTGTCATATTATTCTCGTAAGCAATTGCTCACAATGTATTTTCAACAAAGCAATTTTTACTCAAATAATATTCAAAATTTAACGTTTTTAGTGTTAAAATTTTCCAAAAAGAAAAAATATTAAGATAGAATTCATTATTCATCAAATATTGGAATAAAAATCCATAATTTTAATCAATTTATTTATAGTGTCCAATTTTGTCCTCAAAGTGTCCAAATTTAGAAACTGTCCAAAATTATGAGCCTTTCCCCTACCTTATAAGAAATGTTTGTCATAGTCCAAGCAGTTTAGAAACAAAAATCACTGTTCGGTGCTACCCCAATTTCCCCTATTTAATTTTTATTCCATAATCCCTATTATTTTTATGTCATTTTGGGAAAATTTTAAAGTGAACTATGGATCGGTTCAAATCGGTTAAAAATTGTTTAGGTTTTATGTAATTTATGGCTTCGGAACATGTTTCAGATCAGGAAAATTTCATAACGTCAAAATTCACTTCTCTTTCTTTCTCAAAAGATTTGCTTAAGTATATCCTACTCTTTCGGTCTATAAATTGGACTGAACTAAAATTTAATTTGGTGTGATGCTTAAAAGAAGAAAAAGAGTGCAAAAGAGTGGGATAGACATAGATGAAACTGGGGCACCACCAAACACGGGGTAGCACCAAACACTAATTTTTATTTCTAAACTACTTGGACTATCTCAATTATTTCTTCAGTGAACTAGCATCCCTATAGTGCCTATAAATGCCTATAAGTCTTGTCCTCAGTGTTGCAAAATTGCAGTGTTTGGTGGAGCCTCAGTTTCCCCTATGCAAAATTTTTAAGAAAGAAAGTGATGTAAATTTTCCTGATCTGAAAGATGTGCCGAAGGTATTATGAATCAAATTAAAAATGTTTTGACTTGTGCTTGTGATGCTTTTCGCCATGAGTTGGACTGGTAAACAATTTTATAAATGTAGACAAAACTATTTTCAGGATTCGCTCAGCAATAAGATGACAAATTCGAACAGTTCGAACACTTTTTGTATAGCTTAAATGCATTGTCTTCCCTTATTACAATTTAAACATCTTGATGTTTCTTGAAAAGGAATCTGACTGAAAGAAAAGCTTTTTTAATTTTAGAATCACATACAAAAAGATAGATATAAGAACGTTTTCATTTTTCTTTATTTTTGTGTATTTATGAATGTAGACGTAGACTCTAGCTAGATTGTAAAATGAAGCTCAACAGATTCTTTCAATTCACATTTCGCTATATATGTTTCTATATTAATTTAAAGACACTCATCAAAGACCACAAAATTCCTCTTAAACATAACAATTATTGTGAATTTTACTGTAAATTGAATTTAAGTACTTGAAATTATAATAGATATTATATGTAATAATAGAACGAAATGTAGGCAATTTATTAGCAAGTGATTTAATGAAATTTTAATAAGTTTGCTACTTTACAACAACTTGATGAATTGAATATTGTGTTGTGAATAATAATAATAGAATATTAGGTGGGAAATGTGTGTTGTTGTATAGTAATATGGGATTGTGTATTTTGGAATTTAATTAATTCTCATTGGGGGCCTAATCGAAAATTAAATCAAAAGCCAATGAATCCTGTTCGATATTTTAGGTAAAATTTATTTAATTGCTCTCCAGCCACCACAATTGGGAACCACCTCTTTCAGTATTACCGCACCATTATAATGGGGTTGAAATCCGTGAGTGAATCAGAGAACAGTTTGTGTGGCGCCAAATGAATATTTGGAACACGTTGTCGTGATTTCAATTAATAATTCCTCTGCAGCCATTCTGCTCTTTTTTCTGCAGCATTACTCTCATGTAGTTTATTTATTTTTTTCAATTTTCAGTTCAGATTGAACCCAAAAGGAATGGGCAATTTGCAAATCATTGATTAAATTTTGAGCAATAAAAATAAAAATTTATATAAATAGGCATAAATAGGTCCATTTATTGAAATATATATGAATAATAGCGACTAGTCGTTCATGTGTTTTAGATAAAAGAATAAAAAATTCAATTTGCAAATAGATATTTCAAAAACTCTTTTCAATTTGTGTTTAATATAGCAATTTAAACAAATAAAGATGTGAGCATACATTTAAAAAAATAATGTAAAATAACGAAAATGTATTTTTGATATAGGGGAGACCGGGGAGGTTGGTACACTTTTTCATGTTTTGACTTTGAGACTCCAAAAAATCACGATAATGTATTACAATTTCATGCGGTCTATACGATACTTATGGATATTGACTTCATAAAAAGTACTCGATAGAACTTGGAAAACAGCTCAGTTTTCTTGGAGAAGATAAAACATTTAACTTGACGCTATGTCCCAAACCTCCCCGATGTGGGGCAGTATGGGACGCAAAAGGGGATGTTTGGGATGCATTTTTCTCGCATAATTTGCATTATTGGAGCATGTTAATTAATTTTAAATACTCCCTCCGTCCCAAAAAAAGTCGTACGTTTGAGAAAAATTCTTGTCCCAAAAAAAGTCGTACGTTTGGAAGAAAATCGCTAGGAAGAGACGACGTAAAGTAGAAATGCTGTGTATTAGAAATATCTTATATACTTGTATATACTATCCTCCATCTTCAATGGGTAATATGGAGGTCCACCTACGATCGTAAGATAAGAAAACAATGTCTTAAAAACATCTTTCTTTTGAATATTTTTAGTAAGATTTAAGTACTAAAAGGTTGGAGATAGAAGCTTGGCCCCTTCGGCGGCGCCCTAGTAAGTCGATCTTAGGATCATTACCCTACCACTCATTTACCCCCCCCTCCCTTCCCCACCAAAAACCATATTGTTTTTTTGGAATTACTCAACAACACATAGTGCGATTTTTTTCTGAGGAACAGGAGGGGCGGGGGGAAACTGGGAACATATTGAAAATGCAAAAGTTGACCTACGGGGGGTGGGGGTCGTCCAAAGACATCAAATCTTTATCTCCAACCATTCAGCACCCATATCACAGAACGTAGAAAAAAAGAGCAAGATTGGTTTTATTGCCCTTTTTGTAAATTTAGACCCATTGTTATGGCATATCGAAAAGAACTATAAATCCCTTCTTTGGTACACTAAATTTTTAAATGAAATTCTAGTTAAAAATGTTAATTGCAGTAGAATTTTCAAAAGTTACATATCGACCGGAGCTCTTCGAAAAAAAGTGAAAAAAATAAATCTTCAAGACACCAGTTCCTTATCTAACCGTGGTAGGTGGACCTCAATATTACTACTGAAGATGGAGAATAGTTCATACGTAAGATATTTAGGGGAGACAGGGGTAGAATTAGCCAGCAAATGAAGCTTTTTTTTCGCGAGTGGCTTGTGAAAAAATGATAAGTTTTGTCTAATATTTTTATGTTTCATAAGTAGCATTAGGATATTGGCTATATGAAACAGTGTAGTTCAAAGCTCTAAAATCCTTGGCTTTTTCTTGAGAGGATAATGAAAAAAGTATGGCACATTGGCTACACTTACCCCTGCCTGGGTAGAAATAGCCACTTTTGGGGTACTAATTGCCACTAGTTTCCCAGATGAAATTTTAAACTGGAGATACCAAATATTGTTTCACTTGATACACTGAAGCCCACTGATGCTAAATATGTTACTTAAACCTAAAGAAAAGGGCTTTTGCCAACTTTTTTATGACATTTTTGTAATTGAGGCAAAATTAATGCAAACATTCTGAAAAAATCTATTTCTCAAGTTGCTCATACAAATGGCAATATTGCTTGGAATATCAATAGTACTTTTTCATCTAACAATTATCCACCTATTAGTGAAAAATCATTGATAGTTTTAGCCCGCCACGGAAGAGTGACTACAACTGCCCCGAGGGCTGTTTCAGTGTTTATCATCTTATATAAAAAAGTGGATAATCATTATTCAAGTGAAAAATATTTTTTAATTAGGTTTATTAAACCAGAAACGAGGTAAAACTATGAAATCTTGACTAGAAACTCAGAAAACCAAATGCTGGTCCAAAAACTGTAACATCAAAACTACAATTTTATACCTATTTTATAAAAATGCTTCTAAATTGTAGGATAACAGGATCAGAGTTATAAATATTTCTGGGAATATGGGGGTGTGTTCCTACTTTCATTAAAAAATACTTTGCTCGATGTACATTTTAAGAAAAACGAGAAAAATCCACTGTCTACTTTTACCCCTGGCTATAGGTACCCCGGTCTCCCCTACTATTAACAAAAACATTCCGTATAATAATTCCTTAATCCCTAATTTTTCCCCAAACGTACGATTTTTTGGGACGGAGGGAGTACTAGATTAAAAATATTTCTAACGGAAATAAAAATGTTTAATCTTTTATTTCACACTTAAAAATTAATATCATTCTTATTTGTACAATAGAGTCATTTTTTGTCACTCACTTATTTAATGTATTTTCTTCTTATTTACTATCCTAACTTTCTTTGCTTTTTTATTCTAAATAGTGGAATCATCATCATCAAATTCCTCAGACGAGTAAATTCTTTTGACACTTTTAGTTTTGAACTCATTGGTGGACCTGTTTGATTTTACGATAACTGCGTGCATAGTAATTATTTTTCCTTGTTTATCTAGATGAGCTCTCGCCTTGTCTTTTCTGAGGAACTTGTGAGAATTGTAGAGGATACTGCTCGAAAAATTTTCGAGAAAATAGTTTTTAACGGGATTGAACAAAGATCGAATATCAACAGGAGAAGAAATTATTGATTCCCAAAACATTGATGGTTTAATTGGTTCTGTAGGCAACTGCTGAACTGCTAAAGTTTCCACAAGAGGGAGATTTTCAGTAGAAACTGGGCATTATTCTCCATTTTGATAATAAAAAATTGCACGCCACCTAAAATCTTGTCGAAAATCAACATCCCATTCATCCTCGTTCAGGTGTCCCAAACATCCCCGCGTGTAGTTTTGGTATTTAAAACCTTTGAGTAAAAAACAAGGATGTATGATCACGGAAACTTTTATAAAAATATCTTCCCAGATTACACTGCTAGCTAATAAAATAGAAAAGTTTTGATTATATAACGCTGATAAAAAATACAAAGAGGAAAACTGAGACGTCAAAATATACCATTTATATCAATTTTTTAAAAAATGTTCATAGAATTTAAGCAAAAGAACTGAGGATATCCATTTTTTTAGTCAAGATACATCTTATATAGTTGCCTACGATTGAGTAATGGTTAAATCCCATTTATTTCAATAATTAATGAAAAAATCGCCTCGTCCCATACTACCCCTGTCCCAAACCTCCCCAGTCTCCCCTAGTTTCTGTATTTCGCTTGATGTATGAATGATAACCTTCTTATTTTTAAACCGGGTATGAACTAATGTAATGATGACCCAAAAAATCAACGTAATATACAGGATATATTGTAATTTGCCGGAAAGGATCGCTTTTCTTTTTTCAGTCGCCAAGTTCGTTGTCATCAAATCAAATTAAAATGAATTCTTGAAATTTTTAATATTGGAAATACCTTTAAAACGGTCAAATTTATTTCACTATTTGTGTATAATAAAAAATTACAATTGTACAACTTTTAACTTTGTACAATTACAAATTGTACAAAGTTAAAAGTTTGATGATCTTGGTTCTGAAGACTTGAACAAGTTTAGGGAAGCTGTGTCAAATTTAGAACTTGTTGCAAACAAGCCACAACGTCTTAAACTTTAGAAGTAATATTTTTAGTACAGAATAATATTTTTTGTTTTTGTATTTTTAGGAATATTATTTAAAGCTTTAAAAAAGTAGTTTGTCATATTTATTTTCTCTAAAATTACTCATAACACGTTGCAAATTGAACGAAAATATTGCTATTGCTTTGTGTGTTATATCGGACACATGAAATTTCTTGCCCTCCTTAAAGTTTCCCGAAGTCCCTTGTCCTTCTTCAAATATGCGACGTTTTTTGTTTTTTTAGCTTTGCACACTCTCTGAAAAAATAGAAAAATGATAAAAGAACTGTCCAACATTCCAAGCTGTCCGAAATTTAGCTCAGCTCTCCTGTTTCTTAAAATTTCTATAAAATTGAAGGAAAAATACAAATAATGATGAAAATTAAAATGAAATAAATTCAAACAAATGCAGGATAAAGCGTGCGTGGTTGAATGATCGGCAAAGTCTTTCTTTTTTCTATCATGCCTTTACACAAATATTGACTCATTTTGGTGCAATTATATTTGGATAAAACTATATATACACAAAACAATCAATTTATCCGGGTTGATATTGCAGCTGAAGCAGCTGGAAAAGCGTACAGAATAGAGGTATATATATACATATATATTTCGTGGGAAGTGAGGTGATTGAAAAAAATTTTATGAGGTTTACTGTATGTAGCCACGGTAGCCACATTCCAAATAAATTAATCATTTATTGTTGATAATTTTTACATATTGGCACAATTTGTTTTGGTTCAAATGAAAATAAGAAAAAAATTGTTGTATTTATTTACAAATTCTCCGGAATTAAATACCAAATGAATTTTGACTTTAAATGGAAAATGAAACGGAAATTAGGTTGAAGAAATCCCATTTCTCTCGTATATGAAAGTCTAAAGCTGATTAAATTACAAAATCAGAAGCTTCAACTTCGTCATCTGTTCACGATTGGAGTCAATTTTGTTTCCTCTGCACGATTACACATAAATACTTAACGTTAGCTAACTCGGAGTGCATGCAAATTTGATTTAGAGCTGAAATTGTGAGTCGCCATTCAGTTATCTTGAAACAAATTCGTTAAATTATACAAATTTTGTATTTAAACCAAAATATCAAGGATTTGGACGAAATGGCACAAAAGTAATATATGGGTGAAATGTAGACCAGAATGTACTCTATAATTTTCCTATAGAACATGATCTCATCGATTACTCAGAAGTCAAGATAAGCGAGGTTTTTTGTTTCTTAACTCGTTTTTTCATCCAGAGTTCCCCAAGTAGTCATTTGTTGAACTTCAACTATATCAAATAATTGTTGTATTCTGTGGGATTTTCCATTTAAAACCCTATTTTAAGTGTCTTGGTGGAGTAGAGGCAGTCAAATTGGCATCTGAGTGATTTCAAAGCGTTATTATGGGAAAAATCAATTTTTTCACACTTAAACGGCAAAATCGGAGTGATAGCGTAGTCTGACCGGAAAATGATGTATGGACGAAATGTAGAGACAAATGTCCTCTACAATTATATTGAAGTAATCATCAAAATCGGTTCAGCGACAGTCGAGATAATTGAGGTTATGTGATATTGAAATTCGTTTTTTGACTGTGGCGCCCCTGGTGTTGGTCCCACGAAGTTCAAACATTCTAGAAAGTTGTAGTATTTGGTGAGATCTTTCGTTTAAGCCCTCATTCATCAAAATCGGTCACATAGAACCGGAGATATGATTTTTTAAATTTTGTGAACTTTGACCCCTCATATCTCCGGTTCTATTGAAACCACAGCGCGCATACGCACCATTTTGGAAACGTCCTAGACTGGACTACAACATACTAAAATTTCATTAACTTGCACAATGCCGTTTTTGAGAAAAGTGACTTTGAATTTCGATGAATTTTGACGCTATCACAGCGCCACCTGTAGTGACTTTTTGAACTTCCATCTGAAAGTGCTCATCGAGACGAAACCAAAAAGGTAAAATTTAGGTCGATATGTTAATTAGAACCGGAGATAGAGGCCGGTCAATGTTCGAACTTTGACCCCTTATAGCTCGGGTCAGGGGTTATGGATCGACTTAAGGTTTTTTTTGTTTGATAGGTATAATCAACGGCTACAACATACTAAAATTTCAGCCCGATTGCATAAGGAATTTTTGAGTTATTTAACTTTTAAGATTTAAAAATTTTCTTTTTAATAATAGCGCCCCTAGCGGTGGTTTTATGAACTTGCGATGTTAGAAGAGGAAGTGGCATTTCACGAGAGCTTTCCAAAAAGCCCTCATTTTTTAAATTCTGACAATTAGAACCGGAGTTATGGCCATTTTAAGAAATTTTTTTTGGACCCTTATAGCTCGGGTCAGGGGGGTCGGGGGACCTTAAGTTTGGTATTGATGGAAAGCTCTAAGGCCCAGCTATAACATACTAAAATTTGAGCCCGCTCGATGCCATAGGGCCGGAGCTATTGAGAAAACAAAAAAAGGGGGGTCTTCAAAATGTCGGAAGGAGGGGTGGGGGGTGGGGGGTCAATGCACCATGTTGCAATTTTCATACGATATTTAACCTTTGCCGAAAACCGCAAGTCGATATCTTTTTTAGTTTAGGAGCTATTAAGCTCCAAAGAGCGGCCGGACGGCCGGCCGGCCGGCCGGGAACGTAACTTAGCCCCCCATATATTCGTGATCAGGAAGTGGCGAAACACATTTTGGCCAAGTTTGAGCGCGATCGGAGGACATGAAATTTTGTTAGGATTATAGTAGGTGAGATTGTTAAGAATCTCACCTAATAACATACCTGCTTTTCGTGATGGATAAAAGTATGGAGAAGATGGAGAAGATTCACTGAGAAAGTATGTGAAACTTTTCTGAAAATTGCGTGATTGATATTTGCCTTTGAAAATTATAATTATCCAAAAATGTTATGTGTTGTATGGTTGTGAAATATGCTCGTTATAGCTGATAAATTCCATTAGTTAGTATCATGCTCTGGGTAAAATGGAATAGCATAGTTAAACGTGTGTGTGAAATAGTCTTTGAAAACTTATATGCTAACATTATGGAAATTCGATAAATTTCCTGAAAATTCCTTCCTGTATCAAAGCCACAGCCTCTTCCGGATGGAATCTGCGAAGATGCTCGCAGATACGGGAGAAAGAGGCTTTTAGATAAATATTTCATTTATTTTGCCAACATATTCCTACGAGTATGTATTATATTTTTGGCAATAAAATATTCAAAAAGAAAAATGACTTTGTGAAAGCGTGAACATTGAATGTGTACATGTGCCTTGAGTATCGTCACCTCATGTGGTTCCCAATCTGACGCCCACCCCATCAATCTAACCCACGCATATTTAGGGGCTACCATCCGCAGAATAAATTCAATTGGCAAACAATTTATCTCCCTTTCTTCAAAATGACGCTTGCGGAGGAGGTATTTTTTTGTGTGGCGGAAGTAGGTGCCATACATCTTTTTATTTTCCTTCCGAAAAGACATTTCTTTAGCATGATATTCATGCGAAAGAATCTGTATCAATTGAAATACAATTTTCTTCTTACTTTTTCACACACAAAAAATTGTATTACATAATATTTATAACAAAATAAGCTTAAGAGGCCAAATACAGGAATCTGATTCATTAATGGCGGAAAGAGTGGAAACACATCAACATAGAACTCTTCTTTTATGCTATGAGCTTTTATAGGGAATGATTCAAAGCTACTTTTAAATCAAAACAAAATGTCTGCCTATAGACTACCAAGATAATTATAAAATATTATTAAAAAGGTTGTTGTACTAAAAAAGAATGGTTCTAAATTATTAGGGGAAAGCGCGCTACCTTCGGACGACTCCAGCTTCGGACAATTCAATTTTTTCTCTATGTGCCTTATGAATTTCACCCATTGCTCTTTTCTGAAAATTTGAGGCATTGGGCTAGCTATTAAAATACAATATTATAATGGGCCAAACTCATTTATAACACATTGAAGAAAAAAAAAGATTTGTGCGAAACATAAATCGTCTAATGTCAGCGCGCTTTCCCCTACATTGATAAATTGTATGTTCAGAAATAAATTAGCACAACGAAAGACCTTGTTACAATCAGACTATATTTTCAAATTTGAGCAATTCATCAATTAAAAACAATTGTATTAAAATTCTGTAATTAAATTTTTACTCGATTATCTTTTGGTGTGTGTAAATTCTTAAATAGTAGTGGAAATATACAATTATTTTTAAGATATAGTCAGGAATAGAATGTACGTACATTCTAATAACATTAAATAAACATTTATTTATCCATCTACTAATTTAAAACTATTGTAATAGAGGAAGTGCTCATACTTTTGAACAGCTTCTAATTTTGGACACTTTGAGGGTTAAATTGGACAGTAAAAATAAATTTATTGAAATTATAAAATTTTTTTCCAATATTTGATGAATAATGTATTCTCTCTAAATATTTGTTCTTTTTAGGAGATTTTAACACTAAATTCGTTAAATTTTGAATATTATTTGAGTTAAAATTGCTTTGTTGAAACTTTAGTGTGAGCAGTTGCTTACGAAATGACAGAACTTCGTGTTTTTCAGTCATATTACGCTGTGGTGAAGTATTAACGATCTTTCCTCGATGTTTTTAAGTGGTATTATTAAATATTCATTGAATATTATGTCGATTCACGATAATGGTGATTTGTACTTCTTCTGGAGTCTGACGGAAGTTTTATGCTCTCCTTAATTCTTCCTTAATTCCTTAATTGCTTCCTTAATTCTTTAGTGTTCGTCAGAAAAATATACCTCTTTCAAATTAAAAGAATCAGGTGTTTCTCCAAAGCTTTCGACCTATGGTGTGGGCCTTTTTAAGTGGGTCAATTTAGAAACTTTTAAATATTTGAAAAACGTCTAACGTCTGATTAACAACTACGCATCGACACATTCGTTCTAAATTTTCTGGGGACACTATTTTAGTAATTTATATTTATTTTTGATATTTCTTGCTACTCTACGAGTTGGATCTCTCACTATCGTTCTGAGTGATTTGTACATTTGATCTTAAGTGAGATTTGCCTTGTAAATTACGTTTTTCGTGTAAAAAATAGGCAATCTTCTAAAAGTTTTTTGCATGAAGTTGCCCCGCATTGGGGGACTTTCATGAATTCACCCATTCAAGTGTAATAATTTTACGTGCAATAGACACTAGAAAATTAAGGATAATTGTTTCTATTTTTAAAAACCCTAATACCAACTGTAACTCACATTTTGTACTAAATATTTTGGTTTATAATTTTTTTTTATAAAACGAATTCAAAGTCCAATTTATATTTGAGGGGTTAAACTGCCTCAGAGTTCCCTATAGAGACTATTATTTTTGTAATTCAGAAAATGATGATCCTCAATCAATCAGTATTGTTCAATCAATCAATGTAATTAGTAATGTCTGATTACTGGGCCTCAAGGCATTTTAGATTAGCCCGTATACTTCATGTGAGCAACATATGCGTCATGAAATGTGGTCTCACTGAGAAGTTTGAAAGGGCGTAAATACTATTTGTTGTTTGAGTTAAAGTCTATACACACTAGGAGAAATTTCTTTAAAAAATGCCTTTTTAAAGAAAATTTCATCTAGCCTTGTAGGCAGAAAAGTCAGAATTTTTTAAAAAGGTTTTTGACGAAAATTGCTTCTGGTGTGTAGACACAATGAGAAGGGTCATGCTGCAGCTATATTGATAGCGTTTTCACTCGCTTCTCTTATCATCTCTTTAGGGTAAAGTGGTAGAAATTGGACAATGGTACAATTTGTCAGGGCTTTTTTTGATAAATTTAGTACTTCATTTTTATTTGTATATTTTTATTGGTTTAGATTTATAATTTGGTTCCTTGTGCTTAAAAACAAATTTTGTACTGTATTTATCAAGAAAAAAGCCATGTACAACTTGTAACACTATGTCCAACTTGTATCACTTTACCCTACCACACTTCTTTTAGAAAAGATTTTTTTTTATTTTGGAAAAATTATTTAAAATCATAGGATAAACTGTAGCATATATGGGAAGGTTTTGAAGCTTGATATGAAAGAAATTTCGTGCCGTAAGTGCGGATGACATTGTCCTCTGCGGATGACTTTGACATCTCCTTTTTCGTAGCTTTTCTTTATTTCTAGAAGCTAAGAATGATCTTTATCGATCAGACATGGTAGATCGAATCGCTAAAGACCATCTTTAAGCTCAAAAAATAAAGAAAAGCTTACGAACAGGAGGATGACAAAGTCACCCACACTACTAAAAACTCGCGTGATACGAAACTTACATCTCCAAATTTTCAAAGTCATCCCTTATGGTCTAAAAATAATTTGTTACATCGTTTGGCTTCTCTTGTCAGTGTTTTGCGTGACAGATCAGAGTAAAACAGTAAAAGATTTTGTTAAAAATTTTCTATTTACAAAATTAAGAAAAATATCTGTATAATGACCAGCGCACAATAAGTTTTGTTTAGTAAACATATTTTTGACATTTCAATGAGATTGAGTGAGATCTAGATCTAGTCATCTCGCTCATTCTCATGGGAAATTTTGAAAACATGTTTACAAACAAAAGGTATTGTGCGCTGCTCATAATGACCAGCGCACAATAAGTTTTGTTTGTAAATATGTTTTTAAAATTTCCCATGAGAATGATTGAGATGACTAGATCAAGATCTCACTCACTCTCATTGAAATGTCAAAAACATGTTTACTAAACAAAAGTTATTGTGCGTTGGGCACAAAGCAATCGATCAATAAAATTTGTAAAAATTTTTTTGCGTAAAAATTTTTGTAATGAAAAAAAAAATTAAAAATTGTAGTTTCTTTTTTTAAGTTTATTGAACCATTACTCTATAAACATAATTATTTCACTACTTTTTTTTTAAATTAAGGAAAACATTGTTAAAGATTTAACGGAAAATTATTTAAAGTTTAATTTGTGTTTAGTATTGCGACTTTATGCATTCCAATTTTATGAATTTGATCTTGATTTAATATGCAATTTCCCATTTGAGCGACTTATCCGACATTATGGATTTTTTATGTGCTACAAAAAGCTATGTCAATGTGGTTTTACCCCCTAACTTCAATTTCGGAAAAGAGCTCTTCCTTGTTGAAAAGGATGGATGTAATACTACAGTATTAAAGGCGATTGATTTATTGGAGACAATCACAGAAATCGTCACACAATTTGTAATTTTCAGTTAAAGATAAGATATAATTCAATTGCGTGATTACTATCAATTTATCTGATTTGTTTATGTCTATTTTCCATCAAATTATTGGTCTTTGCTTGGAAGAAATACAACCCCTTTTCTCCATTTTGGAGTTTTCTCTGAGCAATTGCTATGAGATCCATGAATAATAGAGAAGGTGGTTCGAAAGAAATCCAAGAGACGTGTTACACTGTGGAGCAAAACAATGAATAGATACTTTCTGGAAAAAAAGGCAGTGTTCAATAATTTACAGAATTCTCTCGATCTACAAGAACCGGAAAACCCCTATAAAGGTGAATCTTTTATTGCTCGCACTTTAGAGTTCGAAGATCTAGTATATAAGATGATTCTTCGATTTTTTGATATATCAAAATTTTCTTGGTCAAAGGAGTTACACAGTTTGAAATAACTTTGTGGAGTGAAACTGATACTTTGCGAAAATATGTTACGATGTTTGCCTATTTTGTGGTGCTAAGAGAGCTATTGAGGCCGAAAGGTTAAAATCACCTAATAGCGTATTGGGGCTATCAATCTTTTCGCATTATTAAAATATACTTACATTTTCTACAAAAAATGTTTTTTTTTTAATTTTTTTTTTGAAATCCACCTCTTTTATTAATTCTATTTTTTTCAATCTTGAAAGGTTAAACATCTCTAATAAGTGTATTTCTTAACTGATTACGACAAGTTTAGATTCATTCGAAAGGTCTTTGATTTTTGAACAATTCCGATTGTTTATACGAAAAGATTATAAAAGTATTCTGGGTCATAAAATGAATTTTCATTGGAAACTAAATTATCCTATTGCTTGAGGGCAAATTTAAAATGGTTTATGAATAGATTTTGATCCGCTAAGAAATTTTTCAGAAAGTTCGAATTTCTCTACACTACGTTTAGCATAATGAGCTAGAAATTGAACTTTATCCATCCAAATCCACAAGTTTGAACATTCTGTAAAGTATTTTCACTTGGGCATCCCGGCCATCCCTTTTTTGTTAGAGAGGATGGAATATAAATAATTCAACTGTTGCGTCACGTTGTGGAAATTTTGTAGGTAATTCCAACCAATTATGTCTTAAGATGCGAAATTCTTGATCAAAATTTTCTCTTCAAGCTCAATGGTTGAATACCTAAGTAACATTTTCATCGGCACATATTTCATTGAAAATTTCTACGTAGAACTTTTATAGAAGCATGTTGCCTTGAAGTCTAAGATTGATTGAGATTTATCTAAGGTGTCAGACTGATAAGGGATTCAAGAAGATGAATTTAAACCTAAAAGTCTCCTTATAGGCTTTTAAAAGGTCGGACTAAGACTGTTAAAAGTTTTGCTATAAGACAACATCTTTGCTTTTTGGGGTATATATGGATTCTAGCTGAAAATATGGCTTGTGGCATATTCGATATTGTGAGGGTGTGTTTATGCCATAGGTTACCCCCTCAAAGTTTGCGGCTGAAATGGTATGATGGGATTTTATCAAGAGTATGGGTTGCAAATATTAGGCACTTGAGCCTGGAGTGCTCTGAAAGGTATCCCCTTGGCAATGAATATAGAGAAGTCTCATGGGAGACTTTAAGAATTGTACACAAAGCCTATGGTATATCTCTTTTTCCTCGTGACTTTAATATTCTCAGGGACTCACCAAGATTTCCTTCCACATGTTATACCGTAAGGCATCCTTGCCGTTTGTTATTAAATATGTGTTTATGAGAGGCACACACCCTTTGGAGCCCCATCGACTCCAGTCTGTCTTGTGTTTTCCTCGTGACTCTGCTCTTTGAGTGCCTGAGGGTTTGGGTGGAGTGTAGGTGGTGAACAAAGACTGCTACAAAGTGTCTTGGGGGGATGTGTTATGTGCACACCAGTCGGGCGGTAATGGGGGCGTAATGGTGTGACGAAAAGAAGTCCACATCTCAGAAATTTAGAGGGTGTTTAGATCTGTGGCATCAAAGGATGAAATTATTTGTAAACGGAGTTGATCGTACAAACAACACTCTTAGTTTGAAGATAAGGATGTGACAAGAGATTGGAATGCACGTTTGTTTTTTTAGCGGTAAATAATTTTCTTTGTCGGAGGAGTCCGTGGTGCAATTGGTAAGAGCATTCGGCTCTTACGTGGTGTGACCCCCGGTTCGACTTGTCACAGTTATGAGTTCGAGTTCCGCCCGGTGCAAATGATTGAAGTGTCTGAATGGACATATTTCTCATATACATTGTAAATTGAATAAAAAATTGTAAATCGAAATATATATAAAACGACAATAAAAGCCTTATACATCTGTACGTTAACACATCTAGAAGCAAAACGGTTAGAGATAGAGACTTCAGTTAGCCTTCGAGTTCGAGGATTTCGCAAAACATGGTACGCTATCCTACCCATTTTCTTAAATGAAAGAAAACTTTTTTTTTTCAATTTTGACATTAAGACTACAAGAGAGAATAATAATTAGGAATCTTCTTAAATCCTTTTATTTTTTAGATTTATTGAAAAGATGAAATTTTACAAATATTTTGTTGAAAACTTGTAAAACATTTTTTATATCAATTCTCAATTGAAAAGAAGAATGAAACTGACTGGCAGATCGCTAATTTTATTTGAATAGAATAAATTCAATTACATTTTTAAAATTACTTTTAGTCAATAGCAAAAGTTTAAAATAAAGTTTCGTAAGAGACTTATGCTCTACTAGACAGACAGACTTTCAGATTAAACCGAAAGACGGCTTAGTGGGAAACTGACGAGAAGTTAGTCTTATCATTATTTTGAATATAATTACGTTGAGCCGTCTCGGCTTAAGTCGTAGGTGTGTCCAGCACATTACTTATTTAAATTATTAAAATTGCAATTAGGCTTATTCGAGCTCCATTCTTATTAGGAACGTGGTCTAGTTTTTTTTTATAGTATGATCTTTTAGATTCCGCCAGTTCCGTGCATTTGCTTAACTGGTATTACAACAACAATTTAATATTAAACATTCTAGCATCTATCTGATTAGATTGGTCTTAATTAAGGCCTAAATTAAGCCCTACCTTCCATTTTTTACTTTTAAGTAGTTCCCGTAGAAAATACCCTTTATAAAATATAGGACAAAGACACTGTTTTTGCGTTCACAGCAGTAAGCATCAGAAGTAAAAACGTAGTGTTGCTCAGCTTGTTAATAACAACATGAACTATTTCCTAAGAGTTTTTCTTTTGTTTGTAAATTTACTTACTTACTTAGTTAACCAACCACTAGTTAACCACTTCCTGGTCGTGGCTTGACTCAGGACTTGACGCTACTCAAGCCTGTTACACACTATTGTCCCTCAATTCCTCATCCCTAATGAGCTGGTGTCTTAATCCACGTCATCGGCCTATCAAGGACTGGGTCGGCCTTGTTTCCTTGAAGCTTAGTGTCTGCTCTTAACACATTCCAGCTTGGGTAGTCCTCATCCTTGCTAACCATATGATTAGCCCACCAGCACCTATTGAGGCCTATTTGGTTCACGACGACGACAGTTACTTCTCGGTAGCACTCATATTCCACATAGGCTTAGGAACTGTCCTTTCTAACATACGGGACCATGAATCCGGAGTAGAATCCACTTCTCAAACGCGGCCAAGAGTTCGCAATTCTGTTTGCTGAGGACCCAAGTTTTAGACGAATACTTAAGGACTAGCACAAACATACCTAATCCTATACAGTGTAGTAGAGTTGTCTTCATGTTTAGGGGAAATTGGAGCACCACCAAATACGGGGTATCACCAAACACTAATTTTTATTTCTAATCTACTTGGACTATCTCGACTATTTCTTCACTGGACGAGTATCCCTATAGTGCCTATAAATGCCTATAGGTCTTGCCCCCAGAAATCGAATATCTGATTAAAAAATCGCAGTGTTTGGTGCTACCCCGTGTTTGGTGGTGCCCCAGTTTCCTCTATGGTTCTAAACCGAAATACTTTCGAACATGTACTATTTTCTAATAAGGGATTTTTTTTGTAAGTTTATGGAAAGATTTTTAGTAATTTTAGTTAATTGCAAGTAGTTAATAATATTAAGTAAGGTAAAGTGCGCTAAGTCGACCGGTTCCTCAACTCGACCGGTGGGTCAATCTTTGAATGTTTGATGATCAATTTCTATGAAATTGTCACTGATTCGTATTATTTATGGAATAATTGGCCTATTAATATTAGATCATACGCTGAAGCAAATATAAATAAATTGAATAAATAACTCGTCGAGTTGAGGAACCGGTCGACTGAAGGCACTTTATTTTATGGGACCGACCGACACTGTGTTATACGGGCTTCAGACCTAAGGCTGAGCCATATGGCTTAACTTCTCTAGCATCTTATCAGTCAAGATTTTTTGCAAAATTTTGACATAGGATTGGTTTATTAAGAGCAAATGACCTATTACATTTTGAAAAATCAATAAAATCGGTTACTGTTTAAGGTTTTGAGACCCTCGGGGTCTGGGCTAAACCTCTAGTCTGAAGACGGTCTTACGTGTGTTACGTGTAGGCTCTCTGATCTTCAGTGACCCTAGTAGGGGAAACCGGGGGAGAATTAGCCACGCATGGTATTAATTAAATCATTATACTTATTCGATGAAAACACATCTCTTCCTATTCATTGAAATATTTATCAGCCTGTTCCACACATTTTTCTAATAAATTATCCGCAACGAAAATTTTCATTTGCTGACTAACTCTGCCCCGGTCTTCCCTATTTAATGAGAATATTTTTGTGAGGGATGCAAATCGTCCTACGCATAATTTTTATAGATTTGAATGATATTTTTGAGGATTTACGAGGAACATACGGAAAATTTCAGGGAAAATGAAGAAATATGGGTATGACTTGTTCTAGAAAAAAAAATTCTTAAAGTACTCCTCTACAAATTATTCTTTGATATCAACATCGTAGGATGAGTCAATCATCAATTCATCTTAAGTTAAGGTTTCTCAGAAACTTGGCGGAAACTCAGAGTCTTCGCGAGAAATGTTTAGGAGATACGGAGGCACAAGAAAGTACTTATCATTTTCCATGTTAAAAACATGGATGGCAACAAATACATTTCGTTGTCAATAAATATGTTGTAAATAAATATTATTGTAATTTGTCATATTTAACCAAAATTTAATTTTCTTCCAAAAGATTTTGGAAAAAAATTAGAAGTACAATGTATGTATCGGTACTATTGATATACGGATTCAGTAGTGACCCGGTAAATACAAAGTAAAACGACGAAATGAAGAAGAACTTTGCGGAAAGTCCGTATTTGAGCACTAAAAACGGAAATAATTTTGAGGGTACAGCGTTACCGTCATGGCCATCATGAGTTCGAGAATTTTGTAAAGTCGTAAGACTTTATCACCCCTTTTCTTTGCAATGTTTAGTTTATCATAATTTCGGTTTATTTGTTTTCTATTTATTTTATTTGGAATATCTTGGAGTAATATTGTGAGTAAACTCAAAAATTTATAATAACTATGAGGCTTTTGATCATTGCGGGAAATGTGATTTTATTCTAAAAAATTATTAACAATGAATTTTGTGCACTATAAAATTTTTAAATCCGCAATTATCACAAATATACTAATAATTTTTAATGCTTTTGAATTAAAAATTTTGTTATCTCAATTAAATAATGCGTTGACTGGAATTATTAGACCTCTTGATTTAATAAAAGAGAAAAATTCTAGAAGGATGTAAATTATTCTGACGAGGGTGGAGTAAGTACTTTTGGCCACTATAAGGTTTCATGTGCTTGTAATTTTTATAATCTTTATTTAAATAAAATGAAATTTTGTACAAATATACCTTAAAGCCGTTTCTTCCTAAAATCCAAGAGAATTCTCAAAATTTTTTGGATATTTTAGTGAAAAATGCATTTTATGCAACTATGCATGTATCAGTAATTTTGGACACTTTGTAAGCACTTTGGGCTATTGTGTGTAAGCACTTTTGGCCACTTGTTTCCAATAGAATTTTAATAAAAAAAAACGACAGAAATAGCTTTCGAAAACTTTCACAAATACACAGCACAAGTCCTATTCTTATTTAACACCAATTTTATGTTATTATTAGAGTATTTTAAACAACTTTTTGCACATTTTCTATTTGATGTAAAAATCAGTCAAAAGTTACGATTGTTTTTACTGAAATCCGCGAGGTTCGCCACGTGTAAAATGTATGGGAAAATGAATGGCCAAAAGTACTTACACAGCCTAAAAAAGTAAGCTCTTTTAGCCACATCCGATTTCCATTTAATTTGTTAGAAAATCTTATTAAAGATGGTATCACAATAAAATTTATTTAATAAGGAAATGGACTTTCACTGAATAGCATCAAAAATTTTCAACAAAAATATGAAATAATGCAAAACAATTTCTCTTAACATTAACAAGTTTCTTTAAAATCCCATGTTTTTTTTAGTGATTGTTTACGTTGTCGAGAATTTCTTTCAATAACTTAGAATTAATCAAGTCGATGCAAAATCAAATATGGTTTTCTGATTCGTTAGATTAGAGGTCACGAAATAAAACCCATTTTCCTGTTCTAAATAAACTCATAATTGCCTTACAATGTGATTTTACTTTACGTGGCCAAAAGTGCTTACATAGCCAAAAGAGCTGACTTTACCCTATATGTCTCTATTAGTGAAGATTGGGGTAATATTAGAATGGAAATACAATTTTTTATTGAGCATAATTAAAAAAAAATGTGTTAGGGTGATAAATATTTCAATGAATAGGAAAGAAGATTACTTCTAATAAACAATGATTTAATTCAATCACTATTCCTTCCTGGCTTAGTCTGCCCCGTTCTCCTCTATATTCCATCACGCTGAAATTATTGAAAGTTATTTTCAATAACAACAAATTGAGCAGATATTGTAAGATTTTTTCCAAGAAAGTCAGACCAATGAATTTTTCATTTTTTTATCTCAATATCCCTTTGATGGCAGTTTTTGCACCTAATCTTCAATCTTATCTTTATCCAAGATAATTCCAGCTCATTTCCTCTCTTTACTTTTGAGTGGCAACAAAATAGAGAAGAACACGACTGAAAGAGCTTTTGCTCTCATCTTTCGAATATGTTTTGTTTCGTGGTGAGTGTTGAAGAAAGGTTCCAATGAGTATGTATATTTATATATATATTCCTTGTTGTTGAGAAAAACAAGCGTCAAAAGGGTGGGTTGGCAGAGGAGGAGTCTTATGTTTCTGAGGGTGGATTTCACTCTGATATTGTGTGAAAGAAGTGACTGTATTTACATTTAATGGCTGAACTTGGCGGGGTTTGGGGGAGGGAAGTGGAGCAGCGCAAGAAAATTTCAATTAAAACCATGAAATTTCTGTATTAACATTTCCACACAATATTTTTGAAGCCTTATGTACACAATAAATTTCTCCGAATTCTTTTTTCGTCCTTAAGTGTCTTTACTGATCCATTTTTTTCTACTTCTGTCCTTGATGGTCTTTTCTTCACTTTTCTTCACTCCTCAATTCATTTTCTATGGCAATATTTTATGATTAAAAATACATTTAATTTACAATATTACGTTACAATTAATTAAGACTAGCAGTATCCTTCATTCTTCGTCATTTTAATTAATTTATTAAGTAAATATTTACTCATGTAATCTAAATTCATTTATTCTTTTTTTTTGTATCAGATGTTCTTTCTTTACTGGTATCCACTTCATTGTCATCAAAATTTATATCTAACATTATTTACATATCGTAAATCTTGCTTTCACTGTTGAAGGAAAATTGTGTGAAAAAGTATAAGACATTTTCCAGGGGGGAAAAAACGAATGATTTAGTAGAAAAAGCTTATGGGAATGGAAGATTTATCAGGGTTGAGCCTCAAATTTTCTTTTATCAAGCAATTATCTTACAACTGTACTGAGATGGCTTTTTTTGGGGGGGATTTTGGTGGATTCGATAATGAAATCAATTTGCAATGGTAAAATTCAAAAATAGACCCATCACAAATGAATGGTAGGTCAATTCAGTCTTTTGGTCAACTCTTGAATTCGATAGTGACACATTTTGTTCCATTTTTTTTGGACATTTTTTTCTCCTCTGTCTCCATGAGATTTGCATCAAATGTACATTTATTCTCCTGTCACCAATTGGCCATCCAATTGGGAACGCGTGGGTGGACTGGTGAGTATTTTTTTTATATATCTTAGGGCTCTACATATATACAAGTTCCAAAAAAAAATCAGAGATCATGAGGGAAAATCGCCCACTCTTCTTTTACGGTGAAGCATCTAGGATATTGGATTTGTGTTGTAGAATCATGTGGGTTCTTCTGTAAGATGGTGTTGTTACGTCACGGAGAGCATTAGCATAAGCACTAAGATGAGAGCAGTCGACAAATTTTCCTCACATAGGGATGCAGATGATTTTACTGCAGAGGCTGAAGATTCGTCTGTGGAAAATCAATATAGGGTGTTGATGTAACAAAATCATTGTATCTAATTTATTTAATATGTAAAAGAGGTACTTGATAAAAGTGAAGTACTCAACTCATGTTTACGTTATTAACATGAATTGAGTGCTACAATTTGTTCAGAGGGCGTACAATAGGTTTCAGCTTCAAATTTTTAAGCTTGTGCTATTTAATACGGGAATATATGTATATGTATAGATCAGGTTAATTATTTAATTAAATAATATTTTTAATTTTATAAAATATTATGAGTAACACAGGAGATAAATATTATTTATTTCAATCAAAAAATTGGTCTTGGGTTTTTAGTCAAAGACCCTTACAATTTTTTAAAAAGTTGTTCAGGATAAGCCTCAGGATAAGTATATTTTATCTCAATTTTGAGAATAGAATTAGAAATAGAAAATAGGCTCTTTCTGATCCTCGAGATTATTTCGCCCGTAAAATTTGACATTAAACGATCAGTCCAAATTATTATACACTGACTGAGTGTTTGGGATCCAGGATTAGAAGTTTTTTGTGTAAATTTCCTTTACTTTTCCTTTTCCCGACAGATTTTAAAGTCTAAAAATATGCTTGAGAACCAGCCTGGGTCTATAAGTCTACTTGGGGCCTAAGGATTCAACGCAAAAATTTCAGATATCAAATTCTGCGTCAAAGAAAAATTTTTGATCTTGAGCTTTAGGATCCCTATAGACCTTTTCAAACTTAAATAAATTAAAGCAACTTAAGGGGTTATGATGGTCATTAACGCTTAAAAGACTACAAATTTTCATAAACTACATTTCCAACATAATACAAATTTTATTTAATTTAAGCTCTTAAGCATTATATAATATACAACATTTGAACAATATTTCTCGAAATTTTTATTTAAAAATTCAGCCTTTAGGACCTGATTTTTGGAGACATTTTTTGAAAAAGCATATTATCCGGCAATTTACAATTACTTAGAGTTGATTCATCAGATTTACTTAAAAAAAAAACAAAATATTTCCTTTCAGCAGATAAGTTAAATTCGTACTTGGACACTGAGTAATCATTACTTTCGCAAAGTAACTTTTACAAAAGAAAGTCCCTGAAAATAAAGTTTCAGAAGCTAATTTTTTAAAAAAAAATAATTGAAAATGTGCGTTTAAAAGTTTGAATAGAATATTTTATTTTATTTTGTTAAAAAATGTTTAATGAATATACATGCTGTTTTTAATGTTCGTGACCTACGTAACCCCTTAAAGAAATTTAAAGCTTGTGGAACTTTGTCATTGTAAAAGTTTTTGCAATTTATCTAAGAAGTCTAAATAAGTTTGTCAATTGAAAATTGAATCTATCTATCCTAATTCGAATGAAAAAGACTAATTTTAAAATTTAGAAGTGACACATAAAAAGGTTAAGTTTTTTAACTTTATTCAAGCTACTATAAATTTAATTACTTCCCCATTTCATTGTTAGAATCGAAATTGCCGTTTGAATAAAAATTTGGGTTCGTGGTCGTGAAACAATGGAGCTTAACTATTGGTTTCGAACTAACAATGGACAAGAGGAAAGGCGTGATTTATGCGAAAAATAGTCCTTCAATGTAGGCTTACATCCCCTTACTATTTAATTTTATTTATTTGAATATAATTTCGTTACATTCCTATTGAATTTCTGAAAATCTGTTCTTCGAATCTCGCGTTCTTATCGTCATGCAAAGTTTTAATGATTGAAAATCTAATTTTAAGCTTTTTCGGTGTTCATCATAGGTTTTTTTTTTTAAACAAAAGCGAATATTCCAAACGATAAAATCCTGAAAAGGCCAAAATACTTAACGAAAAAATCCCTGAAGCGAATATTCCAAATGCTAAAATCCCGAAAAGGCCAAAATCCTGAACACCAAAATCCCGAATGCATCAAAATCGTGAAAATCCAAAATTATAAAAGGTCAAAATCTGAAATGGGTCATATATTGAACACCAAAATCCAAAAAGTCAAAATCGCAAATGTTAAAATCCCAAAATCCAAAATTTCGAATTAATAAAAGTGTCGTAGTTACTGCCATTATTGCACCCGCTCTTGTTGGAGGTAAATGGAAATTTATTGTGTAATTTCAAGATTTTGACCATTCGGGATTTCGGTTTTCGGAATTTTAGTCTTTTAGGGATTTTGCTTTTCGAAATTTTTGGATTTTTAAGGATTTTGGTCGGGATTTTGGCTTTTAGGGACTTTGTCTTTCGGAATTTTTGGCTTTTATGGATTATGGCTTTTGGAATTTTGGCCGACACCGCCGACGCCGTCAGATACATAGGTCGACAGATATTCGGAACAGCAAGAATGTGAAATATTATAATTTAAAATATATATTTTAGATAAAAATATAAAGATAAATATATTTTTTCGGAGTGGACCAGTTGAAAGGAAATTTTGAAAACTTATCTGTAACATATTAAAATCTTAGACCGATTTACACTATAAGGGTTGAGTTATTCGGAAAACTATATTTGAGGATTTGGGATGATGGCGTCGGTGGCAGCCAAAATTCCGAAAGCCAAAATCCCGAACTCCAAAATCCCGAAAAGGCCAAAATCCCGAAAGCCAAAATCCCGAAAGCCAAAATCCCGAAAGCCAAAATCCCGAAAGGGTCAAAATCCCGAAAGTCAAAATCTCGAATTCTTAAAAGTGTCATAGCTACTCCCACCCCGTACTCGCTACTCGTACCCGGTCTGACATTGTCATATAATGACATCCACTTAAATCTTTACCAAAAATCCTTTTTGGAAAAATTTGGTATCTGTTTTAGTTCTCTTTTAAAAAGTACACACAGGATGGGCAGGTGGCTAGAAATATTGATGTTTAGGTATCTTAATTTGCTTTCGTTTTAATGAATTTAACAGTTACGTGTTGTAGTAAAATTTGGATCCAATAGGTCAGGATAGGGTTTGATCTCAAACTTCTTAAACTATTAAAGTAAAACTTGTAAAAAATCTCAGTTTTGAAAATACGAAATTAGAAAAATTCAATAATGTCAAAAATCTCCAAGAAGATCTTGAAAACAGTATAAAACTATTCATTTAACTTTTATAATTAATGAAATATACGTTCTCAATTTCCAAGTTTGCAAATTCACTTGCTACTGACATTGTTCTTCACTAATTAAGTTCCAAGAATGTTTTTTCTCCCAGACACCATGCGTATATTGTCAAATAGCAACATGTAGATGTATAATATTTCTGAAGGAAATGGGATATGTTTAAGTGTACCTCATGGAGTGCAAAGTGTGAGTAATATTTGAAGATTCCGCAAATCATCTGCCACAATGAAATTATGCAATTTGGCACTTGAGAATATCCCCAAAGTGAAGGAATAAATTTAATAATACACTTACCATTAATTACATGCAGTGTAACAGTAACTGGAGGACTATTTGATGGGCTACACGAGTAATTGCCGGAATCTCGTTTCTTTGCACTTTCGATGATTAATGATCCGATCTGGGAATACACAAGATGTGAAACGATAATATTTCATTGTTTTCATGCGTATTCGCTTGGAGGGAAACTCATCTTCCCACCCTCATACCCCTGGGTTTTGTGACCCTAACCTAACGTCTCAACTTGAATATTATATGGCAGTCTATAGGTATAAAAGGGTGGGAGGAGGTGAAGCTCTATCCTACCGTGCTATGAATGTCTCCATCCACATCAGGACCACCTCGATCTATTTGAGAGCGCCAACCGTGACGATTTTCGGTGACTAGCTGGTGACTTCCATGGTACCAGATTATATAAGAGGGTGGCTCCAGGGCTCCACGCACAATGCACCGGATGATCTGGATAATATTGAGTAGAGCGATGAAAGATTATATTACGGTATAGCTTCAGTTTCAAACTTCCTGATTCAATAATTAATCACGATATTATGAAATTGCTTTGAGGGTCGGAAGCTCCACTGATTGTCTTCATGATATGCTAATTTCTCCCTTATTCATCATTTCATAAGTAAATTGCTCTCAACTTATAATAACAATGCTTTGGACGCAATTTGTATTGCCCCCTTCTTTCTAAATCTTTCTATGTTTTCCCAGATTTAATTTAAAATCTCAATTTGTTGGATTCTCTTTTTTTCTTCCCTGATTTATGTTCAATATACATATTTTATGCCATATAACTCATAGTATATTTGAAAAAGGAAAAATCTGTTGTTTTCAATATAAACTTGTGCAAAAATTGACGATATATAGTTTTCCTTTCTGTTTTATTTTTCTCACATAGAACCAATGGTTTTGAAATTGATATTGAAAGAAATATAAAATATATATCTTCTGTACTGTTACGCTGTAGTAAAATTCCGAGAAAATTTATATTTTTCCGTCAAATAAATCTTTTATGGAATTAAACATTTCCTTGTTTGATATTTCATTGCAAATACCGAATTTATTTTGTTTTGTTTTTCGACTTCTTATATCAAAAATTGATTGAACTGACTTTTCCCGCAGAATACTTTTACTGAGTCTGAAAAGCTTGATGATTGAATGAAATTTCAATACTATAAAATCCATAATATATCAAGAAAATTGGTATTGCTGTAAATAGAATTTAAACAGAAGTCAGGCTATTTCTATGTTATTTTTATACTGTAAATTTACTTATGATTTTTTATTTGTTATGTACAATTGCACACATAGTCGATAAAAAAGGAATTTCAATCTCTATACATTTTAGTCCCTAGAAATATCGAAATAGTTAGTAAATCACACAGAAGTGTTCAGACGTCTTTTTAAATATTTTTTTTATGTAACTTAAACAGTTCACATTTTCATATTTTATCGTTTGTCCTATTTTTTAATTTTTAAAATGGTTTTGCCACTGGAGAACTGTGCCAAATTTCGACCAGCTTTAAATTTCGGCCACTTTGATTGTAACTTTGGCCAAGCAACTAAATTAAACTCAGTGCTCAGGGCGTGGATAGAACATTTCATAGGGGAACGAGGCCCCTTTGCTGGAATAGTCCAAGCCCTGTAGAACTAACCCATTAACTGGTAGTATGTATGTAGTATTATATAATTTGAAATTTGTTCTTTACGGATTAACCCTTTAACGACGAGACACTTTTTACAATAAAAATTAAACTGAGAAACATAGTCAATGATAAGTCTTACATCTAACCTTGGAAAGTCCAACAGAGTCTGATTCGGTGTATTTTGTGCTTCTCAGAATGATAGGGACAAAAATAGCCCAAAAATTTAAGTAATTTTTGTGACAATACCAATGAATAATATTTTTCGCTTTAATGAAATATATTACGTATGAGTATTGTAGTTTTTATTGCCAAAAGGGTTTTGCTTAAAAAAATTGGAAGTATAAAAAATAAATAAAATCAATTATGAATTTGAGAATTTAAAAATTCGCCATATTTGAGCTTAAATATTTACTACATAGCAAATAGCTAGAGACTTGCAAAAAATATTCTAGATTCCTTCAACCTTCTACTTTACAATTATGTAAATACATTAGAAAAACATAACTTTAAGTAGTCAGGAAAAAATATTTTCTTTATGGGACACCGGTGTTCCAATCGTCCTTACAGGCTTAATAGATGATTAATGTGTGAATTAAGAAAAATATATATTAAGAGAGCACAAAGGGATGCTATCAAACTGGCATTTAACGGTCACTGAATGTAAATTCTCCACATTAAATCGTTATAAATTCTATTTATTTTTATAGTGTAACTATTTAAGAAAAGTAATTGTCATCAAAAATTCAAAACTGGAAGGAGAATGCAGGAAAATGTTATCAAAATCAATGCGTAATTTCGGGCAAAAACCTTACATAACTTTCCGTGAAGTGAAAAAAGATCAACGAAATATATTTCTACTTCTATCGAGCTATTTTTACGCCAGTGAAAGACTACAATAAAAAAATATTTTTCCGGTATAGGAATTTGTATAGAGCAACTGTAAAGTATCAAATTTCGCCATAGTTGCATAAGCCCTAAAGTCTTAAGTTTGAAATGTAATATTTTTCATACAAATTGCATTTTTTTTACTTTTTTCTAAGGAGCGTCACTTGAAACTTTGTAGAGTTTATCGTGTTTGTTCTTAAAAAAGTTAATACATTTTAAAATGAACAAAAAATAAACATTGCTTTGGGTAATAGTTCGGCAACATTGATTCTCATAGTTCCTTGTCCTTCCGGAGTTTTTCCAAAGTCATTTTCACATCATCTTGTTCGTTGAAGTGACATTATTAGTTTGTTTTACATGGTATAACCTTTAGAGTATGCAAAAACTAAAAATTCATGTAAATTTTAGGAACAAGTTAAGTGGCCGAAATTGCAAGCTGGTCGAAATATGATACATTTACCCTATCTTTGCGCTGAAATAAATTATACAAAATCGTCTAAAATTTGCTTTTAATATATTATATAGCAGTTACTGATAAGGTAAAGTGAACCCATCCTGAAGTTCAGTAATGACCTTTCCGATTCGAGAGCTCTCTCCTGTTGAGTTTTATAACTGAAGATACAAGGATTTGACTATTGACTATTAGGTTTTATACTGACAAGAAACTAATGTTTATCTGCGTATAAATATATAAAAAATAGTTTTTTTTTTATTTTTGAATATTTTATTTAACTTTTCAAATTTTATTTTATTTTTTGGTTAGAAATACAAAAACAATAAACAAAATACTGATCGAAAACAAATTCATTAGCATAACCAGACATATTTGGTTACATTGTATTTATTATTGTCTGTTTATTGTTGGATAATGAGCTGGCGTGATAGATATTCTGTGGGGACACTTCCGGTAATCGCCAGTGGAAATTTATTCACCTCAAGAAGAAAAACAAATTTTCTGTCTTGCCCAGAGCTTTCGGTCCGGATGTGGACCTTCTTCAGTGGTCGACTAGACTATGTTTTTTGAATTCCTGAAGTTCGTTATTCTTGAAATATTGGAGGATCATCACCAGCAGTAATCACAGCAATAAAAAGTCAGAAAGCGCCTAATTAAATCACATCAAAACCACAATTTGCAGAAAGAAAATTTTAGAAAAGTAGCAAGAAAACTAATTATCTATTAGTAAAACCTTCCCAAGTGATTACTGCTGGTGATGATCCTCCAATATTTCAAGAATAACGAACTTCAGGAATTCAAAAAACATAGTCTAGTCGACCACTGAAGAAGGTCCACATCCGGACCGAAAGCTCTGGGCAAGACAGAAAATTTGTTTTTCTTCTTGAGGTGAATAAATTTCCACTGGCGATTACCGGAAGTGTCCCCACAGAATTGTCTGTTTAATTCGGTCATGATCTAACCCGAAATTAAGTTATGAATAATAATTCGTTATTCTGTCCAATAAACCATTTCCTCTTTATTCGTGACACTTTCGAATAGACGTTATTGTTCTTCTCATACATTAATTAACCAAAATTTTGTCTGGACTTTGCTGATGAATTCTACCTTAACTTTTTATCCTTAGTTTATTAGCAGCTTTAAAATTGGGCTTTTTCTCCTATTTTTAAATGGAACTGATGAGCCTTATCATCATACAAAACAGCTTCATATTTGGTTTATGGAACTTAAGTATATCATATAGTGTATTTCACCTCCATTTAAAAGTATGAGAAAAAGCCCTATTGCAAAAGTATTCCAATTGAAAAGTGCCCCACTTTCCCAAATTTTCAATCTTTAACCCTTTAAGGACGATTGGAACACCGGTGTCCCATAAAGAAAATAATTTTTCCTGACTACCCAAAGTTATTTTTTGCAAGTCTTTAGCTATTTGCTATATAGTAAATATTTAAGCTCAAAAATGGCGAATTTTTAAATTCTCAAATTCATAAATGATTTTATTTATTTTTTATACTTCTAATATTTTTTGAGCAAAACTCTTTTGGCAATAAAAACTATAATACTCATACGTAATATTTTTCATTAAGGCGAAAAATATTATTCATTGGTATTGTCAGAAAAATTACTTAAATTTTTGGGCTATTTTTGTCCCTATTGTTCATAGAAGCACAAAATAGACCGAATTAGATTCTGTTGGACTTTCCAAGGTTAGATGTAGGACTTATCATTGATTATGTTTCTCAGTTTAATTTTTATTGTTGATTTTCAGTCCGTAAAAAGTGTCTCGTCGTTAAAGGATTAAAAAGGAATAATCTCTAAATGGAACTAAGTTTAATTTTCCTTAAAATTCAGGAAAAAATCACACCAAATGTTTTAATAATTTTCTTTCCTGTGGCGAATATCAATTAGTTGCAATTCAGATAATCACCAGAACTACATGTCTTAAAGAAAACCACCTGGATTCGGTAGTGTTAATGTGCAAGGTTGTAGAGGACGTGGGTGAATACAAAAAAACCACCCTTAGTCTTCTGTGTCACACGGAAAGTGAAAGATAAAGCAGACCAATTAAAGAGCATTTAAAGGGTAGCTGTGGATAATCAGTGAAGCAACCACCAACAGTCTGAATGCATTATCAAGTGGCATCTAGATGCTTACCACAGTACTGCCGGCCTTTACATAGCGATCTGGGACACCCACAAGTTCAGTGCGAGGAACTGCAAAAGAATAAATTGCATGAGAGCCAGAATTTCTGCATTCATGTAGCATAGTGCTAAAGGACAATTTTTGCTACACTTTATTTTTTTCTCTTTCTCAGCTATTTTGTATTTTGTCAAGCAGAGTAAATTTGTGAATGAGTTACAAAATGGGTGAAATAATGAAGGGAGCTCTTGGGAAATGCGCCATCATCCCATTGAGTTAACTCTCGGTATGTTTAGACAAGTGCCCAAGGGTATTTTCCTCTTTCTAACATCTACTATTTCAAGTGATAATTCAAATTATTCTTGTACTTCATTATCTTTTACACTAAACTACATCAGCGGAATTTTTACTAAAAGAAATTATTCAAAAACTACCCTAAGGACAAGTTTCTGTTGATTTTCTCTTAAGAAAAAAAAATACTGAATTTAATTACTTTTCCTTTGAACAATTGTAGAAAAATCCATCTTCTCTAGTATCTGCGAAACTATAGACGATAGAGTATAATTAAAGAAAAACGACTATTTATTCTATTTTTTTGGGGTTTTATTTAACTAGCAAAAGAATATTCTTTTCAAAGTAAATCTTATGAAAGTCTACCATTGCACTGTAACAAGTAATTTTTTTTTCAAAAGTAAATAACGGGAGAGGTATAGTTTTCAATTGGCTTTAAAAAATATTTAAAGGCGATGTTATACTTTTTAGGGAATTTTTTTAGGTTTCATATACACTCTCTGCCTTCGAACACTTCATTTTACAGCACGAACTCAAAGAGAGAGCAGTTATATAATCCACTTTATTCAATTTGTGACACGGATAGAGGTCAAACGGGGGGTTCGACGACCCCCCTCCGTAATACGGGCTTTAGACCTAAGGCTTAGCCATCTGGCTTAAGTCCTCTAATTCCTTATCAGGCACGATATTTTAGGAAATTGTTATTTAGGATCGGATATTAATGGCAAATGTTCCATTAGATTTTGAAAAATCAATAAAATTGCTTGTTATTTAGATGTTTGAGACCTTCGGGAACTGGGCTAGGCCTCCAGTCTGAAGCCGGCATAAGTCAATATTATCTCGGACAGTCTTTGTTCCTTTTTCCCCAACCGCCATCCTTCCCCTCTAAAACCAGTTTTTTTTGTACATTTAGAAAACGACTCCTACAGTTTTTTTTTCATTTTCGAATACACTTTAGAGGCAGTCAAGTTGAATATTTCGCTCTTAGACACCTATGTTCGAAAAACATTTCGATATCGAATTTTCGAAGGTCCAAAATTAAACCACTTTGGAGGACCTATTTTTCAATCGATTTGCTCAAATTTAGATTTTTTTTGAATGTTCTTTAAATTTCAAACCCGGTTGCATGAGACCTGACCGGTAATGAATCGGTAAAGTACCCGTAATTGAATTTTGAAGTACTCGCAAATCGGTTGCGCACGCGAATCGTATCAAAATGCTTGATTTTGATCAAAATTTAGTACAAATATTTTAAAGTTTTTGTATTGGAAACCATAGTTAAACAATTAAGTATGATCCAAATTAGATCATACTTAATTGACATTCAAAAAACATTAAAAAAAATTGGAGAGGATTATCGAGAAATTCATCCATGAGAATTGTTTAATCTTTGCGTTTGAGAATAACCGGTATGATCGAGGTCAAGGTCAAGGGCAAGGTAATTTTTATATCTTTATTGAAAATATTCTAAAAACACCGCTGAGTTATAAAAGATTGCTCGTTCAGTAATAACCTTTCGAAGATATAAAGCCACACAAAAGCTAAGTCAAACCTATTCGAAAATCTACCGGAAGTCTAAAGTCCAAGTTCACGTATTCGCCATTTCGTTCCATTTGTTCTGCCATTTCGAATTTTGGTATTATTGATACTTTCAATCACCAACAATTGCAATAACAGAGTGTAAACGCTTGCTGCTAATTTTAATGTAGTTTTATGGAATGTCGAATCGGTACAGAAAAAAACTCAACCGGAGAGGGTTCTCAAATCGGGAAGATTATTACTGAACGAGAGGAATGGGAATATTTGGAAAAAACTATTGTTAGACATCTAGACCGAACTATCTCTGTTAAAAATAGTTTTAAACCTAGATTTATTAGAGTAATAGTATTTTCTCAGCGTTTCCTTTTATCGATCTACTTCATACCGAGAAACATTATGAGCTAGGTCTCATTACTAAACTTTTCCACGATACCCCTCCCGAAGGGTAAAGTTAGGGTGGAATAACCGGCTATCGCCATGTTTAGGAAAAAATTAAATTCATTTAATCATAACTTTTGAATCCTTGTTACAAGATAAGTCAAATTTGACACAAAGTTACTTAGATGTATTGGCTCTAGATACGTGAAAACAATAATCCTAGAACATAACGCTGGACTACTTAAAAAACTGATTTTTATTAATAATGCAAAAATAACCATTTCGTCGCCACTTTTTACCACTTTTCGCCAGTTTTGTAAAATTTGTAACCACTTCTCGCCACCCACTTGAAAAGAACCACACTCGGTTATTTTAGGCAATGCTATGAAAAGAATACATTCACCATTTCTCTTTCCTTGTGATCACTTTATTATTACTCTCTTTAAATGATTTTTCTTCACTTTTATTTGAGAAATCAAATTATGGGGCTTTTGCAGAAAGTAAACAATGCAGATTTGACAACTGAGAATGTACGAAGTGAAGTTAGCGTCGCCTATTGAAAAGATATGGCGACAGGTGGTAAAATCAATTCCAGAATATTACCACTTCTCGCCATGCCTCATTTTTATACAAAAATAATATAAAATGAAATATTAATTGACTAAATACAAATTTTATGTATTCCACAAGTGCAATTAAATATTCAATAGACAAATTATTTACCCAAATAGGTATTTTTGGCCTGATGAAAATTTGACGACACTTAGTACATTTGGTAAGAGATGTTGGATTCGATGCACTTGCTTAAAATATTGCTCTAAAAAGTGATTAAAATCGTGAATCCAAAACGAATAATTATTATTTTTTGATTCTATGCGTAGAAGCAGAGACAATACAAAAAAATTGCGACTCATTTATTTCATAAATTTCGAAAAATAGCGATTTCAATGTAAGTGGCGAGAAGTGGGGCACTGGCGAGAACTGGTGATTCCACCCTAAAGGTTAACATTTATACAAACGTTCTTAGGAGAACTCGACACCGCTCTTACAGACATCAACGATATCAATTCAAATACAACTGAGAGTTTAACCGTTGGGAAAAAGCTATTGCTAACAAATAATTCCGAATCTTTCAGCACAGGTTAAAAATAATTGCTCCTTGCTTTTATAATATAAATCTCTTATACGTTAGCTTTTCACTGTATGCAAATTCAATTTGATGAATATTCTGAAAAGCTCATAGAAGGATATTATAATATTCTCAATGGAACCACTTTCAGTTCATCGAATTCTTAAAAATGATTAGAAAGCTAAGAGTATTCGCACCACTTGAGATGCTCGAGCATTCATTAGTTATTCACCTCTTGAGTTGATTATCTCAACGAGCTTTCCAGTTTTGTGCGTTCACGTGTCCCAGAAGACAGATTCAGAGTGGAGGCACGAGAATTTCCAAGAAAATTTAAGTGGTATATAGATGGGTCTTGTTATCCACATGAGCCACCAGTAGAATTTTTGGATTTCCTGCATATAAGTGAGGCTGAGAATGTGTATGGGGCTGAATTGGGGTATAATTTTGTGCATATAAACTGGTGAAATTTACACAATTTTGTCAGAATTACCCCCAGTTTATTGCATAAAATATAATTTTTGATAAAGAATCCCATTCCAAGACTTCCAAGATGTACATATACCATTACTTGGAGCTAACTTTTCTAGCTCATGATGATACACTTAGGGACGCAAATGGAGCAAATGAGCTGAAGGGTTGGAATGGGATGCGATATATGCAAGGAAAAGGGATATTTTCCTGGAAATATCTGCAACAGAGCTATTTTTCGAGTAGGGCAAAAAATACAAATCCTTAAGAGGGAAGCACTATATCCCTGACAGAATTTAGCAATTAACTCACCTACAACATGCAGATGAACTCGTGCACTAACTTTTGGCTCAGCCGACACTTGACACTCATATAGTCCTGCATCTCTAGCCTGGACGTATTTAATTTGAAGAGTCCAGAACCCTGTGTGCTCCACATAGAATGATTGGAATCTATCGTCGGCGATGAATTTTATCCTGCAGTAGAGATAGAATATTTCAAAATGTATATAACCATAAACTATATCAAGGGTTTTTTTTCAGTGGTATGGAGACACTTGTGTTTGTGATTTTTTCATGCATGAGACTTTCGAAAATTTATCTTTAATCCACTTGAATATATTCCATGTGACACAAAATTAGACAGACTTTTTCCAGTTTTCCGAAGAATTTTTTTTTTAATGAGAATAGTTTAAGATTTCAAGGATTATTTACCAGCGTATTATTACACCATCTAAAAGTTCAAAAATGTTTTTCTTAAGCATCATAAATTTCCTTGAAGGGGTACTGTATCAAATTTCGGACAGCTTGGAATTTCTGCAACTTTATTGTTCCTCAAATTTGCATGAATTTTTAGTTTATTTTTCATTATCTAGAACGAGAAGGTGTGGAAAAGATTTTAGAAAAGTTCCGGAGGGACACAGAACTATGAAAATTAGGGTGGCCGTAAAATTACCTAAAGCAATGTCTGGTCTATATCTTTATTCATTAAAATGTATAATGAATAAGAGAAACAATCAACAAGGTTCCAAGCAACACTCTTAAGATTAAGATTTGTCTATGGGTCGGCTTAAACCTTTATCGGTTCCGCTGCATCCAGGCCACTTATTTGGGTCCATTATGCACTCCCCATTACTCTATTCTATCTTAACCTCCAAAGCGGTCCTCCAGATCGATATATCGGCTTCTGTATGCTAGAGGTACACACACAGTGACGTGTTTATATTGCGGCAGACCAGCCTTGGTTGGATCAGTTGCAGTGAATGTGTATTTGTATCGACAGATCTCTTTATGCCGAACTCGTTTCTGTCCCAGCCTCTCTTGTTTTTTTTAAGCGGTTCATTGACAATGCATTAGGCAATAAGAAATGGATCCAGCCACGGATGACAGACCGGATATTTCCATGAGTGCCCATGGAAATAACCACTGGAGATCCCTTAGCTTTCCACCTGGATTCTTACCCCTGGTGTTCCGCATGGAATAAGGACGGAAATTTCCCTTTATATGGGTGGAAAACACCAGGGTTAATCCAGTGGTTTTCCCTTTGAGATATACCACGGGTAGACTCCCATGGAATCCGTGCGGAATACCAGTGGAAATTTCCAGCAGCAATATCCAGTGGTAGTCCATGGGGTTTCCCAAGGGATTTTTCAGTGATACCCCCGGAAATTTCCACTGGTAATCCTCTGGTTTTCCACCATGGTTATATGAGTGGAATGACAGTGGAAATTTCCAGGGTGATGAGTGGATATCACCATGGGTAGTCCAAGGGTTTTCCCGTAGAAAGTTCCAGGTGGAAAATTCCATCTTTCAGATGGAAAATCCCAAAGGAATTCATGTGGAGTACCAGTGGAATATTCCAGTGTAAACATCCAGTGGAAGACCCTTGGTTCTCCCACGGTTATATACACTCATACACATGGTAATATCCACTGGTAATCCTGTGGTTTCTCACCACGGTTATATGAGTGAAACAACAGTGAAATTTTCCCTGGTGATGGATGGAAATCACCATGGGCACTCCGAAGGTTTTCCCATAGAAACTTCAAAGTGGTGAATTCCTACTTCCAGGTGGAAAATTCCAGAAGAATTTGTGTGGAGCACCATGGAAAGTTCCAGTGTTCTATTTTATTAAAAAAAAAAAAGATTTCACTCTGCGATATGTCTATTTTAATATTAATCGAAAGAATTTATCACAACGGTCTCTGTATTTCAAATGTAATCGACGAGTCGATGATGCGTTCGATGAGTAAATAACGCCATTTCAGCGCACGCGCATTGCTCACGGATTTTTCTGGAAGTCGTGGTGAATTGGTTCTTGTGCAGTTATTTGTGAAAAAAATACAATTAAAACTTTGAAAAACCAGTGACAAAAGTGTGCGGGATGAACAATAGAACTAGTTAAATAAAGTGACACGGTTTTCAATGCGAAATAAAGAAATTTAGTGCGCGAAACACAAAAAAATCATCTTCTCCGTCTCATTCTTTGTGTTGACAAGGTAAGACGCCATTTAGAAAAGAAAATACCGTCAAATCAACTTTGAGTCACAAGTTTTTCTTGAATATTTTCCAAATTAGTTGAGATATTTGAATATCCAGTGGGTAATACCGCCACCGAGGCTGGTAGATACCCATGGAAACTGCGTGACGCGTCAATACAAAATTACAATATACTTCACCAGTGGAATCCAAGGGGATTAAGGGTGGAATTCACCAAGTGGACACGTGGATAATTCCACTCTGTTACCAGTGGAATTTCCATTGGATCGCGCCGATTTTTCTTATATATTCACAATTCAACAGCACATAAAATCCATTTTATTGCTGTTTATTCGCTTTCCGGAAAGTCATGCAAAATTTTTTCTTGTATATTTTGTTGAAAATACCCAAGAAAGCTATAATGAACAAGAGATTTTACCTACTTCCTCCAAAAATGCAAAGATTTTCTTAGATTTTTCTTATATATTTTGTAAAATATTCTCTTTTTTTTAATTTTATTTTATTGTTCAGAAGATTTTTACTGCGCTTCCGCAGAAAACGTGAGATTTTTGGGATTTTCTTGTATATTTTGTTAAATATATTATAGACACCCATGTTGATAAGGAGGCTCATACTGCTTCCCTTCTCTGGTAAATCTTACAACAAACACTTTTATCTTGGGTATTTCTGAAAATTTACAACACAATCCTAAGAATTTAGGGGATTTCCTTGTGAAAGTATGAAGAATAATCTGATCGGCGTTAGTATTTTGGGTACATTCAATAAAATGATCAAGGAAATCCTATACAATATCTACGATTTTCTGGAAGAAATAGGAGAGAAGCCCTGAGCAATGTGGGCTCCTTGTATAGAAATGGATTTGTATTATTTGTATAAACAAATAAAATAAATAAGCTTTTCATATTTTATAGACCATATTATACACGATAAGGCGATGAAGTCCTGTGCCAAAATAGTCGGTCAAATCAAAGACAGCAATAGGCCATGCAGAAAGCGTAAGAAGGCAACGCCAGCAATTCCATTACCAAAGAACACTTCAGCAGTACCTGGGCCATATACTCAGCGAGATTTGAAATCGTCTGAATCTACTCATACATCTATCTATCGTCTAAATCGTAAGCTGTGTAAGGTGAGTGTCTTTAATAATTTGTAGTCTACCAAATTATAAAAAAAACATACAATAGCACTATTGTAGTAAATTAAAGTAGCGTGTGCACGATGAATTTTCGATTCGTATGATATGCAGTCAAATTCAGGAGGATTCGGACTTCGTTTTTTTTCGTCGATGTAATTTTAAGATAATTTATTAATCAGGTGAAATGATAACTGTCTCATTGCGATCCATCGCTATTGTCGAATGTCCATTTATGGACAATCGAGATAATAACTTGCATTTTTGTCGCTAGTGTCGATAATTCTCGCCACTAGCTTATCGACGCCTCCGGACCTGTCGATTTGTACTTTCGAAGTGAAATTAAGTGAACATTTTGATTTTTTTTTAGTAAGTATCCTTTTTCCTATTTTACTCTACTGAATACTCTTTTACTCTTTAATATATACCTTTTTTATAGATAGATAGATAGATTTATTTTCTCTTAAAACATCTGCGGCTGCCACCGACTTCAAGACCGACCTCATCGGGCAAGACGGCAGAAAATCCCGAATCACTCGTTGTATAGGCCATATTTATTTTCATATTCATCATTAGACAACATATGAATGTGTTTTGAGAAGCTTTGCAGATGGAAAGAGGTGGGTCCCAGCATTATTCTTTTTTTATGGAGCTTGGTCTATAAAAACAAAAAGAGGAATGGTTTCATAACCTATAAAACTTAGGCTGTTCCCCATCGAACCGGCAAACATCATCAACGTACTAAAACAAGGTCCCGGAAACACAACGATCATCTTTTCAAAGGATTCCAATTCTAAGGCTGTGGGAAAGATGTTTAACCTGTCCTGCAGTCCGGAAGATTGAGAAATACTGGGTAATTTTGAAGACAAATCTCAGGAAGCAGGCCAGACAGCCGAAAATTCGGCGGATTTTGCGAGGAAGTGGAAGAAAACGATCCATTATCGTGGAAAGGGCTTTGTCGTCAACTCCTTAATGAAGGGAATATTAAAAAAAATGCGGCGAAAAGCCATTGGTCTAAAAAAAGAACCAAAATTTCAGAGAAATCCCAATAAAATTATATTTCCGTAAATATTTGTATTTTTTATATGCTGTGGGTAATTTTTCAGAGCCATTATTCAATGGAATATTTGGCACTCAATGGGTCAAGTGGTAGAGCACTCGCTCTATGATGCAAGTGTCCCGGTTTCGAATCCCCTTTAGGTCACCAGGAAGTTTTCTGGCGTTAAAGGTGTTCGGATTGCATCCAGTGAGCTTCACTGCACTTGACTCCACGGGGCATGGAACTGGCAACCTCATCCCGTACAAGAAAAAATAATATAGCATGTCTAGAAATCTCCTTGCGGGAAGGCCCAGTTCCTTCATGGAATGTCGCGCCAGCATTATTTATTATTAGTCAATGGGGAATTTCAGCGTGCACATTTATTTACGTAAATTAGCTAGGCATACCTATCTCTAAAAATCAAGTCATGCTCATGAAAATTTGGATGAGTGGCTAGTAACGGTTACTTTTTTTCAACTTTTCTTTCTAGGTGATCAACGATTCCTGCTTCTTTTGTAATTCATTATAATGTAAATATTTTTTCAATCACGTCAATATTTTTTATATATGTATCTGAACATTAAATTAATTTGAAGTTTAATTAGATTTTTTTTTTAAATTAAATGTATTATTTTTTTTTTTAATTTTATTAAAAAAGTGAAGTTAATACATGAAATAAAATGTTCTCTGCTATATATGACCAGTGTTATTACTTTAGTCTCAAGCTTGAACGATAATCTGAAGTACAAAAATTGCCTGAACGCTTACAGAAAAGTATATTCTTTAATAGAATGGAGATATTTCATTAGGCATAAAAAAAGAAGGTCGCATAGAATTGACATGTCAACTCCAAGAGATTCTTAGTATCATCGATATGACAATACTTTCGCCGCATTCGAAGAGTATAGTGCTAAAAGAGGATCTTCTGTTGCATCGCCATCGCTCTCATCCAGCACCAAGTCATCAAGAGGAAACATTTCTTAACATCCATGAATTGCCAACGCAATGGTCTGCCAGTGGAATGACATGGTACAGCTCTTACCATGTGGATTCCATTGGTATCCCATGCGAAAATACCGGCTGGTTTTCCAAGATCACCCATGGAGTGCCAGTGGAGTACCAGTGGAAATTACCCCGCCCAGGTAAAGCAGTTACCACTGGGTTGCCATTGGTATCCCATGGGAAAACACCGGCCGGTTTTCCGAGATCACCCATGGAGTGCCAGTGGAGTACCAGTGGAAATTACCCCTCCCAGGTACGGAACTTACCACAGGAATTCCCTTGGTGTCCCATGGGAAAATACCGGCCAATTTTCCGAGAGTACTCATGGATTTCCCATAGAGTACCAGTGGAAATTACCATGCGGCAGCTTTAGAATTTCAACGGGAATGCCCATGGATTTCCACTGGATAACACCACCACCGAGGCTGGTAGATTCCCATGGAAATTGCGTGACGCGCCAATGCAAAATTACAATGTACTTCTACAGGGGAATCCAGGGGGATAAAGGGTGGATTTCACCAAGTGGACGCATGGAACATTCCATTCTGTTACCAATGGAATTTCCATTGGATCGCGCCGGATTTTTCTTATTTCATCTATTCACTGGACTAATTCGATATGGCCGGCGGCTATAAAATCTGCAGCTTCCGAGTTTCGAACCCGAGACCTCACAGTCATAGAGACACTACTCTACCAACTGATCCACTGAGGCTCTAAGCAACATTCTTAAAAAAAAGAAGGAACATAAAATTTCAATTCGTGTTAGAAATATTACGTTTCAAATTTAAGACTTTGATGCTTATGCCCTATACACACTTACGACTTCAGCCGAGAGACGACTTAGTGGAAAATGATGGAAATTAAGTTTAATCACTATTCCGAATATAATTACGATAAGCCGTCTCTCGGTTAATCCTCAGGTCTGTCAAGGCCCTTAGCTTTATAATACAAATATGCCTAAATTTGATAAAGTTCTTCTAAATGAAATTAAGTGCAAATTTTGCAAGATTTCCGTAAGTAAATATGGAGGATTTATTGAGACTCTTAATAATTTCACCTACCCAAATTTTTTATTGCAGTATCTTATTATAGAAAGTGTTCTTTAGGAAGCCAAACAACCTACTTTCTGTGTCATAAATGTTGACAACATGAATAATAAATTTGTATGTGCTTGAAAAAGGGAGGCTGTATCAAATTAACATTTTTTTCAACTTCCTACTCTGAATTTTTTTTACCCATCACCTTCATTTTCAGCGTTTTTTAACAGTTTTTTTTTGTTTGCAAATGTCGAAGCAAAGTCCAAAGTGTGGGTATATGATATTTACTATACGAGGGGCTTCAACATTGCCTTTGAGAGGCAGAACAAAAAGTATTATTTTTATTCACGTTTTATTACTATGTCGGACTCTCTGGGTTTTAGAGAACACGGTGAGTGTGCGAAAAAAGATTGTTGGATTAGGGTAAGAGAAATGTGGAAATTTTAAACAACTGTACTATATATCTCTGTAGCGACCACCATCATATAATAACATATTTTGCAGATAGATACAAAAGGGGGTGGCAAAGCTTCCCAGCTTTGTGGAATGCTCGAATTCCTGACTTTTGATGCTCTACACATGGAAATTGGTTTTGATTTTAATTTGTAAATGAATAAAGTTGTTTTGCGGGTCTATAGGGTATCCTGCTGCTTAGAAGTTTGAGCTTTGAGCTTTGCAAAATCTACTGCTGTGATTTTTTCATGGTCGTAGCTATTCTAATGCTACGTTTCGGTTAACCATCTTCGATCGGTCTTATATATACACAGGGTAAATGTTTTGAGCATCCCTAACTCTGATAATGTCTCGTTGCCAATCACGGGCTTTGCCGGTTGGGTGCACCATTATCGTAATGCACAAGGTTTGCAAAGAGATTTTCTTTACAGTTTTTTAAACATGGAAACCCTACACAAAAATGGAAAATTCTTAAAGAGAAACACCCAAGAATTTAAATTCAAATCCCATCCGATGAATGCCAATGCCCTAATTCTGAATCCTTGATTATTTAGTTTACATGATTTAGTTTACAATATATGGTCTAATAATGTTTAAATGTCCGTTATTCACTAAATCTAACAGATATTAGATTGATACTGTCGATTCTAGTATCGAAAAGTTATTATTTCACCAGATCACTTTATTCGGCTCGATTCTTTACCCACATACAAATACAATTTAAAACCGAATTTGGAACCCTTGTGAATTCCAAGCACCCCAAGGACTCCAAGTTACAAGCATTGCGAGGTTGACTGTAGATAATCTGAGCTACCAGATCCTCTTCTATGCTTTTTTAAGGTATATTCTGCTATATGATTGCCCTAACATATATGAACTGTTCGGTATCAGCATTTTATTTTTACAAAAAAAAGTAATAAGAAGCTTATATTACGTTTATAAAAAGATACTTAATTCGTTTATGAACTATTAAGTTAGTTACTATTAGTTATAAGAATTACCTTATAACTAATCCGCGTTTTTCTTCAATTATTGCTCATATAAATGCGCGCAGCATTAGGCGCCATATTGATGAGATTCGTGCTCTTCTAAGAAAATCCTCCATTTCGGTACTGTGTGTCTCCGAGACCTGGCTTGACTCCTCCGACTCCATGGAGTCGGTTGGTGCTCAGGACTTTCGACTTCTAAGAAGTGATAGATCTGGTCAAAAGAGAGGAGGTGGTGTCGGTATTTATGTCCGAAATTGCCTCAATTCTTCTGTGCTCTGCAACGGCACTTTCGGTAGGTTGGAGTATATTGGCCTAAGTGTCAAATTCCCTGACTTAACTCTAAATATTTTCACCTGTTACTACCCACCTCCAGTAACGAGTCTTATGGATATTGAAGGTCTGTTTGATTTGGTGCTATCATACGACAACTTTATGGTTCTGGGTGATTTTAATGTTAATCTCAACGCTGAAACTTCAATAGCCAAAAAATTCCTAGAATTCCTATCTGAGCACTCTCTTCATCATGTACCTTTTAGCCCAACTCGTATGGGGTCACTTCTCGATTTAATGATTCTTCCCTCCCATGATTCACAAAGAGTACTTGAATACGGCCAGGCTCCTCTTCCTGGTATATCAGACCACGACTTAATCTTTGCTTCTTATAATATGCGATTTCCTAAACCGTCTAATAAATTTAAAATCATCTTCGATATTAAGCGCTGTGATAGCAAGGTTGCATGTTCTGCTGCTTTAGAGCTCTGTTGGGGTAATTTATACCTTGAAACTTCAGCCACCAAGAAAGTACAAGTTTTTACATCTTTTATCAACGATTTATTTGAGAGAGTAGTGCCCAAGAAGCGCTCAATTATCCCTCCCTTGTCCACTCCTTGGATTGATGACAGTGTCGTGAATCTTATTAAGCGCAGGGACTCTGCATATATTAAATGGAAGCGTTCTCGCAATCAGGTTGATTGGGCCATTTTTAGGAGATTACGAAATAGAGTTCGAAATCATATCAAGTTTCGCAAGAAACAACATTTTAATAGAAGCTTAAACCCTAAGCTTCCATCGAGAACACTTTGGTCCAATATTAAAAAGCTTGGTATGCGACCATCTGTCTCACATGGGGAGGTGAACTCTCTTTCAGCTTTTGCTCTATGCTCATTCTTTTCTTCTACATCTGCTGATTCCTTAGTCTGTCCATCGCTTCCCTCAGCGCCCTGGGAGGGTTTTAGCTTCATCTGCTTCGCACAAGCAGATGTTATTTTCGCTATTTCCCGTGTCAAGTCGGGTGCTATGGGGTGTGATGGTATTTCTCTAGATTTCATTAAGATTCTCCTCCCGGTAATCATCCCAGTGCTCACAGATCTCTTCAACCACATTATCACAACTTCCACTTTTCCGGATTCTTGGAAACGAGCACTTGTTGTTCCGATTCCCAAAACGTCGAATCCTAAATCTGTTTCTGACTTTCGGCCTATTAGTCTTCTTCCTATTCTTTCAAAAGCTTTTGAAAACCTTCTTCACGAACAAATTTCCCAGTATTTAACCGACAATGGTCTGCTTTGTGACTTTCAGTCGGGCTTCCGAAAGGGTCACAGCACTACGTCGGCTCTTCTCAAGGTTAATCATGACATCTCTTCGGCTATCGATCGTGGTCACTTTGTGATTTTAGTTCTTCTGGACTTCACAAAGGCTTTCGATAGTCTCCCTCACAATCTTCTCTGCTATAAATTGTTTGCATACTTCAATTTCTCATCCTCAGCTATTGCCCTCATTCGATCTTACTTCACAGGAAGATCTCAAATTGTCAAATTTGGTGAAGATGTTTCACCACCTTGTTCCTTAAGTAGAGGCATTGGTCAAGGTTCCATTCTTGGCCCTCTTATGTTTTCCCTCTTTATTAATGATTTGCCTACAGTATTACATAATTGCTTATTTCATCTCTATGCAGATGACCTCCAAATTTACGTTGAGGGTGATCCTTCCAATCCTCTAAATGCTTTTAATCTCATGAATTCAAACCTCTCTAGTATTGAGCACTGGGCAACTTCAAACGGCTTGATTTTGAATCCCAAAAAGTCTCAAGCAATCATTATCTCAAAGAAAACATTATCCTCTACTTCTTATCCCTTGTTCCTTAACGGAGAGATTATCCCTTACGTTGATCAGGTCAAAAACCTTGGTATCATCTTCAATTCAACCCTCTCATGGTCTGATCATGCCACATCCATTTGCCGCAAGGTCAACTATTCTCTATATACCCTCAGACGATTCCGGGACATCACGCCTTATGATACTCGCTTGATTCTCGCGCGAGCGCTTCTTCTTCCTTTTTTTCATTACGGTGCAGAGCTTTTCTTCGCGGCGGATAGTGACACAATTCGTCGCTTAACAGTTGCTTTTAATAATTGTGTCAGGTATATTTGCGGCTTAAATCGCCGTGACCACATTACTCCTCATCGCAATGTATTTGTTGGTTGTGACCTGACTTCTCTTCTGAACATGAGAGCAGTGCTCTTTTTGTTCAACTTGTTGCTTTTTGGACGTCCTGAGTACCTATCGAATCTTCTGGTTAGGGGGGGTTCGGCAAGGGTTCGAGGACTTATAGTACCTAAATCTAACAGTGACTGCCTTTATCGCACACTGTTTGTAAAGGGCATAGTACTTCACAACTCCATTCCGGCTAATAGCCGTAACTCTGCGGATGCTATTCGGCGGCATTTTCGGGCTGAGCCTTGAGAAATTATCGCCTAAATTTTTCTTCTTTTTGTTTATTTTTCATTTTTTTTCTCATTTTGATGTATTAATTTTTTTTGTAATTTTTTTTTTCTCTTTTTCTTTTTTCACAATTGTAAGAGGGATGACCCTATTATTGTGAATTAAATAAACTATTATTATTATTATTATTATTATTATTATTATTAACTAAATTTGCAGTAAAAGAATAATAACCTGGTATGGTGGAGTATCTGATGGATTATATTGGATTCAGATTTACTGCCGTTCGTCAGGGGCAACTTCTTTTCCTAAATTAAAAACTCAAAATTTTTCTCCAAAGCTTTCGGCTCTTGGTACTTAGGAAGACCCATACCAAGGGTCGAAAGCTTTGGAGAAAAATTTAGAGTTTTTAATTGAGGGAAAGAAGCTGCTCAAATATTGGAGGCCACTCAATGGGTCAAGTGGCAGAGTACTCGCTCTATGATGCAAGTGTTCCGAGTTTGAATCGCCTTTAGGCCACCAGGAATTTTTCTGGCGTTAAAGGTGTTCGAATTACATTCAGTAACAATCTGATGACGTATAAGAAAGTTGAAGTTCCGAACTCCCCTTGCCGGAAGGCCCAAGTTCCTCTATGGAATGTTGCCACCATTATTATTATTATTAAAGAAGCTGCCCCTGACGAACACCGAGAGATCTGATCCAGAATCATAATGTTCCATAAGTTTATATAAGCTTAACATTAAATTTTTTGCTGCATCACTTTTACATTATCGGTTTACAATCATTTTGAAATAATTTCAAAATAATTTTAAAACCAGTCCAAAACAATAACAAAATCAATTAGTTTATTACCAATTCACTACCGATTTATAAAGTAAAGAAATAATAAAGTTAGTAAAGAAATACGTTTCTTGACTTGTTAGCCCTTTAAAGACGAGAGGATCAAAAATTGAGAGTCTGAAAAAGTATTTTTTCCTGATTTTTTAGAGCAAAGCGAAACTTTAGTTACCCGTAGAAAAAATTTCGTTTTTGTGCCACCGGTGATCCAATCGTTCTTAAAGGTTTAACTTTAACCTCTTAATTTGTTGAATTTGAAAAAAAACCGTTAAAGAAGGATGATAGTCGTATTTCAAATTATCACAAATAATAAAAATGATTAGTATAAGAAAGACGGAGGTTAAAATTAAGATCCTCGAATTTCAGGAGGGGGTTTCTCTCGAAAACTTGAAGCTGCTATCTGTATTCATTTGAACTCTTTCATAAAATAGAAGAATGGATGAATAATTATTAATGCTACACGTTGCAACATATTTTTTAGGTAATCGTTAAAATTGTAAGATCATAATGATCGGGAATGGATATTTCAAGGATAGATATTATGGGATTATAGATACCGCTTTTCTATAAAGTTCGAGCAGTAAAAAGAAGATGAAACTGGGCGTCAGGTACTATAAATGTTTCTCCATGTGGATAAGAGCGTAACAAAGTTATGGAGGAACACTAGACATGAATAATTAAAATTAGAGGATGGGGTGGGTGGGATAGTATCATCTCGTGCTTTTGAGTCATATCACTCCCATTTTCGCGAATTTTTCAACGAGGCATGGCATCTTTGAGAAGTTTTTGTGTGTAATTTTTGCCATAAGCACCAGATAAAAGGTACCTCGAATATCGTTATACAAACTGATATATTTTAATGGATTTATCCATTAATAAATTTGATAATTTCTATCTGTTCTGTCAAGAGGACTTTAGACAACCTAATTTCAAAGCATTCGTCCATTTAAAAATTATAATGTTAAACGGCAAAGGTTTTTACTCATTCAATGTTCCTTTTAATCATTCACATTTTCATAGCATGAAGCGTCCTAAAGGTTATGTTTGGTCAGGATTCGCATACAGAGTGTATACAATGTGCTCTTTTTTTATTTGAATATCTAAGAATAAATAATCTCTCTCGCCTAGGGCATGGGTATAATATGGAAAAATATCCAGCAGCGTTATTAAAAAGCTCTGTGTAATCTCGAAAAAGTGAATATCTTTTCTCCAGCTCTATTATATTCAATATTCTGGATTCTATGTGTGGGATAAAGTAGCATGAAATGAACTTTAGGGTCTAATTCACGGAAATATTACCAAAGGTCACAGACTTTCTATACATGTAATGAATGAATATCTGATTTTTTTTTTAAACCAAGAATCAAATATGTGATGAAGTAAAAATCTGAGATCCTAAATAACAGTACATTCGAGTAGAGTTCAATGGGAATAAATGAATTGTGGATTATTGAATAGTTGACGTTAATGGATTGAGGTTTATAAAAGACTCAAACACAGACTTCAAACTAGAAATTTTGTTTTAATTTCCAGTATAGCGGAGATCGGGGTACAAAGCCAGGGGTAGAATTAGCCAGTGCATTTTTTCTCGTTTCCCTTAAAATGTACATTGAGTAAAGAATTTTTTAATGAAAGTGGGAACACATCCCTATATTTCCTGAAATATTTATAAGTCTGATCCTGTCATCCTAGAATTAAGAAGTATTTTTATAAAATGGGTATAAAATTGTAATTTTGGTGTTACAGATTATGGTTCAGTATTTGGTTTGCTGAGTTCCTAGTTAAGATATCATAGTTTATACATTGTTTCTGGTTTAATAAAGGTAAATTAAGAGATATTTTTCACTCGTATAATAATTATCAACATTTTTGGATTTCATTGTATTAAGTGAAGCAATATTTCAACGGATCAGAATATAAAACGAAGTCGCAAATGGTCAATTTTACAGGAGATCAATTTCAAGCTGAGATTTTACATCCTGAGTATAGGATTTTAAAGATTTGAATCTCCTATAACTTTGGAAATAATTAACTTTCCGGTACAATTATGCTCAAGGAAGGCAGAGTGTGTCAAGGAGTGCCCGAAAAGCGGATAAACAAATTTTGCAAAAAATCGATTTATTCGACTTATATTCTGACAAGTTGATTTGGTCCAGTTTAAAATTTTGTCTGCAAAATTGATGGTAATTAGTACCACAAAAATGGTTATATCCACCCCGGCCGGGGTACTTGTAGCCAATGTATCTTCTCTAGCAAAAATCAGGAATTTTAGAGCTTTAAGCTACAGCCAATATCCTAATGTTATTTAAGAAACATAAAAACATTAGTCAAACTTTATCATTTGTTCATAAATTGCACGGGAAGAAAAAGCTTCATTTGCTGGCTAAATGTACACTGGTCTCCCCTAACATTATTAATTTATAAAGTTTAAAAAGTCGAACACCGCGGAATGTTTTGCTAAACAAACTTAAAGTTTGATAATTCTCTTAACACTTAAAGAAAAGTCAATGAAATAATCTTCAAAGTATTCTAAAATTACATAATTTACAAAATTATTCTCAAATTATTAAAATCGAACTTCCAGTTTTGGTTTGTTGGACCAGTAGAGGATACAGGGTGAAAGGTCTAGTCAGCAATTGGTGAAGGAGGGCCACGGGATACCAAGAACAAAATTGTGAATACAATATAAACATAGATTAAGGCCTCCATCTTTCAGGATTAATAAAAGGGTCTATTTTAGTGTCAAGGATGTAGCTAATATTTGAGTAATAGGAGTGACCTAATTGGATGTTTATCTCCAAATAAAACCTTTTTTCGAATGCAAAAAATAGTTTTATCAAAAATTTGCAAAAATGAGTCCAATTTTTACGAATTTGAGCGTACTTAAAAATTAATAAAATCCTTAATAATAATGGGCCTTAGCGAAAACGAAATCTACTTATAAGAACTGATTTTCGAGGACACTCTATTTTTTTTCGTATCCTAATTCTGGGCATATTTTGATGAATTTAGACAAAGGGGGTAGAAAAACGTTCTCATGGATCTGAAAAGCTTTTTATTGGAGAAAATTGAAATTGAAGCCTTCGAAAATAATATCTCAAAATGATATTCTTAGACCAAAAAGGCTTTTAGACTCTTTATCGATTAATTTTAATTCGATTTTGATACTTTTCAAATACTTTTCGAAATGTAAATATCAGCCAGCTTTAATTTTCTTTATTGAAACTCCCAGGAAGATTTTAGCAAGCTTTCCGTTTAAAATACATCATCAATCCATTTCCGAATCGTTTTTTTAAGATCTCATTGTAAATACGAGAACACTTCATCAAAAAAAATTCCGAAACGTCTAAAATATTTGCAATATTGGATTTAATTTTGTGGAAATTCCGATAAAGAAAGAAACGGTTCTTTTAGACGCGTTTGAAATTTTAAAAAAAATTTATATTCAATCTTTCGGTAGTGATTGTAAGCTAAAAACATGCTAAAGCCACCAAGAAGACGATTGCTTGAAGAAAATGCCGGGAAATTTATCAAAAATAGAATATAAAACCTCTTTACGACTCCAAAAATCTCCTCTAAGACGACATTTTTGCTTTTTTTTTGAGAAAAACCCATTTTCAAAAGTTTAAAAATTATATTTTGCAGAATTATTTTAATATATTTCATCGATTTTTAATCCAAATTAAATTATTTTGGTGTTTTGGGAAAGCTCATAAATCCAACAAAAGACATTTAAAACAGTAAAACTACCTAACACTAAAGGCCTATCTAACACTAAAGGCATTTTTAACCCTTATTAAGGAGAGCTAAATGTTCTTTAATTATTTTCATTTTATACTTCTTTTTTTAATATATCGAATATTTTAATATCATGTAGGAATGGCAATGGCAATGGCCCTTTCTTGCCCCGTTCGCTATGCACCTGTATAGCGTTTAATTAGAATCGAATCTTGAGCATATTTCTCAAAGATTTTTAGAAATAAAAGTTATAGGGGAAAGGCTCATAATTTTGTCCAGTTTCTTATTTTGGACACTTTGAGGATAAAATTGGACACTAAAAATAAATTGATGTATTTTTATTCCAATATTTGATGAATAATGAATTCTATCTAAATATTTGTTCTTTTTGCACGATTTTAACACTAAATACTTCAAATTTTGAATATGATTTAAGTTGAAATTGCTTTTTGTTGAAAATTCAGTGTGAGCAATTGCTTACGAGAAATATGACAGAACTTCGGGTTTACTTCAGTCTTATTTAGCTGTGGTAAAGTACCAACAATTTTTCTTCGCTTTTCTTGAGTGATATTATTAAATATTCATTGAATATTGTGTTGATTCATGTTAATGGTGATTTGTACATTTGACCTGAAGTGAGATTTGCCTTGTGAATTAGATTTTTCGTGTGAAAAATGGGAAATATTTAAGACATTTACCAGTGAGGTAATACTCCTTATTTTGGACAGGTGTTTTTCTCTCGAAATTTCGTGAAGTTTTAGCTTTTCCGATGACTAAGTTGGACAAATGCCTGGAGAAATAAAGAAGCATCATCTCTACGAAAGAGATGTAGCGAGAAATGCCTTGAAAAGCTCCCGAAAAGGCCAGGGAATGCACAAATTTGAGCGTACTTGGAGTACCGAAGTCAACTCACTTTAATGAATGATATGGAAAGTTTCCGGGCTTCTTGTGACATTCTACGTTTCCCTTACATGAACAGGAAGAGGACTTGGTAAGATTGGTTCTTGAAATGAAGAAAAATGGGCATCCTGTTGAAGCGGATTAGCTGTCCAAATTTACAGCCAAGTTGTCCAAATTAATAACCAAGTTGTCCAAAATTCGAGTCAAATTCACCGCTACATATCAATTCATTTTTAAACGTATTAAGACTAATTTTCGTAAATACAAAGACAATAAACCTTTGCCAAGTCTCTAAACAACCCTTCTGAAAAGAGAGTAACTAAAAAAGTCAATTAGTATTGAAAATATCGCACTTCAAACTTGGAACATCGATGCTTATAAGCAGACTGGACAAAATTATGAGCCTTTGCCCTATAATGTAGAATTCATCGAACGAAATCATTATTATGAAAAACTAATATCCCATGCCACAAAACAATAATGGGTAATTTTATTTAAAATTTATCTAAACTCTTTAAGAAACAACTATTCCATTTTAAGGGTTTATGCAATGAATATTATAAAACATTCAAAGAGATTTTTCCAAGCTATGAATTTCAATGAAGACAATTTTTGGTCTTTCTGTGGTCTTCAAATGATATTGATATTATCTCTGTACAATTTGAAAGCAAAATTATAAGGATTTTCCGTATGATTTGTGACTTTACATACTAAAAGAGATTGGAATACGAATTCCACTGTGATTCTATTTATATATAAAATAGAAAAAAAGGAAAACTCTGTGATATATGAAATGATGCAGATAAAATTTTTTTTTCCAAGACATCGAGTGCAAAAACCCTATAAGAATAGACTAGGGGCTATTCTTGAAATTATTCGGAAACATTTTGATGAAGGTCGAAAGGAAATATGCTGAGGGCTTTTGTGAAGGAAAATCCCTCAGTGTGTTGCGTGGGGTCGTGTGGCATAATTCGAGAGTGTTTTGTGACAAGGTTTTGCGACATCACGAATCATTCATAGTTAGCTACCCCTCTACTTTTGTCCAGTGTGTTGGGTATATTTAGAGAGTCCGGTGTGTAGCAATGGAGCTGGGGATAGTGTTTCAAGTTTAGAGGCAAACTGCAGGCGGAAATTCTTGTTTTGCTAGGAAATAGTTCTGACAGGTCGTACGTTTTCGAGCTGGGATGCCGGAAGACGCTGACCGGGGTGAGTGTGAAGGTGAACTTAGGTGGATGGCAGCAGTGTGAACGAGTTGGGGATTACTGAATGACTCGCATTGTTCAGTTTGGGGTTTTCTCGTTACACAATTTTCTCAGCACATTACTAAAGTGAGGGGCGGGGGGGTTGCCACATATTCAAGTCACCCACCCTGTTCCACTCATACCACTTCTAAAAACCCAATTCTGTGCCCAGCTGGTGAATTCCGTTCTGCGAATTTTCTCCATGATGACTTTAGAGGAGGTCAAGCTACCCACCTGGTCAGTGTATTCCACCGAGTGGGTGGCCCTAGTTATCTGTACCGGAAAATCTCCACCGACCCACGCTTGCGGTAGCATTTATCGATGGCGTGAGTAAGTGGCTGAATGGACGGTTTGCTTGCGAGGAGCACAATGGTTGAAATATTTGTGGGTGATGAGGTGTTGGGTGCAATTAGTGTTGCTGGAAGTGAAAAACGTCTTAATTACCTGTCAACGGTTAGAATGTGATCATCCCGGACACGAACCCATGACACTGATTTGTTGCCCAGTTGCTTTACCTGGAAATAAAGGAATAATGCTCTTTTATAGAATAATTCAGAAGGTATGCGCTTCCTCTTGTACCTATGTCAAATGGCGAGAGGATTTACGTTCTTTTTTTTCTGTGGAAAGAAAGATGTTTTGTTTGACGAGTGAAAAAGGACTTTTTGACGCCAGATGTAGCAATAAATTAAAATAAATTGCCATATACATGATGAATAGTAATTCAAGTTAGGGTAATAAAAACTGGAGAGTGTGAATAAAATTTTCCCCACGTGTAAATCATTTATACTTTTGGCAGTTTACTGGGAGAAAATAAGCCTGACGTCCACCACACGCAACCGACACCTCAATTTCAACGTAATACGACGTCTCACCTATGAGAACCCACCTGTATTACGCCAAGTAAACAACTATTCGTGTGACGGTACTGCCAAATCGATTTAGTTCCACATAATCGAGATTTACTTCCATCATATGCCGCGAACTCTGACGTTCTATATCAGTTGAATGGCATAAAGTGAAATAAGACATGATATGGAAATTGCATGGGGTACGTGTATGTTTTTTTATGCTAACCTAAAAAAATATGCTCTATATGTATTCACCGAACTTTTCCACCGTAAAATATGGAAAAGTTTATAGACCATATATTTATGTTTTCCATTTTAGGTATTGTCTAGGAAAACAGGCGAAACGATCAATAAAGTTTTGTCAAATAATACTCCAAGTTCTAAGAATATGATACAACATTTCGAATATGAAATCTGAGAGGGTAACGATAAGATAGTTACCCAGTAATTTAGAAATCCAAATACAGTGGATATCTTGTTAAGTCGGATCTGACTCTAGAAATTCTTGCTCTAAATGTAAAAGAAATATAGCGCGATATGCAGGGCCGGAAAAGTCAGTCTAGAGTAAAATAGAGTAATTCAGAGTCATTTAATTTGGAGTTTTGAGATTTGTTCAGTGTTCTAGATGGAGAAAGAGAAAAAGGCCACGACGGAGAGAAAGGCTTTAACTCAAAGATACTGACTTCCTTGTGGTATTTTTCTTTCGTCCAGAGATTTCTTTTGTCTGATTATTATTTTTGTCTGATTATTCTGATTTACTCTAAAATATTGTGCTAGAGGCCACTGTATGAGAATAAATCGGTCTTGTCCTCGTCGGAGCCTTCCCACAGAGCATTTTCTGACCAATTCGAAAATTTAACAAAATATTGTCGAAATACGCTCGACAGACTCAGAGATTTCGATTTAATTTCGTCGATTTGGTCAAGTTTTGCTTATTGGGTTAGGATCAAGATCAAGTTTCGAAATAAAGATTATAAGCTTTCAAGTAAGGTCGTATCAAGGGCCAGAGAAGGGTCATTGCCCCCTTTTATACAAGTTATTCAATAAAAAGCATAAAACTGAAAATAATTAAAAAAAAAAAACACTTAGCTTATCTTACTTAAGGGGTTACATGGCTCTCTCAGGTCAAAAAAATCAATTATTTTTATTTTTTTTTTATTTTATAGTATAACATTTGAAAAATATTATCTGAAAATTTCAAGTCAATCGGAGAAGTTGTAAAACTTTAAACGCGTTTTTCTCAAAACACCGTTTTACAATGTGGTAATCAAGATTACTCAGAGTCTACTGATCCGATCTTTCTGAAATTTTGCATACTAATTTTGAGAAGTATGATGTACTATTTGAACGAAGGATTCGTACTTCCTTTAATCAGAATCATTTTTACAACACAAAATGTGTTGAAAAATAGGGTAAAATTGATACTTTTTACAAAAACTTTTGCCAAAAATTTAAATTTTGTTTTTTTTTCAAAAATCCTTCGTTCATCCAGGGGTCCAAGTAATCGTATAACAGAGATTTGGTTTTTAGACTTGAGATCACTGAGAGAAATCCGAAAAAGATAAAAGGGACAGATAATCCTAACCGGCTTATGTAGGTGAGATTCTTAACGTGAGCTAACTCGGAGTGCATGCAAATTCGATTTGATGCTGAAGTAGGGAGACGCCATTCAGTTATCTTGAATCAAATTCGTGAAATTATACAAGTTTTGTATTTGAACCAAAATATCAAGGATTTGGATGAACTGACAGAAAAGTGTTATATGGGTGAAATGTAGACCAGAATGTTCTCTATAATTTTCCCATAGAACATGATCTCATCGATTACTCAGAAGCCAAGATAAGCGAGGTTTTTTGTTTCTTAACTCGTTTTTTCATCCAGAGTGCCCCAAGTGTTCATTTATTGAACTTCAACTAAATCAAAGAATTGTTGTATTTTGCGGGACTTTCCATTTAAACCCCTATTTTAAGTGTCTCGGTGGAGTAGAGGCAGTCAAATTGGCATCTGAGTGATTTCAAAGCGTTATTATTGGAAAAATCAATTTTTTCACACTTAAACGGCAAAATCGGAGTGATAGCGTAGTCTGAGCGGAAAATGATGTATGGACGAAATGTAGAGACAAATGTGTTCTACAATTATGTCGAAGTAATCATCAAAATCGGTTCAGCGACAGTCGAGATAATTGAGGTTATGTGATATTGAAATTGGTTTTTCGACTGTGGCGCCCCTGGTGTTGGTTCCACGAAGTTCAAATATTCTAGAAAGTTGTAGCATTTGGTGAGATCTTTCGTTTAAGCCCTCATTCATCAAAATCGGTCACATAGAACCGGAGATATGATTTTTTGAATTTCGTGAACTTTGACCCCTCATATCTCCGGTTCTATTGAAACCACAGCGCACATACGCACCATTTTGGAAACGTCCTAGACTGGACTACAACATACTAAAATTTCATTAACTTGCACAATGCCGTTTTTGAGAAAAGTGACTTTGAATTTCGATGAATTTTGACGCTATCACAGCGTCACCTGTGGTGACTTTTTGAACTTCCATCTGAAAGTGCTCATCGAGACGAAACCAAAAAGGTAAAATTTAGGTCGCTATGTTAATTAGAACCGGAGATAGAGGCCGGTCAATGTTCGAACTTTGACCCCTTATAGCTCGGGTCAGGGGTTATGGATCGACTTAAGGTTTTTTTGTTTGATAGGTATAATCAACGGCTACAACATACTAAAATTTCATCCCGATGCACAATGGAATTTTTGAGTTATTTAACTTTTAAGATTTAAAAATTTTCTTTTTAAAAAAAGCGCCCCTAGCGGTGGTTTTATGAACTTGCGATGTTAGAAGGGGAAGTGGCATTTCACGAGAGCTTTCCAAAAAGCCCTCACTTTTTAAATTCTGACAATTAGAACCGGAGTTATGGCCATTTTAAGAAATTTTTTTTGGACCCTTATAGCTCGGGTCAGGGGGGTCGGGGGACCTTAAGTTTGGTATTGATGGAAAGCTCTAAGGCCCAGCTATAACATACTAAAATTTGAGTCCGCTGAATGCCATAGGGGCGGAGCTATTGAGAAAACAAAAAAAAGGTGGGTCTTCAAAATGGCGGAAGGAGGGGTGGGGGCTGGGGGGTCTATGCACGAAGTTGCAATTTTCACCCGATATATAACCTTTGCCGAAAACCGCAAGTCGATATCTTTTTTAGTTTAGGAGCTATTAAGCTCCAAAGAGCGGCCGGACGGCCGGCAGGCCGGCCGGGAACGTAACTTAGCCACATATATATTCGGAATCAGGAAGTGGCGAAACACATTTTGGCCAAATTTGAGATCGATCGGACGACATGAAATTTTGTTAGGATTATAGTAGGTGAGATTGTTAAGAATCTCACCTAATAACATTCCGGAAACTTTTATTTTACCCTGCAGTATTGATCCGAAATCGGTGTGAATATTATGCTTTTTAGGTGTATTAGGGGTTAAAGTTACCCTTTTTCATGTTAATTTTACCTTTAAAAAAGAGAAAAATTAACACTAAAAAATATTTCTTTTAATATTTTTACACCTAAAGAGTGTTAAAGGTATGAGGAAAAAAAGTTAATCGCACCCCCGTTTTTTCTCAGAAATGAACCTACTGGGAGAAATCCTGGGTACCGCTAGATCTGTTTTTTTGAGGAATGGTTCCGAAAATCTGCTACCAACGGTCGAATTTTCAAAAATTTTTAATGTTTTTTATTAAATTTTGTTCTAAAGTTACCTTTGATATCCCAAAAGTTGGAATTTCTAAATTATTTTCGACACAATAAATTATCTTATCAAAACCAATTATTATCAGAAAAAGGCCTATTTTTTGACCTGAGAGACCCATGTAACCTCTTAAGGGCTTAAGGGACCCAAAAAATCTTTAAATTTGTATTAAAGTTGTATTTATGGTGAATTTTTTATGATGGTTATTATATAATTTTAGAGTAGGTTTTAGGGAATCTCTCAAAAAGAATAAAAAGAACGGAACCGAAAAAACAATATTCCAAATTGTAATGTTATCAGAATCTCTCAATCTCAATCTTTTCACATACCTACGCCTTAAAAAACCAAAACCGGTTTAGCATTGATTTTTTGGGAAAAAAATCGCAGAAAAGTTTTTGAGAAAGTTTTTGAATGTAAATGCATGTATGGGGAATTTTGAATTTGAAGCTTTAAAAAGCAAAATTAAAGCTTAGTTTTGATCTTTTTGCATCAAGAAAACTTTTGTTTACTTGTTGAAAAGATACATCGTCCATTCAAATAACTCAAAATTAATCAAAATCGGTGTTAAATAGCATATATGAGGAATTTTTAAAGTAAAGTTTAAACGCTTAAGTTTATTTTGACTAAGAACTTTTTTTGGAAAATTAATCTGATTGTAGAAACTTGAGACCGTTTTTGTACTTCTTTTCAAAATTGCCAAAAGTAGTGCAGGAATGCATTAACAACAGCTCCTAAGCAAATTGTTTTCTAAAATATCTAAAGATAGGATAAAAATTGATTATTTTGAATTTTTAGGAAAAACTCTTGTTTTTCGCCTTAGAAAAACGTCTTTTTTGGATAATTCTCCAAAATTTTTTCTTCATATCAGTCGATAACAGTTAAAATTAGGGCGCCCTCTTACTAAAATTCCAGCTTCGCTTTTGTTTTTAAGATTTTGTCTTTTGTGATCTTGAAAAAATTAAATAAACGCAAATATAAATTTTTATTTTCAAACTGTTATTATGACTTTGGCGCTTAAAATCCAACAGGCCAATTGATACCAATTTAATTAAAACGCGGTAGAAGATATTTTGATTGCTATGAAATTCTGCAGAAAATGGTAAAAGTTTCCTTTATAGTCTGATATGAAAAAAGACAATAATACAACCGGTATCGCTTTATATGACTCTCAATTTTAAGTGCTCCGAATGCAAAATGCATCCTTGTTATTCACAAACTCTCTGTGAAGATTTTTTTTGAAAAATAAAAGTTTCTAGATTAAAAGGAGTACGAAATGGATTTAACACCAAAAAGTTCCGAGGGAATGTTTTATCTTACTATTCAATCATGCATTCTAATGATTGGAATTCTTCTTATAGATACGTCATATGGTAAAACTTTATCGCAAAGTTGAGTATAAACTCGGTTTCCCACTCAAAGACTAGAAAGATTATAGATTTAAATGAATTTTGAATTCTTCCTAAATTTTTAATTGAATTATGCAGCACATTTATGCAATTGCTGCTAAAATATTCAAGTTCCTTCAGAGTGTGTTTAACAGCAGTGGCTTATCTTGAAAACAAGTGATAAGCCTAGATCAACTTTTTAATAGGGAGACTCAACATGATCCAATTCAGAATGCATGCAAATTCGATTTTGAGCTGAAGTTGCAGCGTGGGGGGGGATGAATTGCAGTAGGGGAAAGTGCTCTCCCTTCAAACGTTCATGCCTTCGAATAATGTGAATTTTCTTGTAGTTTTCTTAAGAGACTTACACATTTCTATCAAATATTAGTTGACTTATCATCAATTGTTGATAATACCGTGATAATTTAATGTAAATCTCTTATGAAAAACAAAAGAAATTCACATTATTCGAAGGCATAAACGTTCGAAGGGAGAGTACTTTCCCCTATAAATGCAAATAACTGAAATGATGGAAAAATTGGAATGAAAACCAAAATATTCAGGATTTGGATATTTTGTCTGGGAAACAGATAATATATAAGTAAAATGTAAAGTAAAATATTCTCTACAATTTTGCCAAAGAACTTGATGATAGAACAGTTGCTTAGATGTTCAGGTTATTTGATTTTAAAATAAAATAATTATTAAATAATTAATAATCAATAAAATAATCATCTTATTTTTTGCCAAATTCGGACAAATTCGACAAAGTCAGTGCAGGTTTTGAGTAGTCGTCAAAATCGATTAAATGGGAGTCAAGATACAAGAAGATAGGGCCCAAATAGACTCAAGCTTATCCTCGAGATTAGCCTGTAAAATATCTCAGTAAAGATTGAACAAAGGAAATTTATGTAAAGGACCTGTAATCGATGATCCTAAGCCCTCATGGTATAAGAGTTCGGGATAAATCTTTGCTATAAAATTTTACAGGCTAAATATTCTCGAAGATCAGCCTAAATCTAATTCAGCCCTTATGTTATGTAGAAATTGGTTTTATAAATAAGGTGCCCTAAAGTTGTAGTATTTTGTACGACTTTTCATTTGAGCCCCTAACAGTGATTTTACGAACATTCGATGTTAAAAACGTTTTACGAGATCTGGAAACCTGCTTTGAACTTATACGGGCTTCAGACCTAAGGCTTAGCCATCTGGTTTAACTCATCTAATTCCTTATCAGGCACGATTTTTTAGGAAATTGTTGTTTAGGATTGGATATTAAGGGCAAATGATCCATTGAATTTTGAAAAATCAATAAAATTGCTTGTTATTTAGATTTTTGAGACCTTCGGGAACTGAACTAAACCTCCAGTCTGAAAGAGGCATTAGGGTTAATCCGTTAATCTAAAATCGATACTTCTCGGTTTTAGAGTCCAAAAGCGACAAATGACGTCCTACTCAGTCTCTAATAAACACCTACGAATCAAGTTGTAAATATCAGAGAGTAAATAACTTCGTATACTACCGTAATATTTATATCTTGAGTAGCGTTCCCCTAACCTATTTCTTTCTCTTTAATACATTAATATAATACATGGGATTTTTTGAAAGTATAACGATTTCAAGTGTTTAAAATAAAATTTTGAACAATAAATTTTTATGTTCACGTATTACCCCTTAGGAGCCTAGTTACCAACCATTAAATGATATCGTACCAACTTATGATATCGAATCGACTTTTGGATTTTTTTTTAATTTCAAAGGTATAAATTCTGAGTTATTGGTGCAAAATACTTAGCATCATGAAAAAGATTCACGGGTAATATAGAACACCAGTTACGATTCCAGTATATACAGATTCATAAAGAAAGAAACTTGGAAATTGTCCAACCAACTTGGCATTCACATCTCTTGAGTGTTGGCAATACCCTCGGTCAGTGTCACGAGCAATGCTTTTGGCTCCAAGAGAAGTATATAAAAGTGTGTCATATTTGTCGGGTGTTTGTTGATGGGGTCACAGAGGGATGAATCAGTTTGGATGAAGAAGAAACGAGCGACAACCTGGCGCCCGCATTGTGTGCCTCTTTCGTGGTCTTCTTTATGGACTTTAACACAATGTAAATTTGCACAATCTGAATTTCCATCTGGTAACCACGAGAACGACTTCCAAATTTACGATTCATTGCCCTCAGCTCAATGTGTTATGATGATACATGATATGATATACATTTACATAACCCACTTTTACATACCAAAATCGTGCAAAATCTTTTTTAGAAAAATTGTCTTCCATGTCCAAATCCGATTTGCATTTTCCACCGGGAAATATATATCCCTTTTGGAAGAGGTTCAGTCACAAGCTTAGTCTGTTGTACAACAAAGTCTTCTCATATCGCCCATATCGCATCTATTCAATTGTCTTACTATTCTTTTTTTTTTACATATTTTCTGGCTATTTTTTTATACTCTGTTAGTACATGTATGAAAGCCAATAAAAATTGTGGCTGAGTATGTCCCATTAAGGAAAGAGAAAACCCAAAAAAAAAAACAGAAAAGAGTTGTATTTATGATGAAAAGGAACATTTTTATGACAATTCCGTTTATGTAATGCACAATATAGAAAAATTCTTTTATAGGTCACATATTGTGGAAATCATAAAGTTTTCTCTTCACTTTCTTATTTATGATGCTACATTAAATTATGTTTGTATCATTTCAGTTTCCCGCCACAGTTTTTTTTTATTTAAAGTGCTTATTTCAATATTTAACACGGAAGGTAGAATTTCACCATATTTTACACACTCTTGCATCCTAGCTGCAGATACTCTAAAAATTTTATCCCTAAATGTAAACAATTGAATGATAGTGCAGAGCTTTTCTCGCACGAGTCAATGCACATCCACACAATGATGTACAATATTTGTTGTTTTCTGTTGAATATTCTTGACAGAGGGGTTGGTGAGGGTTGGGTCGTCAAAAGAGGAACTGAAGGTATGGGACTAACGCTCGTTGTTGCTGAAGTATTACTGTACCATAAACTGGGAGGGTAGAGAGACAAGTAAATATTTATGTCAATAAAATTTATTCGTTCCATACGAAAGCAGAAGCATCAGCAACAACCCAGAATGCACACGTAATAGGATTGCAAGATTACTTAAAGGGTGGGGGGATGTATTTGAGAATGAATGCACCCGGAAGCTTTTAATAAAGCGTTATGGAGAGAAAATTCAGGAAATCATAACAGGTGCTTCATATATGCAATAGCAAATATCAATTGTATTACATGTTGTATAACTTTGAATAGAAATGCGATTCGCTACTCAATCACAGATCAATTGAGGAATTTCATTATTCTAATAGATAATACATTATGAATGTTTAACATGAATGTAGTTCATTTGAATTCATTGGAAAAAAATTGCAACTTACGTGTACCGGATTTAGTTAGGATGTATTACTTTGAAAATTTTTAATTTTCCTTTTAATTTAAGGGTAAAGTAAGTTAAAAGATTAAATTTAAATATTTAGTAGCTTCCCTCATAACTTTTGATATATAAAAAGAGCATCTATGTAATGGCTTGAATGGTAGAGCATTCGCTCTAATTATGTAAGTGTCCCAAGTTCGAATTGCCTTTAGGTCATTTGAAGTTTTCTGGTATCACGTGAGCTTCATTGTAGTAAATTCCATATGACATGGGTCACAATGAGCTCTAAACAAAACACAATGCTTATAAATCTTGTTTAAGATAAAACGCTTTGTTCCTATATGGGACAATATTATGATTATAGCTGTTGCTTGAACTCTGTATAGAGAGAGCAATATATGGTCCCTCAATTTTGAATTTAATATTCCCCAGAAAAGTTATTCAAGCCATTGTAAGGAGGTGTCGACCTCGATAGCTGACCTAGGACAAGGTGGCTGAATCAAATTCAGAATCTTGCTTTAGAGCGCCTTGAGATCGGATCCGAATATCCGTGTATAGGGTAAAGTGGTACAAGTTGGACAGTGGTACGAGTTGGAAAATAATGGTACAATTTGTACAGGGCTTTTTGTCTTGATAAATTTAGTATACTTCATTTTTATTTGTATATTTTTAATGCTTTAGTTTTATAATTTGGTTCCTTGTGCTTAAAAACAAATTTTGTACTGTATTTATCAAGAAAAAAGCCATGTCCAACTTGTACCGGCGAATTGTCCAACTTGCAACACTAATTCCAAATTATATCAATTTACCCTACTGGATGTTATAGGCCCGCGACTCCAAAATTTCCAACCGGTTGAATGATAATGATAGAGGGAAGTTGGGCACCCTTTTGAGGTACCTTTGAAATATCGCTCTTTTCTTCTACTTTTAAATAATGTAACTAATTAATAATAATGTAACTTATTATAATGTAATTTAGCTTCACAATTGATTTTCTAGAGCTAAATTATATCACGATAAGGTCCAGTTTTATAAGTAGGAGAAAAGCTCTATTTTATAGGTGCCCCACTTCCTCCTATATTGCAGTGTATTGCCCTTTAAGCTCACACAATAAAATTAATAGAGATTTTCGTAGAAAAAATGTCTCATTTTTTTGTGTGTCTTTTTATCTGACTTTTACCAAAGCTAGTGATTACACTGTTAAGCGGTCTTCAGGCTAGAGCAATTCTCCTTGGAGAATTCTATAAGATAGTATATATAGGTATTATGAAATGAAATACTTCTTGTGCCCTCCATGCATTATTGGACATTTGCATCATTATGGGGAGATCCGCTTAGAAAGCCGAAAGATATACAATTATTTCGGCTCTAAACAGCTGAAAAGCCGAAGCTAGAGGAAGAGAGTAATCCGAATCTTGTCAGATTATTCACTTGCTCTGATAAGAACTTTCTGGGGAATCTCTCCAGTTTGGACTGACTCTCGGCTGTTTTCACCGTCAATAGTAACAACTCTTTCGAACCACCGAGCTTAACCCTTTAAGGACGAGAGGTTTAAAAAATGGGGGTCGGATAAAACCATTTTTTCTGACTCTTTAATGCAAGATACAACTTTAGATGGCCGTAGGAAAAATTTCATTTTTGGGTCACCTGTGATCCAATCGTCCTTAAAGGATTAAGGCAGTAATGCCCCCTTAGGCGACCCCGGGGGTGCCTCGAGAGAGTTTTAATCAAGATTAGAAATAAATTTCCAACCTCGCAGTCCGGCTAATGAATGCCTCTAGGGATAAATTCCTCCAGAAATATTCTCAAACCTGCCCTAGGTCTTAAAGCTTCTTGAAGAGAAACCGCTGTTTCCTGGCAGTAGGGATCCAATTGGCCGCTGGTAATATTTAGGTAATAGGATACCACTGTTTTTAGGCCAAAAAGGAACAAGCAGTCTCATGCTGCTAGAAGTAAAACTTAGGAATTTCTATCACAATTTGATTTATTTAACAAAAATTAATCCTATTTATACAAAATAATTTTTACCCCACTAAAATGAATTCCGTGAAACCACAATACGTCATTTTAAAATTGCACATTCTTTATTTTGCTGATGAATGGCAAAAAACAAACGAGCAGTAAAAAATTCTAATTGGGCAGTAAAAAATTAAAAATGAGCAGTAAAATATCTAATTATGGTCAGTAAAAGTGATTAAATCTTTAAAAAGATTTAATCACTTAAATCTTTACAAAAATGGGCCCAATTTATATATTTAACATTTAAAGTAGTTCCATATAGAGTGAAAAGCCTTTTATTTTCCCTTTGCCAAAATTTGGACGATAATATCACTGTTTCAAATTTTTTTGTTACTGATCAATTTTAACTTTTTACTGCTCATTTATTCAATGCCATGAAAAAATAAAGATCAAGAAGTAAATGAACGGGTGCCATTAGCACAGAGCATAGTGACCTAATTTCAATAAGAATTTGACAATTTTCAATCTCTAATATCATAGAAGCTACTTGTTAAAACCCTACCAAATTGATATCAGATAGAGTTAAGGATATAGAAAATAGGATGGTAAAAGTTTAGGATCGTTTAGCATCCTAGTTTCTTCAATATTTGCCGCTAAAGTGAGGCTTTTTTTGTATACTTCGTGATTGGATTTAACCAAAACTAAAATCCGTATATTAGTTAAACTATTCGTCTCTAAATTGAAATGACAGGACATAATAGTAAAAGTATCTAAAAATAATGTAATAGTCCTTAAATCCTTTAAAGATAACTCATTGGTTTAAAAAGTAAGGGTAACGAAAACCCTTGTAAAGTCTTGGTGAAGCTAAAACTGTTCAATTTGTAAGCCTTGGTGGGGTTCACTGAAATAATAATATAACTTATAAAGGGAAAATGGGGAACTGAACCATCTTTCAACTCCTTCAGAGTGAACTGTCCACGGCCACTGATGTTCACTCACTGAAGTACTAGTGGTAATTGCCATAAGCAACAAGAGCACCGTATAGCAATCTTCAGCATCGGCCTGGGGATGATGATTCGGGTATGGCATAGGAATGAAGGATTAGGATTGGTGGGTTTGGCCGTCGACTGGGTTAACAACTGTCGAATGGGCCATACGCTTTACAAATTTTTGTGATGAATTATTCGTATCCGTTTTAGGATGTAATGGCCTCTACACACTAGGAGTAATTTCTTTAAAAAATGCCTTTAAAAAAAACAATCCTTTATCCTTGTAAGCAGAATCGTCAGATTTTTTTTTAAAAGGCAATTTTTGACGAAAATTGCTTCTAGTTTGTAGGACTTATGATAGATATCTTGACGATTTTACTATTAAAAAGTACCCAGAAATGAATAAAAATCCATTATTATTATCCCCCAAAAATTAAAAAATTCTAATTTGAAAATTATTTGTATGAACGTGCATGTTCATCTTGAACAGTAATGACTATAACCAATAAATTAAGCTAGAGAGATTGGAATGGAACGTGTTCTATGAACGGAATATAATTCTAAGTCCCACCTTTAATAATTCTTAAAATATCAATAAGGGTAATTAATACGATTTTTCAAGAATAATAGTGTACTCATACAGTTCCATTCGAGAAATTCAGTCGATAGTAATCTATTTCTATCTCTTCCAGGACTTTTCTGAAAAGTTTTCCACTACAAATACATCAGATAATATCTGGATATGAAGCAGTTTTTGCACAATTTCAAAATTCTGAGTTGTTGTTGTTTTCTTTAAACTATTTGGTGCAAATGACATATCTAGAAGTCTCAAGAAAGCACAAATATTGTATTATATACATACACGGAGAAAAAATTACATGGTATTTTCCATAAATTGTATCTCTAGGTTCTACTATCTTAAAAGATAGTAGAAAATAGTAGAGCGTACGGCCTATTCGACACATGTCAACACAGTCGACGGCCATAACAAACCAATTCTAATCTAATCCTTTATTTCTTTCACATCCCAAGGCAGGTTCTGAAGGTTGTTATATGATGTTCTTGTTGCTCATGGAAAGTGAGTGAGCATCAGTCCCCATTTCTAGGATTGTACATTTTAATCTTAAGCTAGTAAAATTTACTATCCAGATATTAGAATTTAGGGGAGACTTGAGGTTAAATCTGAAGGAGGATACTAGAATTTACTATCCAGATATTAGATTGCACTATCCGGAATTCGAATCTCTAGGGTAGGCCTGAGGTAAAATCTAAAGGAAAGATAGAAGAATTTACCATCCGGATATTAGAATTTACCATCTATAAGATAGTAAACTCTGAGAATGTATATTTTAGAATTTTTGTCTGTTCCATTTAATATCCCATTTGTTAAGTGACTTCTTCATTATCGGTTTATTAAAATTTTGTATGAAGGATGGTAAATTTTATATTACTAGCTTTCTCGGAGTAGGTTAGGCATTATAGTTTTCTAAATTTTGCGGATTTAACTACACTCTGCGAAGTTCAGATAGATTTTTCTATACTTTCGAAAACAGAAAACTAACAAAGCATCTAGCAACATTTTTTTTTATACTTGAAAGCGATGTTTGTATCGTTATTTACATAACATGTGAATTTTAAATGACATGTTTGGTTAGGGAAGTGGAGATAATTCTAAACTTTAATTCAGTTTTCCATAGTAAATTCATGCTTTGATAACTGTAGAACAACTTAATCAATAGCAATTATTTATTTATGGACTATGTGTTATTAATCTGTTAAATGCAATCACAATGAAAGTGTCAAATGTCTTTCCCAAACACAGTTCCCATTGTATTTATTGTTTTAACTTATGTAAAGGATAATGTCTATAATATCCCTTAATGTTAAGTGATTTTGTGGTTAAATTATGGATAGTTTGAGCCGCCCTCTTAAAGACATGTATACAATACATAATGTTTAATTGAAACATGAATAATTTATAACGACATTTTGGAATCTCTCTAAAATCTATGTTTTCTAATAATGTGTACAATGCTAGGTTAGAAAGAATACTGCAAACCGAATATATTTTTGCTATATAAGTTATTGGCAGAGAGAATTGGGTAAAAAGAACCTGGGGATATCAAAAATGAGAAATGGTCCAAATAGAAAAAAAAAGTTGGTTTATGTGCAGTTTGAAGACATGAATTTCTGCAAATGATGGGTGTTTCACTGACGGCTATTAGATTTTTTTTTCATTCGTATATTGCATGTCATGAATATTGATTGAAGGCGAAGTTCGCAATAAGTCACATAAGGCTATATAAAATTAATATGGCGGAAATAGTTTCTTTGGGTTTTCGTATATCCTCCATATATCAGACTCTTCTAAGTTCTCAATCCAACACTATATCCATAGGTTTTATATAACTCCAACAGCTATAAATAAGTTAGACAGAGGCCAGGAAATCCTCGAAAGTTTTCTAGTTTTTGTGACTTTTTCCTTCAAACATTTTATTCATGATTCACGAGAAGCTTGTTTTGTGCTGTGACTTGATCAACTTCTGCATTATTTGTAATTCCCAGAGAATGCTGAAATTTTTCCTCCTTCTGGGACTTCTATTGAGTTCCTTTTTTTTATGTTCACTATATACCACAATTTTTTCTCCCTGTTTCACCGTATAGAGGAGAGTGGGACTATTTGAGATACTTTGATTTTACTTTTTATTTATGCTAATCATAGGTAACATTAAAATACTTCTTCCTTATAAGAAAGATGAGTCTGAATTAACACATAATTTGAAATGAATATTCCAAGTGTTGTTTTGTATCGAGATATTTTCCGTTATAAGGGCCTTAGACCTAAATCTTTGCTTTATGGTTTAATGCCTATAATTTTTTTACAAGTCAAGGTTTTTTGGAAAATTTAACTTCAGGATTATATTTTTAAAGGAAAATGATTTACTAAATTCTGAAAAATCAATAAAATTGATAACTATTTACGATTTTGAGACTTACGGAAACTGGGCTAAACCTCTAGTCTGAAGACCGTTTTAGGCCCAATCGTATACCATCTAGTAGCGTCTATCCGTAATATGGATGTATATTTCGTGCTCCTGGATTTTTTTTTAGACCAAGGGACAGTATTTTATTGATTTATTATATGTTAAAATGTCTTGATTCAGTCATTCAGCTCAGTCAGGGGCCCATCGAGCTTAATAAAAAGTGAAGCTATTTTTCACTTTTCCTTGTAAAAATTTTGCAGAATTTGCACCCCGACTTAAACAAATTTGATCATTAGTTCTTGTATTATTTCAGCGAACAATAATGAAATATGTATTTTTTATATAGCTTTTAATAAACATTTTCGATGCATATCAGATTGATAAGTCAATTCTCTGTAGGAAAAAACTTGCCATTAAGTTTCAATGCCTCTATGCAAAAATGTCGAGAGGTCCCTGGTTCAGTTTTTTCACTGTCCTTATAATTGCGAAAGCCGAACCAGGAGGGTAATTCTGTAACGCTCTGGTAATGCCATATGTCAAATTGGGTTTGAGTTTCAGGAGAGCTTTTTTGAAAATGCGATTCTGTAGCCGTGGCATTGCCATTTCAGATCACGTGACATTGTCAGAAGTCACGTATTTGAGATTTCTGGCAATTAAAATGACAATGAATGTTGTTAAACAAATCAACAAAAACGTACTGTATTTGCATAATATCACTAAAAGTAAAGATATTTCATTAAATAATTAGTGAATTGAATTTTCGAACTCATAGGATGTGACAAAAAAGCTCGATTGGCATTGTCAGGTTTCGAACTCACGTGTGACAATGCCACGAAAATTACAGAATTCTTCTACAGGAGGGATCTCAGAGCCAAAGAACTAACTGGCGCTGCTACAGACTACCCCATGACACCTCTTAAAAAGTGGTAAAATTAATGATTAAAATTACCCCATTTTTGTCTCAATCTGTCCCGTAGAAATTTGTCAAAAGGAAAATGAAGAAGTACCATATCATTTTGGGAATTTATGTTTTACAGTTATTTCCGATCAATTTTGCATTATTTATTAAACAAAATGGAATATATTATTGACTAAAAATGTTTGTTCTAAAGTTATATAAACTGATGACAGCTAAAACCCAGAACTCAAAATCTTGAAAGCAAAAATTCCGAACTCTAAACTCCAAAAAAGCCAATATCCCGAAGAGTTAAATCCCGGATACGCATGAGACGCACGTTAATACGCTTTATCTCTTATTCAATTCTTACACAGTTTGCTGGGTTTTTAGAGTAGTGTTCTAAAGACGAACTACAAAAAGTTCCCTGAACATCCCCGATCTTCCCTATTTAGATGAGGAAGGAAAAGTCAAGTTTTCCTTATAGGGCTCATCAATGACTCCTGAGATACTGCACGTATGTGAGGAAATGTGCTTTTTTGCCATCTCAGAGAGTGACAAATTTTCACATGATGGGACAAAGATATAGACAACTTTTAAAATTTACCACACTACTGCAAAAGTTTTCTCATACCTTGCACGGAAGGTAAGCGTGAGTGCCAATTTGAGTTGTAACATTGAAGACACCTCGGCCATCCAGGTAGGGTCCCGTGAAGAAGCCATTGCTCGACGTAAGTTTTGAGTGAATCATTGAGGACGATATACTGCCCAAGACACTTTCTACATTCACTGCAAATGAAAGAAGATAAAAAGAAATTAAATTCAGATAAATATTTTCTCCCCAGTCAGCTCATTTTATATGTCTCATTCGATTTATCTTATATCTCAGTTAGACCTCCATCAACGGCAATAAAAAGGATTCCGACTACATCGAGCATAAAAATAAAGTTTTGTGTACAATTAACGAAAAAAGGGCGCATTGTTGTAGGGAGAGAGATAGACAGAAAAAGAGGGAAAATGGTAAAACAAGACGATGGTAAGACAATTTATAGGTCCTAAAAGATTGTTTGTGTGCGTTCCACAAGTTTCTCCTCGAACATCATAAAGTTGCCGCACCACCCCATTCTCACCATGTCACCCTCCCCCAGAAGACATTGGGTAATGTAAAACACTCTTTGGGGACAACTCCTACAACACCACGGGGCGTTTAATTTATCTAATTCACGTGATGTCCTGAAATCATCAAGTGTTTCAATTCCACTCATGTCTTCCCATTGATTTCTGCAGACGAAAGCAATACAATTGGTTTTTAGAGAGGTTTTAAGGTGAAATACGTGAAATTCATATTACAGTTGAAATTACATTTAATTTGTTATTGATCTTATTGCCAATACCAACTGCAAATTTTATGATTTTTCATATCTTTTAAATAATGGAAAGGGTAGGTCAAATTTACAGGGTAGAATTTGTCTCATTGTTAGTGCACCCTAATACGGGCTTCAGACCTAAGACTTAGCTATCTGGCTTAACACCTCTAATTCCTCATCAAGCATGATTTTTTAGGAAATTGTTGTTTTGGATTGAATATTAAGGGCAAATGATTCATTAAATTTTGAAAAATCAATAAAATTGCTTGTTATTAAGATTTTTGAGACCTTCGGGAACTGGGCGAAACCTCCAGTCTGACGATTGCATAACGATTGGACTTCACCGCGATCTTCCTTGTGTGGGTGAGTGGGACCATAAGGAGACCACGCTTTTTGCTTACCGTTCTTTCTTAAAGCTTCATTATTAAATTAAAAAGAAATAATAGTTCTGAAAAAGTTGATGAAGACGTTTATTTCTACTCATTTTAGTCTCCTGGAATTGGAGACAAATCTGGGATAGGATCTCTCAGCTTCTCATGTAAATCGCGAACCAACTCTCAGAATCCTCAGAATATAAGATAAATATTTAGGAATTGTGCTACCTACAGTAGTTGTAGTATTTTTTAAACAGCGAGACAGCTAATACCTAAGAATAAAAAGCTAAAAACGAATAACTCGCGAATACCCCGAATACCCAACTTTACAGGAGAGCGATTTCAAGCTGAAATTTTACATGCTAAGTATGGGATTTTTAAGATTTGAAGCCCCTATAACTTTGGGAATAATTAACTTTCTGGTGTAAGAGTCACAGGGAAGGTAGAAGGTGTCAAGGAGTACCCGAAAAGCGAAAAAAAACGTATTTTGCAAAAAATTGACTTATCCGATTTATATTCTGACAAGTCGAAATTATCTAGAAAACAGTATGCATTCCTTAGGGAAACAAAACGTGAAAATAATGTTGGTCATCGTTAACCCTAAAATATATTCAGGCTGATCCTCGAGTGTATTTTGTCTTTAAATTTGGCGGTAGAAGATAAGGGAAAGGGTATTTATGCAAATAAAGTGTGTCCCAGAAATTACGCAAGATTTAAATTGAGCGGCATTTCTGAAATAAAGCTCCCCAACGAATAATAAAAATACTACGTGACAGTTTATAGGTTAGGGTTATTAAAAATCCATCACTAAATGACAGACCAACGCTTTTTTGTTCTTAAAAAATATTTCAAAAATATTTAAATAATTTGGTTCAAGAATTGGTCAGAAAATTGACTTAACTTCGTCAACTATGAAGAGTCTAATTCAAAAATTCACAGAACTGAATTAATTTTGGGGTCTAAATGCACTTGCCATCCAAGAACAAGCTCTTAAAATGATTAATAATATCATATCAGTGTATTATTTGAAAATAAAGCTTACCAAGCATTACTGTTCCTGGCGTTCGATATCGCGACATGATAACCGAGTTTATGAAGCCTAAATTGAAGGATTTGTTTAATAATAATTAATTAATTATGAATACATTAATATTGAGGGCATTTGGCTATAGCAGGATAGAGTGACATTAGATATAACCTATGATTATAATGCAATTCCTGCATAAGACATTTCCTGATTGTGATTTTCTCTATTGGCGATCAGAATTGTTCCCTTAGATCATGTAATTTTAGACCATTACATTTTTTTATTCGTTTATTTGAAGTCACAAGGCTACCCAAGAAGCAAAATAAGTGCCTTATAGAACCAAGTATTAGATAAGTCTTTTAGTGCTCTTTTAAAAGACTTGAAGTGAGGATTTTCTGTAGAAATTCCTATAGGAGCTCTTAAGATCTTAAAGAGTGCGCCACTTTACTTATAGTATTCTCAGTAATGGGACTAAGAGCGTTATAAGCAAATAAAAAGATTTATGGTTCTACAGTGCCTTTCTTAAAGAATTCTACAAGACTATGTTAAGAAAAAATTGTTTCTTGGGTAAGTCAACAGACCTACATCCACCTCTATGCATTAAAAAAGGACTTTTAACCCTGAATTATCGAAATTTAGCCACATATGTCCAAAAAGGTCGTGAAAACCTTATACGAAAAGATTCATATGCCAGCAAAGCCATGGAGGTTAATTACTGGATGCGATATTTAATACATAAACCCTATCTTATGTATTTGTTTTCCAATTTGGAAAAAATCGTAATTGAGAAAAAATGTGTTTTATTTTTTAATTTAAATCTTGCGTAATTTATGAGACACCCTATATAACTTCTAGTCCCTGATTCTAAACTTTAATAAGTGCAAGAGAGTTTCGGCTGATCCTTTAGAACTAAATTTTACCGGCTAAATATTCTTGAGGATTTGCCTAGGTCTTTTTGGGGCCTTAAGGGGTTACGTGGGTCAAAATAGACGAAAAAGTATATTTTTCTCTAATTTTTTTTCAACATAATAAAAAAAATTTAAATCAAGCCTTTAGGTAAATAAAAATACAATATTTAAACTATATTTTTTTTATTTTGATTTAAATTTAAATTTTGATTTTTGAAAAAGAAAGAAAGCGCGCTACCTTCGGACAATTCAAGCTTCGGACAATTCAATTTTTCTCTATGTGTACCTTTTCAATTTCCCTCATAGCTCTTTTTTGAAAATTTGAGGCATTGGACTAGGTATTAAAATATAATATTTTAATGGGCCAAATTCATTTACAACACATTGTAAGATATGAATTGTTCAAAGCATAAATCGACCGAAGGTAGAACGTTTTCTCCTCGTTTAAATACTGGGATGGAATGATAACTTTTCGATACTGTCGAATCGATAGTATTGTTAAATCTGTATTTCTTAGATTAAGTCAATGACGACCTTTTACCCATCGTTAGACCATTTATTGTGATATTCTTAAGAAAATGTGACTGTTGCTAAATATCTATATTAGCTACAAAAAGTACAGCTATCGTTTAAATTTTTCAGAATCGACAGTCGATACTATCGAAAATAAGTTATCATGTCACCCCTGTACTTTTATATGCCTAAGAGCTGAGATTAAATATTTATTTATTGTGCAGAAAAAACATGGTTTTTTTCAGTCTTCTTGAATCACATATTCCTTACAGACAAAATTACAAAGATAAGTTTTCAATCCTATTAACACTGTTAAAATTACCACTTTCAATGAAAGAGAAATAATACTATATTTCATCCACCAGAATGTAACGAACACGAATAGATTAAAATTGCTAATTGTAGTGTAATCGTTAACTGGTATATTTTTTAATAGCAATTTTAATCAGGCAAGTCAGTAATAAAATATTTTATTGAAAAAATAAATCAAATTATCAGGAAAAGCTAAGTAACAAACCCATTAATAATTCCTATAGATAAAATTGTAGCAATAAACAATAGTATAATTATGCTAACTGACTAATTAGTAGAAATTTATGAAGGATCACAATTAATAGATTATGCGTATGACGATATAAATACCAGTAAGAAAGCTACACAATTTGTAAAATAATGCGAAAGGGAAATTACTCGCAACACGGTTTAAAAAAAAGATCATAAATCATTTGTAATGTGTACCACAATATTGAAATATACTTTGTTCGAGTACGAGTTTAACCTATTTGCTAACAGGAAATATATCGTTTCCTATATTCAGCTGAATATATTCTAAGTAAACTTATCCAGCGCAGAGTAAGATCTTTTTTGTCCATAGAGAATCGCCAATCCGAGCAAGTGATACTCAAATCATTCAGTCTTCTTCGGAATACAGATAGGAAGATCCAGGGACAAGGGGTTCCGGCTGAGTTGCACACGTACAATATCGTTGTGAAATCTCACAATCTCGAGAATGATGGATTGAAGTGCACAGTTCAATTGGTTAAGGTCATACGGGTCCTATGGAAAGTTGAACAGAAGTGTCTATAGCTCAATTAGTAGAGCTGTTGTCTAGATCTAGATCATTATGAGGTCCTCAGTTCGATTCTGGGTGAAGGCAGGAATTTTTCCTACCTTCACTAAACGACTTTAAACATTTTAATATAGCGTTGTAAGTTGTAGAGTGTAGGCATCCAAATCGAGCTAGAAATATGCAGAATCCGCTAATGTAAATTTGTGTGGTTGCACTTGCACGTTCTCAATTACCACAATTAAGCGCGCTATGTTCAACACTGTGTCTCAGTGTTCAAATAAAATTTCTACTATCAACCATGGTGACATTTCACTGAGCATCAACCTCTGAATCCTCAATTTCCACCCACACTTCTGTTGCTTGGAGCTCCGTCGACAAAGTTTCACGCTTCGACTACGAACTAAAGTGAAATTCCAAATTGTCCTAATTGTGGTTTCCGCGAGTGACACATGTGGCTGAATTAGGAGGAACAGTTCTCCGGGTCTTTTAAATTATAATGTGATATTATAAAATTTATTGCAATGATGCATGTTCAACTGAATTTCGTGCCAAATTGTGTCTAATTGGTGTGTGCACGATTTGTGCTATGGCGTTCATTTAAATTGTCCAAACAAATGAGTAATTGTTCGGCAAAATTGAATCAAAATATTGTGTAGTGCTATGGCATGGAATTGAATTTGTACTCACTCTTGCCTGATATTGTTCGCACAGCACAGGCCTAAAATTTGACCAGGCGCTTTTTTACAGAACTGGGGCGGCGTGCGTGAGAATAGGCCACCAAATCTGTCGCCGCGAGGTTTCAGTCAATATTTTATTTACATCACCAGCGGCAAATTGAGCAGACATTCATTTGGATGGGCATGGTAGTGGTTGCAATTTGTATGATTGGTGGGTGGACTATTGAGGGGATGGTGATTGCTATATTGCATTGCTAGGCGTGATCAAATGTAAGCATTTGGCGCCGAATGGTGTCGAAAATCAATGAGTGGTCCTGTTTGTGGAAATGGAATGATGGGACATGAAAAAATGGGTAGATCAATGGAGTCGACTTCGCTAAGTGCTCGCCTCGGACGATCTATGCTTTACCTTAAAAATATGACAGAATTTTTATGTAAAGACTTTTACACATCAAAAATTGCCTTTTTGAAGGAAAGTGTTTACAGTATTGTAGGGAAAATCAGGGGTGACATTATAACTTATTTTCGATAGTACCGACTGTCGATTAGGAAATATTAAAATCATTGCTGCACCTTTTATATTTATCAACTGTTACATTCTTTTAAGTATTGTGCAATAAATGGTCCAATAATGTTTAAAAATGCGTCAATCACTAAATCTATGAGGTACAGATTTATCGATACTACCGATTCGACGGTATAGAAAAGTTATCATTCCATTTCAGGAAAACAGTTTTTGACGAAAATTGTTCTAAATATGAAAAGGCCTTAAACTAGTGTATCTACTTAGCGGTCCAGTGTATTATTGATGAAGCTTATGAGGTCGACCGTTTCTTAAAGTTGCTTTCTATTCAATAAGCTTGCAAGTGACCTGAATCGCTTCATTATTACTTCTTCTAAGCTTAGATATAATATAGTTGACAGATATTAAAGCCAGATATTAGAGCCATTAAATAAAAAATATAAAAGTTAACCCAAAAACATTCGAAAGGCACAACGTGAGAAGGAATTTTACATCGTTTTATTCTAGAGCTTGAGAACAAGGTTAAGACGGCGATGGCCGTGGTTGGTTATTCCTGGTAATTTGTTGATGGAAATGAGATAACAAATTAAATGCAATTTAATTTCGAGGACTCCAAGCCGCTATCTCTCATTGTTTGGCTACAACATATCTTCGTTAAGAGAATTTATACCCCAAACTTGTTCTAATTGCCTAAAAGCATTTACACATTGGGAGCGATTTTCGTCAAAAATTATATTTTTGAAGGAAATTGCCTGCAGTGCTGTAGGTAGAAACGTCAAAAATGCAATTTTTGACGCAAATTGCTTCCAATGTGTAGACGCCTTAAGAAATAAGCTACCTATAGAACTTGTCAACCTTTAACTTTGAAAAAAGAAGCACTTTTATTAGGATGTATGACCCAAATTATTGCCAACTACCTATATTAAATTACTAGACAATCCAAAAGCCATCATTTTCTGATAACCAACGAATAAATGAAGATGGGAATAAAGTTAAAGCTAAAATAAGAATATCACGCAAATAATTGCTGATTAGCCAATAAATGGCTTACAGTGTTACTATAGTGATTTAACTACTTGTTATGAATTTTCTACTAAGCCATTTCGCAGCTTAAGCCGTAGGTATGCCCAGGGTCTAATGCCCTAGACACATTTACGATTTAAGTCGAAAGACGGCTTAACGTTAATTATAATCAAAATAATGATTAGATTACATTTCCAACTGTTTCTGACTAATCAACTAATTTGTCTCTCGGCTTAGTTAGTGGAAAACTGATGGGTATGTACTATGTATAGTCAAATTAATACACACAGAAAAATTTTGACTGTAAATTTAAGAATATATAAGATCCTGGGAACTTAAATTGGACGTGAATCCCCGAGGCGTTTAAGTTTAGAAGCTCTGAGCTAAAGAAATGGGCTAGAATCCCTAGCTCTTTCAAGTTAAGAGATCGGGAACTTAAGTTCAGTATTAGCCGGAAAATGAAAAATGTCTACGGATTTGCAAATTGCAACTAAAACTAAATGATCAAGGATTTAGAATTAGGGTATTGGCATTCATTGGATGGGATTTGAAATTAAATTCCTGGGTGTTTCTGTTTAAGAATTTTCCATTTTTCTGTGTGTTGGGATCGAACCCGAACATCTTCCTGAAGTGGCGGAGGATCGACAAGCGTTGGCTGCTAATTTGGATGTCATGGGCCCGCGACCCTAATAGGGATAAGCGGTTGAAAATGAATGAATGAATGAATGATTATAATTACGTTAGGCTGTCTCTCGACTTAAGTCGTATGTGTATCTGGGGCATAAATGTCTAACTGGTTAGTCATCTGATTTCACACAGGTGAACTGATGGATATAGCTATATTTTTCAACAAACGTGAGATCCACAATAATGTTAATTTATAACTTTTAGAGGCCTCGTAATGGGTAAAGGTAAAGCATTCGTTTTCTAATGCAATCGTTCTGGGTTTCAATCCAGTTCGAGCATCAATTCATTAGGATCACTGGAAATTTTACTTCCATTAAGCTTCATGGAACTGGCAATGGCAAGTTCTTCCTTAACCACGGGTGTTCAAAAAATTCTCTTGAAAGGAGTCCTAGTTCCTCTATGGGATGTCTTGCCACATTATTATTATTATTATGACTTTCTCAAGGGTTGGGAACGAAGACATGCGGGTATAAAACCTTTGAGGGATTATAACGTGAGTTTGTAAATGAAGTAGCACAAAATGTTAAGAACTCCTATCATTTTGTGCCATTTGAATTGCAAACGTGAGACATATACAGGTTTTTCTGGTAGGAGTTCGAGCAATAATAAAAAAGAGGGTCAAATACGGAGGATGAAAATGGTGAGTGGTTGTGTTGGTCCATGTTATCTTTGCATTATAAATGGGAATTTCGATAATAGGGTGGTTTTGTGTGCCGGAATTGGCCAGCATTCGGACGGCTTCCGTAATGACCAAATAATGGCCAAGGCCTCCCTCACACCGTAGCCACAAACTAACACTTTGGCTTCGTCCGCCAAAATACACAGAGAGAGAACTTCTGGCTCTGCTGGTGTCTCTCTCCCTGTCCCAAGGGGGTATACTTGTGCCAAACCACCCCAAAAGCCCCAACCCGTGAAAATGTTAATGCCGAGCAGAGAATCAGCAAACGATGGACCATAGCAACGGCGTCATCATCGTTGTTCTCGCTTATCTCTCTGGTGTATCGATTTTGTGATTACACCGTACCATTAAACACCATCCCCTCCAAAAGTGCGGGGAAACGTCGAAGGTGCGGTATAATAGTTCACATGGGACGAGGTGGATGGATCTCCTAAATGCTCACTTTTTAAATTTATCGCTATACCCAACCACCCTCAAAATCTCCTTTCGTGTCTTGTACGAACAAAACAATTCCCCTTGCGACACCCCTATACGACACTCTGCAGTGTTATAAATTGTATTCAATTTGATGAAATGCACTTGTGCTCATATGAGGGGTTGACACCCACCCCCATATTGAGCATGTCTTCTGGTACGTTTGCAATAAAAGCTGTATTTATCTCTTGGAAATCTCAAGTTGTAACTTTTTTATTTGCGAAATGGGGAACATAAATGGATTCTCATATACGCTATACACAAACACACGGTCGTGCTATGGGGACCGGCTTCTGGGTGAGAGGTAATACTTGTAGGGGAGGTATAACCACCTAGAGCCATCGACGACGCTCTTGATCTGCTCCCGCCGAGGTTGTTAGGAATGGATCGACAAAGTATAAAAGTTGTATAACGTCGCGGAGAACCCATCTCAATTCCCCTCTAGTCTCTGCACTCCTGTCACGTACACCTGCCACACACCGACACGTGTGGCCGAATGCGAGGAGTGCAGAGCTCTCTTGCCTACCCCATCCTGCTGCTGTTGTTCGACCATAGTACAATGAAGCTTTTTGGAGACCTTCACCACTTTCGACACCATCAATCTCCCACCTTTCATAACCCATTGCATAGAAAGGGCGTGCCATTTCATGCACTAAAGCACTTAAGTTCACAAATTTGACAAAAGAGTTCACGTGAAATTCTTTAATTAGGAATTCAGGTTTGGCTGCTCTAGAAAAAAAAATTATGCATGTAATTTTGCTATAATAGACATACATAGCTTGTTTTCTGAGTGGTTATTATAGCTTCTTTAGTGGAGTCCAGTTAGGATAAATAGGTTTCTTTTCACAAAACACGATAAATTCTAATGTTAGCTTTGCTCCACTTCAGGGGTGCACCGGATGGTGATATGTTCGTTTATTTAACTGCTCATAAAAGCACGACTTTCCATCTCAAAATTGAATGAGTTTTTAAATAATATAAAATGCTTTTTAAAAATAATTGGATAATAAAGAACCTTTTGAGTCACACACATATAAATAAAAAATTCAAAAATTCATTCCACTTCAAAGTTAAATATTACTATGTCGTGTTGAAAGGTTTTAAGATTGAAGTGAAACCATTTTAATATCAATACAATTCCCTACACAAAATATAAGTTATAGTACAATAGCATAGCGATATTCGCGTTGTGTTCGGACTTACAAGTGCTCTATCAACGTTGTGTATTCACTTTTGCTTTTAAACCAGTTCCATAAATCACGACATATCCAACTAAACTTGTAAAGAAATTTGAGTAATAAATTTCTAATTTAAAACTAATGATAAGCTTGCTTCAGTTTATATGGCTCTGAATTCTTTTAATGAATAACTTTTTTATTACTCACTTCCATTATAGTGGCAATAATATCTTGAAAGAATCTCAAGATAAAATGGTTTATTTGATTTCCAAAAGTGCCTTTTTTTACTGTCATGGGGAGCTGGTTTATAATATTCTAAAATATAAGAAATTTCGTAAAATTTGTTTGCCAAATGACATAGAAAACGTTGAAGAATGTCAATTCATATTGGCTTTAAAATAACTTTACATGATTTTAATAGCTGATGTTGTGGAAAAATCCTTAGAAGGAAGAGATTGAGGTCATTGGAATAATGAACGAAATAAATTTGATCTTGATTAAATTGATTGAGAAATAAATCCTACATTGTAATATTGAATATTGTAATACTGTAATATTGAAAAATGCAAAATGGAGAATTTTGATTGCCCATCGTGTGTAAGTATAATGCTTGCCTAACCTATCTCTAAAAACAAGAATTATAAGTTTTTGAAGACGGTGGCAGATAAAATCCCGAAAGCTAAAATCCTGAAAGCCAAAATCCCGAATGCCAGAATCCCGAAAAGGCCAAAATCCCGAATGTTTAAAATCCTGAAAGGGATGAAATTATATGGAAGAAAATGTTTAGAATAATTTTCCAAGATACAGAAGATTTCCCTTTGCTTCCAGAAAGCGCGGGTGCAATCGTAGGAGTTGCTATAACAGTTTTAGGAATTCGGGATTTTAGCTTTCGGGATTTTGGCCCATTCGGGATTTTGGCGTTCAGGATTTTGACTTTCGGGATTTTGACCGGGACCCTTTTGAATATAAAGAAATGTTTACATTACTTCTCAAATTGGGAGTCATGAAAAAGTTTAAAAACGATATCTTTAACCTTCTAATCCGATTATAGGTAATCGGAAAACGCTACTATATGGAACCACTAAGATATTGTGACGTCCCAGAAAGATATCTCTTGTAACAGCCACACAGACGCATAAATGAGACGGTCAGAGCAGAAGTGGTCTCCTTTGTATGCATCTCCTTATTATAAGAGTCCACTTCTGCTCTTAGCATGTCAAATAGCAGTAAACATTTTTCCCAAATTTGAAAATTCAAAAAGTTCACTTGCATCTACCAAGGGATCAACTCAAATGTGTATAATTTTGAGTAAGAGAATTATTTTTGTTTTTTTTTCGGAAAATAGGAGGCACCTAATAGATATTGCAGTGAGCAAATTATTTACAAAAAACTTAATAATTTAACCTGTATCCTGAAAATGTCTTTAGAATGCAGAATGAACTCCTTGTAAACTCGAATGAGCGATTAATTCAAAATCAATAAATTTAATTTTAAATTTGAGCATGAAGAGTTTGTTATTCGAAATGATAGGATCTTTTGAGGATTTCCGAGGTTTTTAGATAATCTTTATAGGTTTGTAATATATATCAAAACATCTATCTTTAAATTATAGTGAGCTTTATTAAAAGCAAAAATACCGGTTAATGCAAGTATGGAAATCTTGTCTCTAATAAGTAGTAAGAGTTCGAGTGCTTATATCTTTGGAGTATTATATCTTCCTGGTTCAAACGACGAGTTATTTGAACGAAGTCCGGTGTTTAATAAAGAATTTATTTTTCAACTGACATTACAATAAGAGGTGGTCAAGCATTGCCAATGACTATAACGCAAACTACTAAACTACTAAAGGAAGAACAGAATTAGTATCCTCTTTATAAAAATTCACTTCTACGCAATCCATAGATCGGCAGATTCTCTCAACACAAGAATAAATCGAAACAAATATCTCGGAAAGTTTATTCAAATAATTTGTTTTTTTACAAGGACTTAATTGATTAATTTGTATTTTTTTCAAAACCCAGATTTACGACCAATTTGATTTAAAGAAATTTATAGAGATATCTTTCAATCCATAGCTTATTGCATCTAGCTGAAGTGCTTTCTGAGGTTAATATTGTTGCGGATTTGGCCGGAGACCACGACAGCAGAGGGAGAAAAACAAAGGCCAGAGAGTTTAACTTCACAAACACATAATTTACTACACAATTAACATGAAATACTTAACGAAATCTCGTGCAGCTTATCAGCGCACAGAGCAGGGATTCGCGCTTCAGAGTAGAGGGACTTAAGCTCAAACTTAACTGTGAAAGCACAGCACAAATACTCGACTTACTTCATTGCGAGTACGAGTTGCTCTCATGAAGTATAGGGGTAAATTAAAAATTCACCAATACACGGCAATAAACCTTTAAAGAGCGCTGTGCAGCATCCCCTAGGCAGGGCACGCCTCAAATCAGATTCGCAACAATATTTTTTTTAAATAAGCTAAGATAGGGTAATTTGGAATCATATCTTATTTGGAACTTTGAAATTTCCTTACAATTTAGACAGCAAAAGGAGAAAAAAAATGAAGAAGTACTATAACAGATCTTTATGATAAAAAGTAAATATTTTGGCTAGGAGATTCCTAAAATTGTTCTTGTAAAATCGGATTTCTTTTATATCGACCCGGAAGAGAGATTCGAGATTGTTTTACAAAAATTCTGAAATTAATTCAAAAATTTCTAAACTCGGGTGTTTAGAATTAATCTTACAAAACTTCTGAAATCATTCCTATTCGGTGGCAGCCAAAATCCCGAAAGCCAAAATCCAGAACGCCTAAATCCGGAAAGCTAAAATCCCGAAAGCTAAAATCCCGAAAGCCCCGAAAGGCAAAATCACAAATGTTCAAAATCCTGAAAGGGATGGAATTATATGGAGGATAATATGTAGAATGATTTCCCAAGAGACAGAAGATTTCCCTTTGCCTCCAGCAAGCGCGGATGCAATCGCAGAAGTAGCTATGACACTTTTAAGAATTCGGGATTTTGGCTTTCGGGATTTTGATCCATTCGGGATTTTGGCTTTCGGGATTTTGGCCGGGACCCATTCCTATTAAATTCTTAAATATAAAATTAATAATTTATTTCTAAAAACTGTCTTTGGGAATTTCTATGTTCAATTTTTAAAAATCAATCACAGGTTTTAAATTAATCAAGCTTGTTCTTGAGCTTGTTTCAAAATTCTATCATGTTTGGAATTGATTTGAGGTTTTAGTAGTACGAGAATATGTAAAAACAATTTAAAGCAAGATAATTCTACTCTCATGCGCAATAACATTTATTTTAGAAAACATTTCTTGAATTAAAATTTCTCTTTAGTAATTATATTTTTAATGTACGTGTGAAAAGAATAACATTAAAAAATTATATTATTGCTTTTGTAATTTTATAAAAAAATGTATTTTATTTCATTGTACAGTACGACTGCAGAGTCAACCAAACCTGGCACTTTACGTATATTTTCATGGTGTTTAAAAATTTTATGAGTTGTCTCTATTGGAGTCATAGGGGGAAGTGGGGCAGGGGCACCTTTGAAAGTGAGGCAGCTTTGTAATTGGGATTTTTCTCCTATGTTAAAATGGAATTGAACCATATCATAATATAATTTAGCTTTTCAGTCTGTGCAACTAAGTTATATCATGATAAGGCTCCATTTTATTTAAAAATAGGTGAAAAATGCAAATTTCAAAGTTTTCCCACATTCAAAAGTGCCCCACTTCCCCTACTGTATTTTGAATGATAAAATTAAATTCATTTGTATTTAATGTCCATTCTTATTTGGCGCAAACAATTGCTGGGGTTGTAGTATATCTAAAATTCAGGGGATTATAATCAGGGAGAAGTAATAAATCTCAGGGATGTCTGGGGTATCTTTTCAATTTGGAAGGTAATACCCCTTTTCCTGGGGAAAAACCTCTTCCGTGCACACCGTTTGGCATCAACAGAGAAGGGACAAAAGGTGAATGGTGTATTAGATGCGATGGACAGAGTTTCAAGCTCACCGATGTAGGCAAAATGATGTTGAAGAAAGCAATTTTCTCCACTTGATTTTCTTTCTCTCACATTCAATTCATGGGAGTTAGTGAAAGTTTTCCCTCAAGTGTTGAGAATGAACAAGAAGTGGAAGAGGCAGCCAGCAAAAATACAGTAAATGCGTTCACTGAGCACAAGAAAGTTGGTATAGTCTCCTCTCAATTTAACAGAGAGCTTTTTTTTTTCTTAGCTCTTGAAAATTTTTCCCTGTGGCAAAAATGTAATTTAATTTCCAACTTTCCAAGTCCATACGCATCTAACGTGACAAAAGACGTTGACAGGCTATGGGAAAGAAAAAATTTTGAGCATGAAGAATTTTTTTTTTGAATAACGATGGGTGTTTCGGAAAGAAGGGTTGTAGTAAGGCATTTTCAACCCTTCGCAACTGGTGACAAATAACTTTTGTGTCACAATTGAAATTTGTTTATCGAATTTCGAGTTTGCCCCAAACCGAGAATTCAAAATTGTGCGTAACGATTGAGAGGTGCTTAGCAAGGAGTGGGTGGGCTTAGGAGGTGCTACCGCAAGAGTATAGTAGAATTGAAAGCTACGGAAATGGTGAGACATTCTGAGGTGGCAGTAATCGCTGGGGAGTTGTATACGTTTTGAATAAATTTAGAATTCATTTTGGTCGGAAGCAGGTTTGTTCACTTTGTTCACCGTTCTGAGGGGTGATTTTTGTGCCCTCATCGTCAAAAGTAATGTACAAAAATAGTCTGGAAATATGTTGGGAGTGCTTTCATTTCTAGAAGGCACACAAAAAAAAAAGAAGAAAACGCCCTCGTCTATCTTGATTATGTCCCCAGAAACTTTATGAGATGGAAACACATTTTCCCAACTTACATTTCAAGCTCAATGTTGCTGGTTAATCAGACTTAAAATTAATGGGATCTGCTATTCCCTGAAACATAGCTTCAGATGAAATTAAAAGTGATGCCCCCCTCGAGGAAAAGGTAACGGAAATAGATATGGACATCACTTCCTCCTGTCTCCTATCAGATACTTATGTGTAAAGATCTAAAATTAGTTCATTGAGTTCCAAGCCTAATGATTCGAATAATGGAAGCTCCATCGTACAAACGAGGTAATGACTAAGCTGAAAAAAAATGAACAAATCCGCTTTGAAAACTTTTCCAATTTTGCTGTAAACAGTAACGGAGTGCAGAAAGCATTGGATTCCATCCAATTTTGCCCAATCAGGAGGATAAGAGACGTCAGAATCAGAAGTTGAGGGTGGGGTTTTTTTTTTTGGATTTAAGATCTTACTCAGACGTTTGTGTTGGAGATTATGTTAAAAAAATAAAGAATAATATAAATCATTCTCGTCGGAAAGGAGCATCCCGCTAAGCTAACGATGAGTAATGTTTTGTTTACCATTCTTCAGTTAACCATAAACCCCTTGAAAGCTTTCCCAAAATCTTGGAGTTGAATTGGGAGTTTCAGGACGAACCACAGAAGCGCCCATGGATCATTTATGCCCGGTCGAATCCCCGCGAGACTGCATACTACAGATATCACATCTCTGTGCCAGATTTTCAACCAACCATTTGTCATTGTGTCCGCCAGGAGCAGAGCTCTTGTGGATTGTCTCAATAAGGAGTCTGGTTTGTTTACAACCAACCACTTGAATTATCAGTTGCCGTAATTAATGATGCCATTCGACGACACTATCCACGCTTTAGCTTCTACGTGAATGACTCTCTTTCTCTTGAGGGAAAGATATCGATCCAACTGGTGAGGTTCCGCGAAATCCGCGATTCCAGAATAACCACAAATGCTCTGGAGAAATGCCTTCAACCCACATTTGAGCCATGAAAAATTCTTGTCTGGATCGTTCTACTTCATGACACTCATTGAATCCTCATCAAATAGGGTACCTCCGCTTTGTGGATAACCTCACACACCACGTCAAAGCTTATCTAAATCTAAACTTCAGCTTACATTATTGCATCTAAATATATAATCTCATTACAAGACAATGGGAATTCATCATGTGGAAAAGATTAAAGTGTTTTGTATTTGTATCTGTATTTGATTTGGTTAAAGCTCGCGAAGATAAATAGAATCTTTTAATGAAGTACTTACACTGAGAGAAATCCGAAAAAAATTAAAATAACATTCCGGAAATGTTTATTTCACCCTGCAGTATTGATCCGAAATCGGTGTAAATATTATGCTTTTTAGGTGTATTATGGGTTAAAGTTACCCTTCTTTCATGTTGATTTTACCCTTAAAAGATGTAAAATTAACATTAAAAAATGTTGATATATTTTTACACCCAAAAAGTGTTAAAGTTATGACGAAAAAAAGTTAATCGCAACCTCTTTTTTTCTCAGTGGTAACTCGAATATGAATAGGGCCGTTTTTGGTTTTTTCTCTGAATGTACAATCAACTCAAAATTTAGGCAGTTTCTAACGAACCATGGGAATGTTTTCTTCAAATTCCGATGGGGTTTCACGAAACAGTTTTTTGGGTTTTAAAATTCATTTGGTCATATGCAATAAATTTTCCGTATAAGCTCTTAGTTCTCTACACTAAGAAAAAACCTAAAAAGTTAAAACAACTCTATTGCAGAGTTGAATTAGGGTGAAATGAACGTATATTGACACTTTAAGAACTCGTGTCAGCACCTATTGACACCCTAATCTGTACCATTTGGGATATGAAATTTGAACATCTTTGTTTATAATAAGACGTATATTACAGAAAAAACGTTATATTACTTATATTTTACTAGATACATTAAATAATCTTCAACATTTTAACAAAAGTATCAATAGGGGTTCCCTGTCGAACAGACGTTCCTCCGACCCTAACTCTACGAACATCGATGCAATTGTTGCTCTTTTTGGTTGTAAATTTTAGTAAATAGAGTTGAAACAGCTCTTCGTGCGAGTTGAATTAATTCATCGGATATCGATGTAATTATTACTCTTTTTCGATGTAAAATTTCATCTCGACTGAAGTATATGCTTAAATGTTTTCGTTTTAAGAATATACCTCAGTCAAGAAGAAATTCGTGTGACAAAGTTCATATGGAACATTAACTAGAAATATGCCTAACAGTGTTTCATGAAGACATGTGCGTGCATCATACATGATATTCCGCTCGAAACATAGGGAACTTGAAGTCAAGAAAATATTAATATAGAAAATTATAAAATAAGAAAAAAAACATATAATTGCAAAACATATTCATTTTGAGATTTGAAAGAGTTATTTTATGTCTAAAAAAGACTTTTTTTTAATTCTTGAAACGAGTTATTTTAACTCTTAAAACGAGTTATTTTCAGTCTTAAAAAGAGTTCACTCTTTTGACATGTAAATTTTTGGAAAAAAAAAGTTAAAACAACTCTTCCTAATTTTACACCTAAATAGAAGTAAAATCAACTCTAAAATATAGTTAATCCAAAATCACAACGAAAAAGAGTTAATCCAACATCGATTCGAGTAAGTTTTACTCGATTAGAGTAAGTTTTACTCGATTATTTTTCTGAGTATAAGCGAAATTTTCCTTTAAATAAATAATAAATTGTATGCGTCGCAAATATTGGTTTTTGATATATTCCCTACACAGTTTTCTAATGATTATTTTTTTTAAATTTAATTGTTGTCTCAAGATAAACTAAACTATCTTTTAGACTAATCGATTATCGTACAATATTTTAAATTGTACAATTTATTCCGAATGGACTTATAGATTTGGTGTATAGAGCTAATTGGCAACTAGGGGAAAGTGGGGCACTTTTGAACGTGGGATTAGCTTTGAAATTGGAATTTTTCTCCACAAACAGGTTGAAAAGCTAAATTACATCATGATATGATTTAATTCCATTTAAAAACTGAAAAAAAACATCACAATGTCAAAGCTGCCCCATATTCAAAGGTGCCCCACTTCTCCCTAATAGTCAGAGATATGTTTAAATTCAGAATTTTATTTGAATTCAAACAAAATTTAAATTAGTTTGTTGCAAAATATTTTCGAAAATAATTATTCAAATGAATTTGAATATCGCGTAAAGTTCTGTTTACATTTTATTAAAGTCTTTAAAACCAAGATGTTTCAAGTATAAGGTGGGCCAGATCGAACCGCCAGTGACGTAAATACTTTTACCCGACTGGTACAGTGTTGACAACTCAGATTTGTCAAACATTTGTAATAGAAAAATAAGAATCGAATAATTTTGCAAAGATTAATTAATTTTCTTCATAAATGATCCTTACTGCTCCTCGGCAAATGAACTTCAAATAAGTATATATAAAAATATATAATATAAAAGTAAATATTTATCTCTCAAGTATTGCAATATAAAAAAAAACTCGCTAAAGACGAGAAAATGCCAATTTTGTCTTAACGAATTACCCTCGTTGGCAAAATTTCATCAGGTGATGACATTTTATAGGTTTCGGGGCATGAAAATTGGTTAAAAATCACAAAATACTTGTAAATGTGAAAATAATGGATAAAAATTAAGTCATAACATCCAAAATAGTCGTAAAATTGTACTGAAAGAACCATAAGGTTGAAAATTCAAATGTCACCTTAAATTTCTTTTCTGAATTGCTCTTGACAGTTCTAAAAAAAACTCATACCTGATACATACATAAAAAGATGTCAATTTTAGAAAGTGTTGGAAAAAAAATAACTTAATAAAATAGCTTTTTGTTAAAAAAATCAATGAAAATTAATTTTAAGATTTTTCTTGTTTTTTCTTAGTTTAACACAAAACAAAAAATGTGGAAATATTAATGGGGAAATGGATTTATGAGTCCTTAGAACCGTTGTAGAAGTCTTACGAAATTAAAGAAAATTTAATATGCTTTTTGTTTAGAATAGGGTAAGTGTGCAGAATTCCGGCCAGTTTGCAATTCCGGCCACTTTTCTGTTCCTCGAATTTTCATGAATTTTTAGTTTTTACATACTCTAGAGATTATACAATGCAAAAGAATAAGAAAAAATGTAGCTTCGATACTCGAGAAGACGTGAAAAAGACATTGGAAGGGTTCCCGAAGGGCAAGAAACTACGACAATGAAAGTGGCCGAAATAGGGCACCAAAGCTATGTCTATATTTTTATTCATATTAAAATGTATTGAGAATGATTGTAGAGTAAATAAAGACGATAAACTGTCTACCAGGTTCCAAGCAACACTCCTTAAATAAAACAATAAATAAAAAACAATTTGTATTAAAAATATTACATTTAAAACTTGAGACTTTGGCGCTTGCATGCAACTATGCCGAAATTTGGCACACTTACCCTATCTGAACTCGACATTTTATATCAATTTGGTATTCTACGTGATTTATATTTTGAATTCTGAGTTATTTTACTTATTGAGTTTTTTCCAAAGAACATTATATTAGTATTGAATGTTCTGACACATTTGCTATTTGCTTATATGGTGTATGGTCTGCCGGGTTTCGTGGAAATAATTTTTGCCCAGTGGAATTTTGTGGCAAAAAAGTATGAGAAAAACAGAAACAACATCAAATATTAGTTTAATTGATAATAATAGTCATTCCTGTTAACAACTAAACTAATAATTTCGATATATTTCTAACATTTTATAGAAATGTATTCGCATGAGATTTTGGCGCGAGTCACGAACAGCTGATTTTTGACATAACCGCCAAAAAGTATCTACGTCATCACCAGCCCGATCTGGCTCACCTTATTACTTTGTTATTTGTTTTTATTCATCTTGCTTTAAAACAACCCCAAGTCACAATCTTCTTATCTTTAGCTTTGGCGATGCCTAGATAGACAGAGAGATTAATGGCATTTTTCTTAAATCGTTTGATTCTCAAAAGTGAAAGGTGTAAATTTCGAAGTATCAATAAATCGAGGGATTACCTATATTGGTCTCCCAATAGAGTTCAAGCAATAACAGAGGTATCGGGCTTAGATTTGCGAAAGAAATCCGTGAACCGTGCAAAAGTTGGTGAAATGAAAAGCAAATCGAGTGGAAAAATTCATGAAGAACCTTAAGATTTGCGTTACATTAGCACCAGTTAAATTAATTATGCGAATCTCTACCACGGCAGGAAAGCTCTTCTTGCCCAGAGAATTGAGTCATTGTCTCAAATATTCTTTGTCCTCCTTTATTCGTGCCAAATGCCAAATTTCTTTTCGCAAGGCTCCAAGAGTTTTTATGGTTCGAGATAATCCTCAGGAAGCCACACGGGTTGATAATTTTTTATTGCCATCATTCACTCATAAAACTGCTCCCCAACTCTTGCGACTTCAAGAGGTCGCCTTGGAATTTCTCAGTCAAATCTTTGATTGGGACTCGCTGTCGCCTCCAAAGAAATATTTTTCAATCGTGAACCGCTGAAGCATTCGTCATGAAGTCATTTCCGCAAAATCATGCATAAATTATCCGCTTGGGAGCCATCAAATCTCACTGGAATTCCCACCCAGGACATATCCAATTGGATATGGAATGAGTGGCGATTTGAGAAAATTGAATTGGCAGAAAAGTTGAGGAATTTGATGAGAAAATAATCTAATTGCCATTTAATTCTTTACTCCTTCGCCTCCACCGAATTGGCCACCGTGTGGCGTCTTTCTCTTCTCATAAGTCCTACTCGTCATGGTTCCTTGAAATGCCCTCATTCTCCTGCCAAGTCGCTGGTTCAATGAAGCCGCAGCGATTCGGGTCACGGAGCAGATATAAATTCGGGCGAGTTGAACAAATTGGACGCGCTTCAATGTGAAATCTGTATCGAAAAGTCATAAAGGGCGCTTTATGACTGACCCAGACGTGCCAGGTAACTGACATCTCACCATTCAGGCCATCATCGTGCGCCCTTTGAGACATCAACTTCCCGGTCGGATGAGCCTCAGGGTAACCCATCAGATAACTAGCTCCCACTGACAGACAGACGTAATTTAATTAGTTGAAAGTTGGAAGAGACTTCTTCCTCATCCACAGATTTTTCGCACAGAAACATTTCGCCTTTGATGCTCTATCTCCTGATCCCATCATGAACCTTAATCCTTATAATCGGAAGATGAATGAGTGGAGTTTCTTACACGGAATCCTCCTCAGGATGTAGCCAGAGATGGAGAAGATTGCCTAGAGACACGTTTTCAGTCACACGATCACAATTCCCTCCTCCGATCTGATAGTGCATCAACATCAACAGAGAGCTATGTGGTACTCGCCCAAGGATAATGTGTTTTTAATTGTGCACCACCTCAATGGCATCTTTTAATTCCAGAGACTTCCGTGGCGCAATTCTTTCACCGTTTCGCGCCGATGCAATAATTTATCTCTTTCATTTATGATTTATGGAGCGTCCCCATTTTCATTTTTCATTTCCCACTCGAGGAGGTGAGATCGGCTGAAGCTCGAATTTTATCTCACCAAGAAGAGAATCGTTTCTTCTTTGCAGTCGCACTCCATTGAAATGAATTCATATTGTTCACGTCTGCTCCTGACGTACTTTATGGAATCTCCTGCCACCCACTTGGCCACCCAACGGTACATCCACGGATGGAACGCGTGACGAACTCGGCAATAAGTATTCGGGCGCTTCTGGGACAATCAACGTCAATTTCTTCTAACATATCTTAACATCCTTTTTAGCTAAAAGCAATGAGTAGGGTACGAATTACGAATATAGCGTAAATTTAACCAATTACATTTTCAAACATCTGATCCAAAGCTCAAGAATTTGGCTAGTTCACCTTTGCTTAAGCTCTTGCCACAAACGGAAGAGATGAAAATCATAAATTCTTACTTGGGAACGGAGAAACGGTTAATTTCCTAGCCACTAGCAAATTTCCTGGAATTGTGGCAAAGGATATAAATCATTTATGAGAGTCTTGCAAATTATCAGATTTGAGAAAGGAAGTTCTAACTGCATTCTAGAAATTTTCAACGTCCAAATATATCAGAATTTATATTAATATTTGGGATACTATGAAAATCTCCCTCTCGATTGCCTATTAAGACCACAAATCCTTGTGTGCAGGAAGTGTTTCTTCCAAGAATTTGAGTGACAATGCTACTCATCGTCGGAAATCTGCCCAAATATTGACAGAGTTTATCAACGGAAGAGGCTTGTTCATGGCAATTGTTCGGCATAGGGGAGGGTGGGGCAGTTTAACGACGGGGCAGTTTCATTTTTTGCATATTCTTCTTATCCTTTTGAAAGGAATAGGATAAAACCTTTATGTTATTGAAGGGATAACTGAGACCCAAGTTCATAAAAATAATTAATTTCGTGACGCTTCGCGTTTTAATTCTGTAATTGATTTTATAAAACTGCATGAAAATGAAACTTTTTGTAATGTTTTATTTTCAACAATTTCTGAACTATTGAACTTATCTATCGAAGTAACATAATTGTATTAAATTACCAGTGGTTTTATGCTTATTATAAGGCACTTAGCGTTGAATAAAATCTAAGACGGTTCTGACAATTTTGATTTGAGTTTCGAAAGTGCGTGAGGGGCAGTTTCATGCAAGCACACTGAGAAGTTTCCAGTGTCTAACAATTTATTTTTTCAATTAAAATTAACTTAAAATGATCATTGAAAACGTTTTGTAGCTGTTTTGTCGATAAAGTTCGAAATTATGGAAAGTAGTATTTCCTAAAAGTTCATAATAAAGATTTAAAAAAATAATCTTTCAGTCTTTTTTAAGTGCTTAAAAATGATGAATTTGTTTGTTTTAATATATTTTCAGAATGTTTTCAGCAAGATATTGTAAATTGTTTTTAGTATTATAAAAATTCAAGACTTTAAAATACTATAATAAAACTGTTATACTAAAAAGAACATGTTCTACAGCGATATAATGACCCAACAATGTACAGAATTAGCTTAGCACTATAAAAGACATTTCATTCGTATAAAAATTCAAAGAAGACTGCTCAATTAATGAGAAATAGACTTGGAAATCTTTAGCGATATTTTTTTTTCTCTGTATGATCAATTAGTGTTCAAATTCTGTTATAAAGTTCTCGTTTGATTATATTTTTAGGTTTTAGAGTCTTAGAAGACTTCAAAATAGTATTTTTAATCAATTCTGGTATCGCAAGTTTCCTATAAACACGTTTTATCTTTCTCAAAAATTGCCTCATATTTATCTTGAAATTGCCCCGCAATGGGGGACTTTCACGCATTCTGCCTTTCAAGTGAAATGAATTTCTCCACAATAGACTAATGAAATTAAAGGATGATTGTTATTATTTTTATTAACCCTAAACACAACTGTAATTCACAGAATATACAAAGTTTTACTTCTGTTTATCATCTTTTTGCAAAATGGTCCCAAAATCCATTTTGCAATTTAGGGGTGAAACTGCCCCACCCTCCCCTATCGGATTTCTCTGGAGGATACATTTCATCAGGGATTTCATTCGACCACACAATGGATTAATTACTTTCTGTGAGCGGGGAGAAATCTTTGAGCCGTGAAGGCAAAAGAGCAGAATGGATTTTGGCGGGAAATGGGGGAGGATCGTTTACATGGACAACATCGAGAATCTGTTGGAAGAATAAAATTAGAATGAGCAAAAGCAGCACAATAGGTGCTCTGCAATGAACGAGTCTCTCTCATTTGAAAGCTTTATTGTCTTCATCCGAGAAGGTCACAAAAGACCCTGTGCATTTCTCATCCTGCAAATGGGATGCTCTGAGTGCTTCGGACAGGAACAATGATGTCCACAAGCCCCATAAGCCAATTCGATGTTCCTCATTTTGCAAATGTGTTTTGTTTGGGAATTCTTTCTGTGGGGAGGAGAGAATTTGTCTGGAACAAGGAACTTTTCCAGAACCAACAACCACGTTTAGGGGGCGTACCTGGAGATACAAGAACAACAGCAGCATCCAGAGCTGGAGTTTAGGGCAAATGACTCCAATTAGGGACGAGTGAGGGATTTTTATTGAATCACCTACAACCCTCTTCTACACTTTGAGTTTCACTCCACCCATATCATTGTTACCCCTTATGCCTTGTCGATATCCTCATCCCCTACGATAAACGATGTGCAACACTTCAAAGCTTTCTTTAACACGAAATCAACAGGAAACTTTTCAATCTCAAAGTTCAGCTCTAAGAATCCCACAAAGAAGTGACTTTGTTTTGCGGAAAAGAATCTTTTTCTGTGCAGGAACACACGTTCAGAGGAAATCAGTTAGAGAGAGAAACATTTCAATTGATGAGCCAAAATGGTACACCAAAATCATGAGAGTGAAAATTGAATTTCACTCTTCAAATTTGTTTGGAAATAAATGTAAAGAAAATAATTCTAGTGGAAGAGATTTAAAAAGAAATCTTAGGAAATTGTCTATTAATTTGCAGAATAAGATTAAATTCAACTGAAGCGGCTTTTTTGAAACCTGAAATAATTTTTGAAATTCCCACGGAGCTTAATGCCATCTGAAAATTTGCAATTTTCATAAAAATGGAAAATAAATCGAACTTCTGCGCGAATAATTTCTGAATTTGTAAATCTCAATCGAATCGAATGGAATTTATTGGAAGGTGATTTGCATTCCTTGTAAGTTGTTTACTCATCGAGAGGCGGGAATGCGCGCAAAATCGATTTCGAATTCACTTCAATTTATTTTCCAATCTCATCGCAAAAATCCATTTACATTTATCTCCTTTGGAAGTGTAACTTTATATGTCCCAAAAGGATTTCTATATAGGACTCTTGAGAAACCAGTAAACGTCCAGACTTAAAGGATTTGAAAACTCACCATGGCAAAAGACGAGGATGACTGTGAAAATTCCTCCGCGTCGGAACATGAGATGAGTCATTGTGCAGGTGATTCCCCTTCGGCAATTGATCCTGAAAGCAGAATGTCCCTTAATTCTATCCTCTTGCAGCGACGATCCCAAATCAGAGATTCACGCATAATTCATTAGCCCGAGGCGTCTACGGAGTCTTCCTTTTTGTGGAATTCGCAGAATTTAGTTACAAGCAAATAATGTTGTTGGTGCGGGAACTGGAGATCAAACATCAAAGAAATGTGGCGTGGAAGAGAGGCTAAATGGAGAAATAGTAATATTTGCATTTGGAATTTTCTGTGAGAAGTTTAGCGACAAATATTCAAGAATTCCTCTAAGGATCGTGTTTGAAATGCGATGTTTGAAAAGGTGAACGTAAGGAAAGTTGAGGATAAAAGTGGCGGAAGAATTGGGAACATCGTATTCAAATACTGCACTTTTTATCCGTTATGCGAAATTATTATTTTTTGTTTACTAGCTTGCTCGTATTTTCACTTATTTGTTCTCTTCAATTTGCAAGAGAACAAGTAACAGCCGATACTGATTTGCGGACAATAATTACTAACTAATTAAACGTGTAAATTCTCTTCCGAACGTTTGCAAGACGCCAGGACTACATGCGAATATTTTGGGATAGGGCATATGGGAAAGTAGGTTAGTAGAACTAGTCACATTTTCATGAAATTTATTTTCTTGCTTATTTTCGGAAGCTGCAAATGGTTTTGTGACAACCATCTCAACGAGTTTTGAAAATTTTCAATAATATTTAGAAATAAATTTTGTCGACTTATTCAAGGCGTCTAAAGGGGTACTTCAGAATCTAAAATCCGAGTAGATTTGGATCAATAAGTTTTGTCCAAATTCAAATTTGGGAGAAATGATTGAAACACTTTGTGTTGTCTAAATGCAAAATGATAGAAAGCAGATGACTTCTTTTGCATATTTCTGAAAGCTGAGGCGAGAGCTTTTTCAGAATTCATTAGCATTCGTAAATTATTTTCCGCCTGATGAGGTAATTTGTATGCGGAATATTTGGTAGGGAAATGGATGATCCAACACGAATGCAACACATTTCTGTTTTTTTCTACTATCGCAGAGAGCTAATCAAGTCTGAATCTTTTCTTTTGTGTTATCGTCAATAAGACGAAGAGATTGACTAGCTCGGGCGCAAATTAAACATTTTTATATAATCGAAAACTGGACGATTTTAATACGGGTATTAATTCCAAACATTTCATGTGAAGAAAAAAATCACAAAACGAGTTTCGAGGTTCATTTAAAAGACTTTCAACCCTTCTATATTGAGGGATTTTATTATGACTCTTGATCTGTGAACCGCCTATTTCATCAACTTAATTTTGACTTCTACGGAATCTGAACGCCTCGGGTTATTGAGATCTTGTTGCATGGCTTTTTATGGTCACCTTCTACTTTTCCATAATTGGCCAACGTGGCCCACAAGTCTACACAAACTTCACGACAATTTTCTTTTTGTCGGCTAAACCCAGAGCGTCATTAACACTTATCACTTCCCGAAATATACTGCCGGAGGATACTAAATTACACCCTTTCCGGCTTCACTCACACGCCAGTCTAAGTGCCAAAGGCGACTGATTGACTTACAACTAAGCGACCTGCAGAACCATTTATCTCAGCCCGGATGCCCAGACAATTGGCACGATTCACAGAGATTTGCACGCACTTGGCTTCCTCGAACGCGGCCTATTAATCACTCCAACGGATCTTCACTCGCGGCAAACACGATTTCCGAATTGACGACTTCCTATGATGCGGGCGATGCGATTGCGAGGACGGCGAACACTCGTCTGAAGCAATGAGACTTTCCATGGAGTATCCATCGTGGCAGGATGCGCACGCCAAACAGGGGAAATTGTTACGTAAGGATACATCTCCGACATTTTTAGGGGAAGTCAGTTTGGGGGTGCGAAGGTGGAGCAGTCGTCACGCGTGCGCTTCCCCTGCCTCCTTCCAAAATGACCGAGGGCGCGAAATATCTCGCGGATTGTAGGTCAGGAAGCTCATGCAGTATTTCGGTCTTGGGTTACACCGACAATCCTTCGCAGAAGTCTCTTGAAATTAGAGAGTTTTACCTATAATTGAAGTGGACGACTCAAACGGAAAGTTTGAAGATATATCTACTTTAATCCTTTTCATATGCTAATTCCGGTATTCTATTGTCTGTACCACTGAGTTTGAATCTTTCATTCTTCATGCAAATTTTCATTCCGACCTATTCAAGAAATTCTTCATTCATCTTTTAGAAATCTAATTCAGATTGATGTGGTATTATCGGTCACTGTCTCTCTTCCGTTTTTGTCTACATGTATGAAGTTTTGATGCACTTCTAAAATATAGTTCAAACTCGAGATGTGCGACAACGACTTTTGCACTTCAAGGGATAAATTAATCTAAAGACGGTAGAAAGGGAGAAACAATTCTCTAGCAAGATCATTAGCGGGATCATTGCAATCACGGCTTCTTGTTCAGAACTTTCTTCCATCTAACTTCCAAGTTACGCTCTTTTGAAGCTTAAGTTTCTACATTGCCAAAGGGCTAACGAGTTTATTGTCTACGTTTGTAACTTTGTACCTAATTTGACGGCCATACGCCAAATATGCATTTTATTTCCTGTTCGTACTCTCTGTACCACAAATATTTACTCAAAAAGTTTCAAACTCAATGCAAAGAAAATTGTGCTAATGAAAATCCTACGGTCTTTTTACAATAGCCTGTTACGGAAAAAATTTGAAGAAAGTTTTATGAAAAGTATTACTTCAAAATCAATGTAATGAATATTATGTTAACATACATTTTACTCAAACGGTAAAAGACATCAACTTCCGGTCTTCGATAATCCCCATTAAAAAAAAACAATATTTCTAGACGTCTTTTTCCATTTTCCTCTATCCCCCCGCCATCCCCTAAATGTTATGTTTTTTTTTTTTTGATTTTTCTCAAAATTTGCCCAAGCTTTTTCAATGATTTTTGGATGTGTTGTAGAGGTAGTCCAGGCAAACATTTCGTCCAAACGTGACAGGAAAATTCATCACCTTCCTGAAAAAATACGTACTTATCTCATGGTATATCTTTTGAAAAATATCTCAAATCAGAAATAAAATGTTTGAGCTTAGAATATTTAAATAGACTTTTAAGATTGACGATATTTCTATGAAAAATATTTTAGTAGGGGAAAGTGTCCATGCTTTACACGGTCCCAAGTTTTATAATGACTAAATTTTCTCTATGTTTTTCAATAAATGTGACTAATCGCACTCAAATTTTAAAAACTTGGGAAAGTGTCCTGTTTTTAAAATATATTGCGGAGTCGTATTTATTTAGAAACATAGGAAAAATTTAGTCAAACTTAAGACCGTGCAAAGCATGCGCACTTTCCCCTATATTAATTTTTTTACGTTTCTGGTACAGCTTTAAGATTAGTTAACTTTCATTACATCAAAATTTACATCTGCTTCTTTCTTAAACATTTTGAAAATATATATCTTACTTTTCCATACTCTTATTCCTTTTTCGAATGTAATAATAAATTTAATTTATTTCAATATAATTTTGAGTATGAGAGAGTGGGATAGGCAGATGCAAAACGTTTGAGAAGGAAAGGGGACTTAAATTTTGGTTTTACAAAACTTGCTTGATCTTAAAAAGCTTATTGTACGAAATAAGATTCGTTTAGGTACAAATAACTTCTTTTGAACTGTGTCGATATAAGCTAAACTTTCTCGGTTCTTTAAAGAAAGGTCGTGAAAGGGGTAAATAGAGAACGTTTTTAAGGACCAGATCATCTGGGTCACGATAAAAATGGATCATATTTTGCTTGCTAAAGATCGACGCTTCCTTCGACATCCCAAACGAGGTGTAGGGGAAAGTCGTGTGCCTTTAAATGCAGCAGCCTTCAAATGTTGCGATTTTTTCGTTGTTCTCAAAAGCATAAATTATATTCTATTAACTATTAGGTAGCTATCCATAATCCTCACAAATCATCAAAAAATTGAGAGCCTAGCTCCTATTTCCTAGATGCTAGATAAAAAAAATGAAAATGAGCTCTAAACTGTAATTTTGATGTTCCACAAATCATGTGATTTTTCCTAGTAAAAATCATTTTACAAATAAATCTTTCATTGTGACACATAGAAGGTTAATCAGGCTTAATATTTCTGTTAATACATTTTGGTTCAGATGACACAATTTTTGTGGGTGGCAAAAATTTGAAAATATCACCCTGCAGCAGCCTTTAAATGCTAATGTCGTGTGCCTTTAAATCCTATCTTTCCATACATCAAAACATGTGAAATCGAACTCCTACTTTTCTCTGACGAACGTCATACAAGTACTTATAACCTGCTATCTTGCTCTGGCCGGGATGTTTCAAGTTGACAATTTATCAACTTCAATGGCTTTTTCTTCCATATTTTCAAGTGCAAAACAGCGCTTCAGAAAAATGTGAAGAAAAGTTATTGTTTAATGTCTTTTGACTGCAGTGATGATTTTAGTGAGTGCGTTAGGCTTCAACCTAATCATTTATAGCCCATTTAGTTTTATTGATTCAATATTCTCAGTGAAAAAAAAAACATTTAAAGGCAGCTGCCTCGCGTTTAAAGGCAGACTATGCCAGCTGCCTTCATACAAATCGACATCACTTTTTTAATTTCCTCAGAAGGAAAAACTGACGACTTGCGAGTGCTAAATGAGGTAAGCATATACGCTGAATGAACAAGAGAATTTTTTGGTGTAGTAGAAAATAAAATCCATTTTGTGGATTCTTCAGAAAAAAATCTTAAATTTGAAACTCCATTTTTCGTTTGAAGGCAGACGACTTTCCCCTAACTACTGGATTACAAAACAAAAAAAATATTTTTTTGAAAAACAAAAAGAAAATAAAAAACATGCTGAGTACTACTATGCCTATGTGTTAAATATTATTTAAATTTTTATTTTTATCAATAGAAAACATTTTTATTTAAAAATAATTTTCTTTTCAATAATGGGAGTTCCAAAAATTTTGACTTTTTAACTGTTCATAAAAATATTTCATTGGATATTTTGAAAACTATATGAACGTTTAATTGAGAAATATTACAATTTTGCTGCAAAAGCCCACGCAAGTGAGCAAAAGAAGTTAGAGCAAATGCTGATTAGAGAAAATTTGGTATGAAAATTTGGTAGTAAAGGATTAGGTAAAGGAAATTGATGTCTACTTTGTGCGACTAAGAAGTTTAGTAAATTAGTTACTAAACTTAGTTTTAGAGGTTATATAATTCAATGATGTGAGCTACTTTTATATTAAGCATTTTGCAATTTATATTTAAAAGAAATGCTCATGTATTTGTAAAAATGTACATATATTTACATATCTAAAAGATGTACTTAAAGATGGGGAAGGTTTTCAATATTATTACTTAAAGTTAATCTACTGTGTTACAATTTTTTTAAAGACGTGGAAGAATTTTCGATGTTACTAACTTGAATATTACCGGTATTTTATTCCTTTACTTGTTTACAAGGGTAATACCCAATAGGGTAATGCTCCTTTGTCTCTATAGGCATTTGTCTAACCTATTCATCACAAAATCTATAACTTCACGAAATTTCGAGAGAAAAACACCTGTCCAAAGTAAGAACCATCACCTCACTGGTAAATGTCTTAAAAAATTTCCCATTTTTCACACGAAAAATCTAATTCACAAGGCAAATCTCACTTCAGGTCAAATGTACAAATCACCATTAATGTGAATCAACACAATTTTCAATGAATATTCAATAATATCACTCAAAAAAGCGAAGAAACATTGTTAGTACTTCACCACAGCTAAATAAGACTGAAGTAAACACGAGGTTCAGTCATATTTCTCGTAAGCAATTGCTCACACTGAATTTTCAACAAAGCAATTTTAACTCAAATAATATTCAAAATTTACCGTATTTAGTGTTAAAATCTTCCAAAAAGAACAAATATTTAGATAGAATTCATTATTAATCAAATATTGGAATAAAAATTCATCATTTTAATCAATTTATTTTTGGTGTCCAATTTTATCATCAAAGTGTCCAAAATAAGAAACTGGACAAAATTATGAGCCTTTCCCCTACCTCATTTCCTCATGTTGTTATGTAGGTTACTGGAAACAACTATAAGCTAACAGAAACCGTATGTCCATGACAGCTTTGTCAAGGGACTCTCTGGGTACTTCATCGTATTAATTGTAAGTTTGGGTAAAACCAGTTAGTGGAATCTGTTTGAGGCGGATATGAAGCACTGTAATGAGGCAAAAGTTTGGACCTTGTCAGCAACAGTTCCTATTCTGTGTCATTATATTGGGATGGAATTTTGGTGACAGAGACACTATATCCAGGTGAGATGATGCCAAAGATTTCTGTTCCATCCATGGGAAATCTACACCTGGTTGCAAAGGGATCTAGAATGGATTTCTGAATGTGACAGGTGTGCAAAGGGGGAGAGATGGCAAAGTGGAATTTTGCTCTTGTGAGTATACTACCCATTCCAACGCTTATATGGCACATTGTGACACCTGAGGGGATTACCATAATGAATTCGCAGTGATTTCTGTGGTAACCTCTATGCAGCAGAAACCGTTAAATGTACCGCAGGTGAAAATTGGTGGATGGTTCTAAGCGTTTGAGAATGTAAATGTGTATTGATGTAATTTCTTGGGAATGATGGATTACTTTTTAATTGACCATTGGCACCAAGATTGTTTATCTACCGTTGATGAAGTGGAAGAGTCTCGGGTTAATTGAATCATCCGGAGAATCCTATACAGCGACAAATCGGAACTTGCTATTGTATAATTTGTCAACGTCTCACCCAAAGCATCGATACAGTTGTTGCTGCAGCTTCTAACTATCAACTTAGGGCAAATTCATCAATAATAAGTCATTAAATCCGGCAAGTGATTAACATGTTGATGTGAACGATGAGTTGTGCTTGAGTACAGAGTGCTCTTGCATAAATATACAACGATCCTCCACAAATCACCTTGATACACTAACAATCTTTGCTTTCAATTCACATGATGCTCATCTCAAAATAATGTCACCTGTCGGTGTATGAATAATTCCACTAAAATCTCTTTATCTTATCCTTGCCTGACTTACTCTATTTTCAACACATATCACCTTAATAATATGATTAAATTCAATTTAATTGACGAGTAATGGTAAGTGCATTTTGATTGCAGTGTAAGCATCAGCAAATGCGACCAAAAATGACACCGAGAGTGCATGGCATTACAGTAAGGCTATATAATGCAAGTACTGGTAATTTATGTATGCTCACAATTAAATTTTCCGAGTGATAAATTAACCTCTGAACTATGGCAGCAGTTTCAGTCTCAACACTTAATTAAAATGAAATAAATTCATTCAGCATAGTTCGTGGTGAGATCATATATATGAGAGAAATCCTGAGGACTATTTCTTGCTTGTAGCATATGCAATTGTTAGCGCTGGAGCACAAATCCCTTATTATTCAAACTAGAAAAAAAAATCTCGAGATAATCGGGCAATTAATCTCTCCCCTTTGGAGATTTATAGGAGGTACAGTGGCCCTGAATTTTGAGTAATCTCGAAAACGTGGCTCCAGTGGCAGATTTTCAGAATCACATAAGATGAAACCGCAAGCACAGAGCTGACTTCTCTTTGCTTTGGCTCCATCCATCGAAATGATCGAGACAATATGCACTGATTCTGAATTAATCTGTTGCTGTCGTGCTCATTGTGTTGTACATTGAATTGTGGTGAAAAAGTGTCATGCACTTATTGTACACAAGCGATGTGCCCAATGCCATAACCAGAAGTGGTCACAATTTGATTTTATTCTCGTTAATTACTGATGCAATATAATTTATTTTGCGACAAATTCACAAAAATTAATTATTTCCGGTACATTATTTTTATGATAAATTCTTTTACGCATTCACTAAAAAATAGATTAGCACGGAATCCCGGCTTTATGGAATGCTTGAAAATGTGTAACTCACATACTCCAAAAATACATCCAATGTATTTGTTTAGCCAGATTTTGTGGAGATAAGGCTAGAATTGGCGCGAAAATTATTTTTTTCTGTGCATATAATTTGGGAAAAAAGCTTTGGATTATCAAGATGAAGAATAAATACATATTAGGGTAAATGTCCTAATTCAAAACCTTTTCCAGACACATTAACTTTGACAGAAGATTCAACGCATTAAGTTCATAATTTTTTCAGAAGAGAATTACATAAATTTGCTCCTTGTCTCTTCTAGAATGTTACTGTTTAGTGAAAATTCTTTAGATATAATTTGAAAACTTTTTAAATACAAGAAAAATACGCGAGTGTAAAATACTTCTATTAGAAGCAAATTAATTGAAATGGAGACAAAGGAAAGTTGCTAATTGGAGACAAACCGCGACGTAAGGCTTCCAAAACCTTGTTAAGTTGCTCCTGAGTGCAGGATTTGTTCTTATTCGTGGTCTTTTCACCTTTCCCACGTAAAACAATAAGAAAATCTCTCCAAAAATAATATTTCCGGGGTTTCTTGTTGAAGCATTTGCAGACACTTCAGAAAAACTCTTTTTGTTCACGATATAAGGTAATTATTTAATTTGAAAACTGCACGTACCATTAACAATAAAGATTAGCACCTAATTTAACTAAAATTAGCCAGAAATTGACATAAATGTTAAACAAAACTAATAAACAACAGTCACCTTATTGTATTTCTCATTGAAAAACATAGTCAATCGTTGAAAAATTCGATGGCGAAAAGATGTACCTTTAATTTTTCTGAGAAATTAACAAATTAAAATTTGTGAATATGAATGGATTTTCGCTTTATTTGGAGCAAAATTAATTAAATAATGAAACTGTGGTATAGAAAATATATAAATATAGTAATTTAGTACTGTATCTACCATGAAAACAGTGATGTTTCCTTTTGGAGTAGCGAAAAATTTCCATTTAGGGCAGGTTTTGAATTAGCTTAATTTACCCTAGATAGATAAATATTTCGATGACTTAAGAAGTGTTTAGATGTTTTTAGTTCGAGAATTTGTAATACACATAATATTTCAATGTCCAACACTCTTTAGAGCAGGATAGCGTTTTAGGAATTTAAATTTTTTATCGAATTTAAACGTGTCGAAATTATAAATGTAGTTGTTTAGAGATGCTTAACTTTCGACTTTGAAAACAGTTACGTGAATTGATTTAAGGTAAGTGTACTATATATATACAGTAGAGTCTTTTAAATTCGAACGCTCGGGGGGTATTTTTGACATTTCTCACCTCCCAAATTCGAACGAGTTTTCAAAACTAACGAAATATATGCAAGATTAAATTGTACTTTGAATCAAATTCCCGCACTTTCGCACAAGTCTTAGTGGTAATATATGTACTTCCTTTTAATTTTATGCGATCATAAGGTTATTTAGGTGGTCTGATACTTCATCGTGGAAACGGGATCCAGAAGGACCGTTAATACCTCTGGGGAATTGAATACATAAAAGAGCCTTCCCGATTAAGGTCTTCGGTTGCATAAAAACAAAAATGAAAGCTGTCTTCTATAAGGTTACTTTCGGCGTTCTATAAAAAGCAGATGGCCTTCCATAAGGTACACTTCGGGCACACAAAAGATAATGTATGTAAACATTCAGGAAGAAGCATATAAATATGATTTTAATTCATCCAGAAAACGATTTTTTAACATAATCCCACAATTGACATAATGGCTATAGATTTTTTTGCGCGTAATAAATAATAATAATGGTGGCATAACGTTCCATAGAGGAACAAGCCACTTAAACCTTCCCGCAATGAGAGTTCGTAATATCCATTATTACTTTTTCTTATGCAGGGATGAGATTGTCAGTCCCATGCCCCGTGGAATCAAGTGCAATTAAGATTACTGGATGCAATTCGAATACCTTTAATACCAAAAAAAAATCCTGGTGCCCTAAAGGAGATTCGAACTCTAGCTCTAGAGGCCAAACGGTTAGAGATAGAGACTTGGGACCTTTGGGGGACCCCCCTATAAGTCGACCCAAGGATCGTTAACATGCCCCTCAGTTTCTTCCCACCCCTCGCCTTCCCCTTAAAAACTATGTGTTTTTTGGGATTGCTCGAAAACGCGTCGTGCGATTTTTTTATTTTTGGATATGTTTTAGAGATTATCGAGGCGAACATTTCGTCCATATACGAAAACACCGTTGAACCATTCCTAATAACGGTTTTTCAAGGTCAAAGGTTGAAAAACACTACAGTGCGCATTTATTAATCAAATGGGGTCATGTTTGGCGTCGTTGGAGAGGTCTTGGACCTTCTAACAAAACTAAACCGGTTCCAATCGGTTTTGAATCGGTAATGAACCAGTTTATAACCGATAAAAAATTTTTATCTTAAAATCAATCCTATTACTTTTCAAACTGTTTTGGGGGATTTTTTGAGAGATTTATGAATCGGTTCAAATCGGTTGAGAACCGGTAAACGGTAAATGATGCGAAAGTACTTTTGCGGTATAGCATTTAAGTCACAAGTTCGAGCATTTCGCAAAGCCTTTGCGCCATTTCGCAAAGCGCTTTGCCACCCCTTTTTAAAATTATTTTTATGACAATTAAATTTAAGGCTTGCATCCCCATAGAATTTTTGAATACATTACAGGTCTCATTTTCAGGAGTCTTATATCCGCAAGATGTGTTCAATTTGCATTCATTCTGCCTCTAAAATATGTATCGATACATTTAAAGAGAAGATTAAGGAAGGTTTTAATTTCAAGTCGATTACGTGAATTCGAACCAGAGCTACTAGAGTGAATTGTGCTCTTTGTCTTTCAATCGCCTTTGGGTCCAATTCAAAACCGATTCATATTCCTATATTGCTATTATTGCTATTACTATAAATAAAATAGTTGTATCTATTTCGTGAGAATTTACAAAAAAAATGTTACTTGGCAAGAATCGTAGTTACTTAGGTAGAATTTTCTTTTCCTGGATATTTGTCTGGGGAATTGATAAGTGAGGAAGTACTTTGTAGATAGAAGTGGTCTATGTATTTTAGCATATGTAAAAAAAAAAGTAAAATTACTTTATAGGTCGTCTCTTAAGTGACAGAAAGTACTCAACTCTTGCTTCCGACATTCACACGGGATGCATTGAAGTTTGGCATGGAGCTGTGGTCGTTTTTGCAAAAAAGTGGACATAAGGTATGTACATAGATTCAATTCCCATTGGTGATGCTCAGATTTCTATATGCACTCTGGTACACCAACATATTCTGAAACTTTGCAAAATGGGGTCTGTGGGGAAACTTTAATTGGAAATTCTGGATTACAAAATTTGTATATAAGCTTGTTTATAGCCAAAGACACAAAACAATTCTGTGGGCAAATGATGAAGGCATATATATCTTCCCACATTTGAGCGGCATGAGGGAATTTCCCTTCTCTCTCTTTCTACTATTTCCGCGTGAAAGTTATTGTGCAAAATTAAATTGATTTTGATTGAAATAAAAGCTCCCTGCCATTCACTCAAATCGACTAACCTATAAAGTATCTAGCTGATGCTTGGTGTTTGGAATAAAATAAACATTAAATTCTCAATGACTTTGGCGGGAAAAATAACAAAAATAAAATTTACTATTGTATTTGTGTGCAATTCAATATGAAATGGCCCCTTTCTCTATCTCCCAATATTGCATTTTGTGGTATTTCGGATACATAAAAGTGTCAAATATTGATTTTAATGGTACCACACCAGTGAATTTTCACATTCTTGTGCATACGAAAATAACACTTGGAATAACTGCGGCCGGAAACGTGACTGAAGATGCACTTCGTGTTTTATCATTATTTTATGAGGCTCCCATGTGAGCCCTCTTGTCTGCTATTGTATACTATATTTTCTCCACTCTATGATGTGTCTCAATGACGATTCTAATGATGAATTTACGAGGGTACGTGATAAGCACTCACCCTCCTAACATTCGCTTGAAATAACGAGGGACTCATCTAGAATGTAATGAAAGGCCTCGTTTTGGTACTTCTTCGTATTACCAGGACTTCACTGTATCTCATCCTCAGTGCTGTGCATACCATGATGAATCTCAATCAGATGAATGTAACCCCTGCCCTAAATTCAGCTGACAAACTCTGACCATTAAGTAAACAAATTTGTCACGGCAGAGGTGAAGGAACATTCAATCCCTCATGTACACTTCAAATTCCACCACTTCAGTGCCAATCTCATTCCCTAAACTTTCCACCAATGCTTGCACAAGAGCACTCCAAAACTTTGAATTGGCTCCTTGTATAAAGTGGAGATGTGGACGTTTTTGGCACACTAATTCGTTTCTAGTACATAATTTTTCGATTGTGCACTTTATTTATGCCAATATCCGCCCAAAGCTCACTGACGAAAGGGTAGCCAATTGCGGAGATCCTCGTGAGAGAATTTATGTCCAAATCGTGGTCAGAATATTCATTATATGGGGATGTCAAGGACGAATTAGGGAGAGCAAAATAATTCGAAGTTTAGTTCTTCGATAAGGAATGGTTGGTATAATTCCTATAATATTTTGCCTAGTTTACGAATATTTGCTGTATCTTTGAAAATATTTTGTTTTTTGTGTGGCTTTACAAACTACATTAATTAAGAAAGCGCTATTGTTTAATTTCTAATTTTTTTCACGCGTAAAATTAAAAGAAATATTTAAGAAAATAATGTTAATTTGTTTCATAATTATTTATCAGAATTTAATATTGCGAAAAATATTGAGATATCTCTTTTCAAATCCAGTTAGGGCAATATTGTGGGAAATTTTGGTCAGTTTTTAATATCGGACATTTTGAGTGAATCACCGGACATTGTAATCCCAACTGATTGAAGTTATGAAACATTCGCCGAGTTCTTAATGAATGAAGATTTGGTTCTATATATTTATTGTTTTAAGAATATACTAATACAAAATCCATTCAATTTTAAACATAATTTGAATTAAAATGTTGTAATTAAAGTATTATTTGTGTTACGCAAATTTTACGAAAAATATGACAGATCACTTCGTGTTCAATCAAGCAGTTTACATACAAATTCTTCCTTCGATTCTTTTAACAAAACTGTTAAGTGTTCATTAAAAATTATCTTAATTTGCGTTAACAGTGAATGATTTTAAGAATAATAGTGAAATTTACTAGGTGGATTGCGCTTTTCATATAAAAGAGATGGCAAGACGTCCCAGCTTTGCGGAATGCTCGAACTCATGTGATAGAGCTATCTGAGAATTAACTTTACTAATGATTTTGAGTGTATAACGGTTTATTATCGATTAAATTGATTCACAAATCGGATAAAAACTGAACTAGGAAATTTGGATACCGAGTGTGCATTTTAGAAGGGTTTCGACATTAGTAGCATGCTAACGTAAAAACAAAAACGGATAATCGAAAAAAATAAATCAATTACGATTACTTAGACCAATTCTTCTAATTGACTTAGACCGATCACTATTTGGAATTATCATAACACAGCCGGGTTCGAAATTTCAATACCTTTCCTATTAAATCCAAATTTAACCAAATTTTGACCTTAGATAATTCAAAATGGCGAATTTTACGGTCATAAGTATATTTGGACGAAATGTTTGCCTAAAAGCTACCTTTAAAACATGTCCGAAAATAAAAGATATCGATATAGCCGTTTTCGCCAAAAAATGGGTTTGCTGGGAATGGAAGGAGGTTAGGGAAAAAAGGAAAAAAGACCGTCCGATATAATATCCACTTATAGAGGGCCATCAAAGACCGAAAGGCCATATCTTTTACCATTCGCCCTCTAGCTCAAGAACAAAATTAAGTAAAAAAAAATAATTTCCGAAAAAAATATTCAATTATCTTTACTAAACAGATTCATTATTATCGATGGCGACCGATTCAAATGGATTCGAAATTTCAATACCATTCTGAAAAATCTAAATTTAATAAAATCGGTTATAAAATGAGTCCCCCAAATTGAATGACTGTTGATCTTCAATAATTCAAAGTGGAGAGTTTTCCGTTCATAGGTATGTACATTATCGTCCAAAAGTTTCTTTACAAATCTCTGTTCGAAATACTAGGTGTGAAAAAATATAGCAAAATTAATTTTTATTTTTTTTTCATTCTGCATATGAATTGCTGCAATCCATAGGATTTATGTATTTCGAAAAAAGATCATTCATTTTATTTTATATCAAAAATAAGTTGATCATAGTGGTGGGTTTGCACATTTCTGAAGATTGCGATGGTCAATTTAAACATATAAAAGCGATGATAAATAGTAAAAAATAATGTATTTTTACAAATGGAAATACAAGTAAAAATACTGTTGTATTATAGGGGAGACTGGGGCAAAAAGTCACAAAACGGATATTTTAATTTTTTTACAAGCTACCCGAGCACTTCCAAAATTTCTAATTAGCACAGTTTTATAGGAAATTTACCGCTCTACAACTCTGTGAAAGTCGTGTTCTTCTATATTGTAAGGAAATATATTTATCGAGCCGTTTTCTAAAGGGTAATTTTGTGATCATTCTCAAAAATGCTGGGGCAAATAGTATCAGGCATGAGATACTATCACATTTTGATTCGTTTTATTACCGGATTCCGTAAATTTAAGTAAAATACCTAGATAACATATTTTCATAGGAAATTTATTCTTCTACACCTTTGTAAAACACCGTTTTCTCCAAACGCCTGGCGAGTTGGCCTTTTTATATGGAGCTATTTGAAGCCAATTCCTAAATTGATCTCGGACTCAGCTCACAGTGCTCCAAGGAAAAAATTTATTTAAACAAAAAATTAGTATATTTGTCCCTCCATACGGAAAGGCATCTTATAATACGGGAAACCTTCTCACTTTTTAAATATTTAGCATAACGAACATGAGTGCAGAAAAATTCCCATACGCATTTGTATGTGAAAGTAAGAAATTGGCTTCAACTTTGAAGGCCACTCGCCGGGGACTAGGTTTTCTCTATCTGAGCGAGAAAAGCGCATTTTAATCTATTTTACAAAAAACACATAAAAGACTGGAAATCGTTTGACCAATGCAAACAACAAGCGGCGAGACATGATAATGACGTTTCTTTTCACCGTGGGACATCAGAATTTTTTTTCGGTTTTTGTTACTTTTTGCGCCATAGCTTTTGTTACTTTTTACCCCAAGTGGTCGTTTTTAATAAAAGGATTTTTTAAGAAAAGAATCTTTGTAAAATTCTAAAATAGATAGCGGATTCGTATTCAAAGAATATCCAGATAATTTAGGAAATATTCACAAGTGCATCAAATTTAATATAAGTAGCTAATAATTGATATCTTTTGCACGGAAAATATTTCAAAAATAGGGCTAGAAATTTAGATATTTTTTATTTTCTAAATTCCTTGTTCAAATTCTAACAAACTTACGACATTGAAGAAGACCTATTGAGGCTATCTATGGAAAGAATTTTAAGCCGCTATCTTATTTATCTTGGAAGATATTGAATTTTGAAATTTTCGATTTGTGACTTTTTGCCCCAGTCTCCCCTACCTAATAATAGATTTTCAAGGTCAGAGTTTGATAAGGTTCTAAAGAACGTGGTTCTCAATCGCTTGGGGTCATGTTTGGATTCATGGGAAAGGTCTTGGAATTTCTAACAATTCTGAACAGGTTGCAATTCTTTACCAATCGGTAATGAATCGGTTTATAACCTATAGCTAATTTTAGTCTTGAAATTAATTGTGTTACTCTTAAGTTCTTTCGGGAAATCTTTTGAGTTGAGGTTTAAATCAGTTATAACCCGGCAAACGGTAAGTGATGCGAAAGCAAAGCCATAAGTTCGAGTATTTAACAAAGTATGGAACGCTTTGTCACCTCTTTTAATGTGAAATCAATTTTTTGCTTTAGAATATTTTAACCCATTTTTGTTTACCAAATCTACCTTTTAATCAATAAAAGCATGAAGATCAAATTTTGAATATTAATTAATGCAAGGACACAAAACAAACTTTTGAATGTTCTAGCGACATTTAATGTGAATCGCGTTAGAATTTTTTGTAATACCAGGGTAAATTCGGTTTTATAATTAAACTGCAATGCAATACTCTCCAAATTAAAAAAAAATACAAAAAATTGGTAGAACAATTGTTAGTACAAGCGACAATTTGTTGTTTAACTTGCTAAGCTTCGTATTTCATGCGTTTCTAATGTTAGAATCCTCTTCACATGAATATCTATTTTCTGAAATGTCTCAGAATATACTTTTATTTTAGGTTTTTTTTCTCAAATTGTCTCCGTAAAGGATGTATTGTAGCTTTTTTTTTTATTCATTCTCTGTCAATGGTTTGTGTATGAATGGCACCTTTGGCATTTTCAACGTCGAAGAAGCCATTCGATAGTCAGCTCAAAAGCAAAGAGATTCGTTTAAGATTACATCCCACTGGGAAGGAGCGAAGATCCTCCAGGTAACTTTGTAGAGTGAGCAAACTTGAGTGTTTATGCGCGGTCCTGTCGCACAAGAACACCTCCTCTTTCACCCATCCTATTTTGGAACAGCCTGTACCACCAGAGAGTCTTTCATCGCCTCAGGTTTCTCTCAGCTATTGTTGTATAAATGGTACTTTCTATGTACTTTTGAAATTTCATCACTTCAATACTCCCGTCCCAGTCTCCTCTCCGTCTTCAATTACCACCCTTCTGTGGTACTGAAATCATATGTGAAAGTGGCAGGATACACGTTGAATTCAAAGCCGAGATATAAAGACCTATATACAATGTTTGGCCTATATTTGCCATAATGTACAACAGGGGATCATAATGGGGGGAGGACTACCCTAAAATCAGAATTTGGGTTTAGTGCACCCTTACTATGCAGGCGCCAGGTACTCAATTTTCAGTGATTGAGTGACATATACACACACCAAAGGCAATCGCCTCATAAATTCTCAAATGAATTGATTTTGACACGCGAATGTTAGATTACATATACTGATAGTCTCGGTGGTTTCGTGCAATTTTGTCTCCACTACTGTTGACGACAATGTTATACATAGCATAATACGTAAACTTATACACTCTTTGCACACAATATTATTATTGTGAATCACGAAGTTTGTATCATTCCTCTTTTATTAGTAACAATCCCCATTTTCCATTGTAATGAATTGTGATTCAAAAGGCACGTATTAAATAAGGATTAGAATTCGCAATTCTGAACACTATTTATGCTAATGTAGAAGTTCTCAGGACAGATTATTTGCAATGTTTATATATTTTATCTGAAGATTGCAAAATGTGGATAGGTTTTATATGAATGATATTTGGACTATGACAGGGAGTAAAACAGATCTGCGACTCATGGTTCATTTTGAGTGTCGATTAGTTAGTGTAAGTGTGCTAAATTTCGGCCACTTTGAGTGTAATTTCGACCAGGCAATTAAATGAATTACAATTATGGTTTTAATCTTCGAATAATCAATGAATTTATTTTGCTTTTAAACATTTATTTATTTTAGGATGTATTAACACAAAAATTGTTAAATTTTAGGTATAATTTGAATTTAAATTGTGATATATTAGAAACTCAGTGTGGAAAAAATGTGACAGATCGCTTGTGTTTCTAGCAGTCTTGTGATTTGTGGTGAAGTGCTGAGGGTTTTCCTTCGATGTTTTTCATGAAAATTGATTAGTTTTCATTAAAGATTCTTACTGTTTGAGTTAATAGTGAATCATTCTTTAAATTTAGGGTGAGATTTCCCAGCTGGATCCTGTATTTCGCGTAAAAAAGTAGATACTTTGTGAGCGTCTCTCCAGTGAGGCAATGTTGCCTATTCCGGCAACACCTTTTACTTTCCTAAATTTGATTTATTTTTTTTGAATTTCTGAGTTCCACAATGCCCATAGAGAAAAAAGTATCGCCTTTATGAAAAATATGATGTGGAATAGACCTTGGAAGAGTTCAGGAAGGGCAAACTGCTACGGGAATCTACGCGTAAATTTGGGATGACAAGGTAAACTCCTCAGGCCTTCAGTAAAAATTACACAGACGATCTCAAGGCTTGTGGGTCATATAAACGTATTAAAATAAATATTTTTAAACTCGTTCCGTATGACGTTTTGAAATTTTCTATCCGTTGCTTCATAAAAAGTGGTTACAAACAAGGTGGCCGGTATTACACTCAAAGTAGCCGATATACTACTCAAAGTAATGTCTATATTTCTTTTTTTATTATTTTTCAATATTTTAGGAACTGATTTAAAGAAAGCAAAGACGATAAACTAATTTTCAAGATTCCGTACAACCCTCCCGAAAAGAAAGTAATAGGATATGTATTAAAAATATTGCATTTCAAACATAGGATTTCGGTTCTTATTTGCGACTATTGTAGCACGAATGCTACAGGCCCCACATCAGAACATACTGGAGCACCCTTCATGGCTAGCCTCCCGGAGATTGAGCCCCATTGCCCATTCCAAGAAGGGCACGAATCCAGCGTCCTCCTCGCTTCACTGGTGAAGATCGACTGAGGAGCCGATTCGATTGTGCCTTCGGAATAACTCGTCGAGCACTCACAATCCCATCTAGCGGAATTATAGCTATGGCGTAATTTGAAGTTAGCCGCAGTTGTAGCACCCCTCAGAGTTATCACCGCAGCTGAACAATGATTGGTACCGTTGGCTTAGAAGAGTCTTCGTCAGGACGGGCTTTCTCCCTCCAATACCTCCAGGCTCAATAGTTCTACTACACTATGCCGAAATTTGGCACACTTACCCTACTACGTAAATGTAAGGAGTAGCTTAACTTTATTTTGTTAAACTCATAATGGCTTGCATAGCTTTTCTGGGGAATCTTTTTCTATCCATGCACCGAACATGTCCATACCATCGAAGTTGTGATCTCTCAACCCGAAGAAGCAGCTCCTCGACTTTTACTTCCTCATGAACGGCCACATTCCTCACTCGATCTCAATGAGTGATTCCCTTAACCGCCCGAAGGTACCTTATCTGGGCAGCTTATACTCGCCATCTTATACTTTCGGTCATTACCCAAATCTCATGACCACAGGTGAGAGATTTGGGTAATGACCGAAAGCACGCTTCTGTCAAGTTGCCTGAAATTTGAAGCCACTTTCTCATATTTCGATTTAAATTTATATGGGATTTTTTTGCACTCGCGACCGTTACGCTAAATAACTAAAAAGTGAGAAGCTTTTTCGTGTTATAAGATACCTTTCCGTATGGAGGCATAAATATACTAAATTTTTGTTTAAATACGTTTTTCCCTCGGAGCACTTGTGAGCTGAGTCCGAGATCAATTTAGGAAATTGGCTTCAAATAGCTCCATATAAAAAAATTAACTTGCTACATATTTGTTTTTTAGGCATACATGATCTATGATTCAAGCTTTCTGCTGTTTACCTGATGAGATCGGTAGTGGTAAGTCGGCGGCAGACGCAACAAAGCATAATTGAGGAGAAATATATAATAGAACTGAATAGAATTGAATTTACAAAAATAACCACCTAAGCGTCAATTTGAACTTAATTGTACGACAAAAAACCAAAATGTATATTCAAATGAAGTTCACTTTTTTTTTAAAAGTGGTGAAATGTGGTTGATTCATTCAATGTGATTTTTTTTGTTGCTTGCATAATTATTTAAATTCAGAATAAAGCGTATGCAACATATTAAAAATCATATGCTTGAATAAATTTTTTCATCAATTTCCCATAACGCTAGATTATGCATTATTAAAATTTGGAGTCCGATGAGATGGTGTGCACATAATGTAAAGTGGCTTGCGGGAAAAAGTTTAATATATTATTGCTTCAAAATATCTGGAAAAATGATGGAAAACTCAATTGTAGAAAATTAACCATAGCGTTTACATTCAACCAGCACTTTCTAGACAAATTACAAAGTTTTTTGATTAAATAATGAAACTTTTGAGATTTAACGAGCACTTTTGAAATTTGGCCATAAAAGACGCGCGATAATTTGCATAATTTGCATCATGCTTCTTATATCTTTCCATTTTGTGAAATAAGTGAAAATTGAGGACTCATTTCCCAATGGCAATAGCACGTCTTTGAAGTTGATGTTGCAAAATTTCATTAAATTTCCCTCCGGCTACTTTTGCTCTATTTTTGGATAGATGCCATATTTTAGCGCGAAAATCTTCATACACATTACATGTCTTTGCATTATATTGTAGTTTTATTGCTATTAGTTTAACATTTAATTTTCATATTTTATGACTTCAAGTTGAAGGGGAAGTTGGGGCAATGATAAACATGGAGTAGTTGTGAACACTGTGTTTTTTTTTTAATTCAAACAATCATTGTTTTCATCAGCCTCATGTTTTCTACTGTCCTAACTTCCTCTAAACTTGCTAAATGAAAACTTAAACATTATTACTAGAGGGCATGTGATGTCATCAAAATTATTTGCAATAAATAAATTATGGTGCTATTCCAATAACAAAATAAAAAGAGGAAATGTTTTTCCTCAATAGGGGAAGGTTTTGAAGGTTCGTATTAAAAAAGGAGTACAAGATTTAAGATTTTGTACTGAATTCCACAAACACCGAATCAATTATATCACTATATCAAAAAAATCTCTTACTTATTGGGTTCATAATTCTGTCTCACAAAATTCCTGGAAGTCCTTGGATTTTCTTCTACAGGAAAATAAAAATGTAGCGGCATTTTTTACAAAGGTACCCTGGTTTACTCAGCTTCGTACCACTTTTTCCCACCTGTGTAGGCCTCATTTTCCCCGAAAACATTACAACGGACACAAAAATTTGGGCATCACTACTTAGATGGAACTTTCATCTACTTGTTTTCACCATTTGTAGGAGGTGTCACGCATTAAAAATCAATTTTAATCTATTTTTCTAACACATGTTTTTTGACACTCGGAAAATCATTTTTTCCCTGCATTCTGACAGTCAGTTAAGAGCTTGGTTAGGTATGATTCTCTCATAATTACACCTAATGTAATCCTCGGATTTTCTCTAACACCAATTGGTCTTACAGAACATATTTCGGACGTAATTGATTTCAAAAATGACTAGACACCAATTTAAAGTTAAATGTGGGAAGTTCCACTTTAAAACAAGGAAAATTGAATGAGAAATACTCAAAATACATCGAAGTGGCAATTAAAGAATCACATCTACCATAAGCAGTCTAGTTTCATCACTGCACAAATCAGAAAGTAGTAATCACACCTATTGCAATCCTTGTTTTTTTTCTAACGTCTCGAATCTGTCTTACAGAACATTTTTTGAACATCATGGCCATGTCACATATAAGATTAATATTAAGATTAATACTTTCTGAACTGCGAGAATGGCAAAAAAAGATAGCAATTGTTTTATCTTGCTTCTCTCTCACATTTCCCCTCTGCCCAGTAACGCAAATTCGGTGTTTGTACAGTAGTACGAGAAGTAGTACTCTGTATAGTACTTGCCTTATGGAAATTTTAATGACCGTGACACAAGACGTTCCAGGAACTTTGTTCGGGGTTGAGTGGTGAAAATGCTGTGGGGAACTCGCAATTTTTGAATTTTAAAATAACGACATTTTTTTAATTTCAACTGACCAACGGTTTTTTACCGGTTTTAACCGTATTTTTAATAATAAATCTAAAAATACATTTAAAATTAAATTTATTTGCATTTAAATTTATAAAATACAATTAATTAATTTAATTACAAATTTTTATGTTATTTATATCGTACTTTCGCGATTTTAGTGGCATTTTGAGCATTTTTGGGATTTCTTAATTTTTCATTACATAATTAGATAGAAAATTGTGTACATTTTAAATCCGGTTTTATCTTAAAAAGCTTTATACTGAACATTTTCCTTAATTTTAAATTTCATAAATATTTTTTGCTGATTTTCTTAAAAAGATTATTAAAGAGTGGCGTTTTATTCATTCTAGTGATAAAAATTAGATGATAATTAGGCACAAAAAACAATTTCTTTCAATAATAATTAACTATTGATTAATATTTTATTAAAAAAAAAGTGTTTTATTAAAAATGTATTAATCCATGCATATTGTGCTACTAAAATCGTGAAAGTGCGAATACCATACATAACGGAGAAAATTTAAACAATATATTTAAATTAATTGGAAATTATGTTTTATGCCGATGTTTCCTTAACCGCCTGTGCTTCCTTATGTGCGTCCTTCTCGTCATTTGACTGATTACCGTCTGCTGGCTCTCAATAAGTGCTAACTCGGTTCACTCCAGTTTCTCTGTAATGATGATACAAAATAGTTTTAAAAATCTCATATAAAAATATTTTCTTATTAAAAGTAAATACCTGAGCTATATTAGAATACGTGGAATTCCAGGGTGTTCTTTCATCTTCCAATCACGTTGTTAACAATAATGTCCAGTTTCGAAGTTTTGAAATTTGTTGTGAAATACTCTTAGAAAAGAAAAAATTATATCATTTTTTATCTAACACTGAGATAAAGAGATTGAGGCAATACAATTATTTCATTATTCATTGCGATCTGGAACCCCGGAAAAGCTACTTTCAGATTGAAAGTATTTAAAAAGTGCAGACAGTTTCGCTAAATTACTCTAAAAAATTAAAGAAAAAACTCTACCAAAGAAATCCTTTTTAACGTTTTTAACCCTTTAAAGATGATTGGGTAACCCGTGTGACCCGTAGATAAAATAATTTTTCCTGACTACCTAAAGTTAATTCTTTTTAATGTTTGTGCCCTTTTTTCGGTATTTCTTAACTTTACTCTTCAAAAGTTAAAATGACAGGAGGTGAGTGAATGGGTAAAATTATTTGTATTCAGTTGTTAGTGAATGGATTGTATCACTAGCATTTATTTTATAAAACTTTACTATGTTAAAAAATTAAGAAAAAATGCTTATACATTTGAGATAAGGTGCAGGTGACTTTGCACTTTCTGGTAAATATTAAAAAATCAACAATTTTTAATAATTAACGACAATCAAGATCTTCATATCTAAGGGTAAGATGCACAAGATCTATAAGATCACATGGTCACCATCTTGATTTTTTACGTTACTGTCCGCCATTTTGAATAACTGTCCAAACCTGTAACTCATCGGACTGGGCTGAAATTTTACTGTTTTAGCTGATGTCAAGACCTTTTCAGGACGTAGGGGAATGTATTGTATTGTATGTTGTCATGGTTCGCACTGAGTGAACCTTCAAACAACGCATATTTTCCCTTTGTTTGCAAAGAGCTAGTACGTCATTTCTTAGCCATAATAATCTTATTATTCAGATAATGAAACGAGATGCGAAAGGGTAGGTCAGCTCTCTGCAAACAAAGAGAAAATTTGCAATTTGAAAGTTTGAAGGCTAGCTCTGTGCGAACCATGCCTACATTCCCCTATCTATGTTTCAGTCTACGTCAAGCATTTACCTAGGCTCACAGTTTAAAATTTTGAAATATTCATATTATGGCGGCCTTTATTTTTTAGTCTTAAATATTTGAGACCTATAAATGAAATATTTCAGTAATCATTAAAAATGTTTGAGACTTTTATTTTATATATTTATTTACTTTCATATAATTGAAAATATATAAACAAAAAAATCATATATTTATATTTTTTTATTTTTTTATATTTGCGACAACAGTTTTTCAGATCCTCAAATAATATGCTGTTATAAGCAAAAACGTTAGGGGAAAGTGCCCATGCTTTACACGGTCCCAAGCTTTACAATGACTAAATTTTTCCTATATTTCTGAATAAATGCGGCTCTGCGATATATTTTAAACACAAGACACTTTCTCCTAGTTTTTAAAATATAGTTGAGATGAGTCACATTTACTGAAAAACATACGAAACATTTAGTCATTGTAAAGCTTGGGACCGTGTAAAGCATGGGGCACTTTCCCCTACTTTTCTTTTTCTTTGTTTGTTAGACTTCATTTTCTAACCATAGTGCTGTCTTTTTTGTGATGGTTTCAATAATGGAAGCGCCCCGTGTTCTGTATTTATGAGAATATCAATTTTTTAAAGTTGTAGGAATTTAGGATATTTTTTACAAATGTCCAGCTATTTGCTATATTTAAGCTCAAAATTAAGCAATTTTCAAATTACTTTTTTTATATTCCAATTTTTTTTAAGCAAAACCCTTTTGTGAATAGAAAGTTACTACGCTCATATACATTATATTTTTCATTAGAGTGACAATTATCATTCATTGGTATCGTCAGAAAAATTTCTTGATTTTTTAGGTTATTTTTGTCCCTATCATGTAGAGGTAAAAAATGCACCGAATCAGACTGTTGGATTTTACAAGGTTAGATGTAAAACGTGTCACTGATTTTGATTATCGGTTTCATTTTCATTGTTCATTTTCGGCCAGTAAAAAGTATTTCGTCCTTAAAGTGTTAAACCTAACACGCAGATCCACAAGGATTGAGGAAATACGATTATTTCATCCTTAATTACGATCTGAAACCCTAGAAAAGATACTTCCGGACAGAAAGTGTTTGAGAAATGAAAACATTTTGCTCTAAATTACCCTAAAAAAAATTAAAGAAAAAATCCTATCAAAGAAATCCTTTTTAAACCCAATACACTTATCCATGGAGATTGAGGAAATTCTCACACCTTATTATAAATTCAATGTGGGGCCCAAAAAAGGCTTCCGGATGGAAAATGAATTAGAATGAGGTTAGATCTTCCTAATGCAACCTTTTTTTCATCTACTGCCCAGATATTTTTTTTCTTATTAAACAGCACTACTAACTTGAATTTGGGACTCTTCAAGAATATTTTATAAAAAAAAATTGCCTTGGGAGCCCCAAAAACCAAAGGACGCTCACTAAGCGTCACTTTTATATTTCAGTGTTTTTAAGACCTAAAAAATGAAAAACTCTACAGAACTGCAATCAAATTATCACGTACCTGTACTGTTCTCTGGAATCCTGCTGGTCAATTGCTTGAAAAAACACTAATTTATCATTTTTCACTAATAAGAAAATTCACAAAACTCTGAGGAATCAGCCATCTGACAGGCGAATCCGGAACAAAGTTCCAGGAACGTCTTGTGTCACGCTGTACAAATTTTCCATAAGACAAGTACTATACAGAGTCCTACACGTCGTACTACTGTACAAACACCGAACTTTTGGTGGTGAATGTGGGGAAAATACCGTAGCGCCGCCGCATTGGTGGCCACCGCAGAGAATTAAATTAGTTTTTGATGGTGACCACCACGCTCTGAAGAAATTGGGGGGTCGCCACCGTCAAAATTTTTCGAACCCAAAACTCTTTCGTTACTGGGTGCGTACGAAGTTGGCAGCACTACATAGCTCGAAAACTGACCGAATCACAGTTGGCACGCATGGAAAATTGCTCGTGTGCCTGTAATACGATTCAGAAAGCAATTAATACGAACAGTAATATCTTACTCATCGTATTAATCCACTAGAGTGTACTCTTTCTAACACACGTGATATTCCATTTGAAATTGTGCATATATATACCTCTCTCTCCGGCTTTTCTTTATATTAATATTAATCTTATATGTAACACCACGGTCAGTGATTCTTAGATTTACTAGTGATTAATTTAAAGTAAAATGTGAAAAATTCCGCTTAAAAACAAAGCAACTTGAATGAAAAATTCTCAAAATGCACCGCATGGGTAATGAAAGAATCACACCTACCATAAGTAGATTCAGGCTTAATGTTTAATTTGACAGACGTGAAATAAAAATATCTGATGAAGCCTCATTTTGTCAGGGAAGTGCGTGTTTTCCTTCGAGATTTTAGTGAAAATTATTTAATATTCCAATTTTCTTGTGAATTTATTCAGTGGAATCTCTGATGAGTCAAATATCCCGACCGGCGTGCACAGTGTGACCCAAAACAGTGAGGAATTCTCAAATTCGGTAGTCAATAATTTTGACAAATGTTTTTACGAAGCTGCAAAATTCAATTTTACTGAGCTGCAAGGGGATTTTCCTCCACCCACGAAAACGACCCCCTGCAAGCAAAAGATTTTCACGGTAAATATTAACCCTAATAAATCCTCTATAATTTGGAATAGTTTTTTTTTCGAAAAGACACTTGCAGTGTGCAAAAATGCATAAAATATTACACATAAGAATTACGATTTTAGGTCCATTTTTTTATGTTTGCCTTTTGGACCCAGGAAAAAAGGCCCAGGCTTCCAAGTTTGTCAGGAAATGTGAGATAGGACTAGCTTTTAGATTATATGTCCATGGATGAAATTCATTTAGTAACTTGAAAAAAAGCAGCTTTTACGAAGCTGCAAAACCTTCCCCTACTAGTTGTTTTTTAGCACTACTGTTCTCAAGTGCTTCTGCATTATCGACTTTTTTTGTGTTGGTTTCGTTCTCGACTATCTTCCCCAGTCCTCCCCGTGTTCTGAAACCACCAAACAGTCGTGGCAGGAACCAACACAAAAGAAAAGTCGATTTAAGATTTCTTGAAATGGTGTTTTATTTTGAAAGTGGTTCCATTCAGCATCTCTTCTACTTAGTTATTTAAATTTATTATAGCGAAATTGTTGGTGTGCAAGCAGCCTACACTTTGACGTCGGTGAAAACTATTTCTTGCGTCCTACTTGGCAAATGTTCAACCCCATAACAGAGTCATAAATTCCCAACTTAACTTATACCCTCCCCATATTGGGTTCCCCTGCAAAATTATATTTGTAAGAAGAATACTCCTCTTCCTTGGTCTCTCATTGCGGTGGGAACTGGAATCTCTCTGAAAGTATGTGGTGTTATGCATAATTTCATATGCATGCGTCTTCTCAGTTATATTTATGTAGGTACACACTAATTGCAGACCAGAAGCAGACTAATATTTCTGGGACATAATTTATTTTCAGTGGTAAAAGTCGTAAAGGTTCAAGTTTGACTTTGGTCTTTTCTATATTTTCACCAGACAGTGTGCACCACTTAAAAGTTTGTCTGAAGATTTGAGTGAAAAAGTGTTTACCGCGACGGAAATGATGCTTTTTGTACAGTAAAGTCCTTGGGGAAATTCCACTACTAAGTTTCTCCATTTCCCTAATTTTTATTAGTTCGAATAATCTCTTTATATACAAACAGTTAAGGGGAAACTTGCTGTCAAATCAATAACCGAGAACACATTCTAGAAGAAAAAAAAACTTTTCTGAACTTTAAAGTTTTCATTATTTCATATTATATTTTTATTTCTCAGAAGGTAAATAAAGTGAGAATTGAGAGGATTCTATATAGATTCTCTATTGTGACATACAAATAAATAAAAGTAGTCCCAATGCTTTTTGATTGGTAAACGGCTGGAGTTTGAAAGCATGTTCAATCAGGACTAGTTTACTGGAAATGCGATGGGAAAAATATTTAATACGCTTATTTTTTGTATTTAATATTTAATATATTTAAACGATTTCCATAAGGTCATAGGGAAAATTTTAAAATAGTAGGGGAAGTGATTGTAATTTGGGACAGGGTGCATATAAGCACAAATGTCCTAAGTTTGAAGTGCAATATTTATGATACAACATTAAGTATTTTGTTATTTTTCTTCAGAAGTGTTGTTTGGAACCTTTACAAGATATTTTTTGTTTGGCTCTTTGTAAGAGTAAATTAAATGATTTTGACTGTAATGCCCAGCGCACAATAACTTTTGTTTGTAAATATGTTTTCAAAATTTCTTATGAGAGTGAGCGAGATAACTAAATCTAGGTTTCATTCACTCTCATAGGAAAGTCGAAAACATGTTTACAAAATAAAAGTTATTGTATTGTATTGTATTTTGTATTGTATTTATTTTCATCTTGAGACATCATCCACCCCCCATGCGTCCATCGCCGTCTTAGCGTCGATTACCAACCTCCAGAGTAAAACGATGGAAAAACTCCTTCACTGGTTGTATAAGCCATATTAACAAATGTAGGGTACATTGTTTTTTTTTTTTTGGGAGATGTCAACAAGAGACAAAGGCCAGGCTGGTTCAGCCGTTTGGAGTATTTAAATTAAATTAAATAAGTAAAAATATATACAATTATAAATATAAAAATATAAATAAATAATAATTAAATTATACAAACGAGAGGTGTGGATTATACTAAATAATATTATATAATAAATATGCGAAAAAATACTATATAGGAGATAAAAAACACACTACCTAAAATTAATATCGAAACCAGTGAGGGGAGCATGCAACGGTACAGAAGGGACAGCCAGACCACGCCCACAGTCGGACAACCCCCAAATCCCTCAGTCAGAGCGACGCCAACCCAGTACCACTCCCCAGACGCCGCATCAGTGGCGCCCCGGAGACCATCCACCCCCAGAGAGGCAATCACGCTCCCAGACTGTACACTGCGGGGAAAGAACCCAGAGAAGCCGGGGAAGAAACCACCATTAGCTTGGGAGCATGACTATGCTCCCCGCGCGGAACACAGTCAAACCTGTTCAAGGTAGCAGGCCCCGTGCAAAAGACCCACCAAGAGACGTCCAGGCCAGTAGACAAGACGGCGCCACTCAGCAGAGCAGAACAAGGGGCACCCCATAAAGAATGAGCCAGCTATCCCATTGATCACACGTAGACGGATTTCATCAACTCTTCAACCCTTTCCAAGTCAGCAGCAAAGAGCCAGGATCTGACCCTGCCACCAACAAATGGTAAAATAGTTCTGGCGGCGTTATTTATTATCAGGGGCAAGAGATAGTTCAATGATCTCTTAAATAACTGTGATCTAGGGAGGGGAACAAGTAATCTATCCCTACCTCCTACTCTATTATCTATGAAATAGCGCATGTGGTAGCCACTACACTTGAAAAATGTGTCTGTCACTTTATAAACATAGAGTGTCCGAAATGGCATTATTGTGCGCTGGGCATAATTTTGGACATCTTGCTTGTAATTTTGGACACTTTTAGGTCAAAATGTGACACCATAAATAAATGGTTTAAAATTATGGAACTTTCCTCCAGTATTTAATGAATAATGTGTTCTATCCAATTATTTATTGTTTTTAGAAGATTTTAGCACCAAATATTTGGAAACATGTTCCAAATTACAAGCAGTTTCCCTACAACATTTTTTTCACATTCAGCAATTGTTACTATATATTAAAATATGTTGAGGATTTTATGTTACAGGGCAAATTGTAGTCACTATACTATTTTTATTTTACCAATTATATATAATCGTATATTCAGTGTGGGTCGTGCTCATAAAATTTGGTATGTTATGATAACGAATATGAAATATCTACATTCGATTGCAGCATATATTTTGAATAATTGAAAAGGTGTTCACATATGAACATTAAATTTTTGAGATCTTCCCTTTTACTTCAATATTCGACAGACCCAATGTACCTGTGTAAGGGAGATCTGTGGGGGTGTTTGTGATATAGAAATATTTCTCATGTTTCTCATTTGTAGAGTATGCGGGATGAAAATATGTAGATCTGAAAGCCATCCTAAATTTCATGTGTAATTGTTAATACAAAATGATTTTTTTTACTATTTGCTTTTCTGGAGTTCTGTTCGAAACATTCAAAAGTATTTTATCATGTTTGTTTTCTCTATACTAAATTTAATTAGGGTAAGTGTGCCAAATTTCGGCATAGTTGCATGCAAGCGCCAAAGTCTCAAGTTTGAAATGTAATATCTTTAATAGAAATTGATTTTTTTATTACTTCTTCTTAAGGAGTATTGCTTGGAACCTTGTAGACAGTTTATCGTCTTTATTTACTCTAAAATCATTCTTAATACATTTTAAAATGAATAAAAACGTAGACATAGCTTTGGTGCCCTATTTCGGCCACCTTCATTCTCATAGTTCCTTGCCCTTCAGAAATTCTTCCAATGCATTTTTCACATCATCTCGTTTGTCGAAGCTACATTTTTTGTTATTCTTTTGCATTGTATAATCTCTAGAGTATGTAGAAACCAAAATTTAATGGAAATTCGAGGAACAAAAAAGGTGGCCGAAATTGCAAGCTGGCCGGAATTTGGCACACTTATCCTACATTTAAATAAAAATGAAAGAAAATATACCGTAAGTGCGGGTGACTTTGAACTTCAGGATGGTCTTTACCGATCTGATCTACCATGTCTGATCGGTAAAGACCATCCTTAAGTTCTAGAAATAAAGAAAGGCTTACTAACAGGGGGTCTCAAAGTCACCCGCAGAGGATAAAGTCATCCGCACCTACGGTACGTGGAATTTGCTTTGTGGGCTCAGATGCCCTTGTTACAGAGAAAATGTATAATATCGTCCATCCAACTACAACTCGTACAGAGAGCTTTTGTCCTTCCGGAACTATTCTAAGGGTCTTAATAGACTTGAGGATTAGCCGAGAGATGGCTTAGCGTAATTATATTTGAAATAATGATTAAACTACCTTTCTATAATTTTCCACTAAGTCGACTCTCGGCTTAAGTCGAAAGTGTGTCTATGGCATAAGGCTCTTCCACGGCATCTGAATTGTATAGGCAATTTTTTGTTTCTTTGAACATTATACAATCTAGAGAAATCTAAAACATTTAAATGTTTAAATGAAACACTTAAATGTTTTAGATTATTGAGAAACAAAATAAGTGGACGAAATAGGAAACATTACCTGTGCAATGGTAAATCGCTGTCATAATTTCAATACTTAACTAACAGATATCCAGCTGATTGCAGGCAATTGTAGATTTAAATGGTATTATCGTCATTTTGATCCAGAAATTGTGGTAATTTACTCGACACCTTAAAAAAATGTTGAGAAATGTAATAAGGAAGTTACAGCAATTGATGTTCCAAGCGACGAAATGTTTTTCTGAATTCGAAAAAGATATTTTTTAATTCGTAAGAGTGTTGAGTGGATTGCTTTCCAAGAAAAAGAAAAACATAATTCAAGTGAAAAATTCACTTTAGGAGGTAGTTGGGCACCTTTGGAATCGGGTAGGGGAAAGCGCGCTACCTTCGGACGACTCAAGCTTCGGACAACTCAAGTTTTTTCCTATGTTCCTAATGGATTTCACCCATAATCTTTTATATTTATAGGAGTTTTGAAGCATCGGATTAGCTATTAAAGTATAATATTATAATGGGTGGAATTCATTAAGAAATATATCGAAAAAATGAATTGTTCAAAACTTGAGTCGTCCGAAGGTAGCGCACTTTTCCCTATCTTTGAAATTAGATTTTTTCTCCTATTTTTAAATGGAATTGAGCCTTATCATTATGTAATTTAGCTTCGCAATTGGTTTGTGAAGGTAAATTATGTATTAATTCTTGATAAGGTCCAGTTCCATTTAAAAATAGGAGGAAAATGCCCAATTTTCAAGCTGCCCTAATTCAAAAAGGTGTCCTATTTTCTCCTATACAGGAGCTATTTGTAAACACAAATTAAGACATTCTTTAATAAACATCTATTTAACAATATTTTATAAAAAATGTGAAGGAAAATATTTATGTTTGAACTTAGCCAAATAAGATTGCAAATAATACGAAGTTTTTCCACGTATTTCGGAAAATCTCTTTAATCCGAAATTTAAATGAGACATTTCTAGTTTATAATATTTAGAAAATTAAACCGATTTTGTGGATTCTTTTCTAAGATGAATTAACATCTATAAAGAGTATTATTCATTAAAAATTCGAATATAATTAGTGCAATGTTCTATATTTTAAACTACGGGGTTATTTTCGTGCAGTTCTAAATATATCTTTATTGCCTCATTTTAATGTGCAAAAGCTTTTAATAAAGTGGATGAAAATGTCACAAATTTCCACAAAAACTAATTTTAGAAAATGGACCAAATACCACATATTCCATCAAGATAGAGAAAAATAATTTTCAGCAAAGTTTGTAGAGCGGTAAATTTCTTATAAGAATACACCGAACTAGAAATCTCTCAGAGCTTCTGAAAGCTTAAAGAGAAATGTTGTGTATAGTATTATTTTTCCCCAAGTTTCCCTTTTGGCTCACATACGTTAGCCTAATAAATTGAGAAAATACTGAAGCAGTAAAGAATAAGAATAAATGCTTAGAAATGTACATATAAAATCAATATCAAAATATATATTTACCACAGAATTGGTGAAAGCGATGTATAGTATACACTATTAAAGTTGAAATATTAGATCTACATAAATAATACGATAGTGGTGTATTGAGTATCAAATGAAAATCAGCGTAATTGTCAAAACAGTGATGCGAATGAGATTTCTGTATTTATGATATTTGTAAATCATCCGCGATATCTACTTCCGCAATGGATTAATGAAACTTGTATGGAATGTATATATAGATTGGATTTTGAGCGGAGATTCAAATAACAACGATAGGGGTGCTATTGAGAAGTGATCTTATATATAGTGACGAATCATTTAACGTTCCATAATTTTCGTAGCAAATAGCTTTGAGGAAACACATAGAGAATGTATAATTGGGCTCATGGTACCCACTGGATTTATTGCTAGGCAATACCATGAATATTTGCCAATGTAAATTGGTCCATACGAGGCGTGCAATTTATTATTATTTGCTATTTATGCTCTGTACATATTGGCCGCGGATGAGCCAAAAACATTATTTCATTTCTCATATATGAATCCATAAGGGAGATATGTTTTTGTGCTTTTAAAAGGGTGAGAGGGAAAAATCGATTGGACAGTTGGAATTCTCTCAATACTTTGACCCAGAAAACGATATCGGAAAGCTTTTTTTTTTAAATTACTTACTAATTGCATCCCATCCCTTTTTGCATGAATACCAAAAATGACTTGAATTCCAATGAGAAATCACCAGAGATATCCTCATTGCTAGAGATATTTTTCTCGCTCAATTGAAAGTTTAGTATACACACTACATTGTTTGTATTTTCACAGTGAAATAGGAAATTTGCCTCACTTATGCTGTGGTCTGGAAAAATATTTATTTTATCAAGAAATAATCTTTCATCCCCCTTTTTTTTGAGCGTGACGTGGTACTTTCGTATAAATAGAAGTGCTGGGTACAGTAAGGGAAGCAAAATGAAAAAAACTAGCTCCCACCATGGGATTCTGTTTCGTAGGGGTAATACCTCGAGTAAGCTTTGTTTCCAGCAACATGATTCTACTACAACACCAAGCCATGGTGAGCTTGGAAATTGGATGGTAAGCTCGCGCATCACACAATCACACTATATGTAAGGATGTTGCTGATGTGGCTTTTACCATAGGAAGTTGGTCTACTAACGTTCACAGTTTTTCTTCACTTGTTTCCACACCGAAGTTTGAGGCATTGTATAAGGAGCTTTTTAGTACAACAGAAAGAAAATTTTTGCATTCTTACCATTTATTCACACACTATTTAAGTTGAAACTTTCCGTTCCATTCTTAAATTTTCTGCATAAAGCAAAAGAAATGTTGTGCAATTCGGAAAAGTTGAGATGTATTCACGCGAGAATTTATGGTACTTTACATAAATTAATTAAATTTTGAAAACTTCTCTCTTCGAAATTGCATTCATTTTGAATAAGAGAGAAAAGTTTATTTGGACAAATGAAATTTTAAAGGCCAATGGGATACAAGAAAATACTATCCTAGATTAGCCAATTGTCGGTGAAATATTTAATTTGCACTAACTTAAAGTGTCTGGTAATTCGGTTTAGAGATGGGGGATGAAATTTTAAAATTTTAATAAAACTGCAGAAGAAAATTTCAAGTTGTATATTTTTAAAATAGCTTCTTTTGACTATTTTACTGACCAAAAAATATTTTTTTTTTGGTTAAATAAATTATATCAATGTGCCGGAGAATTATCGATTAAATCAAGTTACACTTAAATTACTCAGTCTTCTCTGGAATGGAGACAGGAAATATTCCTGGGTTCCGTTCAAAATTCCGAAAGCCAAAATCGCGAAAGCCAAAATCCCGAATGGGTTAAAATCTCGAATGCCAGAATCTCGAATACTTAAAAGTATCGTAACTACTCCCACGATTACAACCGCGCTTGCTAGAGGAAAAGGGAAATTATTTATACAATCTACTCATTATCCTCCATATAATTTCGTCCATTTTACGATTTTGAACATTCCGAATTTTGGCTATCTCCGAATATTCCTACCTCCACCCAGGATCGACCTGAGGACCTCTCGTTACCTATATCCTGAGTGCCGGTGGGACTTTTGTCTGTCTCCACACTACGGAGAAGACTGACTACTGAATTGAGTGACACTTTTTCTAATTTACGATTCTTCGTTTGATTTTATTTCATAAATTATTTCATATTTTATTTATGTTTGAACTCAAAGAAATAAAGAAAAGAGAATGTTTCAAAGTTGAAAATATATCTTAACTTTCTTGAATAGTGAAACTCGATAAAATTACAAATTTGTTTAACATCTCAATCTATTCATTTGCAATTTTGTATTTTTCGCACATCGTTAACAGTGTTATAGACCATTCATTTTCTAAATTAAATTCTGCTTTACGAAGTTTTTCAAACCACGTTTTAATCTGTGTATCATGAACAGTATAAGAATATTTAAATTTAAGTTAAAATTACCTACCAATAATTACTTATAAACAGATGATCTGCGGCTTCTGCTGCCGTTAGTATTGGAGGCTAACCCATGAGAAAATCGTGGAAAGGCTCTTTCGCCGATTGTAAAAGCCATCCTACACCTTAAAAACAGTTTTCTGATTAAAAGAAAAAAAGTTGAGTAATACGCCATAAAAGCCCAAGATGTTTTTTTCTGTAAAACCAATATAACATTCTGAAAATCCTGCAAATGCTTTAAGGGAAGAGTACCAGCAATCGGCAGTGTTCCTCAGATCGTCAGGTTATTTCTATATTGTTGCACCAAATCAAATGAATTTTTAAAAAATTATTAGTTACTTTTCACCATTTAACTCGCACAAGAATGCTATACGTTAGCTCAGATTTAAAGTATAAAATCAATTTTCATTGAGACACCTCATTAAATTCGAGACGATCCGAGGTACAGAGTACGTAGTTGCAGTTACATCTATTTTTATTAATAAAAATTTAGAATTCAAATGCACAGATTATACCCGTCTGACACATAGTTAAATGGATCACTAATATACCGATTAGCATACATAAAACTACCAAAAAGTATTTTGAGACTTACATTTTCAACTAAATATCGACCATATCTCTTAATATTCCGATCCGGGGTTCTCTTCCTTTATTTTTTGCCCATTCTGTAGACATTTTTTAAGAAACTATATCTATATATGAAATTTTTTGCCCTTTTTTGAGATTAAATAGAGCAAAAACATATCAACAATGTAGGACGTGATTCATTGTTGAAAGAAAAAGGGACAGATAATCCTAACCGGCTTATGTAGGTGAGATTCTTAACGTGAACTAACTCGGAGTGCATGCAAATTCGATTTAGAGCTGAAGTTGGGAGACGCCATTCAGTTATCTTGAATAAATTTCGTGAAATTATACAAATTTTGTATTTAAACCAAAATATCAAGGATTTGGATGAACTGGCACAAAAGTGATATATGGGTGAAATGTAGACCAGAATGTACTCTATAATTTTCCCATAGAACATGATCTCATCGATTACTCAGAAGTTAAGATAAGCGAGGTTTTTTGTTTCTTAACTCGTTTTTTCATCCAGAGTGCCCCAAGTAGTCATTTGTTGAACTTCAACTATATCAAGGAATTGTTGTATTTTGTGGGACTTTCCATTTAAAACCCTATTTTAAGTGTCTTGGTGGAGTAGAGGCAGTCAAATTGGCATCTGAGTGAATTCAAAGCGTTATTATTGGAAAAATCAATTTTTTCACACTTAAACGGCAAAATCGGAGTGATAGCGTAGTCTGAGTGGAAAATGATGTATGGACGAAATGTAGAGACAAATGTGCTCTACAATTATGTTGAAGTAATCATCAAAATCGGTTCAGCGACAGTCGAGATAATTGAGGTTATGTGATATTAAAATTGGTTTTTCGACTGTGGCGCCCCTGGTGTTGGTCCCACAAAGTTCAAATATTCTAGAAAGTTGTAGCATTTGGTGAGATCTTTCGTTTAAGCCCTCACTTATCAAAATCGGTCACATAGAACCGGAGATATGATTTTTTGAATTTCGTGAACTTTGACCCCTCATATCTCCGGTTCTATTGAAACCACAGCGCACATACGCACCATTTTGGAAACGTCCTAGACTGGACTACAACATACTAAAATTTCATTAACTTGCACAATGCCGTTTTTGAGAAAAGTGACTTTGAATTTCGATGAATTTTGACGCTATCACAGCGCCACCTGTGGTGACTTTTTGAACTTCCATCTGAAAGTGCTCATCGAGACGAAACCAGAAAGGTAAAATTTATGTCGCTATGTTAGTTAGAACCGGAGATAGAGGCCGGTCAATGTTCGAACTTTGACCCCTTATAGCTCGGGTCAGGGGTTATGGATCGACTTAAGGTTTTTTTTGTTTAATAGGTATAATCAACGGCTACAACATACTAAATTTTCAGCCCGATTGCATAAGGAATTTTTGAGTTATTTAACTTATAAGATTTAAAAATTTTCTTTTTAATAATAGCGCCCCTAGCGGTGGTTTTATGAACTTGCGATGTTAGAAGGGGAAGTGGCATTTCACGAGAGCTTTCCAAAAAGTCCTCACTTTTTAAATTATGATAATTAGAACCGGAGTTATGGCCATTTTAAGAAATTTTTTTTGGACCCTTATAGCTCGGGTCAGGGGGGTCGGGGGACCTTAAGTTTGATATCGATGGAAAGCTCTAAGGCTCAGCTATAACATACTAAAATTTGAGCCTGCTCGATGCCATAGGGGCTGAGCTATTGAGAAAACAAAAAAAGGGGGGTCTTCAAAATGGCGGAAGGAGGGGTGGGGGGTGGGGGGTCAATGCACCAAGTTGCAATTTTCATACGATATATAACCTTTGCCGAAAACCGCAAGTCGATATCTTTTTTAGTTTAGGAGCTATTAAGCTCCAAAGAGCGGCCGGCCGGCCGGCCGGGAACGTAACTTAGCCCCCCATATATTCGTGATCAGGAAGTGGCGAAACACATTTTGGCCAAGTTTGAGCGCGATCGGAGGACATGAAATTTTGTTAGGATTATAGTAGGTGAGATTGTTAAGAATCTCACCTAATATAAGTGTCAGAAACGACGGATTTTTAAACGTCTTTTTCGAAAGAAAGTTTTTAAACAAGGTTATCAGTGTAACTTGAGTAATTTTTATCGGATTGACTTGAAATTTTCAGAGTGGAACCTTATGTAAATTCTCTAGTTATTTTTTTCAGACAATAATCACTTTTTTGGTCTAGTTGTTACCGAAATTGTAAGTTTAAAGGTAGTCTTGGGATTATGCACTTTGGAATTGTGCAACTGATGAGATTAGCACACATAATTATTATTCATGAATGTCTACCATGGGGAGTCAATTTGTGAAATAATTTTTGAAATACGCCTTAATATATACAAATTTGTGATCCTTTATTTTTTTATTAAAGTAAAATTAATTTATTAAGGTAACCCATTTATTGAGAAACTCAGAGTAAAAAGTAGATACCATTTATAATGCATTTCTTTTGAACTATTGAAATTTTTTATTCTAATTAGTATGTATTAGTTCATACAGAATTCGTTCTACGGCCGACAATATTTTGCATTATTATTACGGCACTTCTGTAACTTATTCGAAAGAACTCTCCTGTCTGTGAGTGTGCAAATTGTCTGGATATAGGTATAATTCCATTTCGCGCGATTTTTTTTTCTGCTCCGAAAATATGCATAATCCCGGGACCCCTATTACTAAATAGCATCTTAGAATCCCTAACTCATTTTCAAAAAAATATTTTTGTTTTAAGGGCATATGTAATAACTCCTTCAAAATTTCATATTTATCGATTCACAGGTAAAGTCGCAAAAAACCATTGATTTTTGTCCTTCAATTAGTTATTATGTAAAAATTAGTTTATTTTTTAACGCTTAAATCGATAAATAAACTATTTAGGAAAATGCTAAAAAATTTAAGTCTATGAAGATAAAAAGACGAAACCCGAGGAACGCTACGATCCTTTCCTTGCGAGTGCTCTTTGGGAGAATAGGGCGAATATTGAAAACTTTAATTATTTTTTTTGGAAAATAGAGGCATTCTCTTCAGAATTAAATTTTCTTGAACTTAAACTTAAATTGTATTTGAGAAATTTTTCTTCTAAACATCATGGTAAAGTTATTATTTCTTCCCAAAAAAAAAAAATTATTTTTTTTTATTAAAAAGAAATTAATACTGGTAGTATCGGTAGTATTTTTATTTACCCACATATGCCTATAATCTGTCAATAGAATCCTAACTATTTAAGATGCCGTTTTATGGTCATCAGTGACTCCCCAATCCTTCCCAAATACGAATGAAGAAACCCATTGAATAAAGTAGAGTTTATGTTAATCTATTAGGTTCGGAGTATATATCTTGAGCCCCTTGAATTATATTTGCAATAGTGATGGCAAATAAATCTAAATAAATGTTGATGAAGTTTCAACCAAAATGGCATAAAGCACAAAGTACCCACCAGAAAAAAACATTCCATATATTTTTTGGGGACATTAGCGGAGAGACTGTGAAAATATAAGTTTTATCCATGCCTTTTGTTTCTACAATCAATCTTTTAAGTTCATTTAGAAATGTGGATAATAAACGATGTTTTGTGCTGTGCACTACTGAAGACATTGTTTTTTGTGTCCTCAATCGTTTCTTCTACAATGACAATCCATTTGGCAAATATTTACATTTTCTGAGGAAATTTACTGGAAGTTGAAATTGAATGGATTTTTGTGGTGACTGAGAAGAATTTGATTTGGTCCCTTTTCTCCTCGTCAAATCAATTGTGGTGCTGGATGGTATATGATCGTTCAATTGGAATTTCCATCTGCATCAAGGCATCGTCTGCGGCCAAAGAACTTGTTTGTCCGGGACGAATATAGATTGGGAGATTCGTTCAATTCCCTACAGGAGGATTTTATGGTCGTCAATAGCTCTAAATCAATTAAAAGTTCTACGTTTACTGTAACCGCTTATCCTCCATATACCCATTAAGTTCCCCCATAATTTCGAACTTTGGGGAAAATATCTCCAACACTTTATAATACTTTATCACAAACTCTTACTAACACGATGAGACAGTCATGAGACGTCTCTTCGTTAACATGGTTTTAACATTAATAAAAAAATGCTAAAAAGTGTTGGACGTTTTAGTGCGATTCTTTTATGAATGAGACAGATGGGGTGAGTGAGTGAACTTTAGTGATGTGTCAGTCTAAATCTTTTTAGAAAAATTTTGAGCATTAATTCAAAGTGAGAAAGCAGTATAGTAAGGCCATGTAACTCCGACAATTGCAAAACTCGGATGCCGTGAGCGATTCTACTCCGATAAATCCACTTAAAATATAATTAATATTTTTATTTCCATAATTAATCACTGCAGTAACATAATATAACTATTCTACTTTAAGAAAAACCAAAAATTATATTTTTATCGGTTTAATAAGTGGATGAAACAAATATTTTTCAAACTCGGGTCAGCTGGGTTGTGCACTAAAAGTTTCATTTCCGAGAAAATTTTGCTGTTGATAGCTCTTTGCTGCGTTTAGTGGTTTTTCTTTATTATGAAATATTATTTTCAATCAAAATTATTAATTAAAGTGAAGCTTAGTTATTGATCTACAAGGTGAGTAAGAGTATATTAATGTTATTCATACAGAAATAAGTGAATTTGTGAATGTTTACATTTCGACCCAAGTCGGATGCTATGAATATCAATGTTTTGGTTCAGAAATTGCATTGTTCAGGACTGTTTTTCTGTTTCAGATGCCGAAGGGAACAAAAGGAAAGAGCCATAAGGACAGGCCCTACTCTAAGGAAGGTCTTAGGAATGCCTTGCAGTATGTATGAGATGGTTCTACCATGCATTTGATGGTTGCATTTGATTTCATAAAGCAGTACTTTTAAATCAAAAGTAAAATTTTATTTTTGACAACACAACGTTGCACATTTAATATAAATGTGTAGTTTTTCATTTTCAATGTATAATTGTTAGTTTTACCATATATTATCTTTGATTCAAAAGCTGAGGTATTTATTTCAAATATTTAAACATTCGCGCTAAAAGAAAAATTATTTTCGGTATGAAAGTATGTTAAAACCATAAAAATAACCTGGATGAAGGCTGTGCAAAACCGTCCATCAAAGCTCACAGCTTTGTTCTTTGTTATAGGAAAAGCTTTTAAAAATTGTGAATGATGAAATATTTGAGTAGCAATCTCTATTTCTGTTAAACAAATTGGCGACCATTCAAACAAAATCATCAGTTTCAGTGTCAAAAGCAAAAAAAATCTAAAGCTTTTCATACAACGGATTTGTCGTCACTTTCATATTTGCTGGAAAAAAGAAAAAATGCCGGATTTTATATCACTTCTCTTTTAATTGCTTCAACTTAGAGATATGTATAAAGCAATGTCTTTATGGTTGAAAAATTACTGATTTTGAGTGATTTCAATTTTGAGTTTAGTGAAAAGTACGTCAAATAAAACAAGAAGATATTTAGATGTTAATAAAATAACCTCCATCAAATTTCTTTAAAGCACACAATCTAATTCTAATGGAGCCATGTATAAACAGCCATGGGTTAGGAGTAGGTTCAGATATGTAAAGTAACTAGTGCAAAATTGTGTGTTATTATTTGGATTCGAGCAATAAAATTTGTTGAATGAAGAGATTTTGCATGACATGGAAAATGTACTTAAATTCAGTGACTCGTGTATCATTGCCAAATATTGATTTAAAGATTTAGTTCAGTCGAAACTGTTTGAGCAGGAAAAAAGGCGTATTTGTGCATTTCATTGCATGCCAAAGTTAATATCTGATATTTTGGACTTTGGCTCAATATGTATGTCCAATGGTTGATCTATTTTTGCACTATACATAAAACTATGATGGGTAGAATAGGGTACACTTTGTATTAGGATAGCTCGCGGTATTTTGGAATTTGTGGAAATAAAAACAGGAAATCGCTATGATTAATCATGTCGTATGCTCGTAAACTTAACTTGAAATGGTAAAATGTTTGTGGGAGTGGTGCTTTTAATTAAGTTTTCGTCCATTTGCACGGAAATGGGGTAGGGTTCACGATTATCTTATACCACAGCGAAATATGCACCAACATGGAAGTACAATCTTTAGATGAAATGAGTTATATAATGTATAATAATATATATAGTTTATGTATATATTTCTATTTGGACTTTTGCCATTACTAGTGGAAGTGCGGATGTAATATCTCTCTTTCCCATTAGAATACAATTAGCTATACCGTTGCTTCTTTCACCGAGTGATGTATAAGGACATTTATGACTTTTTCTTTATTTTTACATATTTAAGATCAACGTAGGGTACGGCGCGCTACCTTTGGACAACTCATGCTTCAGATCGGTGGCAGCCAAAATCCCGAAAGCCAAAATCCCGAAAGCCAAAATCCCGAACGCCAAAATCCCGAAAAGGCCAAAATGAAGAGGAAAAATTTTGTAGACTAGAGGGGCCTGATGGGCCTTTTCACTCTTCGCCTAAGTCCGGAAGGATTACTCTTTGGCCTGCTGCTGGTGGTGGACAAATTGGCGAGCTGCGTGATGACTCTCGGATTGAGCGTCCTGGGGCTTCCCGTGGAGGGGTGTTTGTGGACACGGCGGGTGGTCTAAATGCATTGTCTGGTGGTGATGGCCGGCCACAGGAGAAGAGATCGAGCTCTCCTGTTGGACGCCGGACGGATCGGTCCCTGAGGTTTGGGCGGTCTCAACAGCGAATGGTAATTGGTTGTGCCAAAAGTGATAATCCTCTGCCTACAGTCCCACCAAACTACCGCTGGCTTTTTGTCACGCGGCTGTCTCGGAGCGTGACGTGTGATCAGCTAAGTAATTACATGGCCGGAAAACTATCCTCAGGACGCCGCCCTCGCTGTATTAATCTTATTCCGCCTGAGAACACAGAAAGAAGAGTTGGATCCTTTAGGGTCCAATTATTGCCTGATGACTTTGAGCAGGCACTTGGCTGTGATTTCTGGGATGATGGAGTCCTTGTCATGGAGTACTTGTTTCGTGGAAAGAGAAGGAGAAATGGACAGGAGCTCCCTGCTGCCCGTGCGGAGGGCACAGACGAGAAAACCAGCTCCGGCCCGGTCGATCCTCCTCCCGGGGGCTCGGGGGCGCATCAGGGGCCTGGCACCTAGTTCGCCGGTTTTGACTTCGTATGGTAACCTGGCGACTGATTCGTATGCGATCCAGGACAACTCTACTGCTGCTCCTATGAACTCTGAAATGTCTTATTCTCTGTACTCTGGGTCTTCCCTCACTGGTGGCATTAACTCTAGTTTTAATTCTAACTTTGGAAAAACTCTTAATATTGACTTTGATGATTCTAGTGTTGCGCTCAACCCTTCTCATTCTGCAGGTTCCTCGGGTCCTAACCTGTCTTCAATAGGTTTCGGAGATTTAGTCTCAAGCTCTCGCTATTCTTGTATTTTTGCTTATATCAATGCGCGTAGCGTGAGGCGCCATATTGATGAGATCAGATATCTTCTATTAAACTCTTACCTTTCGGTTCTGTGTGTCTCTGAAACCTGGCTGGATTCCTCAGACTCGGGGGAGGCTGTTGGTATTCGGGGTTTTCGCCTGTATAGGCAAGACAGGCTTGATCGGAGAGGAGGTGGTGTGGCGATCTATGTGCGTGATGATCTTTCGTCTTCTCTGATCTGCTCTGGCACCATCAATAAATTAGAATACATTGGTGTCTGCATCACTATTTTAGGCATTAATATTTCCATATTTTCTTGCTACTTTCCTTCCCCCATTACCTCTCTAACTGAAACCGAGACCCTCTTCGAAGTTGCTTTAGCACATGATAACCTTATCATTTTGGGCGACTTCAATATTAATCTTTTTGGCAGCTCCAGACTCAGTGCTCGATTTCTTGATATTCTCTCCTCATTCTCTCTTTTTCATGTTCCTTTTAATCCCACCAGACAGGGATCGCTTTTGGATCTTATAATCATGCCTAGCAGTGATCAGCAAAAGCTATTACATCATGGTCAGGAGCCATTGCCTGGTATATCTGATCATGATCTGATCTATGGATCCTATAACTTTCGACTGCCTAAGCCCAAGAACAAATTCAAGGTAGTTTCTGATATATCCAAATGCGACCGCGCTGCGGCACTGCTTGCTGCTTCTTTAGTTGATTGGACCCCCGTTTTTTGGGCGGCCTGTCCATCTGAGAGAGTGTCTAACCTTTCTGACAAAATCAATTGCCTTTTCGACGAGATCGTACCCAAGAAGAGGGTTCTTGTACGTGGCTTGGTGACTCCTTGGATAAATGAAAGTATTCTTTTACATATTAAGGCACGTGACACTGCGTACAAAAAATGGAAAAGTTCGGGTACCGAAAGTGATGGTGCTGCGTTTCGTAGACAAAGGAACAAAGTATGCAGTTTGATTAGAAGGGCAAAGAAGCGTCACTTCCACAAATTTCTTGACCCTAAGCTACCCTCTGGAAAGCTTTGGGGAAATGTTAGGAAACTAGGCCTACGGCCATCTATAACTTCGAATGTTGATAAATCACTTTCTGCAGATGAGCTAAATTTATTTTTCTCTACTGCATCTCACAGTCCTCAAACAATGTGCCCTTCTCTTCCCTCTGCTCCCTGGGAGGGTTTTGGTTTTGATTGCGTCTCACATGGAGCCGTAATTCTTGCCATCTCCCGAGTCAAGTCGGATGCCATGGGGTGTGATGGCGTTTCTCTTTCTTTCATTAAGATTTTGCTCCCGGAAATAATTCCAGTGCTTACAGATACTTTCAATAACGTTATTACCACCTCTCTATTCCCTGATTCTTGGAAGAAGGCTTTGGTGGTGCCAATCCCAAAAATTTCTAACCCCACCTCTCCATCTGATTTTAGACCAATTAGTCTACTCTCTGTACTCTCTAAAGCATTTGAATTTATCCTTCATGACCAAATTTCTTCTTATTTATATGAGAACAGATTGCTCACTGACTTTCAATCCGGATTCCGCCCCGGTCACAGCACGGTGTCAGCTCTTTTGAAAGTGAACCATGATATTGCGGCGGCTGTCGATCGAAATCACTTTGTGGTGTTGGTGTTGCTTGACTTCACCAAGGCGTTTGACAGTCTGCCGCATGATTTGGTTTGCTATAAACTCTTTAAATTTTTCAATTTCTCCTCTTCAGCCGTTGCTCTCATTAGGTCCTATTTTAGTGGAAGGTCCCAAATAGTAAAATTTGGAGACGAAATTTCCGCACCAGCTTCCTTAACTGCGGGCATTGGTCAAGGATCCATTCTTGGACCGCTTTTGTTCTCTTTATTCATTAATGATTTGCCCTCTGTACTGCGCAATTGTTCATACCATTTGTATGCAGATGATCTTCAAATTTATGTTGAAGGTGATCCTTCTGACCCTCTCTCAGCATTTAAATCAATGAATGAAAACTTGACAAGAATTGAGCACTGGTCCTCCACAAATGGATTACTTCTAAATCCCAAAAAGTCGCAGGCCATAATAATCTATAAAAAATCAGCCCATATTTTGCATTACCCTTTATTCCTTCACGGAGAAATCATTCCTTTTGTGGACTCGGTCAAAAATCTGGGTATTGTCTTTAACAAGACTTTATCCTGGTCTGATCATGCATCCACCATTTGCCGCAAGGTGAATTACTCTCTTTATACCCTCCGACGCTACCGGGACATTACACCTTATGGCACACGCTTGCTCTTAGCTCGAGCACTGATATTGCCATTTTTTACTTATGGAGCAGAGTTGTTCTTCTTGGCAGACGGTGAGACTATCCGCCGTCTGTCCACTTCATTTAATAACTGCGTCAGGTACGTATGTGGGCTGCGTCCCCGTGACCATATCTCAGCTCACCGCAAAGTTTTAGTGGGATGTGATCTTCCATCACTCTTGCTTATGCGTGCCCTCATTTTTCTACATCGCCTTCACGAGTCTGGGTGTCCTGGATATCTGGCCTCTCTCGTGACTGGTGGAGGTTCGGTCAGGGTCAGGGGGCTCATAGTCCCGAAGTGTAATCATGAGTGCTTTAGACGCACTCTGTTTGTTAGAGGTGTATATTTATACACTTCTCTTACTTCGCATAATCGTCGATCACCGGATGCAATTCGGGAGTACATTTGTAACACTCAGGATGAATTGGGTTAGCAACATACTACTCTTTACTTTTTTTTTACTTTCATTTTTGTTCTCTTTTGCTTCCGTTTTTGTTTTTTTTTATCCTTTTTTTCCTTTTTTTCTTTACTTGCCACAAATTTGTAAGAGGGAATCACCCTATTTTTTGTGGGTTTTAAATAAATTGAATTGAATTGAATTGAAAAATCCCGAAAGCCAAAATCCCGGATTTTTAAAATCCTGAAAGAGATGAAATTATATGGAGGAATATGTTTAGAATAATTTTCCAAGACACAGAAGATTTCCCTTTGCCTCCAGTAAGCGCGAGTGAAATTGTGGGAGTAGCTATGACATTTTTAAGAATTCGGGATTGTGGCTTTCAGGATTTTGACCCATTCGGGATTTTGGCTTTTGGGATTTGGCTTTCGGGATTTTGACCGGGACCCCTTCAGATAACTTAATTTTTCCTTATTCTTAATGGATTTGGCTTATGGCTCTATTCAGAAAATTTGAGGCATTGGCCTAGCTATTAAAATAATAATAAGCCTAATTCATTAAAAACATATTGAAAAAATAAGTTGTTCCAAGTTGAAATCATACGAAGGTAGTGCGCTTTCTCCTAAATTATCAGCTATATTTCCAATTCTGAAGAAAAAAAAATTATTTTTAATTGAATTCCATATGCGTTGAATCAGGTACGATAACATTTATCTTTCCAGGTGAAGATCACAATGTTCTTTGAGCACCTCTTACAAGTAATGTGAAAATGGACTGTTGTGTTAAAAACAAAATGCTTAAATTTGCATGCAAAATTTTGTATTTAGTGTAAGTTTTCTAAAAATCACAGCTATTGTCGTTATCCAGAGTTTTATATGCTTCAATCAGGCGCAAGTTCCCGAGCTAATTGTTTTAAATAATATTAATTTCTACATTTGCTACATAAGTTTTTGCCATAAATATAGACCGACGATTAGTTTAAATGTGATTCAATACATTATATTAAATTTAATCAAATTTATATTACTTAATGATGTTTTAGTAGTTTTTAAATACTTATGTTATAGATATCACATCAACTTATGTTGGTTTTCTTCAAGTAATTTGCATAATTTATTTAGTTTTATTTATAGTTAATACATATTAAACATTTTTTTGATCTTAGTCAGTGAAAAAAAATCAGTTTGGTCAGCAAAACCTTAAATTTTTCCACTGGTAAGTGATGGCTTCTGCACGCACACCTTTTGGATCAGGAAAATTTCATAAAATCAAAATTCATATCTCTTTTTTCTTAAAAGTTTTGCATGTATCTGTCCTACGCTTTCGCAATCTTCTTCTTCTTTTGAATATCACATCAAATTATATTTAGTTCAGTCCAATTTTGAGACCGAAAGAGTGGGAAAGACCTATGCAAATCTTTTGAGAAGAAAAAGGATGTGAATTTTTACTTTATGAAATTTTATCGATCTAAAAGTTGTATCGGAGGCATGAAAATCTAAATCTTTGGAGAAATGGGCGTATAAATTAAGATCTAAGTTGGTTACATGTAAAGTTTACATGCAACATCTATGGTTTGTATTTCCTTAATAAAAACTTGCATTAAAATTTCTCTGATTACAAAGATAAGTAAGACAAATTTATTAACATTATTGTTCATTAATACGTACCTCGATTTAAGCTAAAGAAATTATAAAGATTTAAATTAAATAGTAAGTGTAGGAGCCTTCCGAGCAAACTTCGCTATCAAACGTTTCTTTCCCAAAATAGCCAAAAATAATTGCATGATATAAAATAAGCCAATATGCCGATAAGCTCAGAAACTTCTCTAATAGTGATTTGACAATTTTTCAGAAAAGATATCTTCACTATACTTCAACATTTCATCGATTTTTGACGTCCAGTAGGGGAATCCTGTAATTTTAGTAGCATTGTCACGCGTGAGTTCGAAACGTGACAATACCAATCAAGCTTTTTTTTGTCATGAGTTCGAAAATGCAATTCATTGATTTTTTAATGAAATCCCTTTACTTGATGATTTTATGAAAATACAGTACGTCTTGGTTGATTTGTTTAACAAAATTCATTGTCATTTGAATTGCCAGATATCTCAAATATGTGACTTCTGACCTTTCTGACAATGCCACGTGAGCTGAAATGACAATGTCGTGGCTACAGAATCGTATTTTCGAAAAATCTCTCCTATGATTCGAACCCAATTTTGTCGTATGGCATTGCCAGAGCGTTACAGAATTCCCCTCCAGGTCTAGGGCCAGTATCATCATAAACACGGTCTAGACCTTCTGTGAAGATTGTGTACGGTCTGTACCATTTAAAAAATTTTTATGTTTTTAAATAGACTCCCGAATTACAATTGTTAACATTTTAAGTGTGATAGAGCGTTTAATTTTTATTTCCTGTACTAATTTTGATACATATTCGTTGATCAATTTTTAAAAGATTAAAGTCTAATTAAACAATTGAACAATTTTTGTCAAAAATTGCATTTTTGACAGAATTTTGACGTTTCGACCTACAGCACTGAAGGCAATTTCTCTCAAAAAGCCAACTTTTGACGAAAATTGCTCCAAATGTGTAGAGCCTTTAACTGAAAGTGCAAGAATGCTGATCTTATCAACATATATTTGGGACATGTCTACCAAGATATCAAAAAAGAAAAATCAAGAATCGAATGTGCGTAGCCCTTAACATTTGAAAATTCATCTTACTTTTTGAACATACCTTATATCTTCTTACAATTAAAGGATAATTTAGAAGGTATTAGGGGCTGTCCATACTTATGACCTCCTCACAAAAATCTTCAACTTTTGTCATAAAATGATTTCAAAAAAACAACAAAATTAAGAATATTTGAAATTTTGCGATCAAATTACTCAGTTTTTAGTTTTTGGGATAATTTTCTGACAAAAATTGCGACGAGTCCATAATTAAAGATAGACCAGGAGTAATGCCGAAACCCTAGGCGAGGAAAATAATACACTAGTAGGGGGAAGTGGGGCACCTTTGAAAGTGGAGCAACTTTGAAATTTGGATTTTTCACCTATTTTTAAATAAAATTGAGCCTTATCGTGATATAATTTAGCTTCTTAATTTGTTTGTGAAGCTAAATTATATCACGATAAGACTCAATTTTTTTTAAATGTCGGTGAAAAATCCTAATTTCAAAGGTGCTCCACTTCAAAGATGCCCCACTTCCCCCTAGGTATCTATTTTCTCAGAACTTTTGTCAATTTCTCTAACCCTTTAAGAACGATTGGGCCACCGGTGACTTTAATACTAAATTTTTGAAATTTTTGAGGATCACCTAAAGTATTAAAGTTATAATTTGCTCAAAAAAGTCAGAAGTAATGACTTTTTTGACTCTGAATTTTTTGACCAGCTCGTCCTTAATTTTGCTGAGTACCTTATCTCTAGATTTTTTCGATTAAACAGACTTAACCTAATCTAATTAATCAAGACTTAACTTTTTCTTAAAGTATACTGAATCACACAAACCATAAGCTGATGAGTGTGTCTCTAGTTTTATACTAAATTAACTGAACATGCACTTGGTTGGTATTTTGTGTGCCTAACGATGTACTCAAATTGTGGAGTGCAAGAGTACAACGAGTGTCACGGCATTTTGTTAATTGGGCCCATTAAGCTTCTTCATAGGGATAGGACTGGAACCAAGCAGACGATCATTAAAACAAACACAGAGAATCCTCAAAAAGCATCTCTCGGAACATATAATGGAAAAAAAGCGTGTATTTATCATGCATGTACAATGTACATTCTGCTCAAAATATATATTTCATCTTAGGGTACCAAGCAACAAATTCTCTCAGTCTAACTCAATTCTCATGGGTGACAACGACATACAATTTATTCAGTCCTCCCGTCTTTTTTTTCTCTCATAACCCTTCCTCCCTATATTCCATCCCATACTTTATTTCACTTTATTACTAGCAAAGTTTCCTCATTCAGTCGTCTACTTTTTTTTTTGTACCCAACTCGCCTAGCTTAGAGGGTGTGCCATCGAAAAACACCCCCCTAAAACACAATTTCAAAGATATATACTCACAGTGTTGTTTGGGGCTTGAAGAATTTTTCCTATTTCCATTGCTTTCATTATTATCCTGTCTTTGCAAAAGGGAACGTGACACTTTTCACTGCTTTTCCTTCGCTGACTCCCTCAGTCATGTTGTATAAGCCACATATTTGCTATATGGCGCGGAATAAAGCAAAATTGTGATGGAGCAAAAAAAAATCAATTTTATCCCATGTGAAAGTCACATATTGCATTAGAGTGCTCAGTACCCAGTGTCTGACCCAGAACTACTGCCTATCTTCTTGTCTCTTTAATATTGTCGGTCGATTTTGGCTGAAATGGTGTGAAGAAAGTGAAACAATTAATTAATTAAAATTACGAACGCGTTCTCGCAAAACTCTTTTTCTTCGGGATAATGGCAATGCAGGAACAACTGGAAAGTTCCTCTAAAAGGAGATGTACCCAAGGACAATATTGCAACATCGATTGAAATTGTGTGATGCAACTGCAGTATTATCAAACTTTTAATTCACCAGTTGCAACTGGATAGTTTTCTCAAGCAATTAAAATTCTGTTCCTATATATCATTTTTTATTTAACTTGTGTTACGGTAAAAAAATATGTTTCAAAATTGAGTTGGGAATGAATATTTTTAAATATGGTATGCAATGGATTAAGGGCTAGAGTGCTGTCTTTTTCATGAAAATGTTGCAGGTTTAAATCCATTTTACCTCACTCGAAATTTCTCTTTACTGTTTACTGAGAGCACTTTAGTGTTTTTCAATGCTTCTACATAATCTATTTTTCTTCATGATGGTTTTTGTCATGACTATTTGATGGTAGAACACGACGAGGACTGGAGAAATCAGTCGAGACACGAATCAACACAAAGTAACACCAGTAATAACACAAAGAAAAGTTTATAATGCAGAAGCACCTGAGAACAGAAAAGTGTTAAAAAAAAATCTTCAGAAGGAGAAAGAACTCCTCATTTAATTTTGCATTGGAATAGCACCATTTTACGTTTAAACGTTTTTACATTGAATGATACTTCATAATATTATTTTAAATGCCTTGTCCTAAGAAAAATCCGACAAAGGCTGATAGAGACGTCGTACACGTGAGTAGCATTTTCTCGGAATAATATTTTGCTAAAAAATTACACTAATACAGCTTTCAGGACTTTTTCACTCAAAATCCATTGCTACAGGCATTCTAATTGAATTTAAAAAATACAATTTTTTGACAAAAAATATTGCAAGTTTCTCTGGTATTTTTCATCTGAATCGCAATTTTTCAAATTGTAGAGTACCCCACTACAATAGATTACAATAGAGAGAATAATAAAGTCAATAAAGTAACGATAGAGATAATTTTATTAATGTAAAGCGTACCCTCTCCCTATGTAATGTTTCACATTTTTCAAATTCAAATCTATTTAATTGATTTTTTATTTAAGGGAAGGAGTGTACAGAGCTCTATTACCCTACATAATTTTAGGAATAAATAAATGACTTAGGAAAAAACTGGAGAAATAGGATAATTTACATAAGGGAAGAGCACCAGCGATCGGCAGTGTTCCTCGGATCGTGAGAGAACTACCAGATTGTCGCACCAATTCAAATGAATTTTTAAAAATTATTAGCTACTTTTTACCATTTAACTCTAGTAAGAATGCAGTGCATTAGTTTGGATTTCATTTTTAAAACCAATTTTCCGTAATACACCTGATTAAATTTGTGACGATCCGAGGTACAGAGTACATCGTTGCAATTACATCTATTTTTTATTAATTTATTCTTAAAATTTAAAATTCAAATGCGCAGATATAGTTAAATTAATCATTAGTATACCGATTAGCAGACACAAAACTACCAAATAGTATTTTGAGGCTTATATTTTCAATTAAATTTCGAACATGTCTCTTAACATTCCGATCCGGGGTACTCTTCCCTTATTACATAAAATTAAAAATTTGTATTTTTTCAGTTTTCAGAAATGTCGTGGTAAACCGATCCATGCTTTGCGAAATTTTCGAACTCGTAATACATCGAAACGTTTTCGCATCTTTTACTTTTACCGGTTTACAACCGAATTCAACCGATTTATAAATTATTCAAAAGATCGCCCAAAATAACTTAGAGGAGCAATAAAATTGAGTATGATAGAAAAATTCTTATCTGCCTAACCGGATCAGAACCGATTGGACACAGAGTCAGCTGAGCTTTGCGATAACGCTTTACATAACACCCAACTGTAGGCATTATTCAAGACCTTAACGCTAAGATTTGAACGTTGGAACTTTAATTTAGGGCTCCATTTTTCCTCAAACATAAATTTGCGGACGAATAAAATTGTCTCTAGTACCACCTGTACTAGAAAAGAAAAAAAAACATCGTGTGAGGAAAGGTATGGTAAAGCGTTCTAGGCTTTGCGAAGTGCTCAAACCCATAACATGGATTCTATACCTAAACAGTACTCTCGTATCATTTACCTATATTATTAATGTTATTTATTTGGTTTAATTCATGAAGACATGAGTAGGGGAGACTGGGGCAAAAAGTCACAAATCAAAAATTTCTAAATTCAATATCTTCCAAGATAAATAAGATAGCGGCTTATTTTTTTTCTATAGATAGCTTCCATAGATTTTTTTTCGATGTTGTACGTTTCTTAGACTTCGAACAAGGAATTTAGAACGACCACTTGGGGTAAATAGTAACAAATCCCGTAATAAAGCGAATCAAAATGTGATAATATCTTATGCGTGATACTATTTGCCCCAGCATATTTGAGAATGATCACAAAATTACCTTTTAGAAATTGGCCCGATAAACGTATTTCCTTACAAAATAGAAGAAAATGACTTTCACTGAGTTGTAGAGCGGTAAATTTCCTATAAAACTGTGCTAATTAGAAATTTCTGGGGCGTTCGAGAAAAAAAAATAAAATATCCGTTTTGTGACTTTTTGCCCCAGTCTCCCCTAGTGTTCACTTGTTAAAGGAATTCACAGAGTTTTTCCCACTGAAAGTTTTTTCTTAAGTTTACCGGGTTACAATCAATTGGAATCGGTTCAGGCTTGTCACAAATTCCAAAACCTTTCCAAGAAGTCCAAATATTATACTATTTGGTTGAGAAATACGCTCTCTAGAGTCTTTTTAACCTCTGACCGTGAAAATCCCTTATAAGGAATGATTCAACGGTAGAGATCTCTAAAACATATTTAAATTTAAAAGAAATCAGACGGCGTGCTTTTGAGCAGGCCTCCAAAAATTATGGTTTTGGAGGTATAGAATAATGTTAATTAATGAAAATCATAGCGATGTGGATATCGACTTTTGGGATGTCCTCTTAATTCCCAAATCGTTATTTTTAACCGTTTAGCCTCTATCGGGGATAACTTACAGACGGACGGATGGGCAGATAATCAGCATGACATGATTTCTCAATAATCTGAAACGGGAAGATATATTTAGAAAAAATAATCCCAGGGTAGGGATGGGGGGAGGAGGTCGATGGAATGTGGAAAATCGAGAGACTCCTCTCTTAGTGGAGTTCGAGAAGTAAAAGATTACACTGCTCGTGATTTAATGGTCGGAATAGTACCTATACCTCTTGATAGGTTTGAGAGTATGAAAAACACTTTCGTCCTTTTTATTTTGCAGTTTAGTTAATGTAGAGCTATTCTAGGGAAAGTGGTCATAAATAAGGTAATTGTCATAAGGATTTCTGCATTGTACATCCTGAAATTACAGCTCCATAACCTAAAATGTTTTGCTGTCTGACATTAAAAATCGAAAGACATAATGGTGCGCTAAAAATATCAGCAAATGAGATACAATGTAACATAAAGCTTCATAAAATTAGTTTTTCTTTTGTGAAATTTATCGAAAGTTCTGCGATTTCGCATAATGTATATTTGTATAAGCGTAAAGTGTCTTTGAAAATTATTCAAAGTCAGTCGATTGAAAAGCTATGCAAAAGAGGAGGAGTTCTAGGAAAAGAATGACTTATATATGAAACTTACATCATTGAAATTCATTTAACATCACAAAGTTTATCATCATCGGGTATTTCGGTTTACCAGCGTGCTCTTTCGACTTTAGCTATATACCTTTTCCCGGAGTGGAGTTATTTGATAAATTGGGTGGAATATGGATAGAATACGCTGGAATTTGTGCATAGCGTATTTTCAACTTTTCCTTCATTGGTAAAACGGTTGTGCATACTATCAAAAGTGAGAGAGAATAAATGCAAAATATTTTCTAAAAAAAATCTTTGCGAGAATTCTTTGGTATATTTGTATATCCTTATTTTCGCGACTGTATATACTGGAGCTTGGTGGAAAAATCAGTTAATTCTGAAACGTGTGTAATGCGCAATGTTGAGACAATTTTCCCACATATTTTCCACGCCTTTGTCACGAAATTTCTTTTTTCCACATGAAATACGAAGTAAATATACATATGGTTTTCTAATTACCCCAACTTCTGTCTTCTCATTTCCTTTATGGTAATGTTAGTTGTTAAGAATATGTGGTTTCTTTGCTTCTAGCTGCAAATTAAAAACCTTAGTTTCTTGCAGACTTTAGTGGAACACCAAGACTGGGGTGGTTTTATAGAAGTTTATAATAAAAAACACCTTATATATTGATGCACTTTAATTAAGTTTACTGCACTAATATGGCACAAACTTTTTATTGGAGTACAATCATTATCTGTCAAAGTACTTTAATGAGATCTTTAATTGCTCGAACTCCACAAAGAAGATAATTCCTTGATATATGATTATACGAAATTTCCACTTTCTGCTCCTTATAAACCTTTTCAACACTTTTTTTCGAATCAGACGATTTTACTGCTTGAAATCCAGAGAGAAAGAGAGTATTATAATAATACCATCCCTCAATTTTTCACATTAAAAACTTCAACCTTCCAATATCCGGGAACTACTTTTTAAACACAACTTTGTACTTTAGACTTCAGACGCTTTCTGAGAAATTATGTTCGGTTACACGACCAAGTGTCCGTCTGTTTTTCCGTTCATCCAATCGTTTCCACGCTTAGAGGCTAAATGGTTAGAGATAGAGACTTGAAATCTTCGAGGGCGCCCCGTAAGTTGGCACAAAGATCGCTAATGTGCTTCTCATTTTTCACTCGAATTCCTCGAGATTCGAGGAGTGCTCAAAAGCGCGTCGTAAGATTTTTTTTTAAATTAGTTTTGAATATGTTTTAGAGGTTGCCTAGGAGGACATTTCACCCAAATACGAAAATACGGTTGAATCACTCTGATAACAAGTTTTTTAGATAAAGAGACAAAATGGCTCTAGAGAGTGCATTATTCAACCGAATGGTGCTTGAGTGTTAGAAACGCCTTTCTGTTAGGAGGGTCTAGAATTTCTGATGAGGCCGAGTCGGTTCTAATCGTAAGCAATCGATAAATGAACCAGTTAGGGTAAGTGGTCCAAATTTCGGCATAGTTGCATGCAAGCGCCAAAGTCTCAAGTTTGAAATGTAATATCTTTAATAGAAATTGATTTTTTTCATTCCTTCTACTTAAGGAATGTTGCTTAGAACCTTGTAGAAATTTTATCGTCTTTATTTACTTTAGAATCATTCTTAATACATTTTAAAATGAATAAAAATGTAGACAAATATTTGGTGCCCTATTTCGGCCACCTTCATTCTTATAGTTCCTTGCCCTTCGGGAATTCTTCCAATGTCTTTTTTACGTGATCTCGTTTGTCGAAGATACATTTTTTGTTATTCTTTTGCATTGTATAATCTCTAGAGTATGTGAAAACTAAAAATTCACGGAAATTCGAGGAACAAAAAAGGTGTCCGGAATTGCAAGCTGGCCGGAATTTGGCACACTTACCCTATAAACCAATTAGCATTTTTTATCCGGAAATCAATTATATTCCTCTTGAGTGATTTTCATCAATGTTTTGGGTGATCAGTTCGAATAGGTTTGGAACCGGTATACGATAAAGTACTTTTGAGGTATACAGCATCGAAGATACATGTTCGAGCATTTCGCAAAGTATGCCACCCCTTTTTCAATGCATTCAAACTTTTATGAATTTCCTTGAATTCGTGAATATTTTAATATATGAAAATACTGTAAAACCATTTATATTATTATTTAGTTGTAGAGCATTAACAGCATGAACACACATTTTAGCGATTTTAGCATTCCGCAAAGCTGAAACGTTTTGCCATCCTTTGTTTTATTCACTTTGCGTGGGTGTTGCACAAAGTTGAAAAAGAGAAAAAATTAAACACTTTTGCTGTATGACTACTCATGAAACTCACATATATTTAAGTTAGTACGCTACTAAAATCCCATAAAGGTGAAACTTTAATTTTCATGACGAAAGGAAGAAAAAATAAAAGTGCTTGAAGAAAGCACAACAAAAATTGGAGCAAGAACAAGAGTACAATTATGATGTGTTTAATTTTACCAGCTCTCATTCAGAATTGACTTTTATTGGTTTTAGAGGGAGAGAAAGTAAGAGTTTGTCATGGAACTTTTGAAATTCTTTCTACATCCATTCTCAATAGCACTTAATAAGTACTTGAGAGTTTCTCTGTTTTCTCTAAACAATCACGTTAAATACGTGTTTTTTCCAATCGTCAATTGCTAGGAGGATTATGTGAAAGAATTTAATAAGTGAGATTGAGATAAATTTCTACAGAGACTTTTTTGAAGAAAATATGAAACGAGTTGTAAGCTCTCATAAGCTTATGGAGCATAAATAGGACATGCTGAAACTTTTTTTTCAATAACTGGTGCAGGAAGGACGAAGAAAATATTGAATTTCCTGAGTAAGCTCTTCGAGAAAGAATTTAAAACTGCAGTATTTTTCAAAACATAGGGTAAAAATGTATCAAATTTCGGCATAGTTCCATGCCAGCTCTAAGCTGTCTACACACTAGGCATGTTATTGCAATAATAACATTTCAAAGTGACATTGAAATAAAACTTTAATATTGAAGCGAATATTGAAATCAATGTTTCAATATTTGCCTACAAACTGAACAAATTGACTTCAATATTACAACTTATTAAAATACCATTCTAGACAGAGATTTAGTTCCTTTCAAACATAGAAAAACTTTTGGAATTAGCATGTTTATGAACAGGAAGACATCTCAGAACATCACCATAGATAGGACCAGAGATTCTGTTGTATATCCTACTCAATTTTTGTCAGAAATCCGTCTTTGTCAGGGCTTCTCCCCTACGAACTTTAGAAAATCTCAGATCTTCTGTGATTTTGTTGTATCTTTTGTCAAATACGCTCGGAAAACCCGTGGTGGCCAGAAGATTTCTACTGGTTCCTCCAGGAAATCATAGGTCTTTTGGGATTTTCTTCTGTAATTTGCCAAGAACACCCAAAATACCCGAGTTGATCAGAGTTAGGTTTTTCAGGACAATCTGTCCTTCCGGTGAGCGTCGGAATTTGTTGATCAATTTCTATGAATCAAACACACAATTTTACCAGAGCTTTCGACACAGCGAACGGACTGGTACGTACCAGTCCGTTCGCTGTGCAAAAAAGAGAGAAGAAAATTAGCTCCTAACCAAATTCAAAACTGATACATAAGAAAATAGAGGAATTAGTGACAAAAATCCTAAAGAAAAAAACCAACCAATAACCACTGAGGAAGACACGATAAGTGTCGAAAGCTCTGGTAAAATTGTGTGTTTGATTCATAGGATTTGATGAACAAATTCCGACGCTCACCGGAAGGACAGATTGTCCTGAAAAACCTAACTCAGTTACACCATCGTCGGCTATCCCTTTAGTCCACAAGTTGATCAGAAGATATCTCCTGGTTTTTACCAGGAAATCACAGATCTTTTGGGATTTTCTTACGAATTTTGTCAAGAACACCCAAGATACCTAAATTGGTCAGAAGATTTCTCCTGGTTCCTCCAGAAAATCACAGATCTTCTGAAATTTTCTGTGATTTCCTGGAGGAACCAGAGAAATCCTCTGACCAACTTGGGTATTTTGAGTGTTCTTGAAGAAATACAGAAGAAATTCTCAGAAGATCTGTAATTTCCTGGAGGAACCAGGAGAAATCTTCTGACCAATTTGAGTATTTTGTGTGTATTTGACCAAGTGCACAACAAATTTCCAGAGGAACTGTGATTTCCTGGAGTAATCAGGTGAGAACTGCTAAGCTGGGTTCTTGGGAAGATTTGACAAAATGTTCAGCGAAATTCCGAGAATCTGGGATTTTCTGGAGGAAGCAGGAAGAGATGTGTCCTGACTTGGATTTTGGTCTTGGATGTGTTTTCATTCATGAACAAGGAAATCCCAGTGGTTCTGTTATGTTCTGAACGAAGAACAGTCCTGACCATTAAAAATATTGAAGGAAATATCAAATCAATTTGATATTTAGAATTTCTTTGAAAATTTATTTCAATGTGACTTTGAAAATTTTTATTGACATTATTTGGCCTAGTGTGTAGCCATTCAAAATAATGAAATAAAATATTGAGAAAAAATGCTCTATATTGAAACACATATTTCAATAATTGCCTACACACTGGACAATTTTCTTCAATATTGAAACATTATGTTAATAAATCCTTTCCGATGTGGAGGCAATCCTTGTCAATATTGGATATTGAAAAGAAATATTGCAATAAATTTCATCTAGTGTATAGCCAGCTTAAAAGTTTGAAATGTAATATTTTTAATACACATTGATTTTTTTGTTACTTCTTTTTAACAAGTGTTATTTGGAATCTTACAGACAGTTTATCGTCTTTGTTTTCTCTAAAATCAGCCTTAATACTTTTTCAAAATGAATAAAAATATAGATATAGCTTTGAGTAATATTTCGGTCATCATGAATCTCATAGTTTTTTTGCACTTCCGGATTTTTTCTAAAGTCCTTTTTACATTATCACGGTCACAGAAGTAAAGTTTTTGAATTTTTTTGCATTGTGTAATCTTTGGAGTGTGTAATAAATAAAAATTTATAGGAATTTAGGGAATAAAAGAACTGGCCTAAATTGTAAGCTAACCGAAATTTGGTACTGTTTGCCCTATGACTTACGTGCATAAAATAATGCAAAACTATTAATAATACTGAGACTGTTATCTGTATGTTTCATAAGAATTTTGTCCAGGGTTTTATACGCAAAAACAAATCATTTGCTGGCTAATTCGGCTCGGTATGCCTTACGTTGCAAGTAGATAGAAGTATCATCCAAAGACTAATGTGAAAATTGTTGTATCCGGGCGTACTGTATACGGTGCAAATAAGGCGTACACAGGTGGCAAAATTTTGTACGTAGCTGAGCAAAACGGGGCGCCTTCGTAAAAATCGCCGTTACATTTTCATTTTGAAAAGGATTCTCGGGAATTTTGTGAGGTGGAATTATGATTCTAATAAGTAAGATATATTTTTGACATAGTGGAATAATTGATTCGGATTGTTTGGCTTTCAGTAAAAATAAATAAATTTTATGAACATCATTTTCCATACGAAGTTATAGAAGCTCTTCATAATAAATCTTTTTCATGTTTAAGCTATTCTAAATAGTAATCAATCTACAAAATTTGATATGCATATCTCTGGCATTCAGTATGAGGTTAATTTTATCAATTTGTACACCCAAATCTATCCTAAATTAATATTAAGTACTTAGCATATCTAGTAGTTTTGACAGTGTAATATTATTAATGTTCAACTGATATTGCAGTTTAATAGGGATGGTCATATAGAGAGGAACATATACCAAGCATGAAATTTACACGCATCTGATTTTATGAATTCCACTTAAATTTTGTGAATGACAAATGTGCCCAATAATTGATGAAATGGTTGGTACATAATTTGTTATGATCAAAAGGTGCATATTAATCACAGTAGATAATTGCAATGACATCCAATGGAAATTTAACGACAAATGCACAAATAACCACACTTGACAGAACAATATTAGAGATTCGTACCAGAATTAGTGCAAAATGCACATATCAGGCCATCATTTGGGGGGAAAAATGCATGTCGATATGTCAGATAAAACCAATTTTCTAGTACGATTTTGTTCACATATCATGCATATAAATGTGTGATGCGGTAATATGATAAAATGCAATGAGAACGTGGTACACAAATAAAATCGTACGATGGATAAAATCGTATGAGGTAGGATGTAAAAAAGTGCACGGGAGCTAGATAAATTTACTTTGTGGATGCACTGTGGTAGCAAAAGGGGCTGTGAGAACATGAGATGATGAGGAGTGTGTGGACCCATGTACTCTCATGTTGAGTACAAATTCACATAAAAATATTACACTCAAATGAACATTTCATCAATCATGCCCAACGGAGCGCAATCGCGTAAATGGGAAAATTGTGAAAACATTCCCCAAGTCCCTTCAACCTTTTCAATGTGTGGACTCTAGGGTACAGCTGAGGAGCAATCCACTCGGTGGGATATGATACTGTGTCATCTGCGGGGGTGGCAACAAATCACGCGAGACAAATCAAAACTGATTACAGGGTTTGTGCATGGGACGAACTGGACGAGTGTGAAGGAATGCTGAGTGAGTGATCGAGTGCTGAAGGGTGGAAATAGCCACTGGAACTCCTCAAGCTCCTCAAGTCACTTGAAATTGATCGACCCCAGTCATTCGGAATAATCGATTTCACGGATAGAATCTCCATCGACGTGGTTGAAGCTGAAAACCAAAAATCATCCACCCCAAATGTGCATTCTCGACGAGCTAAAATCCGGAATTGAGGAGATTGCATAGGGGATTTTACTGACCAACCACAGTATTCACTTTGTTTGGTGAGATAGCAAAAGTCGTGCTTGACCCAAGTAAGTTTATGGCAATTGAGATTTTTTTTTGACTGCGACTTTTTAGTCAGTAAAATATAAAATTTGGGCAGTAAAAAAATACATTTGGTCAGTCAAAAATTAAATTTGGTCAGTAAAAAATCAAATGTGGTCAGTTAAAAATAAAATATGGTCAGTAAAAAATTAAATATGGTCAGTAAAAAAACTTTAAAAAATCGGTAAAAAAATAAATTTGGTCAGTAAAAACATCAAATACGGTGAATAAAAATAAAATACGGTCAGTAAAAAATAAAATATGGTCAGTAAAAAATAAAGAATCTGATCAGTAAAAAATCAAATTTTATCAGCGTTTATTTTGGTCAGTAAAAAATCAAATTTGGTCAGTAAAAAAATAAAATTTGGTCAGAATAAAATAAAATTTGGTCAGTAAAAAATCAAATTCGGTCGGAGAAATGTCAAACTTGGTCGGTAAAAAGTTAAATTTGGTCAGTAAAAAGTAATATTTGGTCAGTATAAAATAAAATTTGGTCAATAAAAATCAAATTCAAAATTTGATTTTTTACTGATCAATATTTCATTTTTTTACTGATCAATTTGAATTTTTTACTAACCAATTTCAATTTTTTACTGATCAAAAAGATTTTTCCATTTTTTTTAATACAAGTAACATAGAAGCATAAAATTTCATTTGTTAGCTAAAATTTGGGGCAATGTTATGTCCCTTCGCGAAGCTGAGGGAATTGACTTCTAGTGTAAACTAATTTGCCAAGTTTTTAGCTAAGAATTGAATCTGAAAATATAACTTATGTTACCATATTAATTTATAATGTGATTTTTTTTACCTTTTGTTGCTTGAACTTAAAGACAGAGCATTAATTTTGACTTTACGAGGAATAAATATTCTAAAATAATTTGGTATTCAGAACTTTTGCGGAAAAATTATGTCGTGCGGCCGTACAGCTACTTATATTACCCATTACACCACCGCCTCAATTTAAGAACCTTATACCCAATCCTTTTGCCATCTCCTTCAAAGACGTCCTATCGAAAGAATTCTTTCCGATATCGTCCTATCGAAAGATATTCAATTGTCCGATATCCAGTGTCCATTCCAGTTGATTCAATTTGTGATTCATCTCGGTTCATCTTACTACTCTGAAAAAAAAATGTCTTGTTAAACGAACAAATGGATTTTGTTGAAATTTTGTCAAAAGGATGTTATTTATCAATTTGACAAAACTTTTTCTTGCATTTTGTATGGAAAAACACCCTTTTGACAAACTTTTAACAAGATCCAGTTGGCCGCCGATTTGACAAAATTTTTCCATATTCTGTATGGAAGAACATCCTTTTGACAAACTTGTCTTGTCTTGGAAATTTTTTCGTCAAAGCATCATAAACAGCTCTAATTTCTGGAATATTAGGCAGTTCGAAAATAGACACTCTTTAGAATGAAGAAAAGGCGATACCTATAGCGGCAACTGGAGAAATACTGAGAGCATAAGATTCCAGTGATTCCAGTTCGTCAGCTCCTTATCGACTTCAGCTTGGCCAATAAAAATTACGTTGTAGGGTGATCATTTTACATAAATCATATCATTACAGAAAAAATACCTGTTTTTAAATTTTTCTTTTTGTAAATGGGTGGCCTGTAATGCATAGATCCTAAAAAATAATACTTTTTATTTCATACAAAAAATATTTGTCAAAAGTTAATCATTTTTAATGCGCCAAAAATTTGTTGCTTCATTTGAAAAAGTAGTTCAAAATTATCCAAAACATGCAACTAACTTTATGTAATCCGATTATATTTTCAAGTTATGCTTTTTAAGAGGCTAATATTGGGTTTGCATATTCCTAAGTATTCAATTTACTTAGTTGGCTGCAACGTCTCTTTAAGGGACCGGTCCTCTCGCACTAACATCTTCCAGTACTAGCGACTCTCTGTCAGCTCGCTCTAGAAACGCAGCATAGGTAGCTATCGAAAAGTTTGTCATAACAGGAGCTCCATGCGAGTTTTCGTAACAATCTTGCTTCTACGGGAAGGGGTTGTTAGCCCCTCGCTCAATTCTCTCCAGAAGTATCAGATCCCTTGTTCGTTATACAGGCTTCAGACCTAAGGCTTAGCCATATAACTCAACTGCTCTAATTTCTTATTAATCACGATTTTTTGAAAAAAATTAAATAAGGATTGGATTATTAAAAATAAAGCACTTATTAGGTTCTCAAAAATCAGTGAAATATAGCTCGCTATTTAGGATTTTGAAACCTTCAGGAGCTCCTTAAATCTCTAGTCTGAAGACTGCTTTAGGCTCAGGTTCGTGACTTCTTATTGGGGTTGGTCAATCTTCTATCACCCACCTGAGTGTACCGGTGCCTACTGGACATCTAGCCCGCGTGGAGGTGAACATCAGAATTGAGGGGAAGAGGCTATGTGTCGCAATACCCCTCCCCCAGTCAATGGTCAATATAAAACTGACAATAAATAATAGAAGTAATAATAATGTTTTTCTTTGTTATTTTATAATTTAGGATAAAAATTCCAAGTTAAAAGAAGAGAAATCATCCAGAGATACTGCTGAAATGAATCTGTGTAGTCAATTGTCATATTTCAAGTAAGATCACGACACGACATTCGAAAAACGCCAGTAGCAGACCTAGAGATCCGGCTCTCTGAAGTAGAGCCTGATCTAAGTATCTCTGAAAGCGTCCCCATGATCGTTGCTCCAAACATTCAGCAAATTAAAAGAAAATGGTAAGAATGAGAGTTTGGTTCTAAGTCTCCATCTCTGAGCGATTGGCCTCTGAGCGTGGTAACGATTGGATGGACAGACCCACAGACGGACAAAGGGACAAGCAGCATGTGATCGTTCTTTAAAAATCGTCTAAAATGCGAAAATTGGTTGAGAAAAGTGGTCCTCGGGGGATGGAACGTAGCAATTTCTAGGGTGGAAAAATCAAGGGATTATAAATAATTCTAGCTGTGGAGTTTGAGCATTAAAAAGGTAAAATTGATAGTTAAGATTTATAGAAAAGCATTACTTTATTATTATTACTTCTTTAAAACAGATTTTCGATAAAACAAGAGTTTTTATCAGAAATTTTGAAATATTATATTTTCCAACCAAATTTGGTAGCCATTGGACAAAGCTGTATTTCAAATTGAACTACAAAAGCCGTGTTATGTAGAGGGATGTTCTAGCATACACAACTATGCTGCATGGTTTTACTTCTGAACAAGAAGTGCAGATTTTAGGGTCAAGATATGGTTTTTCTGATGCCTTGAAACTCTGTCCGAAGTCCAGAGCTTCTTTTTTATGAGTTAAACAATCTCGAAACTGGAAGACACGTCTCTCATTTCCTAGCACAAAGCTCACTTTTAATTCTATGTAAAGCATATATTAACTCTTCTCCTTTATGTAGTGTTTTATGGCTCTTCATGTATATAACAATTAAATTATAATGGTTTGCACTAAGGAAAACCTTTCAGGGAAACTAACACAAATAACTATGAATTCAATGTTTATGTGCCCGTGATATGAGCATTTTATTACAAAGTGTTGTATATTGTTTCATATGTTTTTGAAGTAAGGTAAAAGGTAGGTCCAAATGGTGGTAATTTCATCAGGGAAACTCATTTAAATTGTTCTTGTTGTGGAATTTGTGAGAAAGTTTAGGTGAATTTGTAATAATATATCATTTTTTCTTTAGAATATTGGTCTAGACCTAGACACGAAGATAATGTAGGATTTGAAATCTTTTGGTTATACTTAGAATTATTATCTTCACCTTCAAGTACTGTGAATTTATACTAAATTTTTAATTTTCTAGAAAAATATTTTATTTGATTTCTTTTTAAATTTATATCAAGGGGTGATTTTGAACCCTCCTATTCCTCGTAAGCTTTTCTTCAATTTTATAACTTAAAAACGGTCTTCACCGGTCCGATCTACTATACCCTATCGATAAAGACCATCCTTAAATGGTAGAGTGAAAGATAAGTTTACGAACAAAAAGAAATAATCAATTTTTGGCCAAAAAAAAATAATCTAAAATAAAATATGTTCTAATGAAAATTTGAACATTTTTCTTTTTAAATTTTTCTTGTAAAAATTTTTCATGAACCGAAAAATCAGGACTATTTAGTAGTTGAATTTAAATTTAGGGTAAGTTTTTGAGGATTCGCACACATTCTAGCTTTTAATACTCCATGTTTTCCCATATCCCTTTAATGAAATTGACGAATTTTTTCAGGAAATTAGTAACTGAACAAACAGCAGCTACATTATCCATAACAACATATATTTTCCATTGGCAACTGTAGAAACGTACAAACCCACCATGTGCCTCTCAAATGACATAAACTCAAAATGTAACCGGTTTACATAAAGTTAGTTGCATGTTTTGATAATTTAAAATTACTTTTTCAAATGAGGCAACAAACTTTTGATTTCTTAAAAATGATCAATTTTTGGAAAACTATTATTTTTTATGTGAAATGAAATTAATTATTTTCTTCGACATTCATTAAATAAGATCTACGAATTACAGGCAACTAATTTGCAAAAGGAAAAATTTTAAAAATTAATTTTTTCTATAATTTTTTGCATCTGGTTTCCCGATCATACTTGAGGCAACAAACTTTTGACACCTACTGTAGAAATATTTTGGACGCTATACCGCTTTTGGAAATATAATCATATTCTGCCAGAGGTTTTTTTTTATTGTTGACTTTAATAAAATTACGGGAAATTCGTGTGAGAAAAGGGCGAACATTGTAAAAAGGGTAAAATGCTGTGAAAAGTCAATGTCATATCCAAAATGTGTTACTGTGTAGAATTTTTTCGGTTGAAAGACTCATAAAAGCAATTTATACGCATTAGATCTGGCACGTTACAGAGATTTTTGGTGCAAGAGAAAATACAAAATCTTTGAACTTTTGCCAATCGAAAGCTCTTGTGATGTTGTGTAAATGGCGTTATGGATTGAAGTGGGGGATAGGAATTCCTAAATCCCACGTTTGTTGGGAAAGTCTTTTTTTCAGAAGCCTGATTACACCTAATTGCCAGAGAAAATTCTTTTCTTTTTCAATTTATCTTGAAAGTTTTTTTTTTTGCAAAAACCGATGAGAAAGCGAAAGGATCAAAGCTTGAGGTGAAAAAATCATGTTAAAATTTTTCACATAATATTACTTAAAATCATCTCTTCAATATTAATTCTCTTTATTTTTAATTAAATATTTTAAGGCATAGCCTAAAACTTTTTAAACACGTGGAGCTATGCTTTGAGGCACGTTTGAAAATACTTTTTGCATTTTTTATAAGCATTCGGGTTAATTTTTGAACATCAAAAATTTTCTCCACATTGTTGAATTTTTTTTTTTGAACTTTTGATTGATGTTCGTGTGAAATATATACATTTCGTGAGAGACACAAAAAAATATAATTAAAATTCAGAAAATGAACAGGAAATTCACAGAAGCAGAAAATTTGTATACGCGGTCAAAGTTATCAAACAACATTTCAAGTGAGCGCATTTCAAAACATTCATAATACTACTCTTATGGGATGGAATTTTGAAATAACACAACGAAATTTATTATTGCATTTTTATTTACCTTCCATGCGCTTTTGAAATATTTCAGAAGTCATATGGAGGTAATAAAAACACACCAAAATTTACATTTTTGATTTTTTGCTATGCATAGGATAACTACCAAATTTCGGATAGCTTGCAATTTCGGCCACTTCTTTTGCTCCTCAAATTTCCATGAATTTTTAGTTTTTTGTATATCCTAGAGATTATACAATGCAAAAATAACAAAAAATGTCGCTTCTACGAACGAGATTCTGTGGAAAAGACTTTGGAAGAATTTCAGAAAGTCAAGGAACTATGAGAATCAAGGTGACCGAAATATTAACAATGTAAGGTCTATATTTTTATTCATTTTAAAATGTATTAAGAATGATTTTAACAAGAACGATAAACTATCTGTAAAGTTCCAAGCAATACTCATTAAAAAAGAGTAACAAAAATATTCTATTTGAATTAACGATATTACATTTCAAACTTAAGACTTTGGCGCTTGCATGCAACTATGCCGAAATGTAATACAGTTGCCTTATAAAGTTTAGAATTTTAATGGAAATATTCTCTGAGTGAGAGAAAAAAAATACAAAAGAAAGTTTAAATTAAATATTTCACATCTAAAAGAGAGTTCCAGGTGAAATGGAAAACTCTTTATTTTCTCTTTACCAAATTTTACATGATTTTAGTGCATTTAAAGTTTTAGATTCTAGGTCTTAATTATTTTTACTTTTTTACTTTATTTTCATAACTTAGATCCCAAATAGATTTAGGCTGAATCTCGGGGATATTTAGCATGTAAAATTTAAAAGTGAAGGATTAGCGGAAGTGCTCATAATTTTGGACCGGTTCTAATTTTGGACACTTTGGGGATAAAGTTGGACACTAAATACAAATTGATTAAAATTATGAAATTTTCTTTCAGTATTTGACGAATGTAGCATTCTATCTAATCTTTTTTCGAAGATTTTAACAATGAATTCGTTAAATTTTGTTTGTACAGAAAATCGGACCAAGCAGTAGGGTGGAGCCTTCACTTATGGATGTTATACACACTTATGGACAACGCAAAAATCTTCAGTTATTACATTAAATAAATTTCGAAAAATTAAAAAAATTGTTAATTACATCATAAACTAATAATTTTATAACTTTTCGAAATCTGTTTAACGTAAGAACTTAAGACTTTTGGACGCTGTCCATAAGTGTATAGCATCCATAAGTGTAGACTCCACCCTACTGAAAGTCGGCCACATCCCTTAAAATTTGATTAAAAAAATCAATTAAATATTGTAAATCCATCAAAAAGTTCAAAATCCTGATTTTGTGATTATTTGTAAGGTTAAAAAGCAAAGACCGTTTTTTTTTACAATGAAGAAGCTTTTGAAAAATTAATTGAATGCTTGAGATTCGTGACCTGAACAAGGAAGTTGTTACTTGCTCTGTTTTTTTAATGGAATTTGCTAAGAAAGCATTAAAGTACTTTACTTAAATTCTTGGCATAATTTATGAATTATTAATAGGTGCGCATTGAAGATCAAAGGAAATACATCCATTTAGAAGGTGAATAAAAAGAATAATATCAAAGAAAAATCAAAACAACTTTTATGAAATATAGGACAATTTGTTTCTGTGAATAAATTAGATTCTTTTGTGCAGTAAATTATGTCAATCAAGAAGAAAAATATCCTTATTGACCCGGAGAAACCGTTGTAATTGTAGTACTAAGTAAGTGTTCAGACGAGGATACTTTTGTGAAAGAAGTTCGAAGCTTTGTAGATTCCTAAGACCATTTTGTCTAATAGTGTGATTGGCAAAAACATTTGGAGAGAGAGAGAGGAGCATCTGGTACTCCCCAAATATGTGGAAAGGGATCTTGGTAAATTGGGTATTGGAATGTGCTGAGAAGTTGCAAATCAGTTTAGTTCGGAGGTTCTGTGTGTACAAAAGGAACTTAGCATTCCTCAGGTCAGCATGATCACCCAATGGGGAAGTATTACGCAAGAAAATCTTAACAAAGGGTTTTCTATGTAATTTATATATTAATTTCGCCATGAGTCACAATGTCAGACTTTTTAATTTCTTGTTCGATTTTAAAGAATGTACTTTTTCCTAAGGAACCTCATGATACCAAGAGAAGAATAAAGCTAAATATATAATAATATTGCTGGCACAACATTCCTTGAAGGAACTAGGCCTTCCCGCAAGGGATAGGGGAGACTGGGGCAAAAAGTAACAAAACGGATATTTTATTTTTTACAAGCTACCGTAGCGCCCCAAAAATTTCTAATTAGTGCAGTTTTATAGGAAATTTACTGCTCTACAACTTTGTGAAAGTCATTTTCCTCTATTATGAAAGGAAATACATTTATCGAGCTATTTTGTAAAAGGTAATTTTGTGACCATTCTCAAAAATGCTGGGGCAAATAGTACCATGTATGGGATATTATCACATTTTGATTTGCTTTATTACGAGCTTTCGTAAATTTAAAAAAAATAGCTAGAGGACATATTTTCACAGGAAATTTATTTCTCTACACCTTTTTAAAACACAGTTTTCTCTATCTGAACGAGAAAAGCGCTTTTCAAGCTATTTTGAAAAAAAAAAACACACACACACACAAGAGACTGCTAATCGTTTGACCAATGAAAACAAAAAGCGGCGAGACGCGGAAATGATGTTTCTTCTCGCCGTGAGCCGTCAGAAATTGCTTCGGTCTTTGTTACTTTTTGCTCCATACCTTTTGTTACTTTTTACCCCAAGTAGTCATTTTTAATAAAAGGATTTCTGGAGAAAAGAATCTTTGTAAAATTCTAAAATAGATAGTGGTTTCGTATTCAAAGAATCCAAATCATTTAGGAAATACTTACCAGTTCATCAATTTTGGAAAATAAGTAGGTAAAAATTCATATGTGTTGTAAGGAAAACATTTCAAAAATAGGGCCAAAAAATTTCAATATTTTTTTTTATTTTCTGAATTCCTTGCTTGAATTCTAATAAACTCACGACTTTGAAGAAGTTCTATGGAGGCCATCTATGGAAAATAATTTCAAGCCACTATCTCTTTTATCTTGGAAGATATAGAATTTTCAAATTTTCAATTTGTGACTTTTTGCCCCAGTATCCCCTATTCTGGACATGAATTATTATTATTTTTTTTCTTATACAGGATGAGATTATCAGTCCCATGCCCGTGGAATCAAGTGCAGTGAAGCTCACTGGATGTGATTCGAATACCTTTAATACCAGAAAAATTCCTTACCAGACAATTGCATCATATAGCGAGTGCTCTACCACTTGACCCATTGATTGCCCTAAGCTAAATATATATTCCGCTTAAAAATGTATTAAAAACTTTTATATTAATGCCGTAATTTGTTATCATTTCCAATTTGAAATTTTGGGATAAAAAGTCACGGAAAAGTACAAGCGTATTGTGATTCAAGAGTACTATTTTGTGATTTATTGTGAACAATGAGGATATCTTAAAATTCCAAAATAGAAAAGATTCTAAATTACCCCATTTTATTCTAGGCCGACTTTCAATCTGTCTGTTCAGCGCTGTTCGATTTAGCCTTCTGTACTCGAATTAGATAAACTAATGATGAACTCAAATAAGTTTGTTCCAGCTGAGATTTTTTCTGGTAATTTTGGAAGTAGAGGGAAGTAGGGTACCTTTGAATTGGGGTAATTTTGAAATTGGGCTCTTTTCTCCTATTTAAAATGGAATTGAGCCTTATTATGATGTATATTAGCATCACAAATGGTTTATAGAGCAAAATTATATCCTGGAAAGGTTCAGTTTTAATTAAAAATAGGAGTTTCAGAATAATTTCGGTTCGACAGAATGTAGCAGGAAATAGACGGAGACACTGAACCTTTCTTGATTTTCACAATTTTATTCTCTACGACGACGTTTCGAGGATGGATGTCCTCTTCATCAGGTATGGAATATGGCAGGGAAAATCACGTATAGGTGGGAGTTGTTACACTGCACTTGGACTTTGATCACAACTTGATCCGTGATGTTCACCATTCAGAATGATTCTGTGTCAGTCAGTCGAATGGTGAACATCACGGATCAAGTTGTGATCAAAGTCCAAGTGCAGTGTAACAACTCCCACCTGTACGTGATTTTCCCTGCCATATTCCATACCTGATGAAAAGGACATCCATCCTCGAAACGTCGTCGTAGAGAATAAAATTGTGAAAATCAAGAAAGGTTCAGTGTCTCCGTATATTTCCTGCTAGAAATAGGAGAAAAAAGCACTATTTTAAAGCTGCCTGAATTCAAAAGTGACCTACTTCCCCATAGTGGCGAAGTGCCGATTGGCCTGGGTTACTAGCTTACGAGTGTCCTAGGCTCGCGACCCCAAAATAGGGACGAGTGATTATAAATGAATGAATGAATGCATCTCCAGAGTCCACGGAGGAACTCAAATTGCTTATCATGTTTCAATACGTTTCAACGAACTCACCATGCTGAGCATAGTACGAAGTGTTTTTGTTTTTGAAAGCTTTGTGTCTGAATTATAAAATTCCATCCTTGATTTGGTCTTTGTATTCAATGTAAAAACATGTGTAATGAATTAAAGCAGAAAGCATGAGGAAATTTTGGTATGATTTCTATTCTTCCTGAAGCTTTCAGTACGTGTCACCGTGGGCAACATTTCTGGAAGAGAAAATGGGTATCTGGTAACCATCATGCAATAACCAAAACGGGAGGGATTATTCACGGTGGAATGAGCTTACCGAGAATGGGCAGGTGGCAGCTTTGGGTGGGTGAATGTGCAGTTGAGCGGAAACATTTGTCTTCAGCAACACGTCCCGCATTTTATACCGGAAATTACCTTTTGTTGTAATAAACTTTGCTCCCTGCACTCAGATACATACGAATAATGTTGAGGATGGGGCAAGAGACTTGCACAGGTTCAACGTCGAACGAAGGTGTAAATTACATTTCACGCTGTAATTTTCACTTTTTGTTTCTTAATTCATTTTGGTGTTGTTTTTCTTATTTTTTTTTCTCGCTTCATCTCAAGAAGAAAATTTCTCCTTCGGCTGAAATTACTCATTACTCTTATTGTCTTGATATACTCCAAAATGAATGCACCCACAGGAAAACGTGATTTTAATTTTGTATACTCAGTCCCTGAATTTGTCATAATTTCTTCATTGGATATTCAAATTGCAGAAACAATTTGAAATGTTACTGTATGAAATTTTCTTGAATAGCAATAATTTGAATTTACAGCACTTGTCACACAATTGGGGGTATTCACTAGACGTTTCTATGGCAAACCATTTAAAATAAACGAAAATACTGCAAGGAGTATCATAAGGTACAGTAGCAATTGAAAACACCTTCAGGGATTCGGGCTCAATGTGGAAGGATCTCTCATTTTATGAAGTAGACAGAAGTAAATGGTATTCAAATGCCAACCATACACTTGAGTCTACTTATTAAAATGCACGAAACCTCTGGCGATGAGTTTTTGAGTTTGAGTGATAATTGCAAGTCCTCAACTGGCAGATCTCCCTGACAGCACTCCCATTTATAGGGATTATTTATCTCGGCAACTGTGGCTGTTATCTTAGTCAAATGTCTCTTATCACAACACTCCAACAGTTGACCAACAACCTCAAAAATGACCCAAAATATTTGGGATCTTAGGTACAAAGACTGCCCTTAGGCCTCAACAAACTCCCAATGCATTAAAATTATCTCCGGGCGAATCATGATGAGGAAAACAATTTGAATAATGAGCAATAATGTTGATGTGTTGAATTAATTACCATTAGCCTTTCCCACACTTCCACTTCTACAAGAACAAAGACTACCCCTGACTCACTCCTGGCCACTTCGGTTTTCAAATTGGTAGCATACACATCAAAGATGAAATATTAGAGTATTTATTGTGGTTCAATAGCTATCTAAATTATAGGAATGCTTATTCAGCTGCTGCTGGCGAGGAATATTCCTTTTATGAAGTCGATATTTTAAATTTGTTTTGAAAATGAAATGGAAGAAAGTTGTAGTTATTCGTTTTTTACGATCTTGTTTGTTGTATCTCGAACTTCCAGTAAAAGACAATATTTTCCATTTATTATGATTTATTTTATTTTTCTAGAGTATATGTCTTTACATTTTGATTTATTTACGTGTTTCGAGATCCTCACAAATTTTCCTACTACTCTTCTTAAGGGGTTACGTAGGTCAAAAAAATTGGAAAACACCATAATATAATAACCCTAATTATGTTTGATTTAAAACAAATAAATTCAATTTAATTTAATTCAATATTATCTATTTTTTCAACATAATAAATTTTTATTTTTATTTAAGCCCTTAATTATATAAAAGTACCACATTTAAAGTATATTTTCTAAAATCTTAAAATTTCAGTCGTTGGAATTTGATTTTTGGTTACGGTTAAAAAAAAAAAAAACAGAGAGACTTTTCAGTAGAAAAGACTTTTCAGAGTATATTCATTTGACTTCAAAAAACTAAGGATTTCCTGATAGCTATAGGGAGTTCAGCCTTAAGGGAAAACGGATTGAAGAATTTGATATGAATTGCCTACTAATTGGGAGCTCATTTATAAAATAATTTTTGAAATAGAATAAGGGCTCATAATTTTGTACAGTCTGCTTATAAGCATCGACGTTCCAAATTTGAAGTGCGATATTTTCAATACTAATTTACTTTTTTTATTACTCTCTTTTCAAAAGGGTTGTTCAGAAACATAACAAGGGTTTATTGTCTTTGTTTTTACTAAAATTAGTCTTAATACGTTTAAAATTGAATTGATATATAGAGTTGAATTTGACTCGAATTTTGGACAACTTGGTTATTAATTTGGACAACTTGGCTGTAAATTTGGACGGCTAATCCGCATCAACAGGATGTCCATTGTTCTTCATTTCATGAACCAATCTTACCAAGTCCTCTTCCTGTTCATGTAAGGGAAACGTAGAATGTCACAAGAAGCCCGGAAACTTTCCATATCATTCATTAAAGTGAGTTGACTTCAAGTATGTGCGGATTTGCTCATTCCCTGACCTTTCCGGAAGTCTTTTAAGGCTTTCCTCGCTACATCTCTTTCGTAGAGATTATGCTCCTTTGTTTCTCCACGCATTTCTCCAACCTAGTCATCAGAAAAGCTAAAACTTCAAGAAATTTCGTGAGAAAAACATCTGTCCAAAATAAGGAGTATCACCTAACTGTTGAATGTCTTAAAAAATTTCCCATTTTCCACACGAAAAATCTAATTCACAAGGCAAATCTCTCTTACAAATCACCACTAACGTGAATCAACACAATATTCAATGAATATTCAATAATATCACTCAAAAAAAGCGAGGAAATATTGTTAGTACTTCACCAGAGCTAAATAAGACTGAAGTAAACACAAAGTTCTGTCATATTTCTCGTAAGCAATTGCTCACACTGAATTTTCAACAAAGCAATGATTTGAGTTGATCATATTAAAAATTTAAAGTATTTAGTGTTAAAATCTTCCAAAAAGAACGAATATTGAGATAGAATTTTTATTCATGAAATATTGGAATAAAAATCCATCATTTTAATCATATTGTCCAATTTTATCCTCAAAGTGTCTAAAATAAGAAACTGGTCAAAATTGTAAGCCCTTACCCTATCAGAAAAAGAAATTAGATACATTTCTTATGCACAGCACACAATAATTTTTGCTTTTAAACATGTTTTCAAAATTTCTTATGAGAGTGAGCGAGATGACTAGATTTAGATTTGATTCACTAGGAAAATTTGAAAACAAGTTTGCAAAACAAAAGTTATTGTGCACTGGGCATTATGAACCGTTGGCGCTGTATGCGTTTTGCATACATCAAGGCGTTTTCGTAACTTATTTTAAAGGCTTCTCCTGTGGGTAGGGTATGAAATTTTTCTGTGTCACTGGAGTGAATTCACGGTTGTTTTTTGGTTCTGAGAATTTCTTTGAAAGCGGAACTCCCTGTAATGAGTTAAACTCGTACTTAAACGGTACATTTTTTTTAAAGGAAATTTGAATTTTTGTCAGAAGATTTGTTTGTTATACAAAAAATTACAATTTTCGGTGTATTTTACTCCACGTTTTTGTCTTGGAAAATAATTGTGATCAAGGCAAAAAATGCACCGTTCAGATATGAGTTTAACTCATCTGCTAACAGAAAATATTTAGTTGTTTGACGTCAGATGGATAGAGTCTGGGAAACCTTGTCCACCGAAAAGTATTTTTTAAAACCGTCTTGAAAAATCAAGTCCTAACGGCTGAGTTTTTACAATTCGGAAGTAAAAATATCAGAAAATATGGTTAAAATACTTTAAATTTATATGCTTAAAGAGATCGAATGAAAGATTTTTTTAACTTGAAAAAAAAAAACATTTCAAGGAATTATATTGTCTTTTTTAGTCTACATAACCCCTTAACAGTCCCATTCTTCTTAAAAAAAACAAATTAGCACCTCACTCGCATTGAAAAATATTTAGATTCTTAATAAATTTAACGTAAACACTTTAATACAATCCTATTAAGATTCGTTGTCTTTAATTACTTTGAAGCGTACTGTTAATGGATTTTAAGGTCAATTATTGGGAAGCTCCTGAGGCCCGTTTCTTAATCAATTGCGATAAAGTTTGGCTCTTTGTATTCTTCATCAAAGTTGCAAGTGATTTCGAGTTACCGATTTATTAGTTGACGCTGTGATTTTTAAAAATTCTTCTTTTTTAATGATCTATCAGGGGAGGTGGGGCTATTTTGCGCTATGAGGTTACATTGATATTCGATTTTAGGAAACGTAATGTAATTCAGATATACAAAACAATTGTAAATCTAAATAAAATAATTATAAAGACCAAGAGCATTTAGAAATATGCGGAAAAATCGTATAAACAATGAAGCCCCACAGTTCAATATAGCCCTATGCTCTCTTCTAGTGCTGAACAAGTAAGAAAATTTTCGGATTAAAAAAAAATAGAACAAGTTTTACTCTTTAAAAATTTGCACGAATAATCACGATTATATACTATACCTCTATACTATACAAAATGCATAGTATAGGGGGTGGTAGTGCTCTTTTGAGCTTTTATACGATTTTTTCGTTTATTTCTAAAATAAGCTGAGCCTTACAAAAAATTTATTTACTTCCACAACTGTTTTGCAGAGTTAAATTACATTACGTTAAAACGCAGTTTCCTTTAGAAATATCAGAAAAAATGCATATCAATATAGCCCCACCTTCTCCTAGCCAGAATGTCTAAAAACGTTATCTCTCCTTTATGAATTTCTTTTAGGATTATGCGTCAGTGCTATCTTTACATACAAATAATTTAACAAATTGATATTGCAGTACATTTTAAACTCGCCACAGTGTTAATTCGAAAAAGGTGATATTCGCTGATGATATTTATATATAATTAAATAGTTGAAAAAAAAATTAAAGTTAAAAAGAGGTGTCGTTTAATATGAACTAACACGAATTTAATAAAATTAGCGGAATTGTTAATTGAATGCATAAAATTAACATAACAACGAATTGCAGCACAAAATTACTCGGAGTTAACGTTATAAACCCAATTTATAATGAGAAACGGCAGTTTGGTGTATGCAAATGTTTGATGTTGTTGTGAGTTGGGAGCTGGTGCCCCATTGAGGGGGTGGCAAAAATGGGTGTATAGTGATAATTGCCATACACGAACGTCAATGATGCAATTATAGAGCTAAATTGACGCATTTTTACCGGCTATTATTAATGTTCATTAGCTGTGTAATTCGATGATGATGATACCAAAGCGTTTGATTTTATAATAACTTTTTTTGTCCTTCCGCATATCATTAAATTGTGCGTAAATGATGATTTCCTCATACATCAATGAAGCAAATTAATTTGCATTTGACCATTTTGGGGTGGTGGAAATTGTGAATAGCGATCATTTAAATTTCATTATTCACAGCATAGTGTTATACTGCTTTATTCTGAGTTTATTTTGTTTTAATTAACTGCAGCAGATTAAAGAATTATGGATGTTTGTACAGAATGATATAAAGAAAAGGGCAAGAAATTTTACTTAGACTTTTGGTTCAAAAGATAATAGTATGAAAGAGCAAGAAATGTTGAAGATTAGCTGAGAAGAAACATGCACTAAAATTCCAAAGCAGAAAATTGAAGAAAGTTGAAGCTCTACGTAGGAGGTTATAAATAAGTAGGTGATGAAAATTTAAAAAAAAATAAACAATATTATTTAATTTAATAATTGAATAATTATTCAACGAATAATTAAATTATAAAAGATATCTGATAATTATTTTTTATAATGGCATACAATTGAATTTTTTGATGATATACCAACAGTTATTTTTTCTACGAATTAATTATACAAAAAAATTAATTAGTTTTTAAATTTTATAATTTAATTTAATTAGCGTGATAGATAAAAAGTTTCCATTTTTTTTTTAAAAAGTGTTATAGGGGAAAGGCTCATAATTTTTGTCTAGATTCTTATTTTGGACACTTTGAGGATAAAATTGGACACTAAAAATAAATTGATTAAAATTATAGATTTTTATTCCAATATTTGACGAATAATGAATTCTATCTAAATATTTGTTCTTTTTGGAAGATTTTAACACTAAATACGTTAAATTTTGAATATGATTTGAGTTGAAATTGCTTTGTTGAAAATTTAGAGTGAGTAATTGCTTACGAAAAATATGACAGAACTTTGTGTTTACTTCAGTCTTATTTAGCTCTGGTGAAGTACTAACAATGTTTCTTCGCTTTTTTTGAGTGATATTATTGAATATTCATTAAATATTGTGTTGATTCACGTTAGTGGTGATTTGTACATTTGACCTGAAGTGAGATTTGCCTTGTGAATTAGATTTTTCGTGTGAAAAATGGGAAATTTTTTACTCCTTATTTTGGACAGGTGTTTTCTCTGATAGATTGAACAAATGCCTGGAGAATCAAAGGAGCATCATCTCTACGAACGAGATGTAGCGAGAAAAGCCTTGAAAGGCTCCCGGAAGGGTCAAGAAATGCGCTAATCCTCACGTACTTGGAGTACCGAAGTTAACTCACCTGAATGAATGATATGGAAAGTTTCCGGGCTTCTTGTGACATTCTCCATTTCCCTTACATAAACAGGAAGAGGATTTGGTAAGATTGGTTCATGAAATGAAGAACAATGGGCATCCTGTTGAGGCGGATTAGCTGTCCAAATTTAAAGCCAAGTTGTCCAAATTAATAACCAAGTTGTCCAAAATTCGAGTCAAATTCACATCTACATATTAATTCATTTTTAAACGTATTAAGAATAATTTTGGTAAAATCAAAGACAATAAACCCTTGCCAAGTTTCTAAACAATCCTTCTGAAAAGAGAGTAACAAAAAAATCAATTAGTATTGAAAATATCGCACTTCAAACTTGGAACATCGATGCTTATAAGCAGACTGTCCAAAATTATGAGCCTCTACCCTATAGTAATGATATTTTGCTTTTAATTTTAATTTAAATAGTAATGATTTTATTTCTATCAGTGAAGGATGTAAGGGGACTAAACCTATATGTTTAGCTCGTCTGCAAATAAAACATGAAGAAGATAGGTAATAATGACTTCAACTCTGAGACCAAGATCCAGATCAAAATTTTAAGCTGTCAAATATTTCCAAGATCAAGATTTCATATTCTGACACCTTACACTTTTGAATTTTAAAATTTCTTAGCTAAGAAGCAAGATTTCAATAAATTTTACATTTAACGAAACTGCACTTCTGAGAAAAATACATTTAATTCTGTGCTGAATTTGTTCAAATTTCGCCAACAACAAAATGAATTATAGGAAATGTTTAATAATAAATGACAGGTAATAATCGTGAATACAGGAAGTGCAAACAACATGTTGTGATCCGTGATAAAGACTGAAATGTTTATGCAGGGTGTGATTCTTTTGCAGGTATTCTGATGGTGTTGTACTTCAATATGTACATCTAGAAATATGTTCCATTTCAAATAAATTATAAGATTAATCGCAGTATTTTCATTTTGAATCTTCTTATAAAAATGTTCTTCATCAAGAGCGATTTTGGTATGAAGCTCTTGAAATTGATAGTATTTTGAAAATTCTAAACACTTCTTTGGAATTATTTCAAGAAAATAAGACATTTGACGTCTTGAAATCTTGAAATATTGGTATTAGAATTGCAAATTTTGAAATCCATGTGTTAAGTGTTATAATAACACATAACACATTTTATTGGGAATTGACCCCTATGTCTTGACTTTCAATTCAAGACATGTAACATCTTCTTCTTGTTTTGTTTTTTGATTTCAGAATACAAAAATCTTGAAATTTTCTTCATTTTGATCTAAATCTTAGTCTCAAAATTGAAGGTAATTTTCTGGTTACATTTTTGGAATACACAAGAGGTTACTCACATTAAACTATTAAATAATTATTTATATAAGTAGTGTAACTATCAAAGGAAACAATTTTTAACTCAGAATTCAAAACTGGAAAGACTATGAAGAAAAATATTAGCAAAAATGACGCATTGTCAAACCTTCCGTGCGTAACTTTGTGCACAAACTTTTATTTCTACCTCTGTCGGGCTTTTTTTCTTAGGTTATTGTATTATCCATTTACTTGGTATGGTTGAAAATAGTTCTGTGATGCTCTCTCCTGACTTTTAACGTTAAAGTAAACTGAGACTTCTGAGGTGACGACGCGCAATGAGGGGGTGGTGTCCTGCAAAAACTTTATCGAAACCCTGTGCAGTTGAGTCAACATAAACTTTGTTAATTAAATATTTCACCATATTTGTCACACAGAGGCTACGAGACGGTCAAAGTTTTAATTTACTTGGCATTTTCTCTCCTTATATTGTGTATCTCTTGCACTATCTCTTCCAGAGCAAAGTCATTGGTAGGGGATTGGAACATCTTGACAATTACTTCTTAGTTGAACTATTTGTGGTGCTGCTGCTGTATAGCTGACAAAGAATTCTTATCACCATCCGAAGAATGCGAATACAAAGTTTTTGGGGTGTTAGATGCACCGAGAAAGGAATTCTTTGACATACTTTGTCGGAATAATTTTGATGAAACTTTCAATTAATTACTTTTCAATCAATTTCTCCGTCAAACTCAGCTCGGAAATTTTACATGTTCCGGTTTCCGCTCAACACATAATTTCTCTATGCATGCTAGAATCGAAAAGATTCCATCATGAGGCATGGCATAGTGCAATCGTCGTGGTTGCGGTTCAATGAGTTTGTGCGCCGTAAATATTTGCCTAATCGTTGAAAATTGATTTTCCACCCCGTAAAACCCCACGGTAAACTCCATCGTCATCTGTGGTGAACTGGTCAGGATACCACAGTCTTTCCGTTGACGATATCGAGTGCTATTGTTGTTGGTGGACCGCGTTCTCTTCCAGTGCTTGTGGCTAAGCTCGGTTTCATCAATTAATTGACACCCACCATCCGGCGGAAGTAGTCGACATGCCGACTAATTACTACCATGACATGATGCGTGTATAAATCGTAAATATCAATTTGATGATCTCCATAGTATACATCAGTCAATTCGGTGTGGAGAATGAATATGAAGTGCATGAAATATTTAAATTAATTAATTCCATGTGGTTGGGATGGATTTCCCCAGCTTCCAATGTCCAAAGCTCCAATGCCACCCCCTCAGCGTATGCGGTTGACCTAAAATTGCAAATGGGGTAAAATTCATAGATGGGGGTATACGTACACATAGCCTATCCTTTCCCAAAAATATCCATTTCGCGCTGTTGCTGCTTCCACCAAATGATTTATTTGAGTAAATTGTGGGGTGCATAGTGCATCAAAATGAATAATTGCACAGGATTTTCACTCTGTGTTTGCCACCCTGTTAGAAAATTCCAATTACTTCATTTATTCATTCCCTACAAGACTAATATCCATATTCTGGTCTCACATTATTCAATATTAATTGGAGCACACAATTCCCACTTGTCCACAATTGCAACCTCTAAGGTCTATCAACTAGCTTACCAATGAAATCAATACCAATTCTTCAAAATTTCAATCTTTCTTATGCAATTCTCTGAAGAGCTCTCGATATTGGTTTCAATTCCTTCAAGAATTGTATTGATTCCAAGAATCAACAAAAATGTCGACTGATGAATGACAATCTAAATTCTACAGTATTCCATTCTTGATTAAAATTCTCACTTTCATATAAAGTTTGGACTAGTCTAATCTAATAGGTCTAATCTAATCATTAAAAAAATTATACATCGGAAAATGTTTACAGGCTTTTACCAAACGAAAATGCGGAAATATTAAATCCTAATAGTTATATTGCAATTCCAGTTTATACGATCAACAAATGTTCCATTATAAAGGAGCAGTGATGAAAATACATTTGGCAGCACGTTAAAATATAATTTAATAACAATAATTTATCTACTTTATTATCAAGCAAGATTTCTGAAATAGTGTATTGATTTTTTTGCATTTATTTTGGATTACTGTTCGAATAATCAATATTTTTTTCTATCCTAATGTCCAACGAACAATAACTTTTGTTTAGTAAACATGTTTTTGACATTTCAATGAGAGTGAGTGAGATCTAGATCTAGTCATCTCGCTCATTCTCATGGGAAATTTTGAAAACATGTTTACAAACAAAAGTTATTGTGCGTTGGGCATAAAAGTACTTATTTTGAGTAGTTAATATTTATATCAACCATTACGATTTAGTAGAAAATAAAATTTGTTCAACGAAAGTAAAATTTGGGCCAATTATAATTTAATCCGATCAATTAAAAGTCAATTAAAACAAAAACAAAAAATTAAAATTTTAATTTTATCACTAAAAAAATAAATGGCAAAGCGTCCTACTTTTGCGGAGGGTTCGAACTCACAAGATAGAGTCCTCGGTGAATTATTTATTTCAGTATAATTCCATGGCGGATGACTATTGATTTAGATTGGTTCATATATTAAAAGAAAATCATCTCAAAATTTATAATTGTTAATAATTATATTTTTTCAGACTTTGGCTTTCAAACTTTAATCCATAATAAGTTCTGAAAAAGAATTGGAGTACTTAAACTTTTAACCTTCGAAAATTCGATGTTGAAAATATTTTTGATCATAGGTATGTAATGTACGGAATATTTGCCTGAGCTACCACAAAAACATATCCGAAAATAAAAGAAAACGTGAGAGTCGTTTCCGAAATAAACAAAAAAAAATAACATGGTTTTAGAGGGGTTGATGAGGGGTGCGTAAAAAGCAGAATAAACGCCTCGAACAATATTGAATTATGGGATGGATCACCGAAGTCCGAAAGTTGATATCTCTTATCGTTTGACCGGCAACAAACTTTCGATCAAATAAAAATAAAATACTTTACCGATTCATTACTGTTTGGAAAGAATGCATCCGGATTGGAAATTTCAAGAGGTGTCAACAAAACCGAATTTACTCAAATTGTTAGACATTTGGCCTTTCAGTCTAAGTTAGACTTTGAATTTCGAAAATTCGATGTGGAAATTTTTTTCGGTCATTATGTATGTTTAGACGAAAAATTCGCCAGGGCTATCTCCAAACCATTTCTTAAAAGAAAATAAATCATAAAACCATTTTCGAATTCGGGTGATAGGTACCGTTTAACTCTTTCGCGTCATTAGGGTCATATAGGACCCGGGGAAAAAACAATTTCTTTTGACTATTTACATTAATTGAAATCTATCGGTTTGTGCACGACATCATAATAGAAGGATGTAAGATTCTTGGCTAATTTTCTCAAGACTCCAGATATTCAGGAAAAGAAAATATTTGAGATAAAAAATCACGAATTTCGAACTTTGTGAAATGACTTTTCTTTTTCAAAATTTTTTATATTAATTTATTTTTTTCAGCAAAAAGTTCTTTAGAAACACAAAATAGAATATCCAAAAATTGTATATTGCATATTTTGATATAATAAATTAGTCTCAATTTTCCAGAAAAGCGTGTAGAATTTATCCGGGTCATATATGACCCTATGGTCCCCAAGGGTAACAGTGTTTTTGTCCCAAACCTATAGCGAAATGTAGTTGGGACATTGTTTTTCTTTGTGAAATGCAGGTGGGACATCTTGCTCCTGGACATTTCAACTTATATCTGATGAATTATAACATATTTTGCAATAATTTAGAGTATTCTGCAAGAGTCTCATATTGTGCTATTGTATTGTGTGTGAATAAATATGTGGATAAGTTTATTTTTGCCAAATACCACTCAAAATATTGTGACAGTGACTGTTCAAGGGATTACCAGGAAGATTCCTTGAACACCAGGAGTACAGTGTTCATCAAGACAATCCAGTTTGCCATGGTTTTGGCCAAATTAGTAACTTCAAGCAAAAAAAACTCTTAAAAAGCCCGTGATATAGATTTTGAAAATGGTAAATACACTTCCCTTGAGGACAACAGGGTCATATATGACCCGAGGTTTTTCCGAGTTTTCACGCAATGGAAAATTTTTTTCCTCTCTGGACTATTATATTTGATCATAAAGCATTAGGAAAAACTCAATTTTGCATGAATTCATCTACTTAATAAAAGTGGGACGCGAAAGAGTTAAGCTCCAGATCGATAACAAATTAAAAAAAAAATGGATTGTACTGTTTTCTCTTTGAGTTTGAGCAGTGAAATTCAATTGGGCCAGTAAAATAATTGCTCACATATTGCAAAGTTGGGTGTAGACGTTACCTCATCTTGTTGGGGTTGTGGAGAGAGTCTGGAAACAGTAGAACATATTTTATGTTATTGTTCCAAATTCTCAAGCCAGAGAATTAAAATCTTTAAGAAAGAAGTGCTGACACTGGAGGATATTAAAAGAGCGGCAGCTCAGGATGTTATGCAGTACAGCCAGGTTTTAAAAGAAATGGAGTAAGGTTTGTTGGGTAGACTTAAGGGGCTCAAATGGAGCCTAGGTGTCTGCAGCTCACAGATCGTACCATGCTCCCTATACAATTTATCTATCTATTTAAAAGTTTTATAAATTAAGACTATTTTCTATTATTATTTTTATTATAATTTAAAGTCAATAAATCAAGATCGAGTTCGTTTTTACTGAAATCTTTCGAATTTATTGATCATATTTTTTTTTTACTTTTCTGTAATTTTTTTTAATGACCTAATTAAATATTTTCTGAAATTGAATTGCATCTTTGGCATATTTTTACATTTTCAGACAGAATAATTCTGATACTACTTTATTGATACTGTCCTGATCATTTTATAAATATTGCTTGCAGGACCCTTTAAAGTTGAAGCCAATTTCTTACTTTCACATACAAATGCGTATGGGATTTTTTCTGCATTCATGATTGTTATGCTAAATATTTAAAAAGTGAGAAGTTTTTCCGTATTACAAGATACCTTTCCGTATGAAGGGATAAATATACTAAATTTTTGTTTAAATAAATTTTTTCCTTGGAGCACTATGAGCTGAGTCCGAGATCAATTTAGGAATTGGCTTCAAAGAACTCCATATAAAAAGGCCAACTTGCCAGGCGCTTGTTGCAGGATTATGTTTTTGGAGACAAAATTCGTAATTTACTGTCCGTGTATTCTGGTAGATACATGCATCTTATCTAAATTATAGGGACTTTGAAATCAGAAGGAATAATTAGACCCTTAAACAGACCGTATAGTGAACGTAATGAGTAAATTTATTTAAAAGGTTTGGGAAATCTAGGTAAATTTGAATTGCATTCAATTAACAGTGAATTAGTTATGAACCGATAAGCAATTTCTCTTCGTATTTCAATTTTGTTACTTCTAATTCCTAATACAGTTTTAAACACATTTTGATGCAGGCTTTGAACTTAGATTTAAATGAATTTGAACCAAATAAACATCAGAGATAGCAAATGAAAGAGATTTGTGGAAAGCTCGATATAATGAGAACGGTTTTACTTGTTTAATTTTGGATTGCTGAACTTGATCTGAACAACTTTTATATTATAAATTTACAAGAGCATAAAATCAGAAGAATGAGTTCGAGAACTCTGTGTACTTCTTTCATTTTTTATTATATTTTGAACTACGTTTTGCTAAAACAAATATTGTTAACCCTTCAACGACGAGACATTTTTTTACGGACTGAAAATCAACAATAAAAATTAAACTGAGAAACATAATCAATGATAAGTCTTACATTTAAGCTTGGAAAGTCCAAAAGAGTCTGATTCGGTGTATTTTGTTCTTCTATGAACGATAGGGACAAAAATAGCCCAAAAATGTAAGTAATTTTTCTGACGATACCAATGAATAATATTTTTCGCTTTAATGAAAAATATTACGTATAAGTATTGTAGTTTTTATTGCCGAAAGGGTTTTGCTTAAAAAATTGGAAGTATAAAAAATAAATAAAATCAATTATGGATTTGAGAATTTAAAAATGCACCATTTTTGAGCTTAAATATTTACTACATAGCAAATAGCTAGAGACTTGCAAAAAATATTCTAGATTCCTTCAACCTTCTACTTTAGAATTATGTACAAACATAAGAAAAAGTAGCTTTAGGTAGTCAGGGAAAATTATTTTCTTTATGGGACACCGGTGTTCCATTCATCCTTAAAGGGTTAACGGAATAGCATTTCTTCATATTATTTCAATCTAACCGCCACGACAAATAATTTCTGAAACAAATGAACTTGAGACAACTCCTACTCACATGTTAACTGAAAAGTTTCCGAAGAGGAAATAAGAAAATTAATATACGTAATTCTGGAACCAATTATAAAACGCGGAAGAGCTTTTTTGAAACTTTTACAAAATACACTTATAAGGCTCCAATTTCTTCTTCAGTTGGCATATCTGACAATTCAGAAGATGGTTAAACAATTCAAACTTAAAGTAATTAAATTTTGAATTTACTTTCGAGGTAGTTTTTATGCGTGGTAGGGTAAAGTGGAACAAGTTGGACAGTGCTACAAGTTGGACAATGGTACAATTTGGACAGGGATTTTTGTCTTGATAAATTTAGCACTTCATTTTTATTGGTATATTTTTAATGCTTTAGTTTTATAATTTGGTTCCTTGTGCTAAAAAACAAATTTTGTACTGTATTTATCAAGAAAAAATCCCTGTCCAACTTGTACCGGCGAATTGTCCAACTTGTAACACTAATTCCAAATTATATCACTTTACCCTACCACCTTTCCAACCAGCTTTTTTGTATGGAACTCTTTTTGAAATAAGATGTAGGGGGCAATGGGGCATCTTTGAAATGGGGCAGTAGAAGAACGCACCAAGAGATTCTGTAAAAAACAATTACATTCAATTGAAATCGACTGGTAGATTTAAAAGTTTGTACAGAAGTGGATATAAATAAACAGTAGAATTGAAAAATATGGTCAGTTATGTAAACAATCGATAACTTACGTCTTGCACCGGTAAATCTCTTCAAAGGAATCTGGAATATAAGACATTTCTTGTATTAACAAGAAGTGTCTTCAATTAATCTCATTGTTTTTTTTTTATTTTGAAATGTCAATTTTAATTAAAAATAGGTAAAGAAGCCGAAAATAAGAACTGCCCCATTTCAAAGATGCCCCATTGCCCCCTACATCTTATTTCAAAAAGAGTTCCATACAAAAAAGCTGGTTGGAAAGGTGGTAGGGTAAAGTGATATAATTTGGAATTAGTGTTACAAGTTGGACAATTCGCCGGTACAACTTGTAACACTAATTCCAAATTATATCACTTTACCCTACCACCTTTCCAACCAGCTTTTTTCTTATTTTCGGCTTCTTTACCTATTTTTAATTAAAATTGACATTTCAAAATAAAAAAAAACAATGAGATTAATTGAAGACACTTCTTGTTAATACAAGAAATGTCTTATATTCCAGATTCCTTTGAAGAGATTTACCGGTGCAAGACGTAAGTTATCGATTGTTTACATAACTGACCATATTTTTCAATTCTACTGGTTTATTTATATCCACTTCTGTACAAACTTTTAAATCTACCAGTATTCTATATGTGTCCCTTATCAGATGTACTATGTTCTGTTTTATTCCAGAAGAACGCACCAAGAGATTCTGTAAAAAACAATTACATTCAATTGAAATCGACTGGCGTTCTTTTCCTAATTTAATTATCGGATTGAAAAGAATTTCTCCATCGATTCGTGAGATGGAATGGGAGGGTGTAAGCGGTTCTTGTTGGGTGATATAAGGGCCAAAGCAAAGAATGTGGCCTTATTTGTGAAGAGAAAAGCAGAGTGGAGATAGAGAAAGCATATTATGTAGTTTATTTATTCATTACAGACACGTTTCCCAAATTACGGACAACAATTCTCGTCAGGGTGGTTTTCTCAAGACGAGCAACAAATTTATCAAATCGTTTATTTTCCTCATGCATTTCTCACGCCTGTTCGTCTTTCTCTTTTATTGTCGCTTCTTGTGAAAATTATTATTATCCACCCACCCTAGTAGCTTCATACAATTGCGGGGCAACTCTAGACACAGTATTGTGTATTGGCGCTTCTGGAGGGGGGGAGATTACATTGAGGAATGGGTTTGATGAGAAAAATAGTATGAGAAGGCACATACATACGTTAAATAACAGAATTGTCTCCAATGAATAAAATATAGAGCACATAGAGTCATCAATTTGTATTGTGGTGCTTTTTGTGACTCATAGAGACATACATTTGGTTCATGGCGATTGCCCTCCGAGGAAGCTTCTAGGGACAATTTGCAGGATCAAAAGTTCCGCCTTTGGTTATGTAATGATGGCCGAAAGGGATTGCAAGGGGGGGGGGGGGCGAGGTGGAGTGAAGAAGGAATGTGTGTGTCGCATAATGATCCCCTGTCGAGCATTACATTTGTGGCAGGTGACTAGAATACTGTATTTGATGAAGGTGTAGTTTTGCAATTTACGCACACACCAGAATCGTACAACTAAGACCTTTGTGCCTCTGCTCAGGGCAATTTTCCCACAATTTTTCAATTTGTCCGGAATTTCTCCAGGAAACGGGCAGATGCCATTTGAAGACCCTGAAACGAAATGGTGAAATGCCATTCAAGCGGCAATCTCTTAGCGCATCAATTCAAGTCTAGCCCCAGTTGTTGGGGAATGGTGAAATCCTTGTCTAGTCTACACCCTCACCCTTGCCTTTGGCATGCTCGAGCCCATACATCATGGATTTTGGGTGAATTGTATGTGTCTCTTCGAGATTTTCTGTTTTCCATTTTGTCAACCCAAATACCCTTCCTTTGTCTAGTCCCTAACCCCCTCAAAAAGACTCACATCATTATATCACCATCAGGGTTAGCCCCCTTTTCACGGCAAATTGTCGATTTGATTGGCTATGTATTGAGGTCTCCTCTTGGTCTATCCTGGCCCTGATTGTGTGTACTCCTCCTTCCATTAACATCCAAAGGAAGCGATACACATAAATTACCCAATACTGAGGAAATCCAGCTTGTGCAACCCAGAATATTTTTGCTTACTCCATGCTATATGTTGGTGACTTCCGTTTTCAACGAAGCAACACTCAACATCTATCCTCCTGTCACGTACGACATTCTGGACAGAGCCAATGGCTAATCAGCACAATCCTAACTTTTCGAAAGTAGCTGGTCGACTTTCTAAATGAAAGCAAACGGAAATTTATCTTAATATCATTTTGTTCAGATAATATCCATTTATTTCAATATAACTACACACAAAACGGAGGGGTACACTCAAAAAAATAACGTAGAAAAAATTAACAGTTAAGAAAAGTTCTATTGTAGTTGAGTTGTAGTGTTACTTTTATCGGTAATAAAATTAGATTAAGCTTTAAAATAATAAAATTTACTAACCCATTTTAACATTTTACTATCTAAATATTATTATAATTTAATTTGTTTGATTTGCCGCATATCTTTGAGATAAGGGGTGACATGGGTGACATAATAAATTATTTTCGATACTATCGACTGTAGATTCTGAAATATTTAAACGATAGCTACACTTCCTATAACTAATACAGATACTACTCAACAGCCACATTCTTTTGAGAATGTCACAATGAATGACCCAATTATGTGTAAAAGGTCGACATTCTTTTAACCTAACAGATATAGATTTATCGATACTATCGATTCGATAGTGTCGAAAAGTTATCATTCCACCCCAGGATAATTTTACGGAATCATGACCCTTTCATTCTGAAATATTTTGCACAGTTCTATCTCATTCTTTCATACTCTACTTCTTCATTTTGACATTACAACAAAACTTAATTAAATTTAATCTCATATTGAGTACAAAAGGGTGGAATAGACATTTCAAAATTTTCCTGATCTTAAAGGTGCATCGAAGTCATAAATTTTATTAAAATATGTTTTAGAATTGATAATATTTCTGTGGTTAGGTCTTGAGTTTGGTAGAGTATCAGTACATATACCATATTATGTAATATTTACTATATGATGATTGATTACTGATGTGCGAAGAGCACAGGAGAGCAAAGCGTTATGTGCCAACAACAATTTGCCAAACACTCAAACAAGGTTTTCGATGGGAATCTACAACTTTGAAAATTGTGTATACCTTCGGTAACCTACCTGAAGGCAAATGTTATACTTGACAATAATACCTAAACAGAAATCCGCGAAATTCTGGCTAACAAATTTCAAAATTCTATTTAAAGAGCGATTTGGTGTACATACAAGAAAGTCCCTACTGTATATAACTATATTATTCTATACCAGTCCTACCATATTCGTCTGATATGTTTATGAAGTAGTTTTGGCTTGGTATGTGAGGAAAAACGGTTCCAAAACCTAAACATTATCTAACCTAAACGTTACCAAGAAGTAAATGTCTCTAAGTAAATACGTCACAATTGTGTGAAATTACGTCCAGAATTTCATTTAGGTTGGATAGATTGGGAATGAATTGGCTTTCTTAACCCATTCAGTCAATGTACCAGAAATACTTGAGATAGAATGTTCATATTTTGGGATTAGTTTCCTACAGATTAATAGATGAATTTTTTGAAAAGAAAAAGAAATTATCTATTATGGGGGCGCGGGGATCCTCCCTCAAACATGCGTCTTAACGGTCACTGAATTTAAATTCTGTACATTAATTTATTATAAACTCTATTGATTTAGATAGAGTAACTATCCAAGAAAACAAATTGGCAACTAGAATTCAAATCAGGAAAGAGGAAAGGGGTCAATTTTAACAAATTCGACGGGATGTCGAATTTTCCGTGCGCAATTTTGAACAAAAATTTTGCATGACTTTCCGCGAAGCGAGAAAAGAACAACAAAATGTATTTCCATCTCTGTCGGGCAATTTTTGCAAGTAATTGAAGGACTGAAGTAACCAAAAATCTATTCCCGACAGAAATTCGAATATCAATTGCCCAGATATAAATCATCTAAAATCAGTCAATTTGCGTATGATGTATAATACCATGGTAAAGAATGGGTTAAGGAAACCATACGCCATACGTTTTAGAATCCATCCTTATACTCTTAGAGACACTAGTTCAAATATTCTTCATCTCTCACGTTTTAAGCCAGACTAACTCTTTTAGCTCTATAAGGGCCCACATAGATTTAGGCTGATCCTCCAGAACATTTAAACAGTCTAACTTTCTAGTAAAGATTTATTACATTAAAAGATTCGAGCAATTAACTGACGTGTAGAATTTTTCAAAACTCGGAGATAACCTCCTTCCGGGTGCGACAGTGGTGTTTTACTTTTCATGAACACGAAAAACACTCAAGATTTTTTGCCAAAACTTTCGGCGCTTCAGTGCGCCTTCCGCAGTGGTCCAATGGTGATATTGTCTCTGAAAATTGTCTTAACTAACTCCACCATTCCTAATGAGAGTACACAGGGAATTTTGGGATTTCTCTGCGAGAGCACTGCACTGGACATTGGTCAGAGGCCAACCTTTTACACATTAAAAGATTTACAATTAAATTTTTATAATAATTAGGATTTTTTTAAACGGACACTCCGTTCTTTGGGAAAGGATTCACAACAGACTTTGGTGAGCTAGTCACTTGGTTCGCAAAAATGAGGGTAAGCAAGTGTTAAAAGTGTTATCGCTAAATTCTGAACTTTAAAAAGATCTGGTCGACCCAGTTTCCAATGGACTAATTGCGTTTACCAGGTAGGGGAAAATATTCTCCCTTCGAACGTTCATGCCTTTGAATAATGTAAATTTCTTTTATTTTTCCTGAAAGACTTACACATACTTATTAATAATAAGTCATCTGAAGACTCCGATTATATATCTCTAACCATTTAGCACCCATTTTTCAGGACAAGGAGAAAATGAGAAAAATTAGTTTTATTGCTCTTTTTTTGAAGTTTAGAGCCATAGTATGTCATAACGAAAAGAACAACTATCACTATCTTCTTTCATACAATAAAAGTTTAAAATAAATTCTAATGGCTCGGGCACACCTTTTAGATTAAGAAAATTTCATGAAGTCGAATGTCGGATCCATTTCTTTCTCACGTGTTTTGCATATGTCTATCTCATTCTCTCGCACTCTTCTTCTTCTCTTAAACGTCACTCCAAATTCAATTTAGCTCAATCGAATTTGGTATGCGAAAGAATGAGATAGTCATATGCAAAACATGTGAGAAAGAAAGGATTTCGAATTTCGACTTCATGAAATTTTCCTGATCTAAAAGGTGTGCCGGAGCCATAATTAATAATTTTATTTGCATCAGAATTTTCAACAATTAAATATCTACCGGAGCTCTTTTAAAACAAAGTAAAAAAAGAAATCTTTAAGACACCATTTCCTTATCTCAATATCGTGGGTGGACCTCAATATTATCACATGGATAGTAATTTTCACTTAAGATACTTACTAATAATAAAAACATTTCTTAAAATCAGTCCGATCAGTCCTTAATCTCCAACTTTTGCCCAAACATATACGACTTTTTTTGGGCAGTACGGCCATTAATGTGTAAGGTTCCCGTCTTAAATATTTATTATTTTTCCTCAGTATTTGTGAGATATTTTAATTTTATAGATTGATGATTTTGGTATATATTTTTGAGGATGTTTTTGGTTTTTAAAGGATTTTCAACACAGGATACTGGTCAAAATAAGCCTAAAGGCCTAAGACCTTGGTAAGGGGGGAAACAAAAAAAAAACGACTTTTTTTACCAGAGGGTGTAGAATTTGAGGGTTAATTAAATAAAATATTCTACTATCGTGTTAAATTTATCAATTATCTAGTACAAACATAAAATAATACCCCTTTATATCAAAATTTCACATTTTAATTTTTTTTTCGGACTCCGATAGAGTCACCGAATCCAATGGAGTACAGGCCTGGAAATAATTAGTTGACTCTATCGAGGTCCCACTGTAATTCTTTTACGTAACTATTATATTAATCATATTCTGCTCTATTTTATTGATTAAAGTTGATTTTTTTGCTTTCGAAATTGCAATATTCAAATATTGATGACATTCTACGGCTGATCGTTTTCCTCCACAATTATTCATTTGGTATAATCTACATTTGATAATTTCTAATCCTTGCATAGTTTAGGATATTCTGGAAAAGCACCTACGGATGTTGACAATTTCTGATGTACATGAAAAGTTAGGTTTCGAAGAATTCCATGATAATTCATGAATTTTCGAATGTACTAATCAAATTTTCCTCGGGGTACGTAAAGCAAGAATACCCTTTTTACCATTCACAAATCCATATGTATAAGCCTATGCCTAGATACAGTCATGTGTAAACATCTCAGAGACCAGGGTCGCATTAACATTAATCCCTCACATTTCATTTTCAATGGATACCAGTTAGATGTTTATACCTGGGGGTTTTCGGATCTCGGGATATTAGTAGCTTGAAATGCTTAGATAATCGAAGGTACGTGGAGGGAAAGTCTGATGGTGCAGAATGAAAAGTCAGATGATGCATGTGATGCGACACTGACCAATCTGGTGCGAGGGAACCTACAAAGTCTATTGGTATGTAAGCAATGTTCAGTGATTTCTGTGCGATGACACGTCCTACTTTCCAACTCAGACTCCGCAGGGAATGGCCTTCGACTGTCGCCACAATAGGGCTTAGGACTACTGATGCGGAGGAGGTGAGAAGCAGTATTTCCTCCAAAAGGGAAGCAGAATGTAGCACAAATATGGATTTATCGATTTGCAGAGACAACCATCCCTGGAAAGTTAAGAGGGAAAGAGCTTGGTGGAATTTATTTTTTTTTCACTCATCCATGTATTTATTAGATTTGGAGAGATTATCATATTCCGATAGTGATTCCAGTCCATATAATCACTGACCCGATGTTTTTGTCATGAAGAAGGAAGCTAAACTGGTAGTTGGGATAGTTTTTCATCTTATTGTGTTTGTCTATTGTGTTCATTTGGGAATAGCCACCCGATAAGCCAGAGGAAATTGAGGGGAAACAGAGTATAGAGAGAGAGAGAGATGATGAAAGGTCACACAAATAGCAATATCACCATCTATGGAGACTATTTTCTCCTAAACAGCGCATTCGCCACAATTTATTTATGTAAAAAGAAATCATTTGAGCAACTACGAAAGGCTAATCCAAATAGATCCACTCGTAAACGTAAATGGCATTAGGAAAAATGATTGTCATTGTGGGTGAAAAGGAAAATTTTTTCTTTCTTCCCACGTAGAGGAAAGCAGGGCTTTAAGGATCTTACAAAGCAGTTGAACGAACATTTGATATCTCTTGGATTATTTGCAAAAATAAAATTTGGATTATCAATAGTAGTAATAAAAGATGTAATGAAATGCTATATTTTTTATCATTGCTTCAGCATTTTGGAATTTTATGACTCCGTTCTTAAATATGTGAAATAAACAAATTTTCAACATGAATTACTACCTATTTACAATATTTTATAAATAATTTTATTGTCTTCTAAATGGAAAGAAAATGCTGAAAAGAGTTTTAGAGGTATTTCTCACAACATCTTTTTGACAATTGACTGACGCTACCAGAAACATGATGAGTAATATACTGAAAATTTATGATTCAACATTTTTCTCAGACCATATTTTATACATCCCTCATACAATTTCTAAACTTACTTTAAAATAATAAATAAGTTTTTTTTACAATATCTCTGTGGTCCAAGGCAGATAACCTGAAATTCAGTCGGATTCAAACGGAATGTGTTTTGATTAACGGTCATATATTTACAATCAAAGGCAACCAAAATCCTGGAACCCAAAATCCCGAACGCCAAAATCCCAATGGGGCCAAATCCCGAAAGCCAAAATCCCAAATGTTCAAAATCCTGAAAGGGACTAAATTATATGGAGGATAATGTGTAGAATAATTTCTCAAGAGACAGAAAATTTCCCTTTGTCTTCATCAAGCGCGGGTGCAATCGTCGGAGTAGTAATATTAATAAAAAAAAAAACATTAGATTTAGTCAGGTGAGTGTTAGATATAGTTTCCCATCCCCTTCTGCAGTTCTGGAATACCACAAATATTTCGCTTTCTCGATTAGGCTTAAATTTTAATATGTCATAGCTAAACCTTAGAGTTTTTGATTAAAAATTTAGACCCTACTGACCCTCATAATTATTTATCAGAATTTCATAATCGAGGATTAAAAACGCCTCATGAGAATTCTAATGGATCAATTCGACTACTCCGAATAAAAATCGAACAACTCGATTTTTCACAAAATCGTTTTATTCGTTTTTTGAATACTTCTTTATACCCTCTACTTTCTCTGTGAATATTATACTTGAAAGATAATTATTTTCAAAGTTATAGAGGTTTTAAATCTTAAAAATCCTATACTCTGTATGCAAAATCTCAACTTCAAATCGCTCTCCTGTAAAATTTGCCTACTGCGAGTTATTCGTTTCTTATTCTGAACCGTCGAATTGATAAGGCTGTATCGCCCAGACTTACTGGATTCAAGATAGTCCAAATACAGATTTTTTTGTTGGCAGATGTCTTTCGAATTCGTATCAATTCGTTTAGTAAATGAGTGGAATTCATGCAAAGATATAAAAAATTGGTGTTTTAAGAACCTGTGTGTAGTGTGTAGTGACCTCATGATCTATTAGCATTCTTTCTGCGCAATATGCTATTTGAAATTTTAACTGAACACCTATCCTTGTAGAAAAAGGTATATTAATTAAAAAAGCGTCACGTTATGTGTTTTATTAGACACATTAAAGAAATTTAAATATTCTGGTGAAATTGCCAACAACTATTTTTTACTAAATATGTATTCCTGAATTCTGAAGATGTATTCCATGAATTTTAACTACGAAATCAGGAGCACGAAAGAAGAATTATTAGGTAGTCTTTACCTAATTTTAGGATATGGGTTCTTTACCGATACTCAAATAATTCACACCGAAAAAAACTAACATAGGGGGAAATGGGGCACCTTTGAAAGTGGGGCACCTTTAAAATTGGCGTTTTTCTCCTAGGTTTAAATAAAATTCAACATAATCGAGATATATTTTAGATTCTCAATATTTTTGTGCAGCTAAATTATATTACGATAAGGCTCAATTTTATTTAAAAATAGGCGAAAAATTCCAATTTCAAAAGTGCCCCGCTTCCCCTACCTTTCGATACGTTTAATGTAATGTGTTACAATAATAGATTTCATGAAACATTATGTTACAATTCTTCATAAATTTAAAACTTAACGCTACCATCATTGGGGATGGTAAAATTATTAGCATAATTCCGAAATTCCGACGCCGAATATCTCGGAATACACTTTTTCAATTTTTATGAAGTTTTGGTTTATTGTAACTTAATTCAAGATATTTCAAATGTTAAATAGATATAGAATTATGTATTCAATTTTTATCAAATTTCGTAGTCTCTTATGGTTTCATGTTTCATGAATTTAAACAAAGTGTTAGAAATATTTGAAATAGATAAACCAATGATAAGCTCAGATAGACATATCGCATTTGAGATATTTAAAGATATTTTGGTATGTGTTCAAATTAGGTTGTTGGTGGATTTTTTGGGTAAAGGCTAGGCTTTCTAGGTGGATGTTCAGGCCATTTCGGAATCAGCAACGGTCAGATCGAATTAACTATGCAAACACTACGACAATAACATAGCAAGATCAGAGCAAAAATGCGTGTAAAAGTTGCGGTGACCAAACATGCCCTATCGGCTGTACCATATTACGTATAGAAATGATGGACAGCAGGGGGATGGGCTGAGTATGGGTCAAACACACTGTATCCCACTATCTACACATAGTAGTTGGTTTTGTCTGCCTTTCTTCTTTTTTTTTTGTGCCTCTGTGCCTAGATAATGTCATGGATGTGGTAAATGACACACTTACGTGGACACAATTTTGGGAGAAAAAAACAAATGTAGATACCTCCCATGTGGTGCATGATTAAATTTATTGAATTATATCTGCTGCTATATCTTAGAATCGCTCAAAGCAGTTGAGACGAAGCCACATACTCCACAAAAATTGAAAGAATTTAATTTCTTTAAAAGTTCTTATCGCAGGATAATACATTTCAACATGAAAGCACTCATTCTTAATTCACTCAACTGCCACCAGCTACAGCATCGTTCTAGCTTTTCTGGTTCCACCCGGTGGCGGTGTTCTTGCCAAGGCAGGAGTGATGACAACATATCCCATGTCTTATTGCGCCCCTTGTGTACACAGCCCTTGTGTGCAGTTTTGGATGCCTCTCCCAGATCACCAACTTCCGACGAGATGAGGCTTGAGCTTTACATTAAACGAGGCCTTGTATGTAACGAGACCCTCCAGTGAAAATTCGCTCCTTCAGTATTACACAAGTGTATCTCGATTTTAATAAAATTCCGAGAACTAGTGATATGACTAGATTAGCTCATTTTAGGCGAGATTCTCAATTTGAGCCAATTATTTTGAGTTGGAAGACGTTATATAGTGGTTTAGAATAATATTCGTGAAACAAATTTAAATTCTGTATTGAAACCAAAATATCTAGGACTAGGATCGACTGACAGAATAATAACTTATGAGTTATATTTAATTCTTACGTTGATTATTAACTAGATTCTAAATTTTGCGACAAGGATATTAAAGATATTAAATTGAAAGATATTAAACACTTGACTGACTTTTCCAAATTTTATTGTAATTAGGCTATTCGAGAAAATTATTTTTCGATTTAGACTATCCTTTAGCAGAAACCGTTGTGGCAGTTTAATTTGATTTTATTTTGTGAAATTTTTGATAAATATTTTATATCTATCTTAACATCCACATTAATTTTATAGGGTAAGTGTGCCAAATTTCGGCATAGTTGCATGCAAGCGTCATAGTCTCAAGTTTGAAATGTAATATTTTAAATACAAATTGATTTTTTTTCTTCTGAAAGAGTGTTGCTGGGAACCTTGTAAAGAATCTACCGTGTTTATTTACTCTAAAATCATTCTTAATATTATTTTAAAATGAATAAAAATGTAGACATAGCTTTGGTGCCCTATTTCGGCCACCTTCATTCTCATAGTTTATTGCCCTTCGGGAATTCTTCCAATATCTTTTTCACGTCATCTCGTTTGTCGAAGCTACTTTTTTTGTTATTCTTTTGCATTGTATAATCTCTAGAGTACGTAAAATCTAAAAGTTCATAGAAATTCGAGGAACAAAAAAGGTGGCCGAAATTGCAAGCTGGCCGGAATTTGGCACACTCACCCTATCAACTGGGATACAGGCAAAGTAGTAATTTTTCTTTAAATTTCAGTTTAAGACTGTCGGTAATTTCTTTGTCTCTTCAAGAAAAACTACTTGATAAATTATTATATTATGTTTAAGTAATATATAACAACATCTTTTAGGGTGTTAAATATTAAAGTGATCTTCAGAAAAAATTGTACATACGTCACTGTAATACTGGATGAGTGAAATATTCTCTCACATCAGCCAAATGTTTTATCCTTGCGTCATAAATGATGTTGACAAAAGAATTTTGTGGCGCGGTTGTGCTTTTGTCGTGGAAAACAATGAGAAACCGTTGCTGCAAAGTTTCCCACGGCTTTTTTTTTGCACCAAGCTCCAAATCTTATTTGTCGTCTTTTTAACTTTACAGCTGGAGGAGCATTTTGAGGAAAAACATCTTCATCAGATATAGTGAAATTCAGTTCAACAAGCCACATACCTTAGTGAGATTTCACCCCGGTTTCTTCTTCAGAATTTATTAACTTTTGCCCCAAATAGATTACACTCATAAATTCACTCCCGTAAACAATCCATTCGGTACTTGAGAAATTTACACAGATCCCTTACAACTTGGTTGCAATTCAATGGGAATTGATGCAGAGCAAAGCTTTAAATAAAATTCTCATTTGCTAGAAATACCAGTGCAAATTGCAAAACTCAATTGTGAATTTTACTTTATTTCATTTTATTTCAGTGAATGAAGTATTTTTTAATGAACCTGGATCAACAAGGAAGTTAGCTGTCGTGTCTTTTTCAAAAGGATTCAACAATGGGAGATGAATGATATAACTTCTCTACCTCTTTATCATCATATTTCACTATATTATTATTATAGGTGCAATATCTTTTAATTAAACTACAAGTTTCAGGATAGGTATTAACATAAAGAGACTGATGTTAATGAAATATTCTTTCAAGTTATATTTTTGAAACAAATATTTTTTTTCTTTGGCACAATATTTGAATTTCCACTTGTACGGACGCAATTAACACGTTTTCAATATTGTAAAACAATGTGATTATGTAGATTTTGAGTTTGTGATAACAATAAGTAAATTCATATTGAACGTAAATATCTCGTTCATAGAAATAAAGCTAGTGATGGGCCTAGATTAGCTTAATAAAGGTAAGATTCTTAACGTGAACAAACCCGGATTTCATGCAAAAATATCTAGGATGTAAATGAACTGACAGAAAGATGATACTGGAATATAGACTAGAATCTTCTCTATAATTTCGTCCCAAAACCTTATCTTATCGGTTGCTCGGTAGCCGAGATAATTTAATTTTTGTTTTGGAACACGTTTTTTAACCACAGTGGGCATATTGTCCATGTGACGAACTATGACAATATCAAAGAATGATTGAGATTGTAAGAATTTTCTTTTAAACTTTTATTAAGTGAGATTCTTAACAATCTCACCTACTATAATCCTAAGAAAATCTCATGTCCTCCGATCGGCCCTAAACTTTTCCAGAATGTGTTTGGCCATTTCCTGATCACGAATATATGGATGGCTAGAAACCGCTCCCGTCCGTTTTAAATGAAGTATAGTCGAGTAAAAGCGGTCATACCAGCATCTGCGTACTTTTTCAGCGTTATTGTGGGAAATAAATATATTTTTTTACACTAAATCGACAAAATCGGACAGATTACATAATCTCAGCAAAAAAAATAACGTTTAGACGAAATATAAATATGTCCTCTACAATTATGCCGAAATAACTATCAAAATCGGTTGAGCAAGAGCCGAGTTAACTAAGGTTATATAATACGAAAATTGATTTTCGACTATGGCGCTCCTAGCGTTGCTCCTACAGAGTTCTAGAAAGTTGTAGCGCTTTGCGAAACCTTTAATTTGTGCCTGCACTCGTTAAAATCGGTCAAATAGAACCGGAGTTTGGGCCTGATCGGAGGACACGAAATTTTGATAGGATTATAATTACTTGAGATTGTTAAGAATCTCACCTAATACAAATGTACCAACCTTTATCCTAAAGGGAGAATTGTATGTCAAGCTAAGATGCGCTCTTATTTTTAATTTAAGGGAGTTTCCTGAATTAAAGTACCAAAAATTAGTTGCTTTCTAAGATTCTTTTTTGGAATATAAAGAAACCACCACTCTTGCTATTTTTTTATGTTACTCTACCTTCAATTCGATAAAATCGTAAAAATCGTTCACTTAAACGCTCTAAAATCTGCTTAGCGCTCCTGTGCTTTCGTCTTCCAATATCTCTGAAAATACATGAATTGGCCCTAGATTGCTTTTATTTCCTTGGATGGTTTATATTATGATTTAAGCAATAAAAAAACTAGGGCACTCAATGGGTTAAGTTGTAGAGCACTCGCTCTATGATGCATGTGTCCCGGGTTCGAATCCCTTCTAGGTCACCAGGAATGTTTCTGGCGCTAAAGGTGTTCGAATTGTATCCATTGAGGTTCTCACTGCACATTGATTCTACGGGATATGGGATTGGCAAGCCCATCCCTGTATAAGAAAAAATTATAATGGATGTCCCGAACTCCCCTTGTGGGAAGGCCTAGTTCCTCTATGGAACGTTGTGCCACCATTATTATTATATTATTATATTAATAAAAGAACTGGATTTTTTTATCTTGCAATTTAGGAAACCCGCTCAATAAAATTTTGCCATGAAGTTGCCTTAAATTCTATTTTGAATTGTTTTAATATCAACTCTACGTAATTCGGTAATTTACGTTTTTAAATGTGAGAAAAAAGGAATAAATATTATTGAAGAGAAAATATGTCTCGATTGTTAGTTGTAACGTCATCATAATTAGTGGTTGCGGTACACTTCGACATTAAATTTGCGCAATCGCTGTCAAACTAGTAAAATTTTAGTGATCCTGTTGACGTAGAATTAAATGTATTCAAACGTGATCTTTATGACGTAATGTTGATGCTTTAGTCATGCCAATAATGCCATACCACTTTGAATGTTTCAACTGAAAATTAATTAAATATTCTCCAATAAATTTCACTATTTTATAATAATTGAAATAATGATTTCTGATTTATATTTTTTATAAATTGACTCTTTATAATTATTAATAAAGAAGAGCAATTAAAACTTTTTATTATTTTCAACTCTTTTCAGTCAGTTTTGCAAGAAGAATTGGTTTAGTATAAGAAGATAATAAATGGCAAAAGAAAGCATTCTAGTAAATAAAATATCCATCCAAGCATGGGACAGACGTTATAGACGGAAGTGGTAGTAGAAAAAAAATCAACTTTGTTGCGTCTTGAAGAAAATATTGGTATAAGGGACCATTTGTGGAAAAAATCACAACAATAGCAATAAGGAGAAAAAGAAATGACTGAGAAGCATTAAAGTTTTCAAATAAAAGCGTTCTCTGGCGTTTCCTCTACTTCGGGACTTTCTTTGCTCTAGATATTTTATGAGAGATTTTGTATATAGAGCAATGAAAATATGAAAGTTTACCGCACAAAGCCTCTTTTTTTTTGGTATTTGGGGCCACATATAGCGGCACTGTTGGATGTTTAAGTATCTCGCTGTTTTATCGGAATCCAATTCAAAGGAAGGCGATTTAGGGCCAAGCAGGAAGGTAAGTAAGGCTGGAAGGAGTAGAAGGGAAACGCATTGTTGTGTGTTGACTGATGAGCATTGGATTTGGGTTGGTTTGGAAAGTGCGGTGGTAAAAAAAAAATTTATGTATTCATTCATAGTCGTGGCATAAATTACAATAACATTATGTAGTGTATTCAAATTGTGAGAATATCAACGATTGCCATTTGCACGATATATTGAATTATTCACGAGCTCTGATGTTTCCATACTCCTGAACCCCCCGTGGGGTTGACAAATCTAGCATTTTTCTTTTACTTCCAACCCATACCGCATAGTATATGCA